>NC_084480.1:11417356-12098810 GCF_030035675.1 Rhineura floridana
TTACTCTTCAAGTACATGAAAGGTTGTCACATAGAGGAGGGCCGGGATCTCTTCTCGATCATCCCAGAGTGCAGGACACGGAATAATGGGCTCAAGTTGCAGGAAGCCGGATTTCGACTGGACATCAGGAAAAACTTCCCAACTGTTAGAGCCATATGACAATGGAACCAATTACCTAGAGAGATAGTGGCTCTCTGACACTGGAGGCATTCAAGAGGCAGCTGGAGAGCCATCTGTCGGGAATGCTTTGATTTGGATTCCTGCATTGAGCAGGGGGTTGGACTCGATGGCCTTATAGGCCCTTCCAACTCTACTATGATTCTATGATTCTAAGATAGATGTTCCTGTTGTTCGGAGGTTCATTGCCTATCCTCTAAGAAGGAAGACTGGGTAAGCTACTCTGGCCTTAAGACTTAGAGCAGCCTTCCCAGTCTGGTGTTTTTCCTCAGATGTTTTGGACTTGGACTCGCATTGGCCTGGCCAGCACTAGAATGGTCAGAGATGATGGGAAGTGAAGGGAACCAGGTTGGAAAAGCTTACTTGGAAAGAGTGAGTGACTATTCACACGCCATATAAATGTAGAAGTGTGATAAAACATAGCATGCAAGAGATAAAATGATGGCTCTTTTACCCAAGGGCCAGTTTAAATGTGGAGTGGCAATTGTCATCTGTGTTAGGGGTTATTGGAACACTTCTAGGCTACAAAAATAACAGATTGTTTTATTGTGTATTTTAATTATGGATGTTTATATTTTAATGTTTGTGTCACTGGCAGGGGAGGTAGTTTGGTCTAGGGAAGGATCGGGGAAAGATGCAGGGGCTCAGGAAGGATCAGGCCAGTGGACATGGGGTGGGGTGGGGAGCTTTGTGCAGAGAGGGACTGTCCCAGAGGAATGAGGGGAGCATGGCAGTAGGAGCAGTCTGGGAGGTTAAAGAGAACTGGGCAAGGGAATGAATAGAAAGGAGGGGTGTGCAATTGGCCAGGCATGGCGGAGTTGAGGGAGGCAGCAGTTCATGTACTGCATGGAGATAACCATCCAAATCTTTTGGCTGTGGGTGTCTAGTTCATTCAAATGCTGAGCATAGCCAGATATTCGTTTACAGCTTGGGAACGCATTGGGGACAATCCAGCATACAGTTACGTATGCTTTATGCTTCATTGAAGTTGGTGCGGCTTAGGCACCCATGTGGTGTAGCAGATAGAGTGTTGTAATCAGACTGGGAGACCTCAGGGTTCAAATTCCTGGCTCAGCAATCTGAGTGAGTGGCCAATTGTCAAGGCCCCTTTGCCTGCTCTGCAGAAAGCGGTGAGGAGTTGAAGCCTGAATGAGTTGCATTCCTCTCCCTCTCCTGCTTACACTGTGTTGCATTTTCTACTAGGCTGCTGCTTCCTTTTAAGCAACTCCTAAGCATATTGTAGAAGCTCCTTCCCTGATTTCATCTCAGTTGAGATATCATGCAAAATCATGGCTTATGCTTATCACAATTTAGAACCAAGCCATGGTTTGTCCTCCTAAATGTACAGCTGATAATTTAACTGAACCTTCGTGGAAGTTGGATAGGCACTCATAAGGTTTTGGTGATGGCTGTTGTAGGGGGGTGCAGCTGAAACCGATGCACTACTGAGTCGATCACAGCTGTGATTCATGCACTTTTCAGGTGATCACAACACATGAAAACCGGGAAGTGAAACTTTGTGTCTTGTTTCACTGTGCTTCAACTATGTACAGAAACAGAAATAATGAAAAACAAAGTGTTCTGTACCATGGGAAAAGATGACAAGTTACTGTAATGTTTGTTGTGATGATTAGCACTGCGGAATAATATTTATATAGAAGGAGCCATGTGCTTGGGGAGTACTGAATATCATGCTCATGCTCATCGTATATCATGCTCAACAGTGAATACCATATTCATTGTTACACCTGCTGTGTGTTAAGGTATAACCTCTTTTGGCAAAAGGAATCTTATAAAATACCTAACACAGAAGTGACAATTGCTATCCAGAAGGCATACACAGTTATATTCAGCTAACTGTTACTCAGAATAGACCCACTGAAATTAATGACCATTAGATCCATTAATTTCAATGGGTGTACTCTGAGTAAAAGTCAGTTTGAACACAACCTTCAGTTTCTAACAGGCACTTAAAGATGGGGAAATAGAGAGCATGGTTGGATAATAAGCTGTGTGAATGGGGTTCAGAGAGAATCAGATAGTGTATCAATATATTGTACAGAATATGCACACCTCACATGTGTGTATGCTCAGATTAACCTATGAACGATAAGCAAATTTAGCTCAGTAGATGTAAGAGAATTCTTCAGTGAGTATAGAGAGGCCATCAGCTGGAACTCTGTCACATATATCTTCCTCCAACTGTGAAAAGTCCTTCCCCTTATCAAGGCTGAGGAGTCAAACAAAACTGAAGAGTGAAACAGAACTCACACTCAGCAGAGGCTGCTGAAAAGGGCACCTGCATTGTGGGTACTTCATCTCCACCCCATCCCACCACCAGCCACCATCGGGGAGAGACCGTTTCATTGTTACACCAGCTATATTGAGCGCCGTCATGCGGAAGAACTTTCTGGCAGCCTCTTGACTGGGTGACAAATGTTTGTATTGGCTCTTGGCACAACCTCAAAAGGCAGAAGACTTAACAAATTTGAGTTGGCTTTTGACGGCCTGTAAGCTGAGGATCAAGCTTGAAAATGTTTGTGGCTGCTTGCATCTTTAATACCATTCACTGTGAGCAAAAACTTAACGCCATTTCTTTCTCCAGCAAATGGCTAGATAGATATTTTGATTTGACGCAAATTGCTGTTGCTGAACAATGGGAAGGAACCCTCCAGGTTTACTCACTTAGCTTATTTCACCGTAGAGGCGAGGGATTTTTAAAATTATTATCGTTTTAATTCCCCTCTCCTCTCTGCAGCCCTCCAGCTCCCTGGCCCGTGATTATTTATATATATTTATTCAGTCTCCTGAGTTGTGTTTCCTGGTTTATGCAGCACGCAGTGTCCATGTGCCTTTAAACAAAGCCTCTAGTCTCTTTGAAACATGATAAAACAAAATGTCCCTTGCGCTGCTTTGTGTATTTATTAGACGTGAGCTGCTGTGGTCAGGAAGTAATTGGAACTAGTTAAGGGCAGCTGAGGGCAGGGAGCACCCACACTTGCTGTTCCAAGAGAGCGTTTTGCTATGGCTGATTTGTCTGTCACTTTGTGGACGGGAGAAGGGCTCTCAGGCCAATGTAGGAGTGGGGTCATATATTCCTTCCCCTGTAAAGCAGGCATGTATAACTTGCGACCCACCAAGTCAAACAAAGAGCCATGTTTAGTGGCCTCTGAAGCATTTTCCTGCTCCTGTGTTTCTCGACCCTCGGGCAGGCGGCAAAAACAGAAGGTTAATTGAGACGCTTGCAGACCACCGTAGATGGCTGGTGAGTAGAGGTGGATGAAACTATCAGTTTCACTTCCTCATTTTTCCAATCTTCAGTTTAGTTGGCCCTATTTTGGCAAACATTTTTTAAAAAAGAACTCTCTATGAAAATTCATACTAACCGTTTGTGCCTTTCTTCTAATATATGCATTTTGAATGGAACACAGTTTTCCTTATTATAATGCATTTCATATAAGTTGTTTTTGCTAATGTGTGCATTTTTGTGCAGACCCTTCCCTAATGCGTGGTTTATTTGGTATGCATATTTCAGTTGCAAAATTGCATCGCAAAATTCAGAGGACTGCAAATTTTGAAGGATATTTCAGAACAAAAGGTGGCATGCTAAACAACCAGTGGTATGACAGTGCAGGTTTCCTACCGCAGGATGTTTGGGTGGTGTTAATGAGGAAAGGTGAGGGCAATGAGGCAATCACGGCAAGGCACCCTAAGTCCATGCCATATTTGCCCTCAAGTGCCGAGAGCGCTATAGTCGGGTTCCAGTACACTTCCATGTGCAAATGGCAGCAGAAGGATGCTATCCTTAAGAGATGCAAACCACTGTTACAAGTTTACTGGTAGGGCGGTGCCAGGTTGAAGGACTTTTTTTTTTAGCCAGGGCTAACTGATAGCCAAATAGAGGCATGTGTTCATGTTGGTAGTTGGCAAACAACTAGCCTTGAATGTACATCCAGAGCTCTTACCCTTCCTAGAGACCCAGCGCAAGAGAGTCTCCTAATAATTACACCAGGCTTTGTAATTGTGCTTGCAGGAGGTCACGCTCATAGCCCAGTCATCTCTAGAGCAGAGCCAGAGTTGTCAAGGAGTGTAGGGGCATGCTCAAAGTGCCAGTGAAGACAGTGTGTTTTTGTTTTGTGTCTGGTGTGTGTGTGTTTTGCCTTCTTCTGTAGCAGCACGCCGTTTGGCTGGCTTGCATGGGTGGCCTGAAGTTAATTTTCTGTGCTGGTCACTTGCTGTTGGGCTTCTGATTTCTCCCATCTGCAGACATAAAAGGCTTGCTCACGCATTAAGCTGAGCATAGGCACAAGCTGTCTCTACACAGGTACGAGTGTTTGTGTGAGGTCACATCCGCACCATACATTTAAAGCATTTTCTTACCACTGTAACAGTCACGGCTTCTCCCAAAGAATCTCAGTAACTGTAGTTGTTTAAGGTGCTGGGAATTATACCTCTGTGAAGGGTCTCCTGACAACTCTCATCACTGATTTACTATACACAGAGAGTATTTTTGTGTGGTATACAAACCTCCACTTTCTCATCATAAGAGGCACAATGTCTGTCGTACAGTTTGTACCTTTTCATTGCCAACCATCCGGTTAAGACACGAGCTGGAGAGATCACTTTGTACATTTGTGAGTTTTCACGATGAGAAATCCACTGTCTTAGTGGGATAGCTTTTATTATTTAAAAGATAATTTTTACAATCTGAATTCCTGAACATTTCTTCTTCCTGTGGTGATACTTGTTATTTGATTATTAATATTAAAAGAAAAGAAGAGGTTCTGGGAAATGTTTCTCAGTTGGAACCTTCTCTCTACTAAAAACCCAGCCTGGGACACTTTTGTGGTTGCTTTTTATGGCTTGGTGTTGTAAACCTCTTTAAAAGCACCAGTTTACAATGGCTATGCAGACAGACCTGTATTCCAGGGAGGTAGGAAATCTCCCTTCTTCTTTATGGGTACAGGCAGCTAAAGTCTATTGTTTAAGATGCAGCAGGTATGTAATTTCTTGACATAACAACACGTGAATAACAGGGTCTAGGCTACAAATGAGAACGGGGCCAAAACTGCAAGAGGGGCATAGGATGGGAAATGTAATACTAGATTAAAGGAGAAGCCAGAGCGTACATATTGGTATGGCAATCACTGCTATTTTGCAAGATGCACTCAGTGTGTGTGTAGGTACTTGAAACACTTAATATTTATTCATCTCAAGAAATTCAGCAGTGAAAAATCAGAGCACGTGAAACCCACAAAGCCTCAAAAGGGAAGATACTTATTGGCTTCTGGCATCAGCAAAAAAGAAAATTATAGTATTAAAAGGGACTAAAAGAGGCAACCTATTACTGCTTTTTAAATTATTGCATACATTTATGAGTTGCTTTTTTCTCTTAATGAATGTACAAAGTGACTTACAACTCCCCCAATAATCTAGTTAGAATAATTGAAACAACCAATGCAAAAGAATCTATTTTTAAAACAATAAAGCTTCACGTTAAATATAGCAAGGAAACAGGCAGAAACATTTATAGTAAGCGAAAGTTTGCATTAACTGACATGCCAACTTCCTGCTTTTGTTGGCAGATCCTGAACAGAGAATTCTTAACTCAGAATTCTTCCTTGCTGATAGGTAGAGCATCTGTTTGGCATGCAGAAGGTCCCAGGTTCAGTCTCCAGCATCTCCAGGTAGGGCTGGTAGAGGACCCTGCCTGAAACACTAGAGAGCTGCTGCCAGTCAGTGTAGACAGTGCTGAGCTAGATAGACCAGTGGTCTGACTTGGTATAAGGAGCCTCCTATCTTCCTATGGGTGGGTATCATTACAGAGAAGGTTCTGTTCCATATCCAGCCCAGTTCCTCCTGCACCCCAGTCACTGTCCTTCTCATTCATGCCACAGTGTTTCATGTTGCGGTTCCAGCCATTTTATTTGATCATTGACATTTTAAAAAAACCCTTAATACACAGTGGGGAGTAGAGCCTGGCTGGGAGTCCAGAGTCTGTGAGTTCAAATCCCCGCTCGTGTCTCCTGGGTGTCAAGGGCCACCTAAAGATCACCCCCACAGTGAGTGGCTCAGGGGTTACATGCCCTGCCACCTGTGCAGCCGTGGGCAAGCTGCATAGTGCCAAGGAGCCCAGTTGCCCCCCAGCTGGCACTTGCGGACAAGGAGGGGGCTGGCTTGTGCAGCTGCAGCAAGCTGAGCAGGCCCTAGCCAGCTGTGGAGGACTGGCCTCAGAGGGAGGCAATGGTAAACCTCCTCTGAATACCGCTTACCATGAACACCCTATTCATAGGGTCACCATAAGTCGGGATTGACTTGAAGGCAGCTCCTTTCCATTTTTGATTCAAAAAGTTGAAAAATCTAAAGTGCTGTCGGCTGGATTGGAGCAATTGGACACAGATCAGTTGGAAGGTGTACAGCCTTTTCGCTAAATGTGAGATTGATCTCTAATCAAACGTAAAAGGAGGTGGGGAAAAAAACCCCTTTCCATTCACCCATCTCATGCCTAACAGCCCTCTCTCATAATATTAGAACTTGAGGTCATCTGATGAAGCTGAATATTGGAAGATTCAGAGCGACAAAAGAAAGTACTTCTTCCCACAGCACATAGTTGCTGTTGTTATTATTATGATTTATTTCTATCCTGCCTTTTGGCCAAAAGGCCCTCATAGTTAAGCTATGGCATTTGCTCCCACAAGACATAGTGATAATCACTAACTTGGAATGCTCTAAAAGAATTTTAGACAAACCCATAGAGGAAAAAAGGCTATCAGTGACTACTGATCTTGATGGCTGTGCTCTCTTTCCATGCTCAGAGGCAGTATGATTCTGAATACCAGTTGCTGAAAACTACAGCAAGGGAGAGTTGTCGTGCTCAGGTCGTGCTTGCAGGCTTCCCAAAGGCATCTGATTGGCCACTGTGAGAAGAGGGTACTGGACTAGATGGGCCATTGGCCTGATCCAGCAGACCTGTTCTTGCTCTTCACATTTCTTGATTGGTGTTACTGCACTCTTGTGAGAAGTCACCCTGCTATGGATTTTTTTTTGTGAGGAAGCATATAGCCCACACATAGTGATGAAGAAACGCACGTGGAACTGCATGCTGTGGGTTCCTATGCATCAGTCCAGCATCCTTTTCCCATGGACCTTTGAGTGCCGTGGCCGTAGGATCAGGCTGAGGATATATGCACACAGTTCTCGTGGCAAGCGGCTTACTTAAGTTTAGTTGTTCCCTATCTGGCCAGACGTCTTGCTCAAACTGTTTGGATAACAACCTTACACTTATCTGACCGTTCATTCTGTCCACCTGTATTGAGATGTTGGATACTTATGTGAGTAGACTAGTTAATCCACAAGTCTATTAAAAATTAGACCACTTATCCATTCATTCATTCATTCATTCATTTTTGAACACTCTAATAATCAGCCTGACTGTCTTTCTGTCCACCTAATGTTTTTTTTGTCTCCATGATTCTGTTCTCATGACTGATGAGTTGAGCTTTGCTCTCCTGATTTCTTAATAAAATCTTCTCCATTCTATTACATGGTTATAGTATATTCTCCCATATTCTGGTTGACTATCTATCTAATCTGTTCTATCTATCTTATCTATCTATTCTGTTTTCATAAGGCTTGAAGAGCGACTATGGAAAACAGCAGCTGCACACTGTATGTACCAGGCAGCCTATTCATTCATGTCCTTTAATGGCCCTTTGTGCAAATGCTGGGCTAGAGGCCGCCCCAACATGCCTGCCTCAGTTACATCCCACTGATTTGATTCGTGGCAGCTCTCCCCCCTCCCCCTCTCCCCCCAAACACCCCTGCTAGTGTATGGAAAGAACCATCTGCTGATCTGGCTTTCAGAAGAAGGCTCTTCCCCCCCCCCCCCCCCGGTTCCAAGGTTCTTTCTTTTTAAGGCATTTTCTCTTTTGTTCCAAAAGAAAACTCAAATCAGGCCAGTTTTTTTTTTAAAGCGAAGGGCTTGTATTGTGTTTCCTGCTCCCCGTGGAAAAGTTGTCCTCTTTCTTCTTCTTCTCTTGGATTCGATTCCCTGCCATTCGGCAAACGTCTTGCAGGTAGCAGCTGCTGCTGTCAGCTGGGAAAGGGAGTCCCCCGTGTGTGTGGGTTTTCTTTTAAAATCCATGTGTTAATCCTCTTGGGTGGAAAAGCAGAAATGCTTTCTTCACCATTCCCACCCTCTGTCCATTGCTATCTTTGGCACTGTTGGTGATGGCCACTGTTCTAAAATGTTGACCTCTCCAAGCCAGAAAAGCCTTAACAGTTTGGCTCTGAAAGGCTGAAGCTAGATGTATTGCGGCATGGCCCAAGCTGGACCATTCCGAACCTTTATGAAGGTCACACACACACCCCACACATTTAAAGCACTCTTATACCACTTTAACAGTGAAGGCTTCCCCAAAAGAATTCTGGGAACTGTAACATAAGGGGGCTAGGGATTGTAGCTCTGCCTTAACAAACTACAGTTCCCAGCATTGTTTGGGGGGAAGCCATGACTGTTGAAGTGGTTTAAGAGTGCTTTAAATGTGTGGTGCTGGTGTGACCAAAGTCAGGTGGTGGGAAATTTATAGCACAGCATGGCCAATAAGGGGATGGGGATTGGATCTTTCCCCGGATGCATTTTTCTCCATGTTTTTTTAAAACAGTTTTCTCCCTGTAGGATTACCTCCAACATAGACAATTTATTTATTTATTATTTGATTTATATCTCGCCCTTCCTCCCGGCAGGAACCCAGGGCGGCAAACAAAAGCACTGGAAACTCTAAAACATCATAAAAACAAACTTGAAACACATTAAAACAAAACATCTTTAAAAACATTTCTTAAAAAAAGTTTTCAAAACCTCATCTAAGTTTAAAAACATTTTTAAAAAGAAGGTTTACGCATGTGGATGTAGAAGGGGAGGAGGGGAGAGTTTGAACTCTCTGTCCCTTCTTGCCAGTGCTGCACATTCAATCTCCTCACCCCCCATTAAAGTTTGATTGAGATTTAGCAGTGACTGAAACCCTGTTTGTGTGTCCTACAAATCTTGAACTGCGACATGAGAGCAGGGACATGCTCACTAGTTCCACCTCTCTCCCATCACCGTCCCCCTCCAAGCCCTGGAGGCCAACGGTCTGAAGTGGTGAGCCTCCTGCCATTGTGGCGGCTCCTCACACAATGTCAAACTCTGGAAGATCTAGGCTCTGCATCCCGTGGGCAGGGCAACTGGCAAAGGGCAACAGGGATGGTGATGCGGGCAGAGCTAGTGCATTCACCCCTAATCTCGTATTAATATTTTTCGATTTGTAACACACCTGAAATGCAGTGAATCAAATCCACTATTGCCTCCAATTTATCCCAACGGCCAAAATAAGACATGGCTGCAGGTGACCTTTAAATGCACACCTACTCCATTCAAGAGTTAAAGCGGGAAAGGAGTGCGATTGAGTGAGCCAAATGGGGTGCGTGCTCTTACCCCTGCAGTCTATCCCTTCAGCAGACACTTTTTACCTGGGATCTGATTCCTGAAGTGTGCTGCAGAACTAAATTTAATTCTTTTATCCAATGGAATTGTTGTTATTTGTTTGTTAGTCACGTTACCTGAAGGTCTCCAACCGACTTGCGGCACTTTTTAAAACAAAAACAAAATCATGAAAAATACAAAACAGCCAAACCAGAACAACAACCCCCATAACAGTCACTGGAAGCTGACACTAATGGCATTTTAGTTTATCAAATGCCTGAGAGAAAAGGTAAGTCTTTAACTGGCACCAAAAACATGTCAATGAAGGAGGCAGACCTCACTGGGGGTGTATTCCACAGATGAGGAGCCACAACTGAAAAGGCCCTCTCCCTCTGGGGGGGGGGGACACCTGGAGAAGGGCCTCTGACGATATAAGGATCTGGGTAGGTTCATAATGGGAAAGGTGTTCCAGAAGATATTGAGGTCCCGAGCCATAATTGCATTGGGTTTTTGTTAACTAATATCATGTATAAAGCACTCACTTTTTGACTGTGCAGGGTATTGTTGCTGTGTTCTTGAGCAGGTGATGGTGGCACACAGTGAAAACAAAGGACTGATGGTGGGCACTAAACTACTGAAGCATTGTTGAGGGCGTAGGAAGGGAAAAGCTGAGACAATATAGGACACTTTCATGCAGAAGCTGCTTATTCACACAAGTTTTGTGCAATATTGTCCTCACTGAAATGTCCCTTATTATTTTATCATCATTATTATCATCATTTATCACCCATCCTTCACCCAAAGGTCCCAGGGTGGGTTACAATGATTTTAAAATATAACATTAAAAACAATTTAAAAACAACCTAACATTCCAAAATAGGGTGAGTCCTAAAAATACATGTCTCAGGTGTCAAAGGCCAGGGGAAAGAGGTGGAAATATCTGATAGTAACCAGACAAAAAATGTGGAA
Organism: Rhineura floridana; assembly: GCF_030035675.1. Classification (NCBI taxonomy): domain Eukaryota; kingdom Metazoa; phylum Chordata; class Lepidosauria; order Squamata; family Rhineuridae; genus Rhineura; species Rhineura floridana. Next base: position 11,427,966 of record NC_084480.1, read on the forward strand.
ATAGTAAATCCGGATTATATGGTGGTGGTGGTGGTGGGAATATGCAATGGTATTTGATGAGGACATCATCTGGATGCTGTGAAAAACTTGCATGCGTGAGCAATAAACTGCCCTGTGGAAGCTCCTAAAAAGGATTGTATAACTTGTGTGAGTGCTTGTGTTCTCTTGGAAGTCCTCCATTCACTTTTGACACTGTTGCTTCCAGGTTTGTTTCAGTCTTTTTTCTTTTAAGGGGGTGAGTCATTCAGCTAGGTCTGAGATGTAAATAGTAGTTGGTGCACTGATGTTGCAAAGGTCCACTTGAAATAGGGGCGAGCAGAGCTGTTTCTAGTCTAGTTCCCAGGGGCCAAAGGGTGAAGATTTCTCAAAGCATACTTTATTATTTCCCACAGTTGGCACCTCTCTCACCTACACTTGTCAAAGGTAATGAGGATCAGAAGGCGGGATGAATAGACAGGCTCACCTAGGTGTTGGGCATCATTATATACGATAGCCTGGTTGATTATTACCATGTCCTGCAAACAGTCATAATTGCGCTTGAATGCTTTATCAGTAGCCATCCTACAGAGACCGAAGATATGAGCTATCCTTCTGGATGAGAATTTTTTCCTGCACTTGAGAATACCGTAGGGCAGTAGGGTTGACTGTTTCTTGGAGTGATGACACATGAACATTTAAACATGCCTAATGCACAGTGATGTTGCTTGTAGTTTAGTGTGTTATTTATATCCTCCCTTAGTATTAAACAAGCCTTTCCCAACCTGGTTTCGTCCAGATGTTTTGGACTTCAGCTCCTACCATCCCCTCCAGCCAAGTGAGGCCTCCAAGGCTGCTCCCAAAGACTTGGCAGGTGGGGGAATTATTTACGGGCAGGGGTTGGGAACCTCCAGCCTGCAGGCCAGATGTGGCCTGGTGTGGGTCCCAAATTGGCCCACGAAACTATTTTTCTCCAATCCATGCCAACTTGCCCCACATCTGGCGTCCTGTGTGACATCCAGTGTGGGGCATGTAGAGACACTTCTGGATTGGCTGCACAATCAATTTCCCCACAGGGAGGTCTGCTGCTCAGCAGAGCTGTGCAGAAAGCAGCGATGAAGCCGCCATCCATCAGCTAAAAACAACAGAATTCACCGCCCATCAGCTGAAAGTAGAGTTGACGGCACCCTTCTTTCAACACTGCTTGATAGTCTGTGCGACTGAGTTCCCCGTGCAGCCGATCCATGTAGAAAGTAACTTTGCAAAGCCACTTGTGCAATCATGACAGGTGGGCTGGCCTGGACACCTGTCAGAGTTGGCCTGTGTGGGTAGAAAGAGAGAGCAATCTGGCCTGCTGGGCCAAAAAGTTTTTCCCCTCTTGGTTTAGGGGTTGTTGCTTTGGTCATGATTTAGTGTTCTGGAACTGCTCTCATCTGAATTATATTATTTTTATGTTAATTATGCCGTATCAGTGGATTTTATTGTATATTTATTGATGAGAGATGTTTTCGATGCACTGTTGTTTATAGGACTACTTAAGTTTTGTTATGTCTTGTAATTCTTAGTGAATTATCTTATGTAAACTTTGAAATGTTGGCGATCTGCTTCAAGCATGCTTTACCATGGAAAAACAGCTACAAATGAACAATGCTGATGATAACGTGTTTTTGAAGGACAGCCCCATATTGTGCTATTATTGGAAGTGTGTATTTGCAACTTAGTTTCTCCTCTTCACAGTCATTATTTTCATTCCTATTTCTGGCTCCACTTGCGGTGGATGTAACCTTAACTTTCCCTGTGGCTCACGTAGGGCTATTGCAACAGGAAACACCACTTTGATGTGACATCTGAGGAAGAAGTCAGCCATTATCTCGCTTTGGACATATCACAGATCTTTGACAGCGGTAGGAACTAACGTCCTTTGCCTGCTCGCTGCTCCTGGGGGACTTAAAGTGGGCTTATGTTGTGTCTTACAAGTGACTTTGTAATACGCTTGTGGCTTCTGATTCGAAGATCCATCTGCCGCTGGGCCTCTGTGGAGGGTTGACCTTCTGGATGATTGAGTTTCTTTCCTTTAGATTATGTGTGACCTTTGCTCCCAATTTCAGGTCTTGCAAATTAGCCCGCATGCGCGTTTTCATATCATTTGGATTCTTTAGTCATGGAAGTGGAGTGTTTCTCTCTCGCTCTCTCTTCATTGCCCACCATCCTGTCATGTCTCCATTTCTTTTTTAAAAAAGCAGGAGAATTAACTGTTGCTCTGTCTTCACTTCCATCCCGGCCCCTACTTCAGTATGGAGTCGGTTTGAGTATTACAAAGTAGGAGTAGGGAACTTCTTTCAGTCCAAGGGCCACAATTCCTTCTGGGCAATCTTCCAGGGGCCACAGGCCAGCGGTGGGTGGGACCAGAGATAAAAGTGGGTGGAGCAACACATGCAAATTTTGCCTTTGTACAGTAAGCAACTTTCTGTATACGCTCACATGCACCCCTCTCCGTCCTCCATTCAGACAAGCAAGAGGTGTTATCAGAATTCAAAGGGCACTTTCCACTGGGGTGGAGGGTGGAAAGAGTTCAGAGGGGCAGACAGAGAGGCCCGGACGGCTGCATTCGACCCCCAGCCCCAAAATTTCCCACCCTTCCTGTAAATGGTGGAATAGAGATGCGCATAAAAATAATTTAAGGCCCCCATTTTTAATGACAGACTTAACAAAATAAAACCAGAGGTCACAGCAATGTAATTTTTTTTATCTTACAGCTACTTCAGTGGGTTTCAAACTCCTTGAGCAGAGAACTTCCTTTTTTGTTTCCTTTGTGTAATAAGCCCACCTATCATCAAAACGATCTTAGCAGGGTGGGTTACAGTATAAAATCAGCAAAAAAGCCAAATGTGCAAATAGTGTCAGATTTCAAGATTTTGAAAAGAAGCGTAATATAGCAGGTGATACGGCTGCCACAATTGCCTTGCCCACTGACCCATCCCCAAAGGCATTTCAGTCAGCACAAAGATTTACCCTTGCACAATGGAACTTCCTTCCTCCTCCTGTCTGTGTGTACTATCCCCAGGCCTGCTCCAGAGGGTTGGGGGAACCCCCAGCACAGATTTAGCAGGTAGTTGGAGGGAGGAGGGGGGAAGTTCCATTTCGCAAGGATAATGAATGATTTAATGCTACATTGGATGCAAACAAATTATTTATTTATTTATTTATTGCATTTATATACCGCCCCATAGCTGAAGCTCTCTGGGTGGTTTACAACAATTAAAAACATTAAAAACAAATATGTAAATTTAAAATACCCACATTTTTAAAAGCAATTTAAAAACATGCTAAAATGTCTGGGAGAAGAGGAAAGTCTTGACCTGGCACCGAAAAGATAACAGTGTTGGCGCCAGGCGCACCTGGTCAATAAGACATGTTTTTAACTGGGGCCCACAAGTGAGCATGATCACCACCAGATGCATCTTGGGCGGTGGGTGGGTAGGACATTCTAAAAAGAAAAGAGTTTAGATACTTCATTTAATTTTATCCCAGTTTGCTGCAGTGTCTGTGATTCCTCCAACCATTATGCCCTCGCAACAACCCTGTGAGGTAGGTAAGGGGAAGAGAGGCCCATGCTCACACAGTGACTGAGAGCTGAATCCTTGTCTCACACCCCATCCATTACACGAGGGGTGGGCAGAAGAAGGATTTGGACCTCCGAGTCATTTGCAGTAAACCAGGAAGGATTCCCAACAGTTTCCAATTGTTGTACGTTAGCAAAGGTCAAAAAGATTCCTCTCAACTTTTAAATTAAGCTGCTGAGATGATAAAAAGTTTTGGGGCGCGGTTGGGGTGGGGGGAATGTCTTGCACTTCTTGTGTCCCAAACAATGCATTGCAAGATCCAGAGAAGTGCATAATCCTAGTTGGAGTTACATTCCGATCTACAAACTGGTTGGGGAGCACCAGGTCAGGGCGTTCGCTGCAGAAAGCAGACCCAGTAAAGTCCTCTCCCATTCCATGCTCTTGGCATTTTGCTGGATTGCTGTTTGGTGTGTGAGGTTTTGGCTAGACGTTTTGCTTTGAAAGCCATTCAGGAAGCACAGGAGCAGATGGTGGGGAGATTCTGCTTGTGCTATTTTTGGGCATTCACACTCAGTATTTCAGGCTGTCTGTGTTCTTCCTGTCTTCCTCCCCTGCCCCTCCTTTCATGTCATCCTCTTTATCCAGTAAAATAGGTGTGATGTGCAATATCTTGGAAGAACTGACTAGGAATGGACAGAATCCCTGTGAGAATCTCATTAGTCATATTGAAAAAAATCAAAAAATCTTCTTGTTTACCTTGACATTGCTTGGATTATGTTTCCATAGCTGGTACCTCTGAATTCCAACTTTAAATTTCACTTCAAGCGGAATGCCGTGTCAACCCTGGCATGTTGAAGGTCCTTGTTCTCATTGAGGTGGTATATCTGTGTCTGGGCTGTACCTCTTCAGACTGCAGGTAGCAGCTCACATGATGAAACTTTTCCCTATTAAAACAAAAACGATTGCTACTCATAGTCTAGAACTATTCTCCATGATATCTACTTTTCTGTGTGGAGAGATTTTTTTGTATGGGGAACTATTTAATTTTGGGAGCCCATCCCTGCAGTTTGAAGTGGGTACAGCTGCAACACACTTGATTACTGCCTCAGTGAGAACTAAGCTTAAGTGTGATGAAACAGTTGGAGCAATGTACCATTCTGATGTGTCCTTGGCTGGCTACATCTAGCTAATCCCCCTTGGGCTCTGGAAAGATGTAACCGCAGCCGCTGAATGTGGAAGATTTTGAAGCTGGGGCAGCAAATGCCTTTATCAAATATGAGCTCAGATATCTCTTCAGGTGTTCGATGGAGAACCCATTCTATTTTATTTTTGCGTTTTTAAATTAGTTCACCCTGTATCACTAGAACAACTTTATTTAGCTTGTTTTTCATTACAGCAGCTTCTGCCTTTTTTTCCAAAGCAACCAAAACCACTGCTGTGTGTTCAATTTGTTGCCTGCCTGGGTTACTTCCAGATGGCCTGTTTGTGGAGCATTCATCCAGATTTGTTTGCACAAAGTTTGCAGGGAGGTTATATGGTGTTTGTTTTGTTTCCCATACTTTCCAATACATTTCCCTGTCACTTTCCTTTACGGATGGAAACATCTGTCCATTTTGGTTCAGTTTCTCATTTGTCCAATTTTAAATTTTATTCTCCACATTTCTGCAGCAATTTGCGTTTTATTTTAAAATCCTCTGAAAAATTCTCCAGCATTTTAGTGTGTTTTTTCCTAATAAACCCATTTTGTAGGCAATTTTAACTAATGTACACATTTTTGCAAGCAATTTCTCATCATATAATGCATGTTTTGCATGTTTTCCCCCCACTTGTATTTTTTGTGTGTCCACACTTTCTCTTAACATGTGCATTTTTAAAAAACATTGTTTGATTGGCAGACTGCATCACAAAATTCAAATAAAAGCAAATTTTGAAGGATGGCTGTGTTTTGGTTTTCATATTGTTTTGCAAAGTTTGATTAGATTTGGCTGGAAATGTGAACTGAATTTAATTTCTCACCTATCCCTGTTTTCCTTACTGCAGAAAGTTTGGTTTGTTGTTGTTAGAGGGGCAGGGAGCAATTTTATTGCACACAAACGCCAAATCTGCTTGATAGGTGCAATCTGAATTTGCCAGTATGTGATTGAATCCCACCTGCATAATAGCCACAGTCTGCAAGCACTCCTACTTCTGTTTTGCTGCTGAGACAAACGTAAATTATTTGTTATGGTGGCAGTGGCTGTGTTTTCTGTTCACGCGGTTGACCCATTCACATACAAAATGATTGTTGTTGTTGGATGGATCTGATTTTAACATCTACAGGGGTGTGGAGCACAGGGAGCCAAATCCCCCCTCATCTGTTTTACTTCCCCACAGTCTGATCCCTACATTCCTCTCTCCCCAATTGCAGCCTGGTCTGGGAGTGAGCCAGGATGGAGAAACAACGTGAGTCGATCTGATTGACTATGTGGAGGGCTTAACTCTACTCAATTCAGCATCTCTGATGTTAAAAACCAGGTCTTCCCTTCTTTTTAAATGAATGGGTTGGGCATGTGAACAATAAACATGGTTGCCAAAGTTATGGCCCCATCTGCACTACACATTTAAAGCTTCATCATACCACTCTAAACAGTCATAGTTTCCTCCAAAGAATCCTTGACGTGTTAAGGGTGCTGAGAGTTGTTAGGAGACCCCCCATTCCCCCTCACAGAGCTACAATTCCCAGAGTTCCCTTGGCAGAGGGGTTGATTGTTCAACCACTGTGGAAATTACAGCTTTTTGACTCTCAGCACCCTTAATAAACTGGAGTTCCCAGGATTCTTTGGGGGAATGACAGTTTAAAGTGGTATAATACTGCATTAAATGTATAGTGAAGATGAGGTCTTAGTCACAGTTGGGTCTTAGCTTGAGAGAGCCTTTAATCTTTTCAGATCCCTGTCTACCTTCAGTGATAATCTGAATGGAGCCCTGCACACACAGGGACCCTCCACATGAGCAGCAACTCTGGTCAATCAACAGAGGAGCCCTGTGGGTGCATATCTGTACCGCTTTTTCTTCAGCACATGGCCAGCGGGGGTTGTTGTAACTAGCAGGCATGCTGATGTGGACAAGACTCGGGCGTGATCATGCTTTCCTCCTTATGCATCCAGGGAACACATTGGGGAGAGGTTCTGAAAAGGGCTAGAGAGTGATTTCATTATTATGTTGCTGTTTTAAAAAACTGACATGTATCCCATTGAATGTTCTGGGGAGCACCTGCTGCTGTGGCATTTTCGAAGCAGCGTGGATGGATTTGTACCCAACCTAACCCTGGATGGAAAACCACTGGAAGAACTCACAGGAGCTTTTTTTGCATCTTGCCCTTCCTTTAGAAATCTAAGCATAACAATGAAGAAATAAATTCCATTCACAGCTCTGGTGTCCGTCTCTCTCTCTCTCTCTCTCTCTCTCTCTTCCCCCCCCCCCCCCAGTGCAGGAGATACATTAGCAATGAAAGGTTTGGCATGTTGAGAAATGAGCCGAGCAGCGGTCTCAACCCTAGACAAAAGGCAAAACTGACCTACTCTTTATGTAGTTACTTAAACATGATTTAACCTATATAATACTCACTGGGACTTAGGCACGTCATAAAGGGGGGGAGGGCTGGAGGGAGAAGGAAGCCAGTTTCTAATGAGTCAAGAGCCAAGCACAATTAATTACATGTGAAGGACAGATAACAGACAACCGACTGCATTCAGCAGAGAGAGGCAAAATACCATTGCAAACAATTAATCCTTCCATGTGAATGAAAGGTCAGCCACTTAATTTTCATACAGTGAAGGGGAGAGGCTTGCAGGTTGGATTGATTGATATCAGGGTGGTTTAGATCATTATTAAAATCATCATCAAGAAGAAAAGAAGATCATCGATTTTAAAGTCTCCTCCCCTTTTTGTAATGAGTATGTTTCCTCAACCAGCATGCATACTGTCTGGCGAACAAGATGCTAGCTGCTATAGCAATTACAACACATTTGGTTTGTGAGTAAATGGAGCCTTTAGATGTTCTAGCAGTGTAATCTAAAATCTTTGGTCATGGAGTGCACACTTGCTGCAAAATTATACCTGCTTTAAAGAGAAGAGACAGATTTTTGTTTGGCTTTTCTTTTCCTGCAGACATATAAAGCTATTAAGCAAGATCACTTACTTGAAGATTAAGGCTTCAATTCTGTGAATATTTGAAAATGAGTCCCATTGGGACTTAACTTCTGAGTAATTATGCATAGTTAGATCAGTCTGTAAGAGTCCATAAACATCCCATAATCTAGGACTGGCAGTTACTGTGCAATACATTGATTCTTCATGAGATGGAAAGTAAATGCCCTTGGTGTTTGCCTTGCAGAGTCATAAAATAAACAATTTGTGAACTGAACACATTGCAGAGCTCGGGTATTTTAGAGAGCATAAAATATGAGTAGTAGATTTCCCACATGATCTCTGTGGATGATCTTGGTGATATATAGGATGGCACCCAGCATCCTATATGGTGATTTGCTAGTCCCTGGGTCTAGTAGGAAGCCCACAATAGTAAATATAATACATGACTTAAACATTGATGATGCTTAACCTTTTGAAGTCATATGTCTCTGTTTCTCTCTGCCCCCCTCCCTGCTGTGTGTCTTGGATCTAATGGAGCCCTAAAAAAAGTGGAAGGTATTTCTGCTTATTCAGGAGTCTGTGTAGGACTTTTCAAGGGCTCTTTCCCAGATGAAGGGAAGTGTGGGCACCCCATCCCTTGAATCATGTTTCTCCTCCCACAGCACTACATGTTGGGAGAGGGGGTTGAGCATTTGCAATGGGACCTGCTGTTTTCATATAGGCTTCCCGTGTAGTTTGAGACCCTAGAAGACTATTAAAGATTGTTTTATGTTCATAATATTGAAAAGTTGTATTTGTTTGCTGTTATATTTATGTTACTGTTTTATTGTTTTTGTCATAAGGAAATCGTTTTTGCAATTGTTTTTGAGATGTATTTCTGTTTGCCTTGTTGTAAGCCGCCTTGAGCGCAATTTTTTTTATAGAAAAGTGGCATACAAGTAAGTTGATGATGATGATGAAGATTAGGCTTCTAAATTATGCAGGGAGCCTGCATAAATAGAAAAGGATCCCCACTGTAGACGTGGAACCCGCAACACGTGGACGGTGTTGGGAAGACTGACATGGGGTGTATGTGGAGCTAGTGTGCTCATCCCCGCTCTCTCTTTCATTGCATGGGGATTAGAGCATCTCAACAGAGTTTCTACATGTCTGATTCCCCCCATGTTGCAGACTCCAGTGCCATGATAAAGACTGTTCCAGACAGTCCCACAAATCCTTGGAGTTGCTTTTCGGGGGGCTGCAGGGAAGGAGAGGCCATGCTTGCTGGGTCTGATGGGTGCTGTAGTCCAAGACATCCGGAAGACACCAGTTTGGAAAGGCTGTGTTTTCCGATCTTGAAAAGCCTGGCTAAGTAAATACAGCAAATTATTTATTTATGGAATGTACTGCCACAAGATGTAGCAAAGGTGGTATTCCTTTACAAGAGGAATAGACAGATTCATGGAGTGGGAGAGTCTTATCGGGTGAACGTTGGCTCTGATGAAATGTAGAGTAGGAAAGTAGGACTCTGCCTTATTCCGAGTCAGACCATTGGTCCATCTAGCTCAGCCCATTGAAGCGCCTCTCCTGGGTTGCAGGCAGGGGTCTTTCCCAGCTCTATCGGAGATTGGACCTGGGGCCTTCAGCATACAGAGCAGATGCTCTGCCACTGAGGTATGGCCTTCCCCTGCTCAACTGGAGGGGTAGGAGTATGAGTGAAGAAGATCACTTGCCTTCAAGCTCTGCTGTGGGCTCCTCAGAGCTATCTGGCTGGCCAATGTGGTGAACAGGATGCTAGACTTGATGAACACTTGGTTCTGTAGGGCTTCTGCAAGAGGGATTTATTTATTTTTTCAATCAATTGCTTTATTTGCGTTTAGCCATAGGCCATTGCATAACAAACAACCAACAATAAAACAATAAAATACATATAAAACCGAACAACATATAGTTACAGATGTACCAAGGGTTGTTAATTTAAAATTTTGACATGGTTGGCTCTGATCTTTCTAGCTGCGAGAGCAAAATTTGCCACTGCAATTATGACCATATTTTGCTTGTCCCCCAAGAGGTCTGCTATTAAAGTATCGGGAGGACACCCCTCCCTAATACTTATCAAGGGCTCCAAGAATTTATGTCTGGGGCTATTATACAATGGGCACCTTAGCATATAATGAACAAGATCCTCCAGCTTGTTCAGTCCACAAATACAATGACGATCCTCTTTTGGGATTCTCTTATATCTACCCTCCAGAAAAGCTGTGGGCATCATCTGCAATCTAATTTCAGTAAAAGCTCTACGTAAAAGAGCACTAGTTAAAACAGTAAAATATGGAGAAGTAACATGACTTACTTTAAAAAAGGGGAACCATCGTGAAAAGGGGGACACCACTAAGGTAGCCCTATCTTTGTTCGCGTCAGAGTTCAAAACCCAATTACGAAGCTCCAAGGGAGAAAAAGTTAAAAGATTTCTAGGGGAAAGATTGTAAGAGCCAAATAGTTCCCTAGAGGTTTGGGGCCAGCCCCCTGACCGGAGTTGCTCTTGCCAGCAAAGTTTGATGATGGAGGAGTCTTCCAGCATTAAAATTTTCCTCCAGAATCTTAAAACTGCCAGGTCAATTTTAGCTGACAATGATGGAAGGCCTAATTCAGCCCTTATATGGGCAGATGGGGACCCCGGAGGGAGTCCCAAAATCTGTCTCATAAAAGAGTTTTGTAAGGGCTCAAGGCTGGCTTTAAGCGAATAACCCCAGAGTTCTGCACCATATAAGATTTTGGGTAAGGCTTTGGCAGTAAAAATTTTCAACAACAGAGTGATCAACTGCCCCCCATGGGCAGTTATTTATTACATTTATACCCCACCTTTCTTTTCATGATAGAAACCCAAGGCTGCTTACATATGGTTCCCAGGCGGTCTCCCATCCAGGCACTGACCAGAGCTGACCCTGCTTAGCTTCAGCAGAGTGCTGGCCTCATGTGCCTTCAGACCATAGCTTGGGAGTATGTGGTCTGGCATTATGTGGTCTGGGTGCAACCACAGAAAACTCCTCTCCCCCTTTGTAGAATGAATCAGTCCCTCTGTGGAAAGTGGTGACACCTTTAGCTATGTGCAGCATTCAGTTTGTGGGAACACAATTTTTTTTCATCGAAAAATAATAATCTGCAGGACGTATCCTGAGAAACTTCTGCATTTAAATCCAATTAAATCAAAAATGTTTCACCAATGCAATGTTTTCCTCCATCAATTTTCCAACTTGTAGCATTTCTTGGTTATAATTAAAACTCCCAGAGAACTAGGAATCCAATAGTCTCTCAAACCTTCCTAGATTCATACATTTATTCACCCATCAGAATAAAACCAGACTCCTTTACCAGTTTCTCCAAATTGCTAAAATACACACCTTCTTAACCCACTATCCTAGCTCTCCTCCATATCATGCCTCAGTATTTAACAGGCTTCCCATAAGTTATTTAATGGATCTTCTGCTGTGAGGTCAGAAGTATCAAAAGTTAGTTCCTTTCTTATCACAGAGTAAATTCAAATTACATTGATCACCATTATCCCTGTCTCAGAGGCTCAGTTTGCATTGCTTGGCTTTGGCAAGAGTTGTGGGTTAGAAAGTATCTGTTGTTTGTCACTACTGATTGACAGTTAGATACCTTACAGATGGTGATGTGGGCTCCTTAAATATCGCTCTTTTATGCAACACAATTTCCTCCTTACCTCCTTTGGAACAGATCCCTACTGATCTTTTGCAACTCTGATTGAGCTATTAGTGTTGGCCAATATATATAACTTTTCCGTTCCTCCTCCTAAATATTAGATCTTGAAGCCCAGCTCTAACTCCAGAGCTTTCCCTTTAATCATTTTGTGGCTGCCAAGATTTAAATGTAAAGGCCAATGGATTAGACCAGGGGAAGGTCAAAGGCTAAATGAGAGCAGTTAGCAGCAGGCAAAGAGCTGTGATTGAAATATTTGCTGAATGCTGACAGGCAGCAGAATAGAGGCAGACAAGTGGCAAATTCTGTTTTCTCTCCTAATTGAGAAAAATATTTTGAGTGGTATTCAGGCAGACTGCATAATGGATCGGAGAAACAGAGTGAGTGAGTCTGCCTATGTGTGTCCATGCTGGGTAGGACCCAAGGGCCAATTTTACAAATTCAAATAATTTTAAAGAACTGAAATTATAGGCAGCTAGGTATTTGATCAGTCCTTGGGATCAATTGACTGAGCACTCCAGAGGGCTGGTACCGCAGATGGATTGTGCTCTTGTCAGGCTTGTGGTGGAAGCAGAGTGCAGTTGCTGCAGAAATGATAGCAGCATAATCTTAATGCTGGGACCTGGTGACTTTGGGGTGTTGCTGAACTAGAACTCCCATCATCCCTGACTGTTGGCCATGCTATCTGTAAACGATAGGAGCTGGAGTACAATAACATTTAGAAGGCAACAGTTTAGCCACTCCTGCGGTAAACCATGGTTAACATAAGAACATAAGAAGAGCCTGCTGGATCAGGCCAGTGGCCCATCTACTCCAGCATCCTGTTCTCACAGTGGCCAACCAGGTGCCTGGGGGAAGCCCGCAAGCAGGACCCGAGTGCAAGAGCACTCTCCCCTCCTGAGGCTTCCGGCAACTGGTTTTCAGAAGCATGCTGCCTCTGACTAGGGTGGCAGAGCGCAGCCATCATGGCTAGTAGCCATTGATAGCCCTGTCCTCCATGAATTTGTCTAATCTTCTTTTAAAGCCATCCAAGCTGGTGGCCATTACTGCATCTTGTGGGAGCAAATTCCATAGTTTAACTATGCGTTGAATAAAGAAGTACTTCCTTTTGTCTGTCCTGAATCTTCCAACATTCAGCTTCTTTGAATGTCCACGAGTTCTCGTATTATGAGAGAGGGAGAAGAACTTTTCTCTATCCACTTTCTCAATGCCATGCATAATTTTATACACTTCTATCATGTCTCCTCTGACCCGCCTTTTCTCTAAACTAAAAAGCCCCAAATGCTGCAACCTTTCCTCGTAAGGGAGTCTCTCCATCCCCTTGATCATTCTGGTTGCCCTCTTCTGAACCTTTTCCAACTCTATAATATCCTTTTTGAGATGAGGCGACCAGAACTGTACACAGTATTCCAAATGCGGCCGCACCATAGATTTATACAACGGCATTATGATATCGGCTGTTTTATTTTCAATACCTTTCCTAATTATTGCTAGCATGGAATTTGCCTTTTTCACAGCTGCCGCACACTGGGTCGACATTTTCATCGTGCTGTCCACTACAACCCCGAGGTCTCTCTCCTGGTCGGTCACCGCCAGTTCAGACCCCATGAGCGTATATGTGAAATTAAGATTTTTTGCTCCAATATGCATAATTTTACACTTGTTTCTATTGAATTGCATTTGCCATTTTTCCGCCCATTCACTCAGTTTGGAGAGGTCTTTTTGGAGCTCTTCGCAATCCCTTTTTGTTTTAATAACCCTGAACAATTTAGTGTCGTCAGCAAACTTGGCCACCTCACTGCTCACTCCTAATTCTAGGTCATTAATGAACAAGTTGAAAAGTACAGGTCCCAATACCGATCCTTGAGGGACTCCACTTTCTACAGCCCTCCATTGGGAGAACTGTCCGTTTATTCCTACTCTCTGCTTTCTGCTTCTTAACCAATTCCTTATCCACAAGAGGACCTCTCCTCTTATTCCATGACTGCTAAGCTTCCTCAGAAGCCTTTGGTGAGGTACCTTGTCAAACGCTTTTTGAAAGTCTAAGTACACTATGTCCACTGGATCACCTCTATCTATATGCTTGTTGACACTCTCAAAGAATTCTAATAGGTTACTGAGACAGGACTTTCCCTTGCAGAAGCCATGCTGGCTCTGCTTCAGCAAGGCTTGTTCTTCTATGTGCTTAGTTAATCTAGCTTTAATGATACTTTCTACCAGTTTTCCAGGGACAGAAGTTAAGCTAACTGGCCTGTAATTTCCGGGATCCCCTCTGGATCCCTTTTTGAAGATTGGCGTTACATTTGCCACTTTCCAGTCCTCAGGCACGGAGGAGGACCCGAGGGACAAGTTACATATTTTAGTTAGCAGATCAGCAATTTCACCTTTGAGTTCTTTGAGAACTCTCGGGTGGATGCCATCCGGGCCCGGTGATTTGTCAGTTTTTATATTGTCCATTAAGCTTAGAACTTCCTCTCTCATTACCACTATTTGTCTTAGTTCCTCAGAATCCCTTCCTGCAAATGTTAGTTCAGGTTTAGGGATCTGCCCTATATCTTCCACTGTGAAGACAGATGCAAAGAATTCATTTAGCTTCTCTGCAATCTCCTTATCGTTCTTTAGTACACCTTTGACTCCCTTATCATCCAAGGGTCCAATCGTCTCTCTAGATGGTCTCCTGCTTTGAATGTATTTATAGAATTTTTTGTTGTTGGTTTTTATGTTCTTAGCAATGTGCTCCTCAAATTCTTTTTTAGCATCCCTTATTGTCTTCTTGCATTTCTTTTGCCAGAGTTTGTGTTCTTTTTTATTTTCTTCATTCGGACAAGACTTCCATTTTCTGAAGGAAGACTTTTTGCCTCTAAGAGCTTCCTTGACTTTGCTCGTTAACTGTGCTGGCATCTTCTTGGCCCTGGCGGTACCTTTTCTGATCTGCGGTATGCACTCCAGTTGAGCTTCTAATATAGTGTTTTTAAACAACTTCCAAGGATTTTTGAGTGATGTGACCCTCTGGACTTTGTTTTTCAGCTTTCTTTTTACCAATCCCCTCATTTTTGTGAAGTTTCCTCTTTTGAAGTCAAATGTGACCGTGTTGGATTTTCTTGGCAATTGGCCAGTTACATGTATGTTTAATTTAATAGCACTGTGGTCACTGCTCCCAATCGGTTCAACAACACTTACATCTCGCACCAGGTCCCGGTCCCCACTGAGGATTAAGTCCAGGGTTGCCGTCCCTCTGGTCGGTTCCATGACCAACTGATCTAGGGAATAGTCATTTAGAATATCTAGAAACTTTGCTTCTTTGTCATGACTGGAACACATATGCAGCCAGTCTATGTCCGGGTAGTTGAAGTCACCCATTACTACCACATTTCCTAGTTTGGATGCTTCCTCAATTTCATATCTCATCTCCAGGTCTCCCTGAGCATTTTGATCAGGGGGACGATAGATCGTTCCCAGTATTAAGTCCCTCCTGGGGCACGGTATCACCACCCACAACGATTCTGTGGAGGAGTCTGCCTCCACAGTGTAATGGTTCAGTGTAATGGGAGAACCCAGCTATACAATAAAAGCCCAACAGCTTCTTGAGGGCACCACGTCAGCTACCCCTGATGTAGTCATTTCATCTTCCACACTCTCTTTGCTCTGTTGCCAGTAAGGTGGCATTGGAGTGTCTTGAACCAGACTTTGCAGCTTTCAGACTTTGCTGTCTTAATTTCTGCACTGACTGCACTCTCCTGACCTAGATAACGAAACTCTGAGCTTTTAAGAAGCATGGTTCAAAACCTAGATGGAGCTCTAGAAAACAGACTTGCTTAAAATGTAACCTACAGTTCCTAGGAAATTCTGATGCAGGTACCAAATTTCTGTGGTGAATTCCCTTCTTGCACAAAATTGTGGAAGCTGAATGGCCTGGAAATCACATCTGCTCTTGGAAATCTGGAAGGTCCTATGTTTATGAGATCACAGAAAAAGAGAGATCTGGAAGGAAGTGTTCTTCCTCGGTGCATCACTAAATCAGCTAAATAGCATACTAATGTTTAATCTGTTCACTGCTCTCTCCCCACACACAAACACCTTAAACAGAGGAAATTCCATTCTGGGTTGTGTGTGTTGCCCTAATCTCACAAGCCATCTTGCGCTCTCAGCTCTTGACTCAGCTTCTAGGAAGAAATGACTCAGAATTCCTTCCCAAAAATGCCCCTTCCCAAAGCTCTCTCTTGATCAGTGCTGTGAAGGGCTGTAAATGATTTCAGTTGTGGCAGTTTCCTGTCTATCTAGAAATCTGTGGTTAGTTGAGAGGGTGGTGGAAAAGTAAAAGAGAGAAAGGTTAGGGTTCGGATTTGTTAGGCACTGGGGAACATTTTGGGACAAGCCGGGCCTGTACAAAAGGGACGGGCTCCACTTGAACCAGAATGGAACCAGACTGCTGGCACTTAAAATTAAAAAGGTAGCAGAGCAGCTTTTAAACTGACAGTCTTCGCTAGAGGCAGTCTCACGTTTTAACTGAGGGGGGAGGGGGAATACCCATGGGGGAAGCAGCGCCTTCAAGTTTGATGGGATAGAATGCTCTTCTGAAAGCTCCTCTATGTGAGTAAAAAAACAAACCAGAATTTACCATCAACGTAACTTCTCTAGATGTTTTCAGGATGTGGTAATCTGTTGTGTACTGTGGGAAGAGTTTTTTCACCACCTCAGAAATTGTCAAGCAAATGGGCTTGTAACATTTGAATATGTGAATACTTTTCCAGATACATGTATCCATTTACAGGAAAGCTCCATGCCAGCAGAATTCTAGCAAGTCAAGGAAAAAAAGTTATCCTTAGACTTTTTTAGTCTTCTGTGTGCAGGGGCGTTGTTGTTTCTGTATGGCGGCATTCAGACATTACCTCCCCCCCACAAAAACTTCAAGAGACCCACACACACTCCTATGGCTTAAAAACATAATCTAGTCCAGTATCCTGTTCTTGCAGTAGCCAACCAGGTGCTCATTATGGGAAGCCCTGAAGCAAGACCTGAGTGCAAAGAGCACTCTCCCCTCCTGCGGTTTCCATGAACTTCAGAAGGATATTGCCACTGACTATGGAGGCAGAGCATAGCCATCCTGGCTAGTAGCCCTTGATAGCCTTGAACTGCCTTCAAGTCGATCCCGACTTACGGTGACCCTATGAATAGGGTTTTCATGGTAAGCGGTGTTCAGAGGTGGTTTACCATTGCCCTCCTCTGAGGCTGAGAGGCCGTGACTGGCCCAAGGTCACCCAGTGAGCTTCATCGCTGTGTGGGGATTCGAACCCTGGTCTCCCAGGTCATAGTCCAACACTCTAACTACTATGCCACACTGGCTCTCTTGATAGCCTTATCCTCCATGAATTTGTCTAATTTGGTCATCACTGCCTCCTTTTGGAGTTTAACTGTGGACTGCGTGAAGTACTTCCTTTTGTCTGTCCTGAGTCTTCCGACATTCATCTTTGTTGGATGTCCACGAGTTCTAGTGTTATGAGAGAGGGGAAAACACTTTCCTCTATTCCCTTTCTCCATGCTATGCATAATTTTATAAATCTCTGTCGTGTCACCTCTTACAAACCTTTTCGCTAAACGAAAAAGCCTCGCATGCTGCAACCTTTCCTCATAGGCGAGTCACGCCATCCCCTTGATCATCTTGGTGGCCCCTTTTTGAACGTTTTCCAACTCTGCGATATCCTTTTTGAGGTGAGGCAAAGCTATGCAGTTCATAAAAAGCTTTGCCATTTAATTCTTTTGATCGTTAAGTGGTCAGCTCCAGGAGAGGAGTTGAAATGAATTGGAACAGGAATCCCTCTTTTTAAAGAAAAGTGTGCATTCCTTTTTGACGTGAGCCCTAGTCAGGCGACATTGTAAACTGGACATTCCACACATGGGGGAGGTAGGGATGAGTTTGCTACCTCTGCCCCTCCCTTCCCTTGCCCTCTGCGAGTTGTGTAAAGCAGGAGAGGATGCTTCTGATCAAGTAGGCTCCTTGTATGATGCAGAACCCTGGAAAATCAGGATTCTGCATCACACTGAGAGCCTACAAGAGTGGAAGGTCGCACACTCACCCTTGAGCTCTCAGAAGGTGACAGAGATAGAGGGCAGACTTAGCTTATTCATCCCCACACCCTCCCAATCAGCATTGGGAATGTCCGGTTTACAATAACACCTGAATAGGCCTCACGAGGATGCTTTATGTTACCAGAATTGGGTCCTGTGCACCCGCATTTCTAGACTAGTTGCTGTCCAGACCTGCCAGGTTCTTGGGAGATTTAGAAAACTGAGCAGAGGAGAACTTTGTTTCACTCTCTTTTCATAATATATAATGTTGTGAGAGGGGACACAGGGAGTGGAGATGGTATTGACGTCCATTAAGGATGCACTAGAAACACCAGGCCGTGTCCTGCTGTTCACGTGGAGTCAGTCGATGCCACAGTTAGGGATGGAAGGACCTGTCAGTTTTAGTTCCGTCAGTTGCTCATTTTCCAATAATAAATTCAGTTCTCCACATTTCTGCAGCAGTTTGCGCCTTTAAAAAAATCCTCAGGAAAATTCTTCAGCGTTTTAGTGTGATTGTTTTCTAATAAACAGATGTTTATATGCAATTTTGACTAATCAACAGTTTTGCAAGCATTTTCTCCTAATATAATGCATTTTTGTATGCTGTTTTCACTTATATGTTCATTTTATGAACACATTCTGCTCATATATGCATTTTTGCATACAATGCTTGGTTGGAGAACTGCATTGCAAAATTTGGATAAGCACAAATATGGAAGGATGTCTGTGTTTCAGTTCTCATATTGTTTCAGAAAGTGCATATTTGATAGGTTGGGCTTTAAATGTGAACTGAATCAAAATTCCCTCCTGTCTCTAGCCACTGCAACTCCAAAGTGCTGACCCAATGAATCACTGAGGCCAGTCTTGTTAGGTGAGGTCCTGAAGCACTTCAGTTTAAGTAAATATATAAATGCAGCAAAGCATTATTATTATTTTAAAAGATAGAAACCACCTGTATAGCTGTAAGCAGAAGTTTTATATATTTATTTATTAGCTTTAGGCATTGATGAATCACCCGTGAAATGTGCCCTCTGGGGCAGTTTCAAATAATGATAAAATGACTATTTAAGGTTGGTATAGGGATGGACGGACCAGTATATATGGATTGGAGAGTGGACTGACTGATGCATGGGATAGCTCTACCTAGAAGGTTGAGAACTGATTTACAAGTGCTGAGCAGAATTTGTTCAGCTTCTTGGAAGAGGAGAGATGGTTTTGCCCCTGCCGTCTGCAGCCAGGGCTCAGAAATGTCGAGGCTGATAGTTTTGAGGTCAATAATATATCATTTAAGACAAGGAGACCAATTGAAACAAGAGACCCATAATAATGAGGCATAGCAAATGATCTGAGAAAACGAATTCATCCTGTCCAGGGAATCTGTTGGCAATGGCATCATAAACCACTCCTGCTGCTTGTGGTCTATGATCTCACCAGAAGGTTTCCTTCCCTCTGCCATGGAATTATTTCCTTATATCTTGCTACAACCCATCCATAATTACTTCCATAGTGCTCTCACAAGAGTAGAGATTTCCTACAACTGAGTTCTTATATCCCCAACAGTTGTCAACCTGTGGCTCACCTTTCTCAGTCTTCCTACGTTTTGTGTTAACTATAGTGGGAAGAAGATATAGTGAATTGAAAATGCTTTAAGAAAATAAGATAAAATAATTTAAAAAAACCCCTCAGCCATCAATTTAGAACCCAGAGAAGGTTGTATTTCATCCACCGAAGAGGAACCGAAGAAAGCTCAGTTGTCTTCAAACACAAGCCAAGCAAGAGTCGACTAAATCAAAATTCCTTAGCCAGCATGATAGCAATAAATTGAAATAATGAGTTCAGGAAATAGGAATCAGCGGTGGGAGCATTGGAAGGTTTAAAAGCAGGCGAGAACTACAAATGGAGCTGAATATCTAGGAGGAGTTGGCTAAAGAGCAGCCTTACCCCAACATGGTGCCCTCAGATGTTTTGCAGTACAGCTCCTACCAGCGTGCTGTGCTGGCTGGGGCTTGTGGGAGTTGTAGTCTGAAACATTTGGAGGGGATCAGGTTGACTGATTGCAAGCTAGTTGTTGTTTTTTCTCTACTGACACAACAGGTTGTATATCGTACATGATTGCCCCCATAGTACTAAGATTAGGTTTTATTTTTTTAACAAAAAAAAGGGGGGCAAGGATTGCAATTGCTGAAATAGGTTGCACACTTTTGGGGCTGAACTGGAACGACAGATGCAAATTCAGATCAGGGCTAGATGTTGCCCAGCCCAGGCTCTTTGAGATAGATTTCTGAAGGTGGGAGTGCAACTAGTAGAAGGTACTATTTTGTTGATCAGACAAAAGGCCAGTCTCTGGTTGTTTCTACCAATTGCAGCCAATCCAAAGGACACTGGCTGATGCTCAACTGATGCCATTCTCTTCTGTTCCTTTGCTGAGGTGTCTCCAGAGGAGGCTGATGAGGATGGCAAGGGGTTTATTCATAGGCTTTACTAAAGCAAGAACACTGGCACCAAGAACACAAAAGCAGACGCCAAAACAGTTACTCGAAACCACTCTTACAGACTCGTCCACCTCCACAGATTCCTACCCTCCCCGCATGTCCCTGGAATGCAGCCGTTCTCCTACTTTGGGACCACTCTTCCAGGTCTCTCCTGATCCCTGGGCTGGAGGGTGCCCAGAGGAGTGCGAGGAGTCTGGGAACCAAATTCTATGAGGAACAATTGAAAGAGTTGCACCTGGTGAGGCGGAATTAAAGGGGCAATATGATATTGTCTTCAGATATTTGTCGAGCGGCGAAGCAGACGATGGAGAAGATGCTTCTCTTGTGCAGGAGAGTAGGGCTGGAACCAAAGGCTGTAAGTGACGGAAGGAGATTTTGGCTAAACAATAGAAGAAACATCCTAATATTAGGAGAGCTGTTTGACAGCTGGACAGGCTGCTCAATAGGTGATGGACTTTACCTAGCTTGGAGGAATGGATGCCCACCTGTCAGGCATGTGGTAGTTGCATCTTGCATTGAGCAGGGTGCTGGACTAGTTGAGTCCCAAGGGCCGTTCCAATTCCTTGCTTCTCTGATTGTATGAGAGGGGCTTTGGGGCCTCAACACATGCAGTCCCAGGTAGTTCTCAAAACATGGTGATCCTGGTTCAAACCCTGGAGCTCCCAGTGGCCACTTAGGTCAGCATTCCAACTAATAATCAGACACCAGATTTTTGTAGCAGAATAGGGTGATATAAGCCCTGTTCAGGACTACAGTTACATGAGGGGGAAGAGCACGGTTGTGCTTTTTGGACCTTCTGTAGCATCCTTTCCTCCTGGTCCTTGCGCCTCTCATATCTTCTCCGAGTGCAGCTTCTGTAACAGGGAGCTTGTTGTAAGCATGTAAGCTCCCTGCACTATTTAGAAGCCTGATCTCCCAAGGTTTGAAATCGCTCGAGGTGCTTGCATGCTTGTGGCAAATGATGCTTTTAACACACAAGGGGCACACAGACTGAACAATGAGGATGCACCAGAGGGCCGCTCTGACATCAGCAGCAGGCAGACCTATCCTCGCCCTCAGCTATCTCCCCTATTTGCATGTTTTGAAAAATCCCAGCTCTTCAGCTGGGAATTGCTGCTGCAGAAATCAAAGATGCTCACTGTTTGGCGAGCATCTTGATAGTAAATAAATAATGTGCAATAAAGCAACTGCCCTTCTCTTCCTCCTCAGACTCCTTTCCCTGTCTCTCTCCCCCCCCCAATAGCCGCCTCCTCCCACAAGGAGACTGGCAGCACCTGAGATCCTTCCTCATTTGCATTCAGTGTGAATTGCTGTTGCTTCTGTGCTAAGCAGGCTGTGCTGTGTGTCCACAGCTGCTGAGTATGTGAGGCGGGCAGGAGGAAGGGAGGTGCTATCCCTTGCCATGATCTGATGGGGTTTTGATGGCAATTATCCTTGGGTCCTGACTCAGCACAGCTCATGCCAAAAGGAGCCAAGAGCATGTTTTTACTTCTTTATGCCTGGCTGAGTTTTCCTTGTAGTTGGGTGTGCTCACACTCTTGTGTGAAAGTGTAATGAAACAACAGACAGGCACGTGTTCTCTCAAGGTCTCCGGAGAACCTTAAGTCTTCACAAGCAAACGCAAGGTCAAGGGAAAAAACGTTTGCTCTGCAGGTGTCTTTTACAGCAGAAGTCAGATTGCTGGGTGGAAGAAGGCTGAAGGGGGCCCTTAGTTGTGTTGTGCTGCAGGAACATAGGAAGCTGCCTTACGCATTAAACGGTTGGTCCATCTGGCTCAGTGCTGTCTACACTGAGCGGCAGCAGCTCTCCAGGGATTCAGACAGGGTGTCCCAGCCCTACCTGGAGATGCCATTGGGGATTGAACCTTGGACCATCTGGGAATGGTCAAGCCATGTCTCGGGGCTTTCATCTACAGAGGCCAAAGTTTGGCATCTTTTGCCCCCCTTCAGATTGGCACAGGCAAGAGGGAACCAGGATTCAGCAGAAGGTGCATAATAAGTGGCATTCCTTCCCATCGCTACACAGAGGACTCAACAAAGACGCCACATAAGCTTCTCCTGGCCCGTTCAGCTGTGCCTTTGCCACAAGAAAAAGGGGATCTCCTTCCTGCCTCTTTGCCCTGTGGCCAAAGGCTTCTCCGTGGGAAGCTCCTTGATAGGGGGAGGGCCCAGGCCTCTTTGTGCCAAAGGAGCCATGTCTGAGCTGATCTATCTGAACAGGTTAAATAAACAGGCCTCTGTTTGGGTTAATTGTCGCTGGCTCTGCCGCTTTCCGTTACTGATCTATCCGGGAGTCTGGCCAAGGAGCAGATGGGGAGAGGCAGCATCCCCTCCTCTTCCTCCTCCTCCTCTTTGTGTCTGACTTTACCTTTCTCCTTATTCCGTTTCTCTCCTCCCTCCTCCCCCTTTTGCTTGATCAAAAAGGCCAGATGGCCGGGGGGGGGGGGAGAGCAACAGTGAAGAAGTGAAGCGTGGCATATGGGCGGCCTGTTTAATTCCTCTGCCTGTTAGGGAGGACATTTGGGGGAAAAGAGGGATTTTGGAAGGAGTTTTTTTTTAAAATAAATGTATGTATGTTTGTATGTGGGGGAAGGAAAGGAAGGAGGGGGAAAATATTCTCTGCCCAACCAAAAATAGCAGGTAGGAAATTGGAGTCTGAATAAAAGCTTAACTTGGGCATAGCTAGGATCACCAGTCCCCGAATCCCTGAAAGTTTCAGTGTCAGAGAGGTCAGCCTTGGGGCATTCGACATTGTCATGATGAAGATAGAGCATGTGCAGAGTGCTTTGTCATGACCTTTTCCCTTTGCATCTGTTTCGTCCATCTGACACAGATCAGAATGCCTTTCTTGGTGTCAGTGGGTCTCCCCCCCTGGCCAAATGAAAATGGCAGGCTGGGTTGGATATCTGCCCTCCATTCCTGCTGCATTTCCAGTGATTATCTCCACATCAGCTATTCACTTTTTTTTAGAAACCTGCACAGTTAACTGCAGAGGCACATTTAACAGAGAGCTTCGGCTATGGGGTGGTATACAAATGCAATCAATCAATCAAACAAACAAACAAACATCTAGTTTGACCTTGAGACTCTGGCATGAAGATGTCCAAATTGCTAACGCTGTTGTTGATTGCCTGATCTGGCTAATGCAACCAGCAACAAAACCTTCATAATGAGATACTAAATTCTGCAAAATGCATGCTGGCAGTTCAGTGTAGGATGCTATATTGAATACCAGGCAGAATTATGAAAAGATCTTCAAAAGCTTTTGAGAATGAAAATGGTTTATCTCCTTCCCAAATTATTATTTATTTCATTTCATTGTAGTTAGATTTCATACCCATCCTTCACCATGAGGCCCATAATATTTAACAATATTAAAAATCAGTTAAGTCAAAGAATAGGGTGGTTCTTAAAATATATATCTCAGGTGTCAATGCTGGCTGGCTGGGGTTAAGTTGAATTATTTTAGTCAGAGTATATCATAAAGAATTTGGGCCACCTCCTTGCACTTCATTGCATTTCCTCCAGTCTGTTTGGGCAAGGTTGGGGACCCTCAGGCGCAGGGCCTGAATGTGGCCCTCCAGGCCTCTCTACCAGGCCTTCAGGAGTTTCCAAAGGCCATTCCCTCTTCCCAGGCCACACCTGTCATCAGCTCTTCTCTGCACCCTCCTGCAGTGTTTTTGCCTGGCTGGAGTGTGACCTTTTATTATTATTATTATTATTATTATTATTATTATCCCGCTCTTTTTCCAAGTACTGGAACTCAAGGCGGCTTCCAAATATAAAAGTACATATAATTACAAGCAAACAAAAAATCTACATTAAAATACAATTAAACTATGTGCAATAATAAAACCATTTAAATATACAATAGGAGTAATTCAAAACTCACTTTAAGATAGTATAGATAAAACAGTAAAACAATACAACACCCTCTTCAACCCCATCATTAGGAACCAACAGTTCGGAATAAAAATGTTTTCTCCTGCTGACGGAAGGACTGCAGGGAGGGAGCCATTCTTGCCTCCCTAGGGAGGGAATTCCAAAGCTTAGGAGCTTTGGCAAGACTTGCCTGGATGGAGAGATCTGGGCTTAGAAGTTTGGGGTTAGAAACTTCTGCTTTTTGCATGGCTGGAACATAGCCTACTTTACAGAGGTAAGAGTCTCATCCATTACTCTGTTTACTTTTGCCTGTGGCTCCATTCCCACCTGCTTTACAGGGATCTTGACAGTGGAGATACTGAAAGGTAGAGTTTGCTCATAAGATTTTTATTGGGTTTTACAAGTTAGCACCTAGGCAGTGGAACTGCATCAGAACTGCTCCCCATCACACCTATCAGTACTAGATTTAGCTTCTGAAAAATCTTCAAGGGAAGCCCGCTATAGAGTATGTTGAAGTGCGCAGTTCTTCAGAATACAAAATCCTGAATGATGGTAGCAGTACTTCTCCTGCACTCCCCCTATCAGGCTCTGTAGATTCATGATCAGGGAAATGTTTAAAATCAGAGAGAATTGTGAGAGGTCCCAGGAGCACAGGACACTGTACACTTTCAGTATTGTCTGAGGAGGCTTAAAGTGCATGCCGATTTGTGCTGGGCAACAAGTCAGTGGTGGAGCACATGCTCTGCAGGCAGAAGGTTCCATTCATTGGTAACTCTGCTGTCTTCTGTTGTCTACGCTCTGGTAACCTCTAGGTTATCTTACTGCAATGCATTATACGTGGGGCTGCCTTTGAAGACAGTTTGGAAACTGCAACTGATGGAGAACTCAGCAGCCAGATTGCTCACCAGGGCAAGACGGTCAGAGCACATCACACCAATTCTGGCACAACCGCACTGGCTACCAATTAGTTTCTGGGCTCAATTCAATGTGCTGTTTTGACCTATAAAGCCATACATGGCTGAGGACCCCAATACCTCAAGGACCTCTCCCCATATGAATCAACCCAGACCCTGCATTCAGCATCTGAGGTCCTTCTTTGTTTGCCTCCAAGGGAAGTGTGGAAGACGTCGACATGAGAACTGGCCTTCTCCGTGGTGGCCCCTGCTTGTGGAATGCTCTCCTCAGAGAGGCACACCTGGTGCCATAATTTTTTATCTTTAGGCAGCAGGCAGAAACATTCCTCTTCTCCTAGGCATTTGGCTCTTAATTTTTGGAGGGCTTTTGACATTGTAGCCTCCATTAGGCGGTGGGCTGTTCTTATCCATATATTGTGTTTTTTAACTTTTTATTTTGTTAGTTTTATATTGGTTTTAATCTTTTTAATGTATGTCACTTATAAATTTTAACAACTCCTCTTCAGAAAAAACTAAAACATCAAATGCTGACAAAGACCTCTGTCTGAAAGAGTGAAGTGGGTATTCTGGAAAATTTTGGACTTTTTTTTCTTTTACAAATTAGAGTAATTTACATGAGAAGATTTTCTGATGCCCTAGAGAGCGATCCAATTTAGTATGTTTCTTTTTCTTGTATTTAGTAAACAAAGATAAATAATTTGAAACTGCCAAGCTGTCCTGTCTGAAGTCGAAGGACTCAGTCTCAGATGGTCTGTGGTTTTTTCTCTTTTTATTAGAGTTATAGATACATCAAAAGCAGTGCTCTTCATTAATCTAACTATGCTTGCTAGGAACTTTGGCCCTAAACTAACACTGACTAAGCATGCTTTTGCGGCACTAAGACATCGACTCAGCAACTGGGTCCCCCTTCTGAGTCAGCTTAAGTAGGCTTGGATCGTGCACGCACATGAAGGCTTCGCTTCAGCTCTGAATGCTGAACTTCCTGCCTCAAGCGCCTCTGGGCGCAGGGTCAAGGTAGTTTGATATCCAGCTGCCCCTCCGATGGAGGGGGGCTTCTAACAGTCAGTTTGGGTGTGAGAAACTGGGCAGTGCTAGTGCTAGGCTGTGTCACGTCTGTCGTGCCCAGCTGTGCCTCAGAAGTGGGTGGCGGGGGCATGTCCAGTTGGAGTGCATCCGCTGAGCTAAGTGGTGTTTCTGCAGGGAGGTTGGGAGTGGGAGGAGCTCAGCCATCAGAGATGTGGGTTGGGGCGCCCTGCGAGTCCACCCTGCCATCTTCCCCCACCCCGGGCTCCCAGCCCGTCCTCATCATGTGACTCGCCTTCGACTAGCCGCCTCCCATCTGCCTGGCTCATGGCACAAGCTTGGCTAATATGGTATTTGCATTCGGTATCCATTCATGGTTACTAATGAAGTCATAAAATAGAAATTTTTCAACCCCCCAAAAAAGGACTGGGAAATTTTCGACTCCATATCGCTGTTCTGGAATCTTGGAGAAACCCTGCTTGTTGTAGCAGGAAATGCTGGGCTAGTAGAAGCAATGACCTGACTTTTTTATAGTAGAGAGAATGCTCTGGATTAGTGTCTGAATGCTATAGTGGACTGCATGAGGACCAATAAACTGTACTTGAATCCTGGGGAGATGAAGGCTCTTTGGATAGGTGGTTCCCATGTCCTGGATATAGGCAAGTTTCCTATATGGATGGAGCCGCGCTGCCTCTGAAGGACCAGGTCCATAGTTTTGGGATACTCTTGGATTCATCTTTGATGCTAGAGGCATAACAATCTTCTGTGGTTAGGAGTGCCTTTTACCAGCTTTGTTGGGTTCATCAGCTATGGCTGTTTCTGGACAAGGATAGCTTGACCAGTGTGGTCTGTACATTGGTAACCTTGAGGCTGAGTTAATGCAGTGTGCTCTCTGTGGGGGTCCCCTTGGTCCTGGTTTGGAAGTTTCAGCTGATGCAAAATGTGATGGCCAGACTGCTGATGGGGGCACATGGTAGACAACATGTGACACCACTCTTAAAACATTTGCGCTGGCTGCCCATCCACTACTGAGCCAGGTTCAAGGTCCTTGTTTTAAGTTACAAAGTCCTGAACAACTTAGGTTCAGGTACCTTAGGGACCTCCTGAACCGTTATATCCCAGCTCGATCCCTGAGATCATCTGCAGGAGTGGCTTTGGTCGTCCCCCGAGTTGGTGAGGCTCATTTAACATCAGCACGAACTCGAGCCTTCAGTGTCATCAGCCCAATTCTCTGGAATGCTCTGCCAGTAGAAATTCAGCAGGCAGCTTCTGTTTTAACTTTTAAAACACCTGCTGAAAACCTTTCTGTTCTGCAAGTCTTATGCAGGCAGTTGAGAAGATGACTTTTTACAGTAGTTGACTTTGGTTTTTACTGTATTTTTTATTTATTGTAAACTGCTTTGATGTTTCTTAAAATGAGGTAGCAGTATGCAAATATGTTTATAAATAAATAAATAATAAATGGGGCAGCTTCATGTGTTCACATTTACTTCCTACAGAAAAAAATGAGTAAAGTTCTGTAAGCCCCCCCCCCCATGAGTAGAACAGCTAGGGCAGGGGTGGAGAACCTGTGGCTCTCCAGATGTTGCAGGATTACAATTCCCATTGTCTGACCATTGGCCATGCCAGCTGGAGCTGACGCGACCTGGAGTACAAAATATCTGGGGTTCCTGATTCATGGGATAGGGACTTGGCTTTCTCTTTTTCCTTCTATGATCATTGAAAACTTCGGGGTTATGTCTGGGATATTCAGGGGTGGGGCATGCCCCTCCACCCATGGATTCAAACACCCTTCCTCTCAAAGACAGAAAGAATGTATGTGGTCCATATTGCAATGTTGACCTTTGTTTTTATTCTATTTGTAATGCTTTTATTGTATGGTGATTTTTGTGGGGGGTTTTAAAAACTTGTTGCAAGAGGAGTCCGGAGTTGTACGATGTACACAATAGGGACATGGAATGTGAGAAGCATGAACCAGGGAAAGTTAGAAATTGTCAAGTAAGAAATGGAATGTATTAACATTACAATGTCTGGCATGAGTGAATTAAAATGGACAGGAATGGGACACTTTCAATCAGGAAACTACAAAATATCTTATGCAGGAAATGAGAAATTAAGAAGAAACCGAGTTGCTTTAGTAGTGAGAAGTGATGTAGCAAAATTAATTTGGAGCTATAAGGTCTGAGCGAGTGATATCAATAAGATTAAATGGAAAACCTATTAACATAATCATCATCCAAGTTTATGCTCCAATGGCAAACGCAGAAGCAGAATGGGAAAGATTTTACATAGAAGTACAGGAAGAAATCACACACCAAAACAAGATGTGCTGATAATCATGGGGGACTGGAATGCAAAAGTAGGGAACAGGGAAGAACTAGGAATTGTGGGGAAATGGGGCTTAGGAGATAGAAATGAAGCAGGAGAAAGACTTACTGAATTCTGTGAAGCCAATAATTTGTTTCTTGCGAACACATTTTTTGAGCAACTGAAATGACGACTGTAGACATGGACATCACCAAATGGTCAATATAGGAATCAAATTGATTATATAATTGGTAGCAGAAGATGGAGAAGTTCCATACTTTCTGCAAAAACAAGACCAGGAGCAGATTGCGATGCAGATCATGAACTGGTCATATCGAAAAGAATAACAAAACAATCATAATGCCAAAATACACTTTAAATAACATTCCAGAAGAATATAAAGATCAAATAAGGAACAGATTTGAGGCTTTAAATTTAGTTCACAGAGAACCAGAAGAACTATGAAGTGAAGTCAGAGACATTATCAGGGAAGAATGCAAAAAGACAATACCTCTAGTTAAAATGAGAGAAAGACCTCAGTGGATGAAGAAACTCCTAAAATGGTTAAAGAGAGAAGGAAAGCAAAAGCAAGAGGAGATAGAAACATGGTTAGAACCCTAAATGCAACAATACGACTAGTAAATAGGGACAAGGAAAACTATTACAAAAGTTATTTTATAGAAATAGAAGAAGACAATAAAAAGGGTACAAAAATAGCCGTATTCAAAAATACTAGAGAAATGAAAGGGAAATATAAACCAAGAGTAGGGATGTTGAATAATCAAGAGGGGAACAAACTAACTGACAGAGATAAAATAAAAGGAACATGGAAGCAACACACTGAAGAACACTATCAAAGAGATGCCAGGATGACAGATTCATTCACAGAGGACCCGTATGATGAAGAGCCAGAAATTTTAGAATGTGAGGTGAAAGCTGCTCTTAAAATACTTGGAAGAAACAAATCACCAGGAACAGATGGCATAGAGTTGCTACAAGTTACTGAGAGTGAATCTGTCCAAATTTTGACAAAAAATGGTCAGCAAATATGGAAAAGAAAACAATGGCCCACGGGAAGTGTTCAATATATATCCCAATTCCAAAGAAAGGGGATCCCAGGGTATGCAGTAATTATCAAACTGTTGCCTTAATATCCCATGCAAGTAAAGTAATGCTCAAGATTCTACAACAATGGCTCTTACCATATGTGGAGCGAGAAATGCCAGACGTCCAAGCTGGATTTAGAAAGGGAAGAGGCACCAGAGATCATATTGCAAACATACTTTTGATAATGGAACGGATCAAGGAATTTCAGAAGGAAATCACCCTGTGCTTTATAGATTACAGCAAAGCCTTTGACTGTGTAGATCATGAAAAACTATGGAATGCATTAAAAGAAATGGGGGTGTCACAGCATCTGATTGTCCTGATGTTGAAAAAAAACGATTCACTTCTTTACCCAGCACATAGTTAAACGATGGGATTTGCTCCCACAAGGTGTAATGATAGTCACCAACTTGGGTTCCTTTAAAAGAGGATTATCAAGGATTATCAATACCTCGGCACAGTCATTAACCAAAATGGAAACAATAGTCAAGAAATCAGAAGAAGGCTAGGACTGGGGAGGGCAGCTATGAGAGAACTGGAAAAGGTCCTCAAATGCAAAGATGTGTCACTGAACACTAAGGTTAGGATCATTCAAACCATGGTATTCCTGATCTCTATATAAGGATGTGAAAGTTGGACAGTGAAAAAAGCAGATAAGAGAAAAATAAACTCATTTGAAATGTGGTGTTGGAGGAGAGCTTTGCAGATACCATGGACTGTGAAAAAGACAAATAATTGGGTGTTAGAACAAATTAAACCAGAACTATCACTAGAAGCTAAAATGATGAAACTGAGGTTATGATACTTTGGATGCATAATGAGAAGACATGATTCACTAGAAAAGGCAATAATGCTGGGAAAAACAGAAGGGGAAGGGGAAGGCCAAAGAGATGGATTGATTCCATAAAGGAAGCCACAGACCTGAACTTACAAGATCTGAACAGGGTGGTTCATGACAGATGCTCTTGGAGGTCACTGATTCATAGGGTCACAATAAGTCGTAATCGACTTGAAGGGACATAACAACAACAACAACAAACGAGAATTAGGCTAATTTAAGGAGGATCAATTGTTATTAATGGCTACTGGCCACAATGGTGGTCTACTGCCTACAGTATCAGAGGTGAATCCTAGAACCTGTGGGGAGAGTGTTGCATTATGTATGTCCTACTTGTGGGCTTCTCAAGAAATCTGGTTGGTTACTATAAGGACATAATGCTGGACTAGATGGGTTCTCTTTGGTTTGATCCAGGATCCAGGTTCTTGTTACATCCTTAACTCCTATGCCAGCTGAAGTTTTGGTGCTATCTTTTTCCTCCTTTTGGATGCTACATCTTTGGGAAATTATGCACTGGAAAACTGATGAGAAAAGAAGCAGACAACTTTCTGGACCTCTCCTGAGAGACATGACCTAGTCAAGTGAGAAAGAAGTCGAAGGTGCATAGAAGAGGGAGCTCCTGGCTGCATTCTGGTCACACAGCAATAAACTAGCTGCCTATACTAGTGTGTCAGTTGGCCATAGAAGCCTTGTCAAGCTGCACAGAGAGTAAAGATGGAGTTGTCTGTTTTAAAATGCAGCAGTGGAGGAGAGGGAGGGGGGCACATGTCTGCAATTTCCACCTTCCCTCCCCTTCCACCCAACCTTGAGGTTATGATGGATGTGGGATATTTCCAGGTTGACACAAGTGTGCGCATGGAATGCTGTTGCCACTGACCTTTTGTGTTGAGTGTTAGACGGGAAGGACTAATGAAGCAAGCTTCTTCCATTAAAAGAAAAAAAAGGAAGAGAAAATGCCATTGTGGAGAGAGAGAGAGAGAGAGAGAGAGAGAGAGAGAGATGTTTAGGTTGCAGTCCAATTTAGCAAGAAAAACAAGTGGGGTTTTGGCCTGGCCTCTAAAAATAGGGTTCTAGTGTGTTGGTATTTGAAATATTGATGGAGAATTTGTACCTAAATTATGCAGACTGCATCCTGAACCTGTCTGATGCAAACAGTATTTTTCTTTAAAAAAAGTTTTTTTGAAAAGAGCCCCTTGGGTTGAAGCGAGAGCCAGTGTGGTATAGTGGTTAGTGTGTTGGGCTACGACCTGGGAGACCAGGGCTCGAATCCCCACACAGCCATGAAGCTCACTGGGTGCCCTTGGGCCAGTCACTGCCTCTCAGCCTCAGAGGAAGGCATTGGTAAACCCCCTCTGAATACCGCTTACCATGAAAACCCTGTTAATAGGGTCGCTATAAGTCGGGATCGACTTGAAGGCAGTCCATTTTCATTTTTGGGTTGAAGCTTTCTTTGTGACTAGGAGGGACGTGTGAAGGGTGTTTTTTAACCAAGTATATGCCTGGCTTAATCCCCCAGCCCCCCGCTATCAATTGCTCCTTGTTTTTTAACCAACTATGTAGTA
Organism: Rhineura floridana; assembly: GCF_030035675.1. Taxonomy (NCBI): domain Eukaryota; kingdom Metazoa; phylum Chordata; class Lepidosauria; order Squamata; family Rhineuridae; genus Rhineura; species Rhineura floridana. Next base: position 11,459,525 of record NC_084480.1, read on the forward strand.
ATTTTAGGAAATTGCATTGGTCCTTTTGGTGACTATTTTCTTGCTCATCCACCTTTTAGGGACAACTGCCAAAGATAATTTATATTTGCACATCTAGTTTTCATTGCTTTATCTGTACTGGCATAATTTTGACTCAACCACAGGCACTGTAATAAAGGTGATTGGTGTGAAGAGATAATTCCCACAGTGATGTGGCCAAAGTAAAATCTGTGAGTGATTCTGTCAGACTTTTAAAACAAAATAAAACAAAACTTATGGAAGCCTAGGCAACATGATTCCAGACTATACTGCCACACTGGGCTGCATTCATTGTAGGGCTAAGTTAAAGTACCTGAAAGGTTGTCTTATCCCTTATATATCCAGTTGGTCACTGTGCTCTGCAGGTGAGGGTCTCCTGCAGATACCATCTCATCAGGAGATCAATTCCACACAACATAGGAATCGCGCCACCTATCCTTTGGAATCTGTTAAATATTAGACAGGGTCTGTCAACAAGCCTTTTAAGTAGAGACCTTCTCCCAGTCTGTATTTGTTCTGGAAATGTTTTTAAAGATTTTTTAAAGATGTTTGTTTTTAAAGATGTTTTCAAGATGTTTTTAAGATGTTTTGTTTTTAAGATTTATTTTTAATGAGCCAGTGTGGTGTAGTGGTTAAGGTGTTGGACTAGGACCTGGGAGACCAGGGTTCGAATCCCCACATAGCCATGAAGCTCACTGGGTGACATTGGGCCAGTCACTGCCTCTCAGCCTCGTGAAAACCCTATTCATAGGGTCGCCATAAGTTGGAATTGACTTGAAGGCAGTACATTTACATTTATTTATGGATGTTTTTAGTGTTTTATATGTCTGTTTGCCACCCTGGGCTTCCTCTGGGAAGAAGGGTGGGATATAAATTTAATAACCACCATCACCACCAATAATAGTAACTTTGTGGTACACTTGTTCCATAGGTTAAATGTTTTGCGCCAGTGGAACGTTGTTGCGCATAAGCAAGGTGCTAGTAACTTTGTTGCACAATAGATTGTGACATCTGCTGTGCAGCATGTTTCCACTTGTACAACTGTTGCATTGGATTACTCTGTTGCGTAACATTAAAACTCACCCATCAGTGAGCGCAGGAGTGATTCTTCCAGGTGCAGGAGAGCCATGTTGTTCCTTCAAGTTCAAGAGGTTCCCCATTCATTGAAGTATATCAATGTCTTATAAACTATGGGAGAATTCAGATAATCATATCTTGGTTTGAGATCAGGGATGATCAGATTAGTTCCCTCCAATTTCTGCATGTCGCTTATTGAAGTTTATCCCATTGTGTGCTTTTTTAAAAAAAGAAAAATCCTACAAAATCTGCAAGAAAGAAAAGACTTTATAAATATTTACAAGGTGGTCAGAAGTCAAATTTTCTTTCTTTCTTTCTTTCTTTCTTTCTTTCTTTCTTTCTTTCTTTCTTTCTTTCTTTCTTTCTTTCTTCCTTTCTTCCTTCCTTCCTTCCTTCCTTCCTTCCTTCCTTCCTTCCTTCCTTCCTTCCTTCCTTCCTTCCTTCCTTCCTTCCCAGATGAAGTAAGTCCACATCAGAAACCAAGTTCACCAGTGTGCCTTTTGCCTGTGTAGACAGCCCCTTCATGTGAGCTGGCAAACAAATCAGAAAGTCTTCAATTAAGTATAGTTTCTTATTTGGTTAAAAACAGGCATAAGATGGGTTAACAGCTTTGGAAGAAGCCAGGAATGGATGTGCGGACAAAAGGCACAATCATGTCTCAGCTTTTTAAGACATGTCTCCGATGGCCTGAGCGTGGCTTGTGGACCAGGGGTGGGGAACTTGTGGCCCTCCGACAACTTGCATAATCCCTGACCATTGGCCTTGCCATCTGGGACTGATAGGAGTTGTAGATCAGCATTATCTGGAGGGCCACAGGTTCCTTATCCCTGATCTATAATGTGGGGACTACTGTTGATCATTAGAAATAATGGAGTAGATTATTAGTAGGGGTAGCCACAAGTTCTGAAATTAACATTAGGAGTTAAACAGCTGTTCCTTCTAGGGATAAGGAAATATGTCTATTTCAAGTCCATGCCACTTTTAAAAATGTTTTTACCCATACTTCTATTCTGTTTCTGCATTAATCCACCGTTTTTAAAAAATACACCCTCTCAAAAAATGGAAATGTATATTTTCTCTCAAAATATCCCCGCAAGAACTGCATTGCAAAGTGTGAAGTTCAGTGTGTAATTATTTTCTGATTCTCATGTTAGTTTTATGTAGCTCCTTTCTCATTTTCCAAAATAATCTATGACATTACATAATTAAGTGTCATTTACTATATCACTTTATTGATCCGTTCATAAACATATCTTAAAAAACTCACCCATTCCCAAATACTGCATCAGATCCATAATGGAGTGTTTTCTTTAAACACTTTCTATGTTCTTGGCTCTTCTTCTGTGGTCACCTCATCACTTAGGGTGCATCTATCTATACATCCATCCTTTTTATTATGATAGTGAAAGGGAAGTGGTTATGGTTTAATTAATATCCAGGCATGAGAATAGACCACAAAAGACAGGCCTTTCTGTCTTTAACATACTTTATTTTGTGAACTCACAATTGCAAAATGACATTTGCTGTTTACAGAGCTTGGAAAAGTTACTTTTTTAAACTACAACTCCCATGAGCCCCAGTCAGCATGGCCACTGGATTGGGCTGATGGGAGTTGTAGTTCAAAAAAGTAACTTTTCTAAGCTCTAGAAGAAGATACGTGAAATTGCTTCCTTAGCTATATGCTCCCTTTGTTTATGTATACATAAACTAGTCTACATATTGGTAATCTCAAGACATTATTACTGCAAGATAATTTATGTGGGACTGTCCTTGAGTATGGTGTGGAAGCTTCAGCTGGTGCTGAACATGGCATCTTGGTTGCTGACAGGAGTAACTTTCCGACAGCATTATTACACACATGACATGCATATAGCATGAAATCATGGTTTAGCACCGGGATGGGAAATCTTTCATCCCCCAGATGTTACTGAACTACAACTCTCATCATCCCTAGCCATTGGCCATGGTTTGTTGGGACTGATGGGAGTTCTAGTTCAGCAACATCCAGAAGGCCAGAGATTCTCCACCCATGTTTTAGCACAATGTGCATGAACTGTAACAAAACTGAGTTTAAAAACAAAAAAGTCAACAACCTCAAACCAGGAGTTATAAAGCTGGCGTTTTAAAACTGACTATAGTTAGTGATAAACTATGATCCCAAGTTTGGATGCAGTGCCAAGCCAAGCTTAAGGGAAACTGAAAGTAAACGGTTCACAGTTGTACCAGCCACATTGAATGAGGAGACAGATGGGAGGGGGAGCATGCAAGCCCAAGACCCATGACGTTGCACATGAACATTAAACCAGGGGTGGTTAACCTTTGGTCCTCCATATGTTGCTGGACTACAGTTCCCATAATTCTTAAGTATTGGCCATGGTGTCTGTTGGGAGCTGGTGAGTCACAGGTTAGCTACTGCTGCACTAAACCAATAACACTAATAATAAAACTAAAACTAATAATAATTTAACAATAAATATTTTTTAGTAAAACTAATAATGAAAAAATGAGATGCTGTAAAAGGATTTTGATTGTGTTGAGTGGCACCTGATCGAATACCTGTTCAAGTTTGAAGGAGATGACAATTTTAAATAGTGGGTGTTTATAATCGTGGGGTGGAGAAATGAGTTAATTATTATTTCCTGAAGACTATATTTTAATTGGGGGTACAAGGTAGAGTTGTATGTTATCACCACAGTTAGTAACAATAGTTTTCTGTAACTATTAGATCAGATGCTTAACTGAAGGAATCCTGGTAGAAGAGCAGAGGATTAAAATTTGTACACTTATATGATGATGTTACTTCATCAGTGGAAAACTTATTGTAACTTTTAGAAGTGATACTGTACAGAATTGATGAACTTGTTGGATATAAAACAGGATAAGTTCAAATCTTAAGTCTGTGGAAGAGGCATCTGGCATGATTCAGGAAGTACCTTTTCTTCAGTAAAGGTACGTTTAAGTAACCTTGTATCCCAGGCACCGAGTGCCCATTAGCTTCTGTTCTAGGTAGGATATGTATTTCTCTTTCTTCTGCCAATCTTAACAAGCTCATGAATCTAAAAGAGGAGGAAGAATCCAGGGAATAGGGAACCTTACTTCCAAAATGGTTGTTTATCTTATTTGCAGACTGCCATGCATCCATCAATCACAGAGCTTTTGTTATTACCAGTTGCTACAAAAATGATTATTTGTATTTAAAAAAAAACTGTTTGCTTAGAGTAATATTGCTGTTCCTCATGGGGGAAATCAGTAAATCATGATTATTACTTTCATGATTCATTCAGTAAATCATGGAGTTATATATGTATATCAACTATATTTGTCGTATTGACTGAGGAAACTATTTTTTTAGTTTGCTAATGAGGGCACTATTATTATTATTATTATTATTAGATTTATATCCCACCCTTCCTCCCAGCAGGAGCCCAGGGCGGCAAACAAAATGTTTCTGAAAGCATGCATTCTCAACAAAAGTTGTGGGGTTTTTGGGGGGCCATTCAGATTTCTTTCCTCCTTTTCTTTCCCAAATCTAGAATCATAGCTGTAGAACGTGGATGGCGCTCCAAAAGTTGCTACATTACAATTACCATCTTTGCTGACCTTTGGTTATGCTGGCTGAGGCTGATGGAAATTGGAGTCCAGCAACATCTGGAGGGCCACCAATTCTCCATAGGACTGTGGGATATATCTCTCTTACACCCACACCCACACATTCACATCTTGCCATCATTCCAAGAAGCTTGCGGAGAAACTATATGGGTCTGTCTGATGTTTTTAATGATGTTTAACCCATTCTCTTTTGGGTACCCCCACCTACCCACCCACAGCAACCCCTTGAAATCAGGCTAAGAGATGGTGACTTCCCTAAGGCCATTTGTTGAGCTACATTTGTTTTAAACTGTTTTTAATATTGTATTTTATATTGTTGTGCCTTGCCCTACAACCTTCTCAATGAGGAGTGGTGGTAATAATAATAATGATATTAATTGGTTTAGAATGAGTTTGAACCTAGGTCTCATTGGTCCCTTTGTCCAACACTTTATCCACTAGAGCACGTTGGTTCTCTGAGTGATGCAGATTTATGGTGTCTCCAGAATTGTGAGTTGCACTCATGAACCTGGGGGGCAGGGGCAGAGGCAGATCAGTGCCAGGATCACAAATGAGATTCATAACATGGCTTCACATTCTCGGGCTAGTGGTATAGCATGTTGGTGCATCATCCAGTGAAACTGCACGTTGGAAGATTCAGTCGAACTATGGGATTTCATCGGCACAAGATGTAGTGATGGCCACCAAGTTTATGGAGGATAGAGAGATGACAACTAGTCATGATGACTATGTATTATCTTGACTATCAAAAGCAGTATGCCTCTGAATTCCAGTTGCTGGAGAACAGGAGTGGTAGAGTGCTGGTGCGCTCATGTCCTGATTGTGGCCTTCCCCTCAACATCTGGTTGGCTGCTGTGTGGAAACAGGATGCTGGATTAGATGGGCCTTTGATCTGATCCGGAGAGCCAGTGTGGTGTAGTGGTTAAGGTGTCGGACTACGACCTGGGAGACCAGGGTTCGAATCCCCACACAGCCATGAAGCTTATTGGGTGACCTTGGGCCAGTCACTGCCTCTCAGCCTCAGAGGAAGGCAATGGGAAACCACCTCTGAATACCGCTTACCATGAAAACCCTATTCATGGGGTCGCCATAAGTCGGGATCGACTTGAAGGCAGTCCATTTCCATTTTCGATTTTGGTCTGATCCAGCAAGGCTATGCTCTTGTGAGTGGGTTTAAATATTACATAATCTAATAAAGGCAGACTGTGGCCTTCATTCCGGGTCTGAAGAAAGCATCTTTATTCAAATCGCAATATGTAAATCTGTGTACAGTTAACAAATTAAAAACATAGTCAGCGTGAAGCCACACTGTTAATTGACTAAAGGCTGTTCATTGCTTGAGAGCTGGTGTACTTAGTGGCTAGTAAGATGAACTGTGAGCCAGGAAATCCTCAGTTCAGTTTTTTTTCTCCACCTTATTTATGTGCCTTTTGGCAAGCCAATATTTGCTCATCTTCAGGTCTCCAGCTGCAGTGTGGAGATTAAAGTATGGATCAACCTTACAAGGATGTCATAAAGTTTACTGAAGTGATGTACGTGAAGCACTTTGATTATTGCAGCCCAGTGCAGCCAGTGTTAATCACTTTTGAGTCCCACAGATTGTGTTAATAAGTTAATATATAATGCTTATCTTTCTCTCTTTTGAGCAAATGGGACTCAAAAGTGCTTAGCCAATTCAGTTGAGCCCTTAAAATGCACAAAATCAGTGCCAAGTGTTATGATTAGTATTGTGACTGGTTGGTTATTTTATTTATTAAATTTATCACACCCTCCCTGAAGGAGCCCAGGGCAGCAAAACATGCATCATTTTGATATTTAATTTTTTTGTGTTGATTGTTCGATGGGAATTTACTGGTTTTATAACTCTTATGCTTTCCCTTTAGGACTGTACTGTGTTTCTTTGGTAGGTTATAAATTTTGATATAGGGAAAATAAATATTAAATATTAAAATAAAAAATTCATGTGGGTAATGTAACTCTCAGACATTTCCCAGTGTGTACGTACGTGCGCGCGCGCGCGCGGACACACACACACACACACACACACACACAGTGTCTCTGTCACTTTGCATAAAATGTGCAAAGCATCACCTTTTAATGAATTTAACCCCTTGCGGCTGGGGTCCAGCGACCCAACCGTACCATTGACAACCTAGGAGCATTCTTTGCTTTTCCCTTTCCCCTAAATTCTTCTTTTACTTCAGTCCCTTTCAATGCCAGCACTCTGGTTTTGATCTCCCTTGAATGCTGTCCCCTCATTTGAGGCTCCAATTCTGAGAAGATTTGGGGCATTGTCTGAGGTAGCGGGACGTCGGATTGATTTCGAAGCTTTTGTATTGACTCCCAGCTCCTGAATGAAGCTGTCATGTGTTTCTATGGCTGGCTAGCGGGCTGTCCGACTCCAAGCTGTGCCTTCCTTTGTTATTTAGGCCTCATTGAGCCGAGGGAAGAGGCTCATTTCAGGGTGATTTACCACCACCCAAACACCAGCTGTCTGTTGCGGTGCTGCTGCTGTCCACCTTGGCTCTGCTATCTGTGGCCTGCCCTGCCCTCCCCCTGTTGTCGCTTGCTGGTCTCCACAAGGAACTGCCAAAGGTTCTAAACCCAAGAGAAGAAGCTGAATATTTTTTCCACTGATTTCAAAAGGGGGTGTAGGGGGGAAAGTTTCAAGAAAATGGAGGGAGACCGACTTCTATATTTTAAAGTCTTTCCCTTCTTGTCACTGGTGGATTAAGCTGTAATGGGGGGCTGTCTTCTCTTTTAACATGTAGAGGAGAGTAAAATCAAATATGTAGAATGTGTGAAGCAAGTAGGGTGTGGGTTGTAGCGTGTGTGAAATTTACTAAGGGTCCAAGTGGTTTTTGATCATTTTAAAATATTTTTGGCATTATTAAAAAAGCTAAGGCTTTTTTTAAAAATAAAGTTAATAGTGGAGTTACCAGTTATATCAAATGTAGTATAATTTGGACCCAGGTTAGTTTCACACCAACATTGTGGGATAGGTGCAAAAGAAACTCTTTTGTTTTTTGAGACAAGTACTGGGAAACTGTAAAGTCCAGTCCACCTTGCTTTGGAAAGTGAAACATGTGCGTATGCACAGACGTGCAAGTGCACACACACACACGTTGCTGTACACCACCCTGATGTTTTAAGAGAAGGTGGTATATAAATTTATAAACAAATACACACACAACACAACACAACACACATACAAGCTCATTTATTGATTTCAGTAGGTTGAATCATGGCTTGTGTTTCCTAAAAGAAATTCCTTATCTGGATCCTCACAAAACACATGATTGAAGGTTTTCAGTTATATATATGCATGTATATGCCCATTTGTGTGCATGCACACACCTACACTCCTCCTCTCAACAGGTTTATGTGACCCCAGAAAAAAACTCAACAGATGAAGCTGTGTAAATCTTGCATTTATGGGGGCTTTAGGATGAATTCCTCAGTGGTTCCATTCAGATAGCCAGTACCCTCTTGGCTTAGCCACTTGTTGACTATATAAGGTGTTACTGTGTTTGTGCATGTGTGTGGAAGTTGTATGAATTTAGCCACTATTAAGAAAGCAAGAGACCTCTGGATGAATGAGAAGCGTTTTTATATGTTAGAATTGTTAGGAGCGGGGCAAAGCCACTACTAAGTCGAAGAATAGAAAGCTAGTGGCCAAGGACAGTAGCTCAGAGGCAGAACATCTGCTTGGCATGCAGAAGGTCCCAATTTAAAACTCCCCAGCATCTCCAGCTCGGGCTGGGAAAGAACCCGGTCTGAAAACTTGAAGAGCCGCTGCCAGTCAGTACTGAGCCAGATGGATCAAATGTCAGAACTCAGTATAATGCAGCCTCCTATGTTCATAATTCAGCATGTTAAGAAAGTGGGTCCAATGTATTCATAAAGAATTCGTCATTGTTGTAGGACAGTCATTCCCAAATTATTTTTCCCATGGACCACTTGAAAGTTTCTTAAAGTGTTGGTGGACCACTTAATGGTTCTTCCGCTTGTTGTAGCAATGGTCATGCGATATGCTAGATGCTGTATATTTTCTGAACGAAACAGGATTAAACGTCTGAGCCTCCCATTGGCTTTGCTGCTCATCCTCTCCACTCCTGTCAACTCCCTCCTTCCCCCATCGCTTCCAGTCTGTCCTGTTCACCTTCCGAGTGACCGCCAGGTTCTAAGAATGCTGGAGTAGCTGCTGCGCCCACCATTCACAGTTGCCACTCCTGCCGTCCCACAGAACAGTTTGGGAACCCTTGGTATAGGAGGTTCGGCATCTGCTTTCAGCAAGAGTCTGTCTTCATGCACTATCTGCTTTTACTACATGACTTCAGAGCTATCCCGAGCAGGTTAAAGCACAGCCACCTTAAGCATTCACTACATTGCAGCGTGATGCTGGAGGACTGTTGCACAGCCCTGACTTCACCGCTGCCTGAACTCTGCATGGATGTGCTTGGCTGCAACTTTGCCATGCTAATTTGGCTGTTCGAAGCAGCCCTCAATTTCTGTGTTTAAGACTGGGCACTGGTGGGTAGTTATTTTTGAAATCCACATTGTAGTGAAATAGACCACTGAGAACCTGAAAATGAAAAGTGACTCTTGAAAGTAAACTGAAAAAGACATCAGCGTAGATTGAAGGAGTTATTTTGCTTGCTGGCAGACTCAACTCTAAGCTCTCAGGAATGTGTGTGTGGAGGGCAAGGAGTGGGGAGACGGAGAATATTACACTAACACAATATATACATAATATATGCAATGTAATCCAGCACATAGTGGTGCACAGTAATGCATCTTTGTCCCTTAATGCCCTTTTTTCAGGGACCAGTCTATCAACAACAGTGCAATTATTGCCTGGAGGGTTATCAAGATAGAGAAAAAAAAATGGATATGGTATTTCATGCATGAATGCTGAAGGTTTGGGTTCAGTATGAGATCAAGTTGCTATATTTGCTTCCATCCGCCGGGCTTCCCAGCATATCTCTCTTCCATTCTACAGTATAGTCTGTTATAAGACTCCAGAACTCAGCTCTGAGTTAAGTAGCACAAAGGGAAAAGCAAGAATATTTGCAAAATGTTTTTGAAGCGGAGTAATACACGTGGTGGAGGGCTTAGGTGCACACGTTGCCACACCTGTGCACATAAAGAATCTGTGGATCAAGGCTACAGTGTTGCTAGTCCAGTCTGGGATTGTTTATTTAAAAATGGACTGCCCAAGTCGATCCCGACTTATGGTGACCGTTTATTTAAAAGCATTTATAAACTGCTTCACATTTTTTTAAAAATAAAAAATCTCTAAGCAGCATACAACAGGAAAAAACCTAGCAATTTTATTAAAACAATACAACCTGAAACCAATAAAACAGCATTAAAAAAACATGGGACTTCATTGACTACAACAGTACTTGATTTACCAACCCCCATATTAAAGACTCAGGCTACCACTCCAAATGAGCTGGTAGTATTAATTATGGTGGAATGGGAACTGAATCCAAGTCGATAAAGTCCCAACCAACACTGCAATGTTACGTTTTTGCTAGATGGCCTGAAAATACGGTTATTAAAATATCAACTACAACCACTGTCAAAACCTAAAAAACATAATGCAGCAGATAATGATACTTAAACTGTTGGGCTCCAAACTTCAATTGTGTTCAAAAGGCCTGGACGAACAAGTGCATTTTCAGTTGATGTCTGAATGTCGGCAAACTTTCCCATGGAGGGAGTTCCACAGGCAAGGCACTGCCACCAAGAAGGCCCTGTCTTGCATCACTGACCCATGGGCCTCACGCTTCAATGAGAGCATGAAATCCAGAATTATCACTGAAATTTCATCACAAGCGAAATTCAGTGTGATTGGATTAGATTGAAGCTGCTGCTGTTCCTTTGTTTTATGTTATATTGTTGGGTTTTTTAATTGTATTGTTTTATTCTTTTAATGCTAGGCTGTGAGCTGGGAACATTTGCTAAAAGGCAGCTGATAAATCTCCCCAATAAATAACTAGCAATAAATAAAATATTTTTTCTGGTCAGCTGTACCTCACGCTCTGCTGGTTGGTCCCCTCCTTTAATGGAATAAACAATCTCCAAATCTCTCTCTTGGTTTCAAATTTAGGTCTTGCAACCGTAATTAAAATTTCAAGTGCAGATAGCTGGCCCTGTGTACCAGACCATTTGATGGGTCTTACTTCCAGGTTTCTCAAACCCAGAGCTGAAAATGAAACCAAGAACAGATGGGACTGTGTACCTTTAAAGCTGCAGCCAGGTTTCACCTCTTTGCCATGCTCTGACATTGGGAAATGGATGCAATTCCTTTAAAAGAGTGTTCCACCCTCCCCACCAAGAGATCCAGTGTGGTGTAGTGGTTAAGGTGTTGGACCATGATCTGGGAGACCAGGGTTCGAATCCTCACACAGCCATGACGCCCACTGGGTGATGTTGGGCCAGTCACTGTCTCTCAGCCTCAGAGGAAGGCAGTGGTAAACCCCCTCTGAATACTACTTACCATGAAAACCCTATTCGTAGGGTCACCATAAGTCGAGATCGACTTGAAGGCAATCCATACATACATACCCTCCCCGTCATTTAGGACATTGAGTTTCCGTCTTACCAAACTCATTAACCTCTTTAATGCTACAATATCCTTTTTCTGTATAAACCTCACTCTGCCTATTCACCCCTCTCCCTCATCTTCAAAGCAAGTGGGTTCTCTCTCTCTCGTCACTCAGCAAGCAACTTGCATCTTATCTCTCTGCAGACAGCTAAAGCCAGAAAAGGAGAGGATATTTCTGCCTGTTTGGTGGGTGATGGGAAAGGAGGATCTTGCAATGAACTATATCTCATCCTCCAGGCTGGATCTAGAATGGAAGAAAGTTTGGAGCCTTGGAGATGAACAAAAAAAAAAGTGATATTTTAGAGGCACTAGAGAAGCTTTTGGAGAATACCCAAAATGCTCCTTCCACGTGATCATAGGAGTCAAATCAGGTCAGTCTCTGAAGGCTTTGGCATGTTCATGACAGCAGTCTCTTAAAATATTGTGTTGCATAGAGAGCAGCTGCGTGATCAGGACTTGATCAAGGTTTATTTTCAGCAGTGACGGCCCACGTCAGTTTCTTCAGATGGCGTTTCTGTTCCCAACCAAGCCAGCTCCTTGTTGGAAAAAAAAAAGGGGGGGGGCAATTCATATAATTTGATTTCCAAATCCAGGCAATAGGGTGAAGCCCCCTGACCCAGCTACTTGGGATGGGCAGATCTGTCAGTTTTGGTCTCTCTCAGTTTCTCATTTTTCCAATCTTAAGTTCAGTTCACCACATTCCAAGATCAGTTTGCTTTTGTTTTGTTGTTTTGAAATCCTCACGAAAATTCGTTAGCATTTTGGTGCAAATTTTCTCTTGATATATGCACTTTATATGCAGTTTTAAACAATAGACACATTTTTACAAAGCAATTTCTCCTGAAATAATATGTTTATATGTTGTTTTCACTAATATTGGCATTTTTGAGGACACTCTACCTCAATATATACATTTTTGTACACATTACGTGGCTGGAAAACGGCACTGGAAAATCTGGAGGAGTTGAAAAAATTTCTAAGGATTGCTGCGCTTTGGTTTCTGTTACTGTTTTGGAAAGTGTGAATGAGGGAGGTTGTTCGCCTTTAAAAGCAAACTGCATCCAGTTTCTCCCTCATACCTACCAGCTACATATTTGTTTAATTATATTTCTAGCCAGCCCTGCCCTTAAGGCTTGAGTCAGGTAACAATTCAGCAGAATAAACCATTCCATTGATTTATTTGAGTAATCTGTCAACTGTATTTATTACTTTTCATTCTGCGGGGACGCAAAGTGAGGCGTGATGGCTTTAAAACAAGAATCCAGTTCCACAATGTATGTCTCGAATTGACTGGAAAACAAAGAAAGCAGACTGAAGTCAAGAGCTCAGCTTTGTATTTAGGTTGTTATGATGCAAGAGACAGCATTTGTTTGTTTGGAAGACTATATACCATTTTGCAACAAGTTCTCAAAGTGGCTTGGATTGATAATGGGGCAGCATCAAAACATTCTAAACACATTTAACCCTAAAGTTTCCACTCCCAATTTCATGATGCTGCAAACCTCCTTGTGCAGGTCTCATTGGGCAGGTGGTATAAGCAGCTTCTGGCTTTTGGTATTCTTGTGGAGGAGGATGAAGGATGTGCAGTGGAGGGTTGACCATAGGAATATAACGATCTGTCAATTCTGGTTCTCTCGGTTTTTCATTTTTCCAGTCTTGATTTTGGTTCTCCACATTTCTGCAGCAATTTGCAATTTTTGTTTTAATCCTCATGAAAATTCATTCACATTTTCATGTGACTTTATGCTAATTAATACATTTGTATGTGCAGTTTTGACTAATGTATACATTTTTCCACGTGGTTTATCCAAATACAATGCATTTGTGTGTGTTATCTTCACCAATACATACATTTTGAGTACACTTCCCCCTAATATATGAATTTTTGCAAACATTGCTTGGTTAGAGAATTGCATCACAAAATTCGTATAACTGCGAATTTCGAAGGATGGCTGTGTTTTGGTTCTCATATTGTTTGGAAAAGTGCGAATTTGAGACATTTGGCTGGACATGCAAACTGAATTGAATTTCTCGCCCATCCATAGTTGACAGTGATAGAAAAGTCCTTTCTTTTAGCCCTTGTGTTGCTGTTGTTGCTCTGCCAGACCCACAGTGGCCACAAGGGAATAGCTTCCTCCCAGAAGTGTGTTACTGAGCACTAGACCCAAGTAAGAAAAAGGCCTTTTCTGTGGTGACACCCTGCCTTTAGAATTCTCTCCCTCTGAGGTGTGTCTGGCATCAATGTTGTTTACTTTCCAGTTCTAGGTGAAAACACTCCTCTTTGCCCAGGCCTTTGGAGAGGGGTGAGAGGCAGTGCCAGTTGTTGTCTGAGTTTATCACCCGCTCTGTTGTTTGTTGGTTTGTTTTAGTAATTTGTATTTGTTGCATAAAAGTGTTTTTGTGGTTATGTGGTTTATTTATCTTACGTTGGTTTTGTTCTGTAAGTGGTGTATGACAAAGGATGGGTTTATAAACAAAAATAAACATCAGTGTTGAAAGAGGTCAGGAACATCTCGCATAAGTGGAGGAGACTGAGGGGCTTGAGGAGCAGGGATGTATAAAGTCCTTCTCTTCCAGCCTCATGGTGGGACAACAAAGTTGCTTGGGGTGATTCCACCACACATTGCATGGAGAAAGAGGAGGAGGAGGTACAAGGCAGCAGCTGATTTCAACAGCAGTGATACTTCTATTGTAGTGTCTAGTTCCACCTTCAACCACGTGAGAGTTTGGATATTTTCAAATATGTTAAGCATTGGGCTAATTGGATAAATGAACGAACAGGTGGATTAAATGAGGACACCATTAATTATTTATTCAGTGTTAGAAAAAAAGGTTGTGGAAGAAACTTTTTGAGTTGTTATCAGATGCAAATGAAACAAAACAAACTAGGTTATTCTCAGTATAAGATATGTGTACCTGGTTGAGTTTGCATACTGCTTTCCCCTCATCGCATTCACTTCAATTTCTTGGGTTTCTTGCAGCTTTTGTCAAGATTTTGGCGTCCCTCAGAGTTTAGCTCCTCCTTTTCTTTCTGTGTGCTTCATTTTTAGGTTTTGTTTTGGTATGATAGATGTCTGCCTCTTACCCTCGCTCCTCTGGAAATAATATCCAGGCTGTTGAGCAATTATTTAGTGAATGGTTGATGCAGCTTGTGTTGTAAAGGATCAGATTAATCATTATTAACCATGACCCTTCCGACAGTAACCACATCCTGGGCCTAAGAGCTAGCCTTTATTAAGAACTAATAGCTATTAGTGAATGGCGGTCAGCTGCTCTAGTTACACTGTCAGGGAAGCCTCAGGACCAGTGGCAGGAGATGGAGAAATCTCATAAAATGGATTCTACCTCATAAATTTGTGATTTTCTTTGAAAGTGACTGTTCCCTGGGGACAATTGGGATTTCTGTAGAAACTCTCTGCATCACGCAGAAGTACGATGTGATCTCAGCTGCAATACAGACCACAATGTTGGGGACTGACTTGGGAACTAAGGCATAATGCTGTCATGTGTTGACTGTTTGCTTTGAATGAGTTTGTGTGATGTGTTATACTTTCCTCTGAAAGAGCAGGTTCCCAGTCTAGGGGTGCTCCTGGATCCATCTTTGTTACTAGAGGCCCAGGTGACTTCAGTGGTTAGGAGTCCCTTTTACCAGCTTCAGCTGGTAAGACAGCTGCAGCCATTTCTGGACTGGGATAGTCTGACCACTCTCTTGTCCATGTGCTGATAACCTCCAGGCTGGATTACTGTAATGCACTCTACATGGGGCTGCCCTTGAGGTTGGTCCAGAAGCTGCAGCTGGTGCAAAATTTGGTGGCGTGATTGCTTACTGGGGCAGGATATCACCAACATGTTACACCACTGCTGAAAGAATTATACTGGCTGCCCATTAGCTACTGGACTAAGTTCAAGGTGCTGGTTTTGTTCTACAAAGCCCTATACAGCTTGGGACCAGGATACCCGAAAGACCGTCTCACCCCTCACTGTGCTCTGCAGGTGAGGGTCTCCTCTACATGCCATCTTATCAGGAGGTCCAATAACAACCTAGGAAGCGGACATAACAATAATGAAGATATCATCATGATGATGTGTAGCATTTTTTCTCCCCATAGTTGAATGTGATGGTTGTGTGTACCTTAATGTGGAAACATCCTATCAGGCATAGATAGTATTGCAACTGAAGTTTTATCTTAACTGATATGGCCACTCAGCTGGGACAAATTAATGACACCATTGCTTCATGCCAGTACTTTGGCAGACAGCCATAGAGATGGGGGAAAGCTAGATTCCCCCCCCCAAAGGCTGACTCTTTGGCCACTGTGCAGATTGCTCTGGCAGACAAAGAACTTTGTCTCCAAAGCTGTGCCCCAGAGGAACTTGTGTAAACATTAATGCTTCCCACGCAAATAGGATAGCACGCCACATTATCAAAGAATCCTGATGTGGAAAGTAGGAAGCTCAACATGTCTCCCCCCTCCGATGCATGTTTCACACAAGCAAAGACATAATGTGAGAACTTCAAATATGACAAGGTGAATTTTAATGTTTAGTATTTAGAAAATATGCCATTGCCGGCTTGTGTCGATTGGTGCTAGATTCTACTCTCTGGAGAGTAAATGGTACATTCTAATGAAGACCTATTATTTTTATCTTGTTTATTTAAAACATTTCTGTCCTATCCTTCATCATAAAAGATCCCAGGGCAAGGTACAATAGGTACAATAACTTACTTTAAAACCATCAGAACAGAAGCAAATGAAAACAATAATACTGTGAAAAAGAACAGACAATCAGGAGCAATCAGCAATCCTGAATCAGTATCAGGAGCAACCAGAAATTACTATGCCATACCCCAGTCTCACCATTAATGGCCCCCTGTTGCCTGTGCAGTGAGATTCAAGAAGGAGAGGCACCAGCTGTATCTTGAGAGAGAGGACATTCCACAAATGGGGTGCCATCACATGGAAGGCCCTTGTCATGCCTCGCCTTGACTTAGTACCAGTCCTCAAAGGATGAATAAGATACCCCAGAGATTGAGGACCCCCTCCCCCAGTCCCCAAGAACACCAGTGCCAAAGATCAAAGTTTAAGCCAAAGAGTGATGACATAGGATGCGTCTAAGGACCCAGAATTGTTGTACGCCTTGTGAGTCAGGGGTCTACTCATGAGTCAGGAAGTCCTGAAACTCCTTCACTGTCGCCTAGGGTGTGGCTTAGGAGGCCAGAGTACATATGGTCTCCCTCTTGCAATTTCCAATTTGCCTGAACTTCCTGTGGTATTGACCTTGGACTGTTACCTGACCTTGCCTCTGGGTCATATTTTGGACCTGAACTGCTTCTCTGTGTTTGATCCTAGTTTGTTTGGACTACATTAGCCTGTTCCCCTTAGCGAGTGTTTTGGTAGAAGACTCATATGTCCTGGGACTGGGACTCTAGCCCCAAGGGCACCCACTGGAATGCGACAGTCCTCCCCCATGTCACCACATAATGAATATCATCTAGTTCTGGGATACCAAGAAGGTTATCCTCTGACAAACTTAACACATAGGCAGGTTGATAAAGGGGGAGATGCTCCTTAAAGTTTTGAGGCCCATTTGGGGCCCCATCTAAACTTACATTGGCTTTTAAGTCAGGTGTTATGGATTCAAAGCATGTTTGAGGATCTTCTGTGTTAGAAATCCCACAGAGAACTCCATTTCCCAGACTTTTCTGGGGAAAGGAAAAGAAATAATAGTTAAAACCAGCTTAACAGTGTGCTGTGCCCTTTAAATCATCTCTCCACCTCAGTTATTGGAAAATTGTTTGGGGTTTCCTCAACTTAACTTCTGGGGCACTCAGCTTCACTGAATGTGAGAGGAAATTCTAGTGTGTGTGAAAACTGTGAGCTTCTGCCCCACTTCCAAGTTGTGGAAGCCTGATATTTTCTAGGGAATTTACATCCAAACGGTCTGAAATCTAAATGTGAATCTGCCAGACTATTTTTTCCTCCAAAGTAAATATACTTCCTCCTTAAAATTACTAGTTCAATTGATTCTATAAATTGGCCTTAAGTCTGTTATTATAATGAGACTGAAAGTTGGTAATTTACATGATCTTATCTTCAAAAACTGTTTACATTAAACTGTGTTCCATCTTTCTGCCTCATTTTTTATTTCTCAGACCTCCTGAGAAGAACATAATTTTGTTCATCCTTGTGGGAGTTTTGCGTTCAGCTTTTATGGGAGGTTTTTTTAAGTAAAAAAAAAGTACTTGACTTTTTGTTTCCAATGCTGTGCTTCTCTTGTATTGCCTGCTGGATAATGAATTAAAAACCCAGAGCTTTGGTAAACCACAATCCTTAAACCCTTAATTACATTATAAATTAACTTCATTGGCTCTATGGTGATCTTGAAAACATCCCCCCTTTTTGGTTCAGACAGAGCAAAGTCCAAAATGATGAGGACAGAACTCAAATAAAGGTTGTGGGGTGGGGGGTTGGGGTGGGGAGAAGTGGCTGTTGGTGACTGCTTGAATCCACCTTGAGGAGAAGACTTGAATTTGGAGCAAACCACAGAAGTTCTTATCAGGCTACTGTTGCTTGACCCTTGAAAGTGTTTATTGAAAGTGGTCAAAGAGGCAAGTCAGTTTTTTTTTTAATCGACAACTTTTACATGTGTTGTAATACGTGGTGATTTCTGTCCTTTCCATTCAAACAAAAGGAGAATAGGAGGGAGGAAAAAGAAAATACTTAAACAAATAAATCAAGCTGTTCAAACAAGTAGCTGTTGAGTTCCAAAGAAAGACTGAAGATGTGTGTGTTACATGTAAGTACAGTATATTTTGCTCTCTGTTGAAGATGAACATATGCAGGACTCCAAGAAGACTGACTTGGCCTTTCTTCCATAGTTCCTGGTTATATTCTTCCACTTGTCAGTAAGAAAATCACTAAAGCACAAAAAGTTCAAGGGATCACATAGCTGGAAACCGTCTGAACAAATCTGGATCAAGACCCTGTACTTGACACTCCTTCCTCTCCTTTTTGAAACTGTTAGATTCACGGTAGGGAGAAATACATAGGTAGGCAGAAGCATGCAGTTGCTGTCTTTGTTGTTGTGACCAGGGATTGTCAAGGGCGTAAAATTTCAAGGATGACTTCACTGATCCAAGTCTATTGACCGTTGTACTGTGGTGTTGTCTGGAGTTGTATTCTTCCATGAAGTGATAGAAAGAGCAGTGCTGAAGGCTTCTGATCTCTCTCCGAGAAGTCAACTTTTGGTGAGGAGCATGTAGTGTTTGCAAGCCATTTGTTTCCAAGTTGCCATTTTGTGCTGGATTTGAGAGACGTGTACCCAATCCAAAGGCTGCTTGTGGATATTGGGCATTCAAAGATACCTGCATACAGAACCGTCCCTCATTTAAAGTAAACAGGAAAAGCCGGTCATTTAGGAGCTCAGTGAATGTATTGAAGGTTTTGGATAGAAGTCCGTACATGCCATAATGAGCATGGATCTGAACCGTGATGTTCTTTCTGAAACTCTGTTCACATTAATTGTTTATCAGACCTTATTTGGCTCTCATTTCTAACTTCAAAGTCTTTTAACGTGTCTGATGTCTTTAGTCTGGAAATATATGGGAGCAACTGGTTCTGCTATGGATTTGATATAGCACAAAAAATGCTTACCATGGCACAAGTTTGAATAGGGGAAGAACTTCCTGCTTTTAGCAATTCTTCCACAATATGTCAGTGGTTGGAAACAAGGCATGGTGGTAACAATCAAATTTGGGCTGTGATGAAGCAGAGCAAAATCATGGGGCAATCAGTGCTTTATTAATAATTACTTATAAGGCCGGAAAAATTAGTGATACATTCCAAACCAAGGCAAGCCAATAAAGCCTCTTTCCTCCCATTTCACAGGATTAAAACATAGCATACATTTGTAACTGTATGTGCCATCATCGAGGCGCTGACCAATCCTTCATATGTGTTCTTGTGTGAAATATGCATGGGTGAACTTGTTTTTGCTGTTGTCACATGTTTTTTGGTGTATGCATAAAGCCCCTTGTGTGAACACTTACGAGAAGGTGTGAACCACACCAAATGCAGTGAAGTTCATGATCCAACTCGTTCAGCTCACTGGAATAGCCAGAATTCAGATCCATACAAGACCATCTCTTAGGTCTGTTTTGCTCCTGAACAGAGTTTCACCAGACAGAATGGGCAGAATTCATTGCACAATGGTCTGGTTGAGCTGGAGTTAGGAATTATGCCATGTGAAGGGTCAACTGCTGGGTTCTATTAAGTAATTAAAAAAATATTATTGTGCTTAATTCTGTTTGAATTCTCATTACATTTATTGCATTATATATACCACCCTAGCTCTGTTGTTTTATGCTGTGATGATTTACAGCTTTTGCCATATCTATTCCCCTCCCTTTT
Organism: Rhineura floridana; assembly: GCF_030035675.1. Lineage (NCBI taxonomy): Eukaryota > Metazoa > Chordata > Lepidosauria > Squamata > Rhineuridae > Rhineura > Rhineura floridana. Next base: position 11,479,256 of record NC_084480.1, read on the forward strand.
ATTTTACATTGTGATTGACCTCTGTTTTTAAGCAGCAGATTTGGATTTGTTTTGCTGCACAACACCCCCAATTTATACAGTGAATTCTATTAGCTGATAACAACTAGGAAACCATCCACACCATCTCTTTAAAGTACATGGCTTCTCCAAAACAATCCTGGGAACTGTTGTTTGCTAAGGTGCTGTAGCTCTGTGAGGGGTAAACTAGAGTTCCCAGGATTCTTTGCGGGAAGCCATGTGTTTTAAATATGTGGTGTGGATGTGACCTAGGAGTGAGAAATTTGTTAAGGGGATGCTAATTCCCTTTAGTGAATGTAGCATCCAGCTACTGCTCAGAAGGTGGTCTGGGATAAATAAAGACTTACGTTTTCCCTGTGTTGTGATCCTGAGAAAAACCTCCTCTTCTGAGCTGCATCAGCACCAGTAGCAGTGTCTCTCCTGTGCTAAATAGCTTGGATGGGAGAGGGGTAGTTCCTTTGCGATTGCAGTGTGGGTTTCCTTCCTTGCAGGCCACACTCACATTTCTAAGTGTGCCCTCCTTCCCAACTCCTATTTAAAGCTTTTTTTGGGGGGGGATGTGCAATGCCCAATTACAAGTTTACTTTAACATGTAGTTTGGCACACATTTTGCATGGGTGCCTCCTCTCAAGACCAAAGTTTACTGCGCTGGCTATGAAGTCATTGTAAATGTTTGTGGTGTGTACTTTTCTTCCTCCACATTTATGACAACAGCTTTTCCATGCTTGCTGTATGAATAGTTTTTACGCAGCTAACTTTGGAATTGCTGAGAAAGAGGAAAGGAGAGAAAAGGGAGGAGGGATAGTGTGTGCGTGAGTGAGACAAGTGGCTTAGGGAGGGATTTGTTTCTTCTTCTTGACAGGTTCTAAAATATTAACTGGGCTGGCATATAAAACATTGTGGGCAAAGATTCAGAAGGTGCCACGGAGAAAAAAATCATGAAGTTTGAACAGGTGGCAAAGATCCGTTGAGAAAGTTGAGATGGACCCAAATGAAGCTTACCAGCATGTTGTTGTTGTTACGTGTCTTCAAGTCGACTATGACTTATGGCAACCCTATGAATCAGCATCCTCCACCAGCATCTGTTGTGAACCACCCTGTTCAGATCTTGTAAGTTCAGGTCTGTGGCTTCCTTTATGGAATCAAGCCATCTCTTGTTTGGCCTTCCTCTTTTTCTACTTCCTTCTGTTTTTCCCAGCATTATTGTCTTTTCTAATGAATCATGTCTTCCCATGATGTGTCCAAAGTATGATAACCTCAGTTTCATCATTTTAGCTTCTAGTGATAGTTCTGGTTTAATTTGTTCTAACACCCAATTATTTGTCTTTTTCGCAGTCTATGGTATGAGCAAACCTCTCCTCCAACACCACATTTCAAATGAGTTTATTTTTCTGTTATCCACTTTTTTCACTGTCCAACTTTCACATCCATACATAGAGATTGGGAATACCATGGTCTGAATGATCCTGACCTTAGTGTTCAGTGATACATCTTTGCATTTGAGGACCTTTTCTAGTTCTCTCATAGCTGAATTCAAGAAGTCTTTCTCCTGCTTCATTTCTGTCTCCTAAGCCCCATTTCCCCACAATTCCTAGTTCTTCTCTGTTCCCTCCTTTTGCATTCCAGTCCCCCATGATTATCAGCACATCTTGTTTTGCTGTGTGATCAATTTCTTCCTGTACTTCTGCATAAAATCTCTCCAATTCCTCTTCTTCTGCGTTTGCCGTTGGAGCATAGACTTGGATGATGGTTATGTTGATAGGTTTCCCATTTAATCTCATTGATATCACTCGCTGAGACCTTGCATTGTAGCTCCTAATTGCTTTCACTACATCTCACTATTAAAGCAACCCCATTTCTTCTTATTTTCTCATTTCCTGCATAAAAGTTGCCTGATTGGAAATGTCCCATTCCCGTCCATTTTAATTCACTCACGCCAAGTATTGTAATGTTGATATGTTCCTTCTGACCTGGGGGGGTCTCATCTTCCAGCACTATCTTGTGTTGCCTTTTGGATACTCTGTTCATAGGGTTTTCGTGGTAAGAGGTATTCAGAGGTGGTTTACCATTGCCTTCCTCTGAGTTTGGATGCATCTTAGTCTGGTGTCTCAGCTTTGGCCATTCCGCCTTGGGTGCCCCTGCTAGGAGTCTAGCCTCTTGGTCTAGACTCCTGACGGCATTGCTCTCAGCTTCTTCAACACTCTCAAACCCCCTCACCACGTTAAGGTGTGCATCCTAGAGGGGCCAGCATGAATGAAATACATTGTTGTCTTCGAACTCTCAATCTGGTTTTAATGGGGTAGTCTATCTAAAATACACTCGGACCCCAGAATGTGTGGGCAGGAAGGGAGGTCTTCAGGATGTCCAGACGAGAAGGTGTTGACTTGTCAGTGTACAGCTGAGTTGGCAGTTGATGTTTGTTGATTCTGGCAAACCATCATTACCAATTTATTTTTTCTTCCCTCCTTTCATTTTGTAAGTAGAATTTTCCCATTCATTTGATTCTTAATGGTAAGAATGGATTAAAAGGCTTTGGTTTTTTGGTTCATGATTTCAGCTGTTTGTTAAATGGACTTCAGTAGGTATCTCTTGGAAATACATTTTTTGCAAGATTGTGTGAAATTACAGCTGCTTCAGTAGACTGTAGCCTAGTAGTAGACCATCTACTTTGCATGCAAAAGGACCCAGATTTGATCTCTTGCATTTTCAGGTAGAGATGATAGTTTTCCCTGTCTGAAAATCTGGAGAGCTGCTGCCGGTCAGTGTAGACAGTACTGAGCTAAATAGACCAATAGTCTGACTCGGTATATGGCAGCTTTCTATGATCTGTCTGGGGCTGATTGAATGTTATCCAAAATAGCTGGAGGGCAGCAGGTTGGCAGAGGCTGGGTTAGCTAGAACCAAGCCGTGGGCATGAATGCATGTGTACACACACACACCCCCGCCGGGTCTTAAGAAGGAGTGTATTGACTTTCACTCAATTTACTGAAGCAATTGAGTATGTCAGTGAAATGCGACCAGCTCCTTCATCTGTCACACAGAGACTGTCCTGCCACTGCTGTCAATAGCTTCGAGTTTCTGATCCTTTCTCTGATTAGCTCTGGGAGAGAACATCAAATGCAAGGATGCTTGGGGTGTGGGAGGGAAGGGAGAAACTCTGAGCAGTTACCTAGGAATCAGTTTACAGGCTTCAAAGTCCTGTCAGTTCTTATCGTAGTGGCACGTAGCTTTGGACAAGGAGCAAAAAATGCTTTTGAGTGTAATTTAGATTCTTCTCTTTGTACAAACAAATAACACTGGGAACTCCATGAAGACAAGTCCCTTCCAAAGTGGGAGCCAGACTGTAGTTTCCTTCTCTTTCTTGAAAGTTTCCTCCTTTGGGTAAGATGTTGCCTAGTAGTGGGAGAGACTCAAGTGAGAGCCAGATTGGTGTAGCGGTTAGAGTGTTGGACTAGGACCTGGGAGACCAAGGTTTGAATCCCTACTTATCCATGGAGTTCACTGGGTGACCTTGGGCCAGTACCTACCTCACAGGGTTGTTGTGGGAAATTCAGCGAGGAGCAGAGAGAACCATGTACGCCACTTTGAGATCCTTTGAGAAAAGGTGGGGGTCTAAATGTAATAAATAAATAAATAAAGGTTCCCTTGGGAGAAGTAGAACATTGCTTGAGGTCCCAGGTACAATCCCTGTGCCATGTTTAGCTCTGACCTCATACCAGACACGGATGGCCAAGTGTCAGGCGATGAGAGATGTCTCTGCTGGAGAGATACTCTTAGGCTCCATCTGCAATGTACATTTAAAGCAGTGTCATACCACTTTCAACAGCCATGGCTTCCTCCAAAGAATCCAGGGACCTGTAGTTTATTAAGGGTGCCAAGAATTGTTATGAGATCCTTATGCCCCTCACAGAGCTCCCTCTTCCCGGGGACTCTGGGAATTGTAGCTCTGTGAGGGGCATAGGGGGGTGTCCTAACAATTCTCAGCATCCTGAACAAACTACAGTTCCCAGGATTCTTGGGGGGAAGCCATGATTGTTGAAAGTGGTATTACGATCCTTTAAATATATAGTACAGATGGGGTCTTAGAGTAGTCAATACTGGTCTAGTTGGCTCAGTGTAAGGCAACTTCTTTTGCCTGTATGTCATCTCACCCTCACCGTATCATCATCCACCATGTACGTTTTGTGTTGTGCTTTATAAACAGACGTTGCCTCAAGGCCATCCAGTGAGCTGAGCTAGGAGTATTTGCTACCTGTTTACAGTCCTTCCTTTGCTGATACGAATAGTTCAGGAGTAAATAGAAACAGGTGATGTCACCTGTGACAACATAGATGATGGGTGGTTTGAAAATTATCGGTTATGAGGGTTGTTGTGTTTGAGGCATACAGCACATGTCTTCAGGGGCCCACCATTAAGCCGCTTCATGATAATCTCCATCAGCAACAATGACAACAAAATAAAAGATCTGTTGTTGTTACTTATATTTAATAATATTGTTCTTCCTTCAGAGAGTACAGGGAAGAGTCCATTGTGCTCCCGCCTCCCATCTTATCTTCACAACAGCCCTGTGAAGTAGGTTAAGCTGAGAAATAGTGGCCAGCCCAACAGTAATATACAGTGCTTTGCAAAAGTAATAGGACCCCTGACCAATGCTCTCATATTACCGAATTACAAATGGTACATTGTAATTTTGTTTTGTATGATATTTTATTTTGAAACCGTGAAACTCAAAATCAGTTATTGTAAGGTGACATTGGTTTTATGTTGGGAAATGTTTGTAAGAAACATAAAAAATGGAAATATGTTCCTTGGATAAGTATTCAACCCTCATACATTAATATTTGGTAGAGCCACCTTTTGCTGCAATAGCAGCTTTAAGTCTTTTGGGGTAGGTATGTGCCCTTTGAATATAGTGTTGGAGGGATTTTGGCCCATTCTTCTTGGCAGATTTGCTCCAGGTCATTGAGGTTGGTTGGACATTGCTTATGGACCTCAATTTTCAAAGAGTGCCACAGATTCTCAGTCGGATTGGGATCAGGACTTTGAGTGGGCCACTGTAGCACATTCACCTTTTTGTTCTTGAGCCACTCCAGTGTTCCTTTGGTCTTGTGCTTGGGATCATTGTCCTGTTGAATTTCCTCCCAAGGTTCTGTTGCAGTATTTCCCTGTATTTTGTTCCATCCATTCTTCCTTCGATTTTAACAAGATGCCCAGTCCCTGCTCACTTCTGTAGAATGCTCTTTGGTCTTCATTTTCCTTCAGACCCACAGCCTGACCAATGATCCTTCAACAGAGGGGTTTTTGTCCTGACAATGTGACAGCAACTTTAATGGTTCACAGGTGGAGGCCAATGGAAAGGTAACTGTGTCCTCGACAGAGCAATTTCTTTCATCTGTGTAAACTGGGAGCTTCCACAGCACAGGAGTTGAATACTTATGCAAGCAACATGTTTCAGTTTTTTACGTTTCTTACAAACATTTCCCATCATATAACCAATGTCACCTTACAATAATTGATTTTGAGTTTCAGCGTTTCAAAATAAAATATACAGAACGAAAATTACAATGTACCATTTGTAATTCTGTAATATGAGAGCATTGGTCAAGGGTCTGAATACATTTGCAAGAAGCTGTATTTATTTGAGAAATTTATATACCACTGAAGCACAGCTTCCAGGGCACTGTATTAAAAATGAAGAAATTATGAAATAAATATCATCAAAATACAACATAATAAATTACAACCTGGTAAAACAAAGCCTGGAAAGATAAAAACATATTTTCCTGGAGAGAAAGAGAGAGATAAAAACTTAACCAAATGAACTTTATAACTGAATTAAGATTTGAACCAGGTTCCCTCAGTCCTAGTCCTAGTCCAATGCGCCAGCTGCTAGCCCACTCAGATTTTCTTCTTTTGAATAACCCCAAATAAGCTTTTGAGGATATCCAGGTTTAAAACTACTTGTTTTAACCACCTGCCAATCTTTAAGGTGGCCGTCCTAATAACATGGCTGTGAAATTTCTAAGGGAGATTGTGTGAAATGTGCTTTGAAAACCCAAGTACATTATGTTCACTGGAACTCCTGCTAAGTGTGAGAGTGAGAAAGGAGAAGAGGATTGTTCTGATGGAGAGAATGTGAGCAAAAAAAGAAATGAAGTTTTCCTTATAGGGCGTTCCAAAATGAATGCTGGACACATACCTTCAGTGACCTTTCCCTCAGATTAGCCCTGTATGCAGCTGGTGCACTAGCATTTCACATTCCAAGGGTAGGACTGGTTTGTGAACAAGGTACAGTCTGTTGGTGCGTGTGTGTGTGTGTGTGTGAGAGAGAGAGAGAGAGACTGCTGGGCCTGTCCTCTCACCACCTCCCTTTCTAATAATCCTTTTAAGGTTTTGTTTGTTTAGTGAGTGCCGAGATGCCTCAGATATTTCATACCTTTCAGACAAGCTCTGAATCTTGCAGGCTTATCTGGAGCTCAGATCTCTTTCTCTAAGCCCTCCCTTGTCAGTTGGTGTAAATGAAGAAGCTATTTCTCAACCCCAAAACTACAGTTAATACTTGCTAGTTTAAGCTTTCTTTTTTAAGTTTTTGTACTATTTGGGCACTTCCAAAGAAGCTGCTGCTGCTGCTGCTGCTGCTTCACACCACCACCACCACCACAACACCACCACACTACCACCACCAACAACAACAACAACAACAACAACAACAACAACAACAACACAACAACACCAACACCGGGACCACCACCCACACAACTACATCCACAACAACAATGTTACTCAGCCTGGAGGGTACTATTATAACCATTGCAGGCACAATCCCAAATGCATTGCTCCTATGAGACTATGACAAAAGATCGGAGAGGTTAAAAATTTTGCTGCTAGAGCTAGTTGTTTAGTTTTGGAGACCTTCCCATCTGCCTGAACTTTTCCAGGTTATCTTAGATTGATAGTGGAACACCTTATAGTTGTTGCTCATCTGTTAACACGATCACCAGGAATCTTCCTTTGAGGAAGCAAGCTTTATGTGTCCCTTCTCACATATGGAAGGATTTCTGTCGCAATTTACAAGAATGATGAAATACAAAAATGCAGTTTATATAATAGGACATCCCACAAAGCTGTACTGATATACTAAAAGCGAATCATATCAAAATACACCCATCACGAGAATATTTCTGTTTAGGAGCCGTCACAGTTTTGTTTTCCAGTTCTCAAAATTGCAGTGTATTGGTGCAGGGAGTTGAAATAAGCAACAGTCTTTAATTAAGACCCACAATGCTGGGAGGGGAAAGCTACTAATGTATCTAGGCACAGATGGAGGAAGTGGCCTTCCTAAGCTGTGAGTTTAGTTTCTCTTTCACCTGTCTTCCATGCTTCTTCTATAGCCAGTAATGGTTGGGAATTCTAAAGAAAAGGTCCAGTTGAAATCTTACAGCCAAAAGCCTATTCTGTAACACAGGGGAAATGTAGTTCTTTCCCTCAGCTATTGGGGGAGGGGGGTGACACTGCAATTGTCGGGTCTCTGTGGAATGTAGTTTACTCTGGCCTTTGACACCTGAGATATATGGTTGCAAGATCCACTCTATTCCCATGATTGTAATTTATTTTAAACTGTTTTTAATATTGAATTTTAAATTGTATCCTGCCCTGGGATCTGATGACAAAAGAGCATGTAAATACATTGAAAGGATAATAACAATAAAAATAATTGCATGGGTAGTATGGGCACTGGTGATACTGGGCACGCATGCCCTACCTAACTTTCCCTTGAAGTGAATGCTGCCCGTGCTGTGTGCGCATGCCTGCCATCAACCAAGATGGCAGCCGAGGATTCCCTAAGGGGCTGATGCCTCCGTCACCATCTTGGTTGATGGCACGGATGCGTGCTATGCATGCACATACCTGTTATCAACCAACATGGCAGCAGGGGCATCAGCCCCTTAGGGAAACCTTGGTTATCACCTTGGTTGATGTCAGCCATGCGCCTGCAGCGCACCCAGCATTTAAAGGTAGGTGGGGCATGCAGGCATGTGTCGCAGGCCTGCACAGTAGTGTGTGTGTGGGTGCCTGGGAGATCTGTCTCTGCAATCCATGGCAGGGTTGGGAGCCGACACTGCCGTGGATCACTGAAGGCAGTGCTACCCACCCTTCCTAAGGAGGGGCCCTTCAGGGGCCCTTGGCCAGGGCCTGACCTGGCTGCCCTCTGGCACCAGCCCTGCTAGCTAGCACTAGTGATATTGTCAGTGATGAGGTGCACAAACTTCAAACATCATTTGTAACTCCAGCACACATTACCTTCAAGGAGGGGACTTGTCCAGGTGCAAAAGTACACTTATCAAATGATGCAAAGCTTGGAGGTGCCCATTAGTAAAATTCTACACTGGCAGCAAATCTTCAGTTTTCAGCTAGATTTGCTGCTTTAAGAACTGTGATGCTGTGCTATAAAGGCTGAAATGCAATAAGAGAACCTTGGAATAGAGCACAGATAAAGCAAATAATGGGTGCATATTCAGCTTTTTGAGAGTCTCCATTTTAATTCTTTGGTTTTTTTTTAAAAAAAGCAAGTTGCCAGATGTTAGGGCTATGAAATGGGCTTGAAAGTAGGTGGGCAGTGCCTGCTGACTTAATCAGATTGAGAGTGGTTAGGCATAGGGCTTCAGTGATCTGCCTCCTCATGACTAGCAAGTATATAGAAATGTTTATTTATTTATGAAAATAGTATTCCACCCTTCCTCCCAAAGGAGCCCAGGGTGGAAAACAGCAAAAAGTTAAAACCAGTACAAGTTGAAACAAGAACATACTTAAAACAATTAAAAACCATCTAAAACCGTTTTAAAATTCTTAGAACATGTATAAAAAAACAATCACCTACCCTCACACTTACTTATTTCATGTTTTTCATGGCCAGTGTCTCTTAGCCATCAAATGCATGGGTAAACAGGAATGTTTTTCGATTTCTCCTGAAAATCACTAATGAGGGAGACACTCGCACCTCCCCAGGCAGGGCATTCCACAAATAGAGGAACGCCACTGAAAAGGCCCTGTTGTGGGTTGATGCCAAGATGGTTGATATTGGGGAGTTGTTTCTGTAGGTACTTGGGCCCCAAGCTGACTCATTGAATTTTCAGGACTGGTGACACATGGTCCCGTTGAGCAGCCCTGCTTAGCAACCTAGCAGCCACATTACCACCCTTGCAGCTGCATACTGCTGCAGCCTCCGGACTGCCTTCAGGGGCAGCCCACATAGAGTATGAACAACTCAGGCCAGGCTATCCTGGTCCAGGTTACCAAGTGAGACCAATCCTCCCTCTAACTCAGTACTGCCCACACTCACTGGCAACAGCTCTCCAGGGTTTTAGACAAGGAAGAAAACCATAATTATGCAAGTTAGCAAATTGGTAGAATTATGCAAAAGAGTGAGGGGGGGCAAACAAATTTGCCAAATTGGCATAATTTATTCAGGTTCTAGGATTCAGCACTACAGTAGTATAGACTGGGGGGTGAGAGTAAGAAAGCCATTCTTCAAAGCCCCTCTGGTATCTGCAGATTCAGTTTACAAGATCAAGACTTTCCGTTTTCATCACTAAAGGAGTTCATCTCTCTCTTTCAAATTGACATTTGCAAGATGCAAAGTGCCAGTGCTTGCACGTGCCCTTCTGAGCTAAGTCTTGCTGCTGTTTTCTTGGGATGGAACTAGCAAGTGGTTGCCATGGTGTTTCTTTTTAGCTTGATTGCATTCCTAGCGGCTGCTTTATCGGAATTCAGGTTTCAGCACATCTGATGATGATGGCTCCTGTGCAGAGGTTGTCTGTTGTCTCCAAAAATCATACAAATTGCCAGGAAAGCCAAACACATCTGTGGTGTTAAGTGGTTTCCTTTCATGTAATTTTAGCAAAAGAATTTTGTATGCTCATATTGCGTTTAGCGTTTTAGGTTGAAAAGAGTATCAGTTCTGTTTCTGCAGAAACACATCATTTTTTTAAGGGTGTGTGCAACATTCCCCTTTATTTCTGTGGAGTTTCCTACTTTTCCTTGCAGTATCTTTGCCATCCTTGCTTGAAGCTCCTGCAGGTAAATTGGATGACCATCCAAATGCAAATGCTGTCCATTGCTTCCAGTAAGATGCGTGTTAGTGTTTTCAAGCTCAGTTCAAAGTTCTTATGCTTTAAAGCCATAAATGACTTGGGACCTGGACATCCTATGGTGCATCTTCTCCCACATAAACTTGCTCACTAGTTGAGATCTGCTTTAGAAGTCCTTTTCTGGATGTCCCCACATTCAGAGGTTAGGTAAGAGGACCATTTCAGTGGTAGCATCCTAATTTTGGAAACATGTGCTTTCTTCATTATCTTTTCAGCACCAGGTGAAGTCCACCCTTTCTTCCTGTGCCTTTAATGGGCTTTAGTAATATTTAGGCTCTTTTAATTGCCTTTTGCTCTTCATTGATATTTTTAATTGGTTATACTGTTGCTTTTATGGTTGTTACATCCAGTGAAGGAGAATCTTGGAAAATTCAATACAAACAAAAGGCAGTGCTTCTTCACGCAGTGCATAAATGGAAACATGGGATTCGTTAACATAAGTTGCAGTGATGGCCGCCAACTTGGTTAGAGTATGGGACTAGGACCTGGGAGACTACGGTTCAAATCCTGACTCAGCCATGAAGCTCACCGGATTACCTTGGACGAGTCACTGCCTCTCAGCCTAACCTGCCTCACAGGGTTATTGTGAGGATAAAATAAGGAAGGGGGACCATGTACCTTGGAGGAAAGGTGGGATATAAATGTAATAGTAAAATAAAAATAATAAAAGGGGGTTGGACAAATTCATGGAGAATAAGACTTTCAGTGGCTCTAATCGTGTTGACTCTCCGTGGCGCAGAGTGGTAAGCGGCGGTAACGCAGCCGAAGCTCTGCTCATGGCCAGAGTTCAATTCCAATGGAAAGAGGACGTCGAATCTCCGGTAAAAGGGGCTGAGGTCCACTCAGCCTTCCATCCATCCATGGTCGGTAAAATGAGTACCCGACATATGCTGGGGGGTAAAGAAAGGCCGGGGAAGGAACTGGCAATCCCACCCCATATATACGGTCTGCCTAGTAAACATCACAAGACGTCACCCTAAGAGTCGGAAACGACTCGCACTGTAAGTGTGGGGACACCTTTACCTTTTTTAATCCTGATGGTTATTACCTCCACCTTAAGAGGCAGTATGCCTGTTCTCTGAATACCAGTTACCAGAGGGCAATTCCTCTTTTGGTGGGCTTCCCATTGGTATCTGGCATGCTGAAGGCCTTCCTCTTTCAACAAGCCTTTAAAGTAGAGACCTCATCCTAGTATGCATCTGTGTTGGAATAGCTTTTAAAGATGTTTTTAAAGCTTTTTAAACAAGATGTTGTTGAAGATATTTGGTTTTATTATGTTTTAACGTCTTTTGTTTTTAAGACCTTTTAGAGTGTTTTTTTTATTGTTTTTGCTTGCTTCCCTGGGCTCCTTCTAAGAAGAAGGCTGGGATATAAAATAAATAAATAAATAAATGAAAAATCTGGTTGGTTATTGTAAAAACAGGATGTTTGACTAGGTGGGCCCTTGGTGTGATCCAGCATGGTTCTTGTTATATTTTTACATCACTTTTTTTTAAAAAAAAATTGTCATGTTGTGCTGCCTTAGGGTCATTAGCAATAAGTCAGGGTAGAAATCTAATACATGCATATATACATAAATATGTACATTTTGATGTGCCTCCCCATTATTGTTCCCTCTCCCAAGCAAGCTTGAGTTAGAATCCTAGAGCCAGAAGGGACCTAAGAGGTCATTTAGGCCAATTCCCTGCTCAATTCTGGATATGACTATAGCACCCCTAAAAGCTGGCTATCCAGCCCTTGGAAATTAAATCAGGCAGAATCCCTAAACTTGACAAGAACGTAAGAAGAGTGCTTCTGAGTCAGACTGAATTGGCTGGAAAATGAGCTTAGGATAATTTTCCTGATCACTGGAAGAACAAAATCTGCTTCAGAAATTGATCCCAATTTAATACTGAACACACTTTGCTGAAATTGGGTAACCCTAACTTCTTACCCATAGCTAGAGCAATCTTGACAAGGTGCCTTAGCTTAAGAGAGGAATCTTAGTGGTTGTTGATTTGGGGGATGAGATACAGCGGTGGATATGCCGGGTCTTTTGCCACAAGCTTTTACCTTTCTCCCCCACTGAATATTGTGAGTGATTTATTTCTGTAGCTGAGAAACGGCTTTCTTACTTTCTCAGTTTCTTCTCCTTTTGACTGGCTCTTCTAGTGACATATTAATTAGCCTGAGCGTTGCAGACTAACGAGCAGTTGCAGGCCGATCTCGTTAAATGTTAATGCTTAACTAGAAAAACAGGACCAGCTACCCGACAGGCATGGTAAGGGTTCCTTCCTTGCCTGGCTGCAAAAGACACTGGCCTGTTCAGATGGGAAGGAGTGGAGTTTCCTAAAGGTAAAGGTGTCCCTGCACTTGTAGTGCGAGTCGTTTCCGACTCTTAGGGTGACGTCTTGCAACATTTACTAGGCAGACCGTATATATGGGGTGGGATTGCCAGTTCCTTTCCTGGCCTTTCTTTACCCCCCAGCATATGCCGGGTACTCATTTTACCGACCACAGAAGGATGGAAGGCTGAGTGGACCTCAACCCCTTTTACCGGAGATTCGACTTCCTCCTTCCGTTGGAATTGAACTCCGGACGTGAGCAGAGCTTCGGCTGCGTTACTGCTGCTTACCACTCTGCGCCACGGAGGGTCTCCTAAAGGAATCAAAAAGGCAGGATCCGGTGAGAGCCATTTTGCAGATGCCGAGGTTGCTGGAAATACTCAAAACTGCAGATGTTCTGAGTTGATATTAACGTCAATCACAGCTTTCTGTGAAAGGCTTGGGTGTGCCAGTTCTTGGCATTGCATTTGGTTTTCAGCTGTTTCTGATGCTGCTTGCATTGTCTGTGCTCAGGAGCCCTGTTCCCAAAGAGATCCCTTCAAAGTTCCTCAAGATTGGGCTAAGCTGGTCTAACACAGCAATCGTCAACCTTTTCAGAGTCGGATCCACCTTTAGTCCAAATGTGTATTTGGGGATCTGTTTCTTAATTTCTTTACTATATATCTGTATGCTGGTAGAGATGCAGTTGTGACCCACCTTAGATCAGGCCACAACGCGATAGTGGTCCCACTTCACCAATTGAAGGCCAAGGATCTAACAGGATGGCGGCCTCCTTCACCCAGCTGGTGTGATATGTGGCTGTTCAGTCATCAAACTCCTAGACGTATAATAACTCTTAGACACAAAAACCATTAAAAATGTAGTTTTCCAACTGCATTCTATGATTTCTTGAAAGCGTATTGGAGGTTTCTCAGTGAGAAGATCGGTAGCGGAGAAGCCCCCCTCTGGAGGGAAACCTTGATCGTTATTCACTGATCTTCCTTGCCTGATACAGTTCAGGTCAGTGGTCCATCTGTCCCAATATGGTTTCTTGAGGCTGGCAGTGGCTCTCTGGGAAGAGGTCGTTGGCTTCACTTTCATCATCATCCGCTTCCGCCCTTCACCCTGAGACTCTAGGGTGGACTACAACAGTTTAAAATACATTAATGAAAACAGTTAAAAACAACATCTTAAAATCACAACATCAAAAAAAATTAGGTGGGTCCCAAAATAGACGTCTCAGTATACATCAAAGGCCACAATAAAATGGAGTCCCAGATGCACCTCTCTGGGAGTTCCACAACTTAGGGGCTGCCGCAGAAAATGCCCTCTTCTGGGGCCCCAAACTTCTGAGGGTGGCAGAACTACTAAGAGGGGCCCCTCTGCTGATCTCAACACCTGAGAGGGTCTGTAGGGAAGGAGGCTGTCTCTTATATCCCTCACTGGTCCTGCTCCATGCCCTCCTGGAGTGCTTTTGCTTGGCTGAATGTGTTCTTCCTCTCAGATAGAGCCTCTTGCTTGCCTGGGTGGTAGAGGGGTGTTTGTGTGTGTGTGTGTGTGTGTGTGTGTGTACATGCGTACACTGTATAGAAATCTCTGACTCTTACCATATATATTGCTCCACCCACTGTTGCCTATGGCCACACCCACTTTTTGTATCTGCCCCTGCCCACCACTGGTATGTGGTCCTCTGAAGGTTGCCTAAGAGGGAATGTAGCCCTCGGCTGGAAAAGGTTCCCTGCCCATACGTTACTTTTCCTTTGGTGAAAAAGGCAAGAGGGTATCATATTGAAAACAGTTGTTCTCTCTATTACAGTCTTGAGGATCCCGTTTGAATTGTATTTTTATGACTTTTAAAATTTATGGTTCTAGTTACTTGTTCTTTTTAAAGTTTGATAGAAATATCTGTGGGCTATAGGTATGTACTTAAACTGCAAGGTTTTTTGCCTATTAGTGAATTTCTCTGATTTTTAATCCGGGAGGAAAGAAATGGAATCCTGTGCAAGTTTGCTGAGAATGCATTGATCATTTGCATGCCTATTGAGTTCAGTGGAATTTACTCCCCTGCAATCATGCTTAGGATAGGTGAAACTGACCACAGGGGATGGGGGGAGGAGGAGGAGGGAGGGCAGAGGGGAGGAGGGGGAGGGGAGCAGGCAGAAGGGGGAAGGGAGGAGAAGGGCAGGTTTGATCATTTGCATGTTTATTGAGTTTAGTGGGATTTACTTCCGTGCAATCATGCTTAGGATAGGTAAAACTGACCGGGGGGGAGGGAGGGAGGGAGAGCTGGAGTGGGCAGGGAAGGAGGAAGAGGGAAGGGGAGGAGGAAGGGAGAGGAAAGGGGAAGGAGGGGAAAGGCAGGTCTGATCATTTGCTTGCTTATTGAGTTCAATGGGATTTACTCCTATGCAATCATGGTTAGGATAGGTAAAACTGACCATGGGGGTGGAGGAGGGGGAGGGAAGAGGAGAGGGAAGGAGAAAGGGAAGCAGAAGGAGGGGGAGGGGAAAGAGGGGATTGGAGGGGTAGGGGCAAAGGAAGGGGGAGGGGAGGGCAGCTTTGATCATAAGCATGCTTATTGAGTTCAGTGGTATTTACTCCCGTGCAGTCATGCTTAAGATAGGCAAAACTGACCATGGGGAGGAGGAAGGGGAGGGCAGAGGAGATTGGGTGGGTGGGCAATGGGCAGAGATGAAGCCCTTTCCTTTCCAAAAGGAAAACACTGTGAACAGTATCATTGCTTTTCAGCGTTTCCTCCATCATTTTATTCTACACCAGGCACACAAAGCCTCCCACCCAAACTTAAACCAAAGCTTTGCCTGACCACATTCACACCAGACTATTATTTCACTTTAGGCAGTCATGGATTCTCCGAAAGAATCCTGGGAAGTGTAGTTCGTGTAGGGTGCTGAGAGTTGCTAGGAGATGCCCTGTTCCCCTCACAGAGCTTCAGTCAGAGCAGCTGACTGTTAAACCAGTCTGGCCACTGGAGCTCTCTCAGGGGAATAGGAGTCTCCTCTCAGCACCCTTCACAAACGACACTTCCCAGTATTCTCTGAGGGAAACCATGACTGTCTCACGTGAAATCAAAGTCTGGTGGGTGTGGCCCCCTGATTAGGCAAGCCCAGCAGCTGTGAGTCTGGCTTTTAGAACACTGAGAGTTGATTCTTACTGAGCATGCCCAACATTATTATTCAGTTCAATGCTAAATTTCTTAAATTAAAACTCAGCCAGGCATTTTTTAAACTTTTAAACTGCAGAAGATGAAGGTCAGGGTATGGGGCAAGGTCAGTATCAGGATTACAGGTACTCTGTGAACATGGCTGATTTTTAATGAATTTCAACAGATTATGAGAATTCTGACAGAAAAAAGTCCAAAAGGGATCTGGTTTCCCCCCCCTCTCATTTTAGACTTTGAACTCTCTGTTCTCTCTGACTGTTTTGTGTATTGCCATGAAAATTCAGAGGGTTGTTAAGCAAGCATTTCTGAGTTCAGGACTATAAGTTTTGTAAGGTTTTGTTTTCAAATGAGCTTATAGGAGAGCCAGTGTGGTGTAGTGGTTTGAGTGTTGGGTTACGACCTGGGAGACCAGGGTTCAAATCCCCACACAGCCATGAAGCTCACTGGGTGACCTTGGGCCAGTCACTGCCTCTCAGCCTCAGAGGAAGGCAATGGTAAACCCCCTCTGAATACCGCTTACCATGAAAACCCTATTCACAGAGTTGCCATAAGTCGGGATCGACTTGAAGGCAGTTCATTTCATTTTTTTTTTATGCCTACAGTATACTTGACCGGACGATACAATGGGGTTCCTCGGGCTCAAAGATTGTGTATTTGTGATACCCCAGAGGTGGAGGATCTCCCGTATTATTTGCTAAGATGCCCTTTATACAATCAACCTCGGACTAAGTTCCTGGAAGAGGTCCTGACCCATGCGCCTGAAGATCTCCCCTCCCATATTTCCCTTCTCCTTTCAGATAGGGATCCCGGTATAACATACAGGGTAGCCCTATTTGCTCTAGCAGCAGCGAAATTGCGGAGGAAACATCTGCTGGACCTAGAACATATTAGCTAGATAATCCATGTTGTCAAATAGATTTTAAATATTTTATGATTTTAAATGTAACTTTGAAAACATTTGTCTGTATTAAATGTGTCTTCTGTTTGAGGTCTATGGCCAGACAGCAATAAATGAATTGAATTGAATTGAATTATAGGAAGTGTCAGAATGGGAAGGGGGGTATTTTCAATTTAACATTGTGGAATGTGAAAAATCCACACTGGCTATAGTATACAGCCACTCTCGTGGCTGTATAATTTTGACTCCCTTATTCTCAAAGTCTTCCTATTAGCATCTCTACAGGTAACATTGATGGTAATAATATCGCCTTTCATTTTGAGAAGGAATACAAAGGCAGTTCACAAAGAAATATATTTGATCCTTAGTGTATGACAACCCTGAGAAAGTTACAGGAAACTGTAGTTTTCTTAACCTTGCAACTGTTTGCTAATTTCTTGGCAATTGATAATTGATAATTCATTACCTACCCTGGTGAATATTTATACTTTTGAGGGGGTTTCTGGAGAAACAGGAAAGAGGCCAATTTTTCAGCCAAATAATATTTCAGCAGAGCTAGTCAGTGGCAGCGTAGGAATTCCCCCTCCCCCCCCCGTTGCCACCAAACAGAAATGCTTTGTGACAGGAAATAAGCAGGTGTTTGTGTGTTCTAGATGATGCTGAGGGGGTTTGGCATAGGAGACAGTGGAAAGGCTGCAACTCTTGCATTGTCTGCTAGGTGGTGGGTCCCTAGCAGTCTGCCTTACACCAAGTGAGACTATTGGTCTATCTAGTTCAGCATTGCCTACACTTGACTGGCAGCAGGATGAAGACGGGACATTCCCAGGCCTATCTGGAGATGCTACCGACTGAACAGAGAGTCTTCTGCTTGCTAAGAAAATGGTCTACCACTGAGCTATGGCTTGTCAAGGACTCTCCCTTAGCAGTGAAACAAGTGTAGCTGTAGGTCAGGGGTGCAAAGTTGACACTAGACGTTATGGAATACAGGAGGCCATACAACAATGTAAGATAGTTATGGCATGACTTCCTGACAGAAGTGTGTAAAATTATACACAGCATGCAGAAAGTGGGTAGAGAAAAGTTTTTCTCCCTAATAATGCTAGAACTCACGGACATCCAAGGAAGACGAATGTTGGAAGATTCAGGACAGACAAAAGAAGGGACTTCTTCACTCAACACATAGTTAGACTTGCTCCCTCAAGAGGCTGTGATGCCCCTCAACTTGGATGGCTTTAAAAGAGAATTAGACAAATTAGTGGAGGATAAGACTATCAGTGGCTACTAACCCTGATGGTTATGTTCTACCTCACTGTCAGAGGCAGCATGCTTCTGCATTCTAGTTTTTGGAAACCACAGGAGAGGAGAGTGCTCTTGTATTCAGGTCCTGCTTGCACGTTTCCCACAGATGCCTGTGGCTGGCCACTGTGAGAACAGGGTGCTGTACTAATTGGGCTGTTGGCCTGATCCAACAGGGCTCTTCTTGTGTTCCTCAGTGAATGGCTTTAAAACTGGAAACAATCCACATGTCCACCCATGCTTCCTCTGCATTTAGACACTACATCACAGTTCCAGTCAGGGATGTAGCCGACCAGGGTCTCAGGGGGTCTTAGACCCCTTACTATTTTAGGAGCAGGGTCCGTATGTCTCCAGCGTCTTGCAAGCCAACCAGCATGAAAGGGGAGGGGGTTAGCTACTGAGAAGTCTTCTAACATGCTTCCCTGACCTTTCTTGCTCTTTGGAGCCCATCAGAGTGAAAGGAGGTGAGTCAGCCACTAAGAAGACTCTTCTCGGTAGCTAACACTCTCCCCTTTCATGCTGATTGGCTCCTAGGGACATCTGTTGTTGTGTGAGAAGGCGTTAACAAGGATCTCATTCTCAACCCAGCAGCAGAAAAAGAGGGAAGGGGCGTTGCTGGGATTATTATGAAGGGACCCTGCACTTCTGAATTTGCCACTACAGTATTGGTTCCAATGGATGCGTGCTTACTCCAGCCAGCATCCCACCTTGCGTCTAGAAGGTCCCATTTTCAATCCCCATGAAGAGTAGGTTTGGGGAAGACCTCTGCCTGAAGCCTTGGACATTCTTTGCCAATGAGACTGGGTAATACTGGGCCTGATGGACCAGTGGTTTGTCTTGGGCTAAGGCAGCTTCATTTGTTCTGCCTCTGGACTTGTGTTCAAAGCGTGTGAAGCGCACACACACGCACACACACACACAACTTGAGTCTCCCTTGCCCCCTTGCATAGGGTACCCATGGCCTTAAAATAGATAATTACATTTTATTTATTTACTTGTTTGTTTTATTAGATTTATATCCCACCCTTTCTCCCAGTAGGAGCCTACATCTACCAGATCTATAAAAAACAAAGGAAGGAGCCACGCTGGCCTGAACAAACATTCAGTTTCAAGATGGCTTGGCTTCTGGTTTCTTTATTTTTTTACAGCATTCAGAAGTGACTAATTAGAGACTGAAAGGAATTCTTAGTGACACTTGGGAAAAAGAAAGCCCTTTAAGGGGGAAAAACCCCACCAAAACTTAAAAGAAAACCACAGCAACCTGCCCAATAAAAATGACAGGTTCCCAAAGACTGCTAACAGTACTTTAAGGGCAAAACTGTGCTCCTTTATGTATGGATACATGAGTGCTTTTACTGCTGTCTCTCTCCTGACTTTTGACATGAGTGAGCTGAGAGAGGGAATGGAAGGACCCTATTGAAGTCCTAAGCCGCAGCCGCCACAGCAGCAATAGCGGACTTAATGGAGTGCTATTGACTTTAGCTACTAAATTTAGAACACAGCGTAATGTGTACACAGAGAGGATCACATGCAGTAACCCAGGACAGAATGTGCTGGTCAGATTTTCGAACATTGTTTCTTCAGAGATGCTCCTCAGGGTCTTGCTGCTCTAGCTGTTTCGTACACACACACACACTTCAAATGCTGATGGCATGATTATACGAAAGCATTCAGTGTTTTATTCCACCAAAAAGGGAGGAGGAGTTGTCTCAGTGACCTTCTAGGTTTATGCATTTTGATGCAGGTACATTTATTAATATTTAGCGTTTCCGCAGTGTCTTAGAGAGTGTGTAGTATGCTTTGTATGCATGAGTTCGACAATGTCTACAACAAAATGTAGGAGTGACAATAATGGCCTGTATTATAGGCCACTATTGTTATCACCATGTTGTAGGTGTTGGAGCTTAATCTGAGAGAATTGCCCTCTCTCTTTTTTTAAAAAAAATGCTCAAAATTATTCACAGCACGTGCTTCGTTAGTGTATAGCTTGGTCCATTTGCCTGAGTCAGTGGGAGCCATCCATCGGTCTGCATTTCTGTGTGTGGCGTGATACGTGTCAGGAATCTTTGGAAAGCTGATACTCAGAGGAGATGATTCTACCATTTTAGGGTGGACTTTCCTTCACAGGGAAGAACAGATGTCTACCATTCATATTCCTTTATTGTGTAGGAAGTTTACTCTTTACAGCATTCCACTCCTCCTCAATTTCCATTTTACCAGCAGAATATGTAAAATCTGAAAGCAGTCTTGAATGCAGTGTTTTATCAGTGCTCCCATGCAGTTCATTAATGGAGAGGAGAAGAAAGGAGAGGAAAATACTGAAAGGTGGGACGAAGCTGCAGGCACCATACCTCATACGAAGTGCGGAAATAAACATACAAAAGCAAAACAGTGAAGGATCCCCAATTAGGGATGGAAAGATCTGTCCGTTTTGGTTCTGTCAGTTTCTCATTTTTCCAATGTTAAATTCAGTTCTCTACATTTTTACAGTGATCTGCGATTTTTTTAAAAAAAAATCCTCATGAAAATTCTCCACCATTTTAGTGCAAATTTCTCCAAATAAATACGTTTTTGTAGGCAGTTTTAACAAAGGTATACATTTTTGCAACCCATATCTCATCATTTCATGCCCTTTTGCATGTTATTTTCACTCATGTATCCATATTTATGCACACTTCCCCATATACATGCATTTTTGTAAATGTTGTTTAGTTGGCGAACTGCATTCCAAAATTCTAATAAATCTGAATTTCGAAGGATGTCTGTGTTTCAGTTCTCATATTGTTTCGGAAAGTGCGGATTTGATAAATTCTGCTTGAAATACAAACTGAATTGAAATTCTCACCCATCCCTATCCTCAATACATTGGTTCTATTTTGGAAACAAGATCAGGGAACGTGGATATCCAGAAAGAAATTGAGTTGAGCAGGATTTCATAAGCCACTTCTTTCTGTCTCCTACTCAACTCAAGATTGCTCATTGCGGGATAGGTATTTATGGTGGACAAGAGCACTCTGCCCAGCGTCGCTGTTGACTACCTTCTTTAGATGTTCCTTTCAATATACCCTTCCTTAAATTCTCTCCTTCATCTGGTTCCTTCAACTTTTCCTTGTAATTGTCTTCTAATTACAAATTCAACATCTCTGTTGCAGAGTATAAGTGGTCTTCAGTTGAAATGACGCGTTTTTGTTTATACGGAGAATGATTCAACTAATAAGATTTCACTGTGTTTTTAAACTCTGCCACTCTTGATGTGCAAAGCAGTGCATATCCTTAGTGGTGTATTAATGGCTCTACAGGAGAGCTTGTCTGCATTGGAGTGTGCGCGTGGTTTTTGTGTGTACAAAAATCCAAGCTGTAGAATAATACTGGAAACTTGGCATGCCTGTGGGGCTGCTCAAGGCATTGCCCACAGCACCCAGAACAAAGTTCAGTCAGCTTTTCCTCTTCATTTCTTCTTGCATTTCCTTGTCACAGAATGTGGCAGTTTTTATTTTTTAATGAAGCTGTTTTGATTTGTGCAAATGCACCTGGCTGGCTGTTTCTTTGGAATGGAGTTGTATATATGCGGGTGTGGATGTGCGTATCATAGAATTGTGCAGACTGACCTGGAATGCACACTGTTGTGATACGTGTAGCTATAAGGAGATGCGTGAGGAGGAGTCCTTCACACAGACGTGGGATCTGCTTCCTCTTGGTGCGTTCCCACAAGGAAGTGCATGACTATTACATGCATATGAACATGCTGATCACATCAAGGTTTCCATCCAGTTGCCATTGCCCTGTAGGAAGGATGACAAACAGGTGGGGAAGACCCATGGGGGTGGGCCATAGTTCAATGGTAGAGCATGAGCTTTGCCTGCAGAAAATCCCAGGTTCAATCCTCTCAACTTCAGGTGGGGCTGGGAGAAAACCCAGCCTGAAACCCTGGAGAGCCTCTGCTAGTCAGTGTAGACCGTACAGAGCTAAATGAACCAGTGATCTGACAGCATAAGCAGCTGCTTATATTCCTATGGTTGTCCCTACCCATGTGGTTGAGATATTCATATATACTCCTTTCAGGTGAGCTGAGCATCTAATTCCTTGCTGGCACTCAATCACAGATCCATTTTGTCCCGTTCCATCTTGTTGCATGTCAGTCTGCCCCACCTCATTCTATCCCTTTACATACCATTGTGTCTCGTTCCATCCCATTTTTGTCCACACATTTTACATAAAGAGCACAGTTTTCAATGCAATCACCCATAAAATCTTCACTTTGTACATGTCCTTTATGTAAAATACATCTTCTTGTGTGCACTTTTTTGTGAACTGAAAATACATTGCAAACTCTGGAGAAGCATGCAAGCCGACTGGGAGTTGCCTTCTGATCCATAAGCAAGTTTGGGAGTGTTGGATCTGGTCAGTGTGTTGCAGTGTCTCCTGTGGTTACCTATATGGGCCTTTTTTGTTTTATAAAGTTTTATCTGATTTTTTGTAAGCTGCTTTGAAGACCAGTTGAAGACCTAGAAATTTGTGGTGGTGGTGGTGGTGATCAAGTAATTCAAAGTATCTTGGAAATTTCACTCAAGCTGCCTTCTCTCCTTTATAATAGAAGGGGCTGCATTTCGTTTGCTCAGCCCCTGGGGGAGATGATATGTTAGTCACAGAAAGAAGCTGGAAAAATAAAGTTAGATTTATATTCCAGGATTAGAGGGTGAGAATAATTAAATTTTGGACTAGGCCATAAACTGAAGGAAACCTCACACAAATGAGGCCGGCTTCCTGCTGGAGGACGAGTGATCAGGAGAGCCAGGCCTCGGTGTTTTGCCTCTAGTGGATGATTGATGTCCACAAGCCTCAGTGCCCTAGCTGATTCCATCTCTAATGCCTGACCTTGCAGGATAATGAGCTTTGCTAGATTAGAGCCCCACAGTATATCACTTGCAAACAGGGCTCTCCCCATCCTGGTCATCACAGATCTCCTGATGGTGCAGGAATCTCATTCTACCTTGCACTGGAGGTTTTGGCCTCCTCTCAGCCATGGGGGGATGCTGGTGTTGCCGGGCCCTCTATCAGAGTCAGTTCCCTCCGCTATCCTGGCTTGTTCGTTCGTAGGCCATTTCTATAACTCAGCCGGTGACTGCTTTGAAGCACTCAGTGAGTGAGTGAGGAGACAAAGCCTTCTCAGAATTGAAAATAAAATCTGCTCTACTCCCTTCAAGCGCTGCAGTCGGACACTGCCAAACCCCTGCTGTGACTCTGAAGTTCTGACTGCAGGCAGGAAAAAAGGCAAACCTAACTTGAGCACCTGGGAGCTTCCCTCAAGACTGGCGGCAGCTGAGGAAGAGATAGGCATCAGCCTCAGAACCTTGCAGGAGGCCTAGGAGTTGGTGCTCAGGATGGTTATCTGCATTCAAGGGCCAAATTCTGACCTTGTAGATTTCGTTCAAAGCTTATGCTGGCTTCAGTGTTGATGAATTTGCCACTGGATGGGTGCTGAGGGGCTGCTGAGCACAGCAGATACCAGCTGGGAACCTTGCAATGAACCAGCCCAGAGCAATCCCTCCCCTTTTTTTGTTCATTTGCAATGAAAAAGCCATTTTTTAAAATGGTATAATATATCTAAGTTTATGTTTCTAAATGTGCTGTAAATAATTTGGAAACCTTTGGATAACAAGCAACTAACAAGTCTAATGTGTAGTAATAGTGGATACAAGAGTATTTAAATCCATCTCAGCCACTATGGCAGAGCTGGATCTACCAAAGCACTCAGTGGCAGACTTGGGTCTCTACTGCACAGCTGCAGTGTGGCATTCTCCAGTTTGCACTGGAAGGTGGTTAAACATAGTAGGCTGCCTTACACTGAGTCAGGCTATTGGTCCATGTGGCTAAGTATTATCTACACTGACAGGCAGAAACTCTCCAGGGTTTCAGATGAGGGACGTCCTCAGCTGTACGTGGATTGAACCTGGGACATTTTGCATGCAAACCCGAAACTACCGCCAAACCGTCATCTTCTTCAGCTGCCAGTCTGGAACTGTAGCAGAGGGCAAAAGAGACTTGTTTCCCATTTTAGCAACTTGAAAATGACTGTGCTTTCTGCCATCCACACTATAGGCCCCAATACATTGTGAATTACTTTTAAAATACCCACTGATTTCCGTGGGAAAGTCACACATGTGCTTAACTCTCCTTTAATGGGGCTTACATGACTGGCAGATCTTAGGCAGACAGATAAGGAATCAAGTCAGTATGAAACCAACAGACAAATATTGGACTCTGAAGCCTGAATTTGTTCACAGGTGAGCCTATGCTGGGCCATTGCAGTTGGCTGAGGCTTCCCAGTCTGCGTATACCACACACATATAGAATGAAGTGCATGTGTGAACATACTGCAGACAAGTTTCTCTGTTTTCCTAGGCTTTCTATGTGGGGAAATGTGTAATGTGTTAAACATTCCTCATTCTGCAGCTGTGTTGGGCCTTGAACCTCTTGGCTGAGTCCAAGTGTTGGATATGAAGAAATCTGGCCCACATTTTTTTGGTGGTGGGGAGCCAGAAAAGGGGGGGCATCAAAACTGCCTTCTCTCTTTTGCATTTTGAGGCATGGAGACAAATTTCAAGAGCAGAGGCAGAGGGAACAAGATTCACTGGCATTCCCTTTGCTCCTATGTACTGCCAGCTAACATGTTCCAGCCCCCAGAAGGCAGCTATGTCATGACTTTATGGTATTTCAGGATATTATGGGATTGTAAACGCAGCACCCAACAGCTGGGAGTAGCAATTCCAGGGATACAAAGGATTAAAACAATCATGTTTCTCTCAGAAGCAGTGCAAGGGCCTCAGGAGGGGGTTGCCAATCCCTACCTTCAAACTTTGCTTCCTGCTAAATATAGCCAAATTCCCCACCCCCATATTTTCATGGCCTGCAAACCCAGGGGGGATGATTTATAGCCCTATCATGAGCCCCAGTGCTCTCTCTCTCTCTCTCTGCTTTCTAGCATAAAATGTAATCATTATACAGCACGTGGAAATAAGTGTTTCTGAAGCTGGCAGTCCTTTGAATCGAAAGCCCTTAAGGGCTTAATGGTGTTTTTGTTTGCTGGAGCATTTGCTGAGCCAGATTCAAATTTTGCCTCTCTGAAAGGTCAGGGTGAGAATGCCCTCGCCAGGGTCACATGGCAAGGATCACATGACAGTTTTGCTGAGAGTTAAGAGCATTAGGACACAGCCTTTGCCACTCTGATCCTCAGTGATTGCTTAGTTGTGCTAACGGGCTATCTAATTATGGTAAACACTGCACCCATTTACATATTATCCCCAATGAAAAATGTATACTCCACTCAGTTTGTCTGCCAGCCTTTTTGCACATTAGCGCTTGCTACGCTGCAACACCCTCTGGTATGAACTGAAGGCTTTATATCATTCCCTTAACTGAAATGAAAAACCCTACATGTGTGTTTCTTGGCAGACTGATTCTGGGCTTCAACCCCCCATTTCAAGTGGAAACATGGTAGAGAGTGTTTGCAAAATGTAGTTTTTCTTTTCTTTTTCTTTTAAAAAACTCGCTCCTTTGGTTCCAGGCATACATCATCCCTGCAAGGAGGTGGCAGTGGACAGGAAAAACTGGGTGGGAAGAACCCCAGCATCCTTATCTCCTGTTTCATTAGATAATGTAAAGATTTGGTGCACATAACCTGGTGGCCTGTATACTTTCTTACTTGGAAATTGGAGCAGAACTCTGTGTGGGCGAACACAGGGTTGAAGGAACTCCAGACATGTCAAAGGGTTTAGACTGATTAATGGAGGATAAGGCTGTGCTCTATCTCCAGTGCCTGTGAATGCCAGTTGCTGGGAATCACAAGTGGGGAGAATGCTTCTGCACTCAGGCCTTGCGAGTGGGTTTTCTTGTGTAAACATCTGGTGAGGACAGGATGCTGGACCTGGGCTGTAAACACACTAGTCGCCGGATTAAAGCATTTCCGTTAGCCACACCCAGAAGGCGAACGGGTTTATCTGCGGATCAGTTGCAAAATCTCTTAGAAGCAGGGTTATTTTTTTAAAAAATGCACTCAAGCAGCTCCCACCAGGTTTTCCAGGAAAAAAGGGCAGAGTTTGAGTAAGGTTGTGTGTCCTGGTTTTCAGAAGAGTGAGGTAGAGACGCACTGGAACCGGCAGAACAGTGAGTGTGTTTCTATCCTTCGATGGGCCTTTCATCTGATCTGGCAGGGCTGTCCTCTTGCTCCTATGTTCCCTTTTTCATTATCCAAGTATATCTTCAAATGGTGAGTTTATTGCATGTGGTTGAGCAGCAACATCCCTGTGGATGGCCCAAATAGGTTAGCCCAGCCTTCCACTGCCTGGTGCAGTTTTGGACTGCAACTCTGATCAATTGAGCCACTGTTGTCCAATGGTCAGGGATGATGGGAGGTGTAGTCCGAACCATCTGGAGGGCACCATATTCAGGAAGGGTGGGCTATTGCTCTTCAGTCATACAATAACGAAGCAATCTGTGCCCTGAGCTGGGTGAAGATTTTTTTAAAAGAGTTTCATTACAGACAATCACATCCAAAAAGGATTCTAGTTTTACTTGCAGCCTATTCAATAGCGTTATTTATTTCTTTATTTTAAAGCTTGGCCTAACCCCTGATCTTAAAAATTCTGAACTGGGTGAAGTCTTTAAAAAAAAAAAAAAAGTGTTTCCCAATATAGACAATCACTGTCCGAAAAGGATTCTAGGTTTACTTGCAGCCTGTTCAATAGCTTTATTTGTTCATTCATTCATTCATTCATTCATTCATTTTAAAGCTTGGCCTAAACCCTGAGCTTAAAAATTCATCATCATTGCCATCAAAGTTATCATATTTTGTTTGAACAACTGAATGTTATGCTGTTCATGTTTCCTGCACAGTTGGATATGCAAAGGCCCACCAGTCTGTGCCCAGTTTTTGCATCTGTAAACTATTAAACCTCCTCTGTTTTATAAGGTGCTTTGACTACACTCTGTTCCGAGTATCGAACTGCTCAGCCTTGAGCTGGAGAAGCACGCAGCCATTTGTGAAAGAGTTGGGGACCCACAATAATCTCTTTTGTTCCATGGCATCTCCTGTACAAATGGATTTTGCAGTTTTGTGTTTTAAAGTCCCACAAAACTCTTGTAAAACCCATGAATGGAGGAGATAGTAAGATGAAACTACCATATCATGCCACTTTCAGCGCTCTACAGCAGGGTTTGTGGAGTGATCAGGGAGAATTGCCTACCTCCATCCTTCGCTTCTATGGTGTTGTGGCCTATTTTCTGTTTCCCTCATCTCTTCTCCCCCCCCCCAGCTTTTACTCCTTGGTATTGACCCACTGAAAGGATTTGTCTCCTCGAAACTGAGTCTCTTTCATAGGATGGTCTGTGAGCCCAGCTCAATTGCTTTCTATCTGTCCCAGGTCACTTGGCTTTGTTTTGTTTGTTTTTCTTTCAGCCTTTTGGGAAGAGTTCCCAGACTTTTTACAAAGTTAGGGAAATGTGATTCTCGGGAATCTCTTCTCATTTCTGAGTTTCATCTTCAGCCCAATTCTCTCGTCTTTCTTCTTCCCTCTAAACCCTCAAACACCCCACCCCTTCCCCCCACTTTTTTACGGTCTCCTCTTCGAACAATTTTACAAATGGGCTCTTGTTTTTCTGTGGCTATTGGGGAAACACTCTGACTTTAAAACCAGCCAGTGTAATCCTTTAAGGAAAGGTAAAATTCCTGTGGGTGCCTTAGAAGCATGGGGTGAAAATGCGTTTATTTCTTTAAAATGATTTTATGATACATTTCATCAAAAAAGACAAGGTAGTCCCATAATCCCAATCAATAAGCCATATAACAAAAAACGAAATGTAAACAAGCTTGAGCACAATGCATTTAAAAATGTCATCAGGAGGAAGAGCATATACAATGAAGTCTTCAATTAAAAGCCAGGGTAAGCGGATTGTTTGTTGTTGTTGTTATGTGCCTTCAAGTCGATTATGACTTACGGTGATCCAATGAATCAGTGACCTCCAAGAGCATCTGTCGTGAACCACCCTGTTCAGATCTTGTAAGTTCAGGTCTGGGGGTTCCTTTATGGAATCAATCCATCTCTTGTTTGGCCTTCCTCTTTTTCTGCTCCCTTCTGTTTTCCCCAGCATTGTTGTCTTTTCTAATGAATCATGTCTTTTCATGATGTGTCCAAAGTAGGATAACCTCAGTTTCATCATTTTAGCTTCTAGTGATAGTTCTGGTTTAATTTGTTCTAACACCCAATCATTGGTCTTTTTCGCAGTCCATGGTATCCGCAAAGCTCTCCTCCAACACCACATTTCAAATGATTTTTCTCTTACCCATTTTTTTCACTGTCCATCTGATTTCTTGACAAGATTTCAAAAAACTTTTTAAAACATCTGAACTACTAGAGCAACCCGTGTATCTTTGGAAAGGGAGTTTCTGCAGTGTAGGAGCCACTGCTGAGAAGGCCTTACCCCTAGTGTCTCTGACTAGATCAGTGTTGTCTGTACTGACTGGCAGCAGCTCCCCAGGGTTTCAGACAGGGGACAGTCCCAGCACTACCTGGAGATGCCAACGGTTGAACCTGGGACCTTCTGCATGCAAAACAGATGCTCTGCCACTGACCCATAGCCACAGAATGAGAGAGAGGTAGGGAATCATCCCTACAATTCCACTGTGCTTCTGAGGTTGTCCAAGCACCCCAAATTGGATGTTCCTAGCATCCTGTCAGAGAAGAGGATGTTATGCTAGTTGTGTCGCACTTCTGAGGCATTTGGAGGGATACCCCGTTTGTCCTCCTGCTCCGAGGTTGGGAGGAAGGCTAGAGACTTGCCATGCTCACCAGAAGACGGTGGGAAACTTGCCATGATGAACACGGCAAGTAGAATTGTTGACCCCCTGCAAGTAGTGGTTACAGTGTTGGGCTACGACCTGGGAGACCAGGTTTCGAATCTCTGCACAGCTATGAAGCTCACTGGGTGACCTTGGGCCAGTCACTGCCTCTCAGCCTCAGTGGAAGGCAATGGTAAACCCCCTCTGAATACCGCTGACCATGAGAACCCTATTCATAGAGTTGCCATAAGTCGGGATTGACCTGAAGGCAGTCAATTATCCAATTTTGCAGCAATCTTCTTGTGCATTGTAGCAGAACTAGACAAGAGTTTCTCTGGGTCTCTCCAGACTGGTGTTTTATTGTGGGTGTAATCTGCAACATGTTCTTGACGTAATAATAGTGCATTAGAGGTGGATTTTTTCCTGCCTTGGTTTGTTCTGCAATGTTTCCTCCCATTATTATTGTCTGGAGGGACTATAGAGCAACAAAAGTGGAACAAAAAATCAACCTGAACATGTGGTATAAAAAGTTACGGGATATGCACACTGATTGGACATTTGCAAACAATATTGAAAGTGGGGTTGTGTGTGACCGCCTCAATAGCATCAAGAGCACAAATCATCATGAATGTGCAATAAAAAGGATGTCTGGAGAGGCCATCTCTCTCTGTCTTCTGTGCTGGTGTTTTCTGACTTCTGCAGTAGAGTCTTCTGCAGCTACACCATCACAAGCCCTCCATTTTTGGAATCTCTGGTGTATTTACTTCTCTCTGTGTGTCAGAGAGTAGCTGTTTCTCCAAATGGCCTGTCAGTTGTCCCTTTTGCCTCCCACTGGAGAGAGAGAAACTAAAGGTTCCTTCTTTCAGTGGAGGTCTGGATTGACCGGAGGTTGTAAATTTTCCCCTCTCTCTTATATAGCAGGTTGTTTAGTCACACTTGGTAGAGTGCTTAGGCCTGGCTTGATAATGTTATACTTCATACAGCAAATAAAGCTAAGAGGTGTTCATGTAAACATTTGTTGAAGTTGCTTCACCAGCACCAGTGCCCTTTGCACCTCAGCCTCCTCACCTCTGTTGAATGAGCACTTTAGTGTGCTTAATTCAGCTTGCAGTTCAAATGGCTTAGTGGAACAGCGAGACACACTCCAGGAATGAGCCGCATGGGTAGGGCGGCCACATGCCCTACTTCACAGAGGACAGTCTTCTGTGTGAAGGCCTGCCCAATCCAAGTCTGGTTTCAAGAGGAAGGAATTTAAAAGGGAGAACAGGAGGGAGTCTTGAAGTTAGCAGCACCTGGGCATCGGCTTGAACAGGCATGCAAGTCTTCTAGTCACAGTCTTCCTTACTAGAATTAGAACAAAAAAAAGGTAAAGGTGTCCCCGCACTTGTAGTGTGAGTCGTTTCCGACTCTTAGGGTGACGTCTTGCGACGTTTACTAGGCAGGCCGTATATATGAGATGGGATTGCCAGTTCCTTCCCCGGCCTTTCTTTATCCCCCAGCATATGCCGGGTACTCATTTTACCAACCACGGATGGATGGAAGTCTGAGTGGACCTCGACCCCTTTTACCGGAGATTCGACTTCCTCCTTCCGTTGGAATCGAACTCCGGCCGTGAGCAGAGCTTCGACTGCGTTACCGCCGCTTACCACTCTGTGCCACGGAGGGCATAGGAAGGTGTTTTATACTGAATCAGACCATTGGTCCACCTAGCTTGGTATTCTGTACACTTACTGGCAGTGGCTGTCCAGGGTTTCGGACACAGGACATTCCTAGTCCTACCCAGAGGTTGAGTCTGGGACCTTCTGCATGCAAAGCAGGTGCTCTACCACTGAGCTGCAACCCTTCCCCAAGATGGGATTCTATTTAAAATCATAGTAATTATTTCTAAATTAGCATCTGTGCATAGAAATCAGTATATTCATATTTTGTCCAAGCGTGTGTCTACTTTTGTCCTCCTTTTTTCCCTTTAATTTAGTTGTGCATTTCTTCTTCTCAGCCTCAGAGAAAGGCAATGGAAAACCCCCCTCTGAATACTGCTTACCATGAAAACCCTATTCTTAGGGTCGCCATAAGTCGGGATCGACTTAAAGGCAGCCCATTTCCATTTCACATTTGAAATGTAGCCCATTTGGAAGACCCCTGTAAAAGACCTTGGAGGACATTAGACCATTTATTAGAGATGTATATTTGACCCAGACCAGAATATGGCCCAGATGTTGTGGTTGGAACCAAACAGAAGGTGAACTTCTGGGATGGGTTTCAGGGACACCTTAAGGAAGGGGTGTGTGTGTATTGCAGCATAGAAGGTGGGTTTTGTGTTGACATGCTATTCCACGTTCAAAAACGTCTGCGTGGCATGCTAACTTTCCATAAACACAGAGCATCTAACTGGAGGAATGTTCAGTCATGTAATCCCCCAGCTGCATTCTGCAGTCATACTGTGCCAAGGAGCATAGGACTACAGTAGGGCCCCACTCATACGGCAGGTTCGGTTCCAGACCCCTGCCGAAAAGTGAAAACCACTGAAAAGCGGATCCGTTGTAGCGCGGGGGTCTGGAACCTAACCTGCTGATTGCACCAGAGGAAGAAAAGATCAGCTGTAGCACACTACAGCTGATCTTCCCCTCCTCTGGTGCGATTAGCTGGAGTGCGGGAGTCTGACCGCCCCCGAGGAGGAGACGATCAGCTGTAGTGCACTACAGCTGATCTTTCCCTCCTCCGTCACGATCAGCTCAAGCGGGAAAGTCTGATCACACCAGAAGAGGAGAAGATCAGCTGTGGCGCGGTACAGCTGATCATCCTCTCTTCCGGCGCGATCAGCTGGAGTGCAGGGAGCTCCAGCCCCCCTCCAGCTGATCGCCCCACTGGCGCCGTATTAGCGGAATGCCGAAAAGCGTGGTGCCGAGAAACGGGACCCTACTGTATGTTTGTCTGACTTTTTTTGGGGGGGGGGAGTAAATCGATAGACCAACTTGAATTGCAGTTTGTTTCTCCTGGTTGTAAGTCCATGGAAGGATGTGTGAGTGTGTTTGCATGAGTTGTGGGTATGTACAGACTTATTTGCACAATGCTCTGTACTTAAGAGTTTCTGGAAGTCATATGTACAAAGTGTTGTGTGGAGTGGCAATTAATTAACAGTTGGCAGGATCTGCACACTTGTTTCCTTGACAGGTGGCTTTGCTTACGCTGATTTGGATATAAAAAGTTGTTGAACAGAAATAAAAACACACACACAGAGCTGTGTGATTCCCAAACCGTTTCCCGCACGGACCACTTGAAAATTGCCGAGGGTCTTAGCACACAACTTGATGGTTTTTCTGGGTACTGTAGCGATTGCAATGGATTGTGCTAGATACTGTAGGGTTTTTAACTGAATCATGATCAAACTTCCTAATTCTAGCCTCCCTTTAACTTTGCTGCTAATCCTCTCTGCTACTTGCAAGGGCCTC
Organism: Rhineura floridana; assembly: GCF_030035675.1. Lineage (NCBI taxonomy): Eukaryota > Metazoa > Chordata > Lepidosauria > Squamata > Rhineuridae > Rhineura > Rhineura floridana. Next base: position 11,511,383 of record NC_084480.1, read on the forward strand.
CATCCCCCTGTCACTTCTGGTCTGTCCCGTTCACTTTCCGTGTGGACCACCAGATTCTAAGAAAAACAGAGCAGATGCTGCACCCGCAGTTCACAGCTGATCCTCCCGCCATTCTTCACAGACACGCTGTGGGCCACCTGAATGAAGTTTGTGGGCCACTGGCACTCCACGGAGCCCAGTTTGGGAACCCCTGGATTAGGCATGTGTTTAGTGTAGTCAGTGTACTGTAGTCTCACAGGAATATTTGCTTGCACTCCAAGATCTGGCCACTGTCCCACTTGCATTGGTCACATTCAGATTAGATTACTGCAAGTTGCAATGCACTCTGTGTAGGGCTGCCCCTGAAAAGTGTTTGGAAACTTCAGTTGATGCAAAAGGCAGAAATGAGGGCTATGTCTGGGACTTACTTTTTGGATCATAGACTTCCAACGTTGTTCAGATTGCACTGATTACCAGTGCATTTCCGAGTACAATTGCAAGGGCTGCAAAGCTAAGGCAGTGGAAACTGTATTTCTCCACATGTTGCTTAGACCCCTTACTTTTTTGGGAGCAGGGTCCCAGTGGGATACCTATGTCTCCAGCATCCTACAAGCCAATCAGTATGGAAGGGGAGTGTGTTAGCCACTGAGAAGAGACTTCTAACTTGCTTCCTTGTCCTTTCCTGCTGATCGGAGCCAATCAGAGTGAAATGAGGTGAGTCAGCCACTGAGAAGACTTTTCTTGGGATATCTTTTGTTTAGGGAGGAGTGTGGAAATGACATTGGAGAGCAAGCCGTTGAGGGGGCCTGGCTGTGAGGGGGTACTGAGTGACTATCATGAAGGGAACCTGTACTTCTGAATTTGCCACTATGCTACTGTCCTTGAGTATTTTTGCCTGACTGAATGAACTCTGATGATGAGTTTTCCTGGATGTAGGAGAGAGAGGGGTGTCTTATCAGTCTACTATACAAAGACTGTTTGTAATGTCTACTGCTCTGCCTACTTTTGCTTCTTAGCCTGCCCATTTTTGGGATGTGGCCCTCGAAAGGTTGCTCAGAAGAGAATGCCCTCTGGCTGAGAAAATGTTTCCCACCCCTGGTCTAAACCTACACCAAGCATCTTTAGCTTGTGGGGAAATTGCACCCTTATGTGAAAATCTTATATGTCAGGGGATATGCTGTGGCCCTTCTCTGATCTGTCAGCCTTTTGATGTGGGCTCCAACTTTCATGTTGGGGGTGGCTTTCCAAGAAGGAAACCACCATTGAAGATTTGAAGTGGCATGACTATGAGAGGGGGCTGTTGTACGTCTTGAACGGAGGGTCGCCTTGGCTTGAGAAAAGCAGGGTTAAATGAGACAGCTCTAGGAGCTGGAAACCAGTTCTAGCTCTGAGGATCGCAGCTGCTAGTAACAGCTCCAGGGGAACTCGGAAGTTGAATACTGCCTGAGCAATGTTATGACACCTCGTAGAGGTTTTTTATCTTGCGGTACAGGGTGCAGAGCTGCTACATAGAGGCCTGTCTACTCATTTCACAGCAGGGGGGACGTTCCTCACAAGAGCAACCAGCTGTGAGCTCCAAGCCATCCTTGCGCAGTGCAGCCCAGCTTCAAATGGGTCTGCGGAAAGCATGTAACAGGGCAAATATCTCCTTATGTGGAGCGATTGCCCCATATTATGGAGCATCACAGCTCAGTAGACTTCTAATGACTTCTGAAGCAGCTGTTCCTTTGCAAGTTGCATTTTATTGGCACGTCAGCCTTTCTGTGTATGGTGCACCAGGGCCTGGATTTGTACAGCTCCACCAAACTACACCCTTGCTTATTGTAAATGCAGCTAGCAGTGAACCCAGTTTCACCTAAAAAAGAAAACAAAGACTGAGGCTTTGAGGCTCACTTTAATATCTATGAGACATTGATCTAGGCAGGGTGAAGTGGTCCAAGGTAGACGGCTGTTTTTTATTTTGTTGGTTGCTGCTATTTTATTTATTTACTTTTACCACCACAGGCAACATTATTTGGACCTTCTGTAAGGCATGATAATATCTTCTTTCCGTACCATTGGACTGCAGCTTTCCTCAGCACCATTGCTGATGTGACAGCAGAAAGTGTATACCCTTGAACTGTAAATAAAACCTCAAAGGGGTTAACAAAGAATATAAAATATACATTAAAATTACTAATATTGCTGCAGTTTATATCAATAGCAAAGAAAAAAAAGCTGCTAGAGACATGTTTTGCTTTGCTTTTTCCTAAAGGAGTGGTTCTTTTGGTTTTGCTAGACATAGGTTGCAGTTAGCCAAACTGGACTCTTGCTTACCTCTAAGGATTTTAGTGTTTTTCAGCATTTTGCACTTATGCTTTGGGACTCGCATCCACACTTTATAGTTAAGGCACTTGGCTTCCCACAAAGAATCCTGGGAATTGTAGTTTGATAAGGATGCTGAGAACTGTAGCTCTGTTAGGGGTAAACTACAGTTGCCAGGATTCTTTGGGGGAAGTCATGTGCTTTAAATGTACTTTGTGTGCTAAAGGCCAAATGTTAAGGTTTTGTCAAAGGCTGGATTAACAATCACACTAATCTGTAGCCACTGTTTAGAGGCAGCCTTCAGAACATAGGAAGAGCCTGCAGGATCAGGCCAGTGGCCCATCTAGTCCAGCATCCTGTTCTCACAGTGGCCAACCAGATGCCTGTGGGAAACCCACAGCAGCACCTGAGCACAAGAGCATTCTTTCCTCCTGCAGTTTCCAGCAACTGGCATTCAGAAGCATACCGCCATTGCCTGTGGAGGCATCATATTATTATTTAAACGTGATAGCCTTTTGTGTGGAAGGACACTTTTTGTATTGAGGAGAATTCAATCATGTGACACCCCCCCCCAAAAAAACCCTGAAATGGTACAGTCCTGACACAGTAAGATTTAAATGTGTCTCTAGTCCCTCAAGAATGCACATAATTAATTATGACAGATTGGTCCGTGTTGCTCCATTAGAACGATCTTTGCAGCATTCAGTGAAATTGTATATTTAGTCACAGCTGGGATAATCAACATGGTGCCCTCCAGATTTTGCTGGACTACAATTCTCATCATCCCTGACTATGGTGGCAGGAGCAGCTGATGAGAGTTGGAGTCCCACAACATTTTGAGGGAAATGTGTTGGCTATCCCTGGGTAGGTTTTTTTTAGCTATGTTCCTCTGTTGCAGCAAGATCAACAAACAATGCAGTATGTATTCACTTAGACACAAGTCCCACTGTATTCAGCGAGGCTTTTTCCAGATTAGATGTGTATAACACAGCCAGAGGGTCTTGTAGCACCTTAAAGATTATTATTATGGCATATCAGATGTTTTGTGAGTTATATGCAGAGCTCCTCTTGCAGCTGGATCTCCTGCTAGCTCAACTTCTCAGTCCCATCTTCCTTTCAGGCAAAGAGAAAATTGGTCAAAAATAATCCTCTTTCTTCCCACTTCCTGTTTCCTGCTTTCGATTATTATTTCATTTTGCTTCTTCTCTCTGACAGACAAGCATACCAGGAAGGAGGGAAGGGAAAGAGGGATACAAAAAGCCTCTGGTGTCCCTTCTTCAGTCCATTTGGACTCTTCGGAGTCCAATCAAGGGCTTTTCAAGTTTGTCTCCCTCTACCTCCAACTTAAAAAAAATGCAAATGCAACCAAATGGAATAAAATCAAACAAGAAACAACAAGAACCAAAGTAGGTGTCTGGAAAGAAGTGTGAGCTATGGAGGAACAGGAAAGTGGCAGTCTCTCTCTCTCTCTCTCTCTCCCCCCCCCCATCTTTTGGCTTGAGAGAGATACTGTGCTATGCAGGCAAGGATGCTAAGTAGCCCGGCCTCTGACAGCCAGCAGCGAATGGAGGAGGAAGCAATATTAATCATTCAGGGTGTTTTGGAGGGAAAGGGAAAGAGAGAAAAGGAGAGTGGGCAAAGCTTACGCCAGGAGTGGAGGAATGTCCTCCCCCTGCCCTTTTTCTTGTTGTCTTTGTTAAAGGGAATGGGGTTTAGTGTGTTGTTTGGTCTTTTTTTAAAAAAAAGTTTTCCTTTTTTTTTTTTTGAGGAGGGGACATCTGCCTGGACACATGCAGATTAAAATAACCAGAATAAATTTCTAGAAGAAATATGAGAGAGAGTGGGGGGAGAATTTCACAAAGAATGAAGACTATGTCTTTTTGTGAGTGAGTGAGTGAGTGAGTGAGTGAGAGAGAGAGAGAGAGAGAGAGAGAGAGAGAGAGAGGAGTTTCACAGACTTTGTGTTTTGTGTGCACCTCCCCCACAAAATTAATCTCCAGATCTCCAGCTTTCATTTTAAAACAAATAATATGTTTCTAGCTTTTGTAGAAGCTCAGATATGAGGCAAAATGCACATCTCATTTTTATGAGATCCTAGCCCTCACCCCATCATGTTTTACTTTCCCCACCACCCCGAAACATCCTATGGATGCCTTTGTGTGTGTGTGTGTGTGTGTGTGTGTGTGTGTGTGTTCTGATATTTGCACTGCCCTTCAAAAAGCAATGATCAGGTTGGGTTGCAAAAGTTAGCAATAAAATCAAAACACGCTAAAGCCCTATTCAGTCATTAAAAGGGCTCGCATGTTAAGGCAGGGGTGGAATGGGGGAGTGGGTGCAGTGCTTGCTAGCCACGTCCCTTTCATTGCACCTCCATTGATGGGCTGTGCCACCTTCTGTCTGTTGGAAGGTGAAGGCCTTTAGCCAGGAGCCTGCTGTGCTCGTATAGATAGCACGGTGTCACCTTAGAACCCAGATCATGCGCAAGAAGCCTACATGAGTACAACAAGTTCCCGTGGAGGATGTCACCATCGGCGAAATCATAAAAAACCACGTTGCACTCCTTTCCCCTTAGACCAGCCCCAGATTTCTGAGCTGCCCCATTTGTAGTGAGGGCATAGCTTCCTGGGGCTGCTCATCTTTCCATTTGAAAGTTCCATTAATCATTCATTTCTTAAAGCCCACCCTACTTCCAAAGAATTTGGGTAAGCTTGTGTGGTCTCCCCACCCCCTGTTCTGTTTTCTCAACAACCCAAGAGAGACTCTGGCCTAGAGCTCTAAGGCTGTGCAGGCCCATGTGAACCTGTTGAGGTTCCATCCTCTATACCCCACTGGTTCTTGATGTGCTCAAAAACCTCATATGCATATATGGGTAGAAGGAGACAGACGGCCAGTTCACACACCCATCCAACTCCACTTGTAGTCTCACAGTCTAGAGATGTTACGAGAGACATGTGGATGCCAACCCTCTTGTGTTGCTTTCCCTGTTGTCCTCATAACCCAGAGGTGGGGAAACCATGGCCCTTCAGATATTATTGGACTCCGACTTCCATTAGCCCTAGCCAGCGAGGCTAATGGTCAGGGATAATGGGAGGAGTAGTCCAGCAGCATCTGCAGGGCCACAGGATCCTGCCTCTGTCATAGCGTCTAGGTGAACACAAGCTGTGATGTCGTCACTCTCTGTACTTACCTGCCTTCACCTTTAGGTTCTATATGGTTGCTAACTCAAATTTCCAGCTGTGTTCTTTACTGGACACTAGGATTGCTATGCAGTCCCTTTTCAGGTTCCTCCAGTTACCATTTCAGGTTGTGTGGGGTATGCTGGCAGAGGTTGATGGGAGTTGCAATTGAAAACATCTGAAGAGCACCAGCTTGGGAAAAACTGAAGTAGAAGAGCAGTTTTCAACCTTCTCCGAACCAGGAATCGCCTTTATCCAAAACATACATTATGGGAATCTGGAGGATGTTTTAATCACCTATGTTTATAGTGGTAGAAACTGCTGGAGGTACCCATATGTGTGTCACACCAGTTGAAAACCAAAGAAACAGAGGAAGGAAAAAAGGGGAGATGTCACATTGGCCTTTCCCCCCCTTTCTGGTATAAACATGATAAAATACAAACATAGAAGCAGTATTAAAGCAGCATTAAGGCAGCTCAACAGATGGGGTAATAGTATCAACAGCTAAAACAACAGAGCATTAGTGTCATTATTTATTTTTGAAAGGCATGGGGAAACCAAATGGGTTTCTCCTGATGCCTAAAAGCAAAACAAAAAAACCCCATCACATTTGCCACCAGCTGGGCCCTCCTATGGAAGGCATTCTATAAACAGGGTGCCACAGTTGAAAAGGTCCTTTCCTTGGTCAGCGTGTATCTAACGGGCACTCAGCGAAGGACCTTGAATGATGACCAGTCAAATCGGGTGGCCCCAATTCCATGGTAGAGCATGTGGTTTGAATATTCCAGGTCCAGTTCCAGATATCTCCAGATAAAATACCTTACTCTTGTCTGAAATCTTGAAGTGCCAGTGTGAGTTTTTAATAAACACAGCCGGTACAATGTGGTAGTTAAAGTGTTGGGAACCAGAGAGGGAGAGATGTGGGTTCAAACCCAGGCGTTCTCTCTCACATACTTCACAGAGTTGCTATGAGGATAAAAGGGAGAAACCATGGGCATCATCCCAAACTCCGTGCATGGGTAGAAAGAATATATATTAGTCTGACTTGGAACTAGGGAGCTCATTGCTGCTACAAGAGTGCCAAGGTGGAAGCCCATAAATTTAAAGACTAGGATGACACATGACCTAGCATGCCTAAATTGTGGTTCTCCGAGGAGGCGCCATCATATCCTTTCTTGCTGATGGATGTCCTCTGACTGTGTCTTGCATCAAAAGGCCCATGAATGATTCGTGCTGAAATGCATTAAAAGAGATAAATAGATGGTGCAGTTCAATCGATGAAACAAAATATGTGTGGCAAATTCTTCTACTAATCACAATAAAGGGAACTATTAACTGGGCATTCCACAAATGGATCTCTCTCTGGAGAAGCAGACCTATATATCTTTGGGGTTTATGAACAGGATATATAGTCTTTTTAAATTAACCCCAAACTCTGCTGGTTTAACTGACAATGGAGGGTTTCCCCCCCCCCATACTTTGAGGAGAGTTGTGTGGGGCTTTTGAGATTCCTATGTGTAAAAGCTGCTTCCAACCCACACACAGAACCCATCAGATTCTTGACCTTACTCCCCCGCCCCCAGTCTAGGATCCCTCATCAGTTGCTCATCAGCTGAGCTTTCCATCTTCCTCCCTTCCTCTGCACATTTATTTGTGCTAGTCCTTTCCATCTGCTGCTGTAGCAAAAATAATGTTCCTTAACAATGTTCTGCCACCTGTAGTTGACTAAAGAGAGAGGTTTCCATGCACATTGCAATATTATGATGATTGATTGATGTGCATTGAGACGTGAAGTTGATGGTATTTGTGTACATCCCCTTAACAGAGTAACGTAAGAAGAAAAAACAACAAGTAGTTACCCTGGGAAACTACAACTGAAACTTTTAACGGGAGAGGCGACCGAGAGTTGCAGGTGGAGATATTTTCATGCTGAGCCCCATCCTTGGGTGCAAGGAGGTCCTGATGCTGATTTGCCTTGAGAATGAAGTGGCCTTCCTTTAAGAAACCTTGCTAGTCATTGCCATGTCTCCCCAGGGGTCAGGAGTGACTGTATCCTTCACCGAGCTCCAATTACAGCTGTGCATGCCAACCTGATGTTGTGTTTGGCTCTAGCTCACTCTCAATTTCTTTCTCGGCAGCAAACTGTGCCAAAATGAAAAACATCTGGTGGACTCTCAGGCTCTGTTTAGGCTGGATACACAAATGCATGATGTTATGCAAGCCAGGCTCTGGTTTATCCCATTTCTCTCCCCACACACACACACACACACCCATATTTCAGGGGGCATTTCACATTTTGTTTTATAATCACATCCGTCAGGCTGTAGGACAAGTCCCAGGTGTTGCTTTTGAGATCACGATACTGGCATATGACGCATTCAGGCTGGGTTGCCTTGCCACTGCTTTATGGTTCTGAAACATGTGCTCCCAACGAAGCGTTGGCTAGTGCCAAGAGCTCCCCGCAAGGCATTGCCGAATCAAACCATTGGTCCATCGAGATCAGTGTTGTCTACTCTGAGCGGCAGCTGCTGTTCAAGGTTTCAGACGGGTATCTTTCCCAGACCTTACTGGAGATAAGCAGGAGTATTAACCTTCTATATGCAAAGCATGTGCTCTATCATTGAGCTGCAGCCTTTACAATGACAGAAAGATGTTAACGTGTTCATCTAGAAGGGAAAAACCCCAAAGTTTTAGAAATGTGAGACAGTCTTTTATCTAGCTGGGTTGGTCTGAGACCTCTTGACTGTCAACAAACATAGATGAGTCTTGGTTTTGCACAATAACAAATGAGGCAATAAGATTGTTCCTGGACTGTACCACCTGACACTGCAGGTGGGAGGACTGAGTGGTTGAATTCTCCATATAACTATTAAAACAACATTTGAGACACGTTGCTTCAGATTACAATATACTTTGCATATTTCCCTTGTACCGCTTTTAAAGAACGTGTGTGTGTGTTAGAAATATAGGAAGCTGTCTTATGGCAGATCAGACCGTTGGTCCATCTAGCTAAATACTGTCCACACTGACTGGAAGTGGCTCTCCAGGATTTCAGGCAGGGAGCTCTCCCAGTTCGCCCCGGAGGTGCCAGGGATTGAACCTGGGACCTTCAGCATGCAAGACAGATGCTGTAATACTGGACTACAGCTCTTTTCCTGGTGTTTTTGGGGGATAGTAAGTCAGAGAAAGTCTCTTAATGTATACATTGATGGTGATGCATAAATTATCATTACCATTCATCAGACAACAATAGCAGAACGCTCCAAGAATAGTTCTTTGATTTCTCCGAGCACATGACAGCCTAAACATTCTGGATATTTCAGTGGGAGGTTTGCTCCTGCACATGCTTTTCCTTCATCTGGGCTGAGATTATAATACTGGATGGCTATCATCTTTTCTATTCCATGGTGAGAAAGGCGATAGCCAGAGATGCGGAGGACATGTTCGTTCCATTGTTCTAGAGTACCTGGGATGTCTTTGCTGGTGTGTCCCCAGTTTTCTGCTGCCTGAGGATTATAGCAGGGACTGATCAGAATTCCCTTTAAACTGTGGAATAAGAAGGCAATGAAGGGGCTGATTAGCGCTTGTTATCTCTGCAGCTCATGCTGCTTCCCTCATTGTCCAGTTGGTAAGTCCTTTATAGAGATTCCCCTTTTATCCCACTTGTCTAAATCCTTGGCCCTACAAGCTGAGAAGGAGGAATTGCTCCTTTAATTTCTTGGAAGGCATCCAACTTCTGGTTTCTGGTTAACTCTTAACTGGGGCCTGTTGTTGTTGTTGTTGTTGTTAAAGTCTTTAGGAAGAGGCGGAATTTTCTCGGCTGATGTCTATAGCCTCTCTCGCTCTCGCTCTTTCGATTGAAGCTTTCAGGCAGTTTCTGCTCAGCAGCCAGAATGCAAAAGGCTATCCTTTTGTTTGGAATTCATTGATGGTTCTCAGTGTTTTATTGTTGAAGCAGCACCTGCTGGCCGGTGCACTCATTCCCCCCTCCCCTACTCATTAGCATCCTAGAAACTCCAGTTGCCTAACCCAACTTTGCTGGATCATGTGCCAAAAGGACTGCTGCCGACAGTATAATTTTCCCTGTAGACTGACAGCTGACCATGCATTTTATGTCCACGGTGTCCATACTCAAGAAAGATTTAGCACACCTCCGCTTCGATAAAAGGGCATTGAAAGCTTCCTGGTATGAGTGGCACTTGGCTTCGCCAAGTCTCATGGGCTAAGCAGAAAGCTGCATGGACACATTTGCCTTGTGGAGAAGGGCTGTGGCTCAGTGGTAGAGTGTCTGCTTTGCAGGCAGTCAGCCCAAGTTCAATCTCTGGCATCTCCAGGTAGGGCTGAGGGAGCCCCCGTCTGAAACCTTTGAGAGTTGCTGCCAGTCAGTGTAAGTAATGCTGAGATAGACCACTGTTCTTCAACCTTGGGACCTTAGGTGTTGTTGGACTACAACTCCCATCATCCTTGGCTTTTGGCTATGCTGGCTGGGGTTGATGGGAGTTGTGGTCCAACATCAACCCGAGGTTGAAGAACACTGAGTTAGATGGACCAATGATCTGGCTCAGCATAAGGCAAAATCCTGCGTTTAACCACCTCTGTAGTTTACCCCCACAGAGTTACCCCCAGCAACCTTAAGAAACTAAAGCTCCCAGGGTCCTTTGGGGGAAGTCATGTGTGTGATGTGTACGCAACATTTGAATAAGGCAGCTTGTAAGGCAGCTTATTGGGAGGGAGAGCCTGGCTGGGAGTCCAGAGTCTGTGAGTTCAAATCCCCTCTCGTGTCTCCTGGGTGTCAAGGGCCAGCTAAAGATCACCCCACAGTGAGTGGCTCAGGGGTTGCATGCCCTTCCACCTGTGCAGCCGTGGGCAAGCTGCATAGTCCCAAGGAGCCCAGTTGCCTCCCAACTGGCAGTTGCGGGCAAGGAAGGGGCTGGCTTGTGCAGCTGTGGCAAGCTGAGCAGGCCCTATCCAGTTAGGGAGGACTAGCCTTAGAGGGAGGCAATAACCCCCTCTGAATACCGCTTACCATTCATAGGGTAGCTATAAGTTGGGATTGACTTGAAGGCAGTCCATTTCCATTTTCATTAGATCTGGCCTTTTTTTGTGTAGAGTTTCTAAGAAGGGTCAGAGGGAGGAGCAACGGGGGAATGTCTAAGGAAGCAGCAGACACAGAAGAAGAAAGAGGATGGCAAGAAAAACAAGGGGTGTTACTGAAATTCAGACTCTGTAGCCTGCAGCAGCTGACAAATCTTTTCTTTGCTGGGCAGGAGAAGCAAGGTTAATCTGCTCTCCCCCATTGGCCCCAAGCATGTGAAATCTCTACCACAGCAACGTGGCTCCTGGGAAAACATAATAAAGCCTGTAGCGGCGGAAAGGTCCATGGTCTTGGCAAGTCAGTTTCGGCTTTCCGGAGTGTTATTAAAATGGCACCAAAATCGTGGTAAATTATGGATCTTCTCTGAAACTGACACATTCTCCTTGCTATAAGGAGTAATTGCTTTGTTGAAGTCCTGCCTGATTGCTTTTCATTGATTGCTGTTGGAAACAGCGGGGGGGGGGAGAGGGGTTGAAAGTCACATATGGCAGTGTTGCATCAGAGGGCCCTCCTGGTCTCATGACAAGAGCGGCTGAAGTCAAAACACATGTGTGCCTGAAACAGCCTCGGAGGCATATTAGAAGGGCTCTGCCACGGAGCTCCGCTGTGCCAGAAATTCTCAGGATTTGTGGGAAAACCAGTATTAGGTTACGTGGCGATTGCTGATAACAGTCCTCCTGCCAAGACCATGTGGTTGATTTTTGTCACTAGTTTCATTGATCCAAACAGCTTGCCTGTGCAAAACATACCTATTAAGGTGTACATGTTTGAATGAAAAGTTTGCAGCCTGACTTAATCTGTTTCCTAGCAATTGTAGATGCTGATTGTTGTCTTTTGTGTTTCCACAGATCCAGGATAGGGCTGGTTTTTTTTTTTTTTTAATGTCCTGTAAATATAGTATAGGAAGGCAGAACAGGATCCTTGAGAAGATAAATAGGTTAATGTGGAAACAGAATGGACTTCTGAAAGAGCAACTGTGGAATTGACATGAGCCTGATCAGGCCAACCTCTGTGCGTGTGCACGTGTGTGTGTGTGTTCTCATGCAGATGTTTATCTGCTCATATAACAAGCCTAATTTTTTTCTGTAGAACCTGTTAAGATCATCCCCCTCTGAGATACCCTTATTGTTTTTGTCACCTTTCTCAAGATGACGAAACATACTTTTGATTCTCTTGTTACAGGAGAAGCAGGCAACTTTTTATGTATTTCAACTTAGGGGTCAGAGTGTGTGGGAGGGAGGTCAGCGAGAGATGAGAGAGGTGGGTTAGATTTTATTATCATTGTTTTCAGATTTTTAATGTCTAATGTATTTGTATGTCTATTTTGTAACCAGCCAGATGGGCAACTAATAAATTCAACAAATAATAATAAATAATAATAATAGTCCAAATCCAAATGGAAACTCTTGAGTTCTAAGGCTTTCTCAGTCATGGTTTGTATATGTTCTGAGTTTCTCCTCCAGTCTTGTTGCAAATTGCATTTGAGTATGAATTCTGGGTCTTTAGACGCTGCTCTAGAGCACTGGCTTTCAAATCCTTGCCTGGGCCATCCTACAGCTCCATCAAAGCTCATGAGTGGCCACACACTAATAGTGAAGAAGCATCCCGGAAAGACAGGCTGCCAGCTGCTACCAGTCTTCTCCAGCAATGCCATAGCCATAAGGAATTGTTGGGAAAGCTTACAGGTTCTATGGTTTATGCAGGGTGATGGTGTAATTGATCAGACCTGGCCAGTCTCACTCATGAACTGAATGCTCATCCTAGAACCCCCTCCCCATATATATTTCCAGAGAGTTCCTTAGCAGGCGGGTTAAGATGGAAAATCATTGGCCTGGCAGTGTATTCCATCTGTTCTTTTATCAAGTTTTATAATACAGTAGGGCCCCACTCATACGGCAGGTTAGGTTCCAGACTCCCGCCGAAAAGCGGATCAGGTGTAGCGCGGGGGTCTGGAACCTAACCCGCTGATCCCGCCGGAGGAGGAGAAGTTCAGCTGTAACGCACTACAGCTGATCTTCCCCTCCTTCTGCACGATCAGATCAAGCATGGGAGTTTGATCACGCCAGAAGAGGAGATCAGCTGTAGCGCTCTACAGGTGATCTTTCCCTCCTCCAGTGAGATCAGCTGGAGAGTGGGGAGCTCCAGCCCCCCTCCAGCTGATTGCCCCTCTGGCGCCGAAAATACTGAACATTTATATAGACATTGACAAATTTGGGCCTGTTCTATAGTTGTAGTCACACCCCATGCTCCCTTGCAATTTCACTGTCCCATTTGCTGCTGGTAAAATGGGAGGCATTTGGGAGACTTTAGTGGGGAGATGAAATCTCAGATGGGGGGTAGGAGAAACAGAGTAAACACCAAGAGCAGCTCCCCACTTTTTCAACCAAGAGCAATTCTTCAGCACAACGCTGTGTCACCATGTAGCATAATTCTGTAGGGGTAGGGGTTCTGGGTGAGGAGAGAAGCATTCTGTAGCTAGGGAATTCTGCTCCACTACAGCTTTTGCCCCACCCCATCGGGGTGGGCCGTCTTACCCTTCTCCCCTCCGAATCTCACCCCCAAACCTTTGCTTCTGCCATAACAGCACCACCTGTGTTGCATTCTTTACTAAAATTCGGTACTGTAAAATAGGTCATTATTATTATCCCCCATAACGTAGATGAGGTATGTGTGTGTGAGAGAGGTTAGTGGTTAGAGTGTCAGCCTACTAGGACCTGGGAGGCCAGGGTGCAAATCCCCATTCAGCCATGAAGCTCCCTGGGCAAGTCACCCTATCTCAGGCTAAATGTCTGCCTCCTTTAGTCATACAACACCTGCTTTGCATGCAGAAGGGCCCAGGTTCAATCCCTGGCATTTCCAGGAAGGGTTGGGAAAGACTGAAACCCTGGAGAGTCGCTCCTAATCAGTGTAGACTAGGGATGGGGGAGAAATTCAGTTCAGTTCACATTCCAAGCCAAGTTTACACTTTCCGAAACCATATGAGAACTGAAACACAGCCATCCTTCGAAATTCACACTTATTCAAATTTTGCAATGCAGTTTGCCATCCAAGCATTGTTTACAAAAATGCATATATTAGGGGGAAAGTGTGCATAAACATGAATGTATGAGTGAAAATAACATACAAAATGCATTATATGATGACAAATTGCTTGCAAAAATGAGTCAAAACTACCTACAAAAATGTGTTTACCAGGAGAAATTCACCCTAAAATGCTGGAGAATTTTCATGAGGATTACTTAAAAAAAAATCACAAATTGCTGCAGAAATGTGAAGAACTGAATTTCAGATTGGAAAAATGAGAATCTGAGAGAACCAAAATTGACAGAACTTTGTTGACCACTGTTCTTCAACCTTGGGTTCCCAGATGTTGTTGGACTACAACCCCCATGAACCCCAGCCAACTTAGCCAATGGCCAGGGATAACGATCGGAGTCACAGTCCAACAACATCTGGGGATCCAAGGTTGAAGGACAGTGGTGCAGACCAGATTGAGCTAGGGGGACCACTGGTCTGGCTCAGGATAAGGTAGCTTCCTGTGTTCCTGTGGAGGTTGTGAGGATACAGTGGAGAAGAGGAGAACCATGTACACCCACCTTGGAGGAAAAATGTGGGATCTAAATGCAATAAACAAACAAATAAGAATGTGTTCACAGCAGAAGGGAGCGAGACTCCTTCCAGGGAATTCCTGATGCGTCCCTTCTTCTAAGCTGCACCAGCTTTTATTCTCTTTGGGTGGTTATCTAGTACTAATCATACTCAGGGGTAGACCCATTGAAATCAACAGGCAAGTATTTAAGTCAATTGATTTCATTGGATCTACTCAGACTATGACTTAGTTGGCCATAATAACCCTTTTATTTATTTACCCTTTTAAAACCGTTTTTATGACAGTAAGGAATTTCCTTGCCAAGGGGAAAGGAAATCCCCTCTATCCTCAAGGGGGTCTCCATTTCCTCTTTGGGGATATTAAGAGTACCAGGAAGGAAGATATCTGGTGTTATCTGGTGTTTCTTGCAATTTATTTATTTATTTATTTATTGCATTTTTATACCGCCCCATAGCCGAGCCTCTCTGGGCGGTTTACAACAATTAAATATTTTATCTTAAAGATGCTTTACACATAGAATACAAAAATATGCCCAAGGAGGATATGGTGCCTGGGTCAACCCAAGGGGCTTCCAATGCCAGGACACGGGAAGGTAGCAAGGCTTGGTGTGAGTCCAGAGGGCAACTAGGCCCCACATCCTATCGGGGTTAGTGTCTTAAAGAGATACAGTAGGTGAATTGGGGCTGTGAGGTGTAATTCAAAGGAGATCTTCTCAGCTCTTGGGGTGACCAGACAGTGCCTGAACAACAATTACTTCCCCGCACTGTGTTCATTAACGATAAGGGATGCTGTTGAGTCAATTCCTTAAACATTGAGTTGGAAAGTTTGCCATCATTTTTTTAACCAGGGCCACTGCTGCCTGGAATTACTTTTGGATTTTTCTCAGTTGTGCTTGTAAGCAGGTGGGAAAGAACAGCTCCAAAGAACACAGATTTGGTTTGAAATATGGCTCCAAATTGTGCTTTGGACCTGGAGCAGCATCAACTACCAGGGACTGAAATGTGGAGAGAAAAAGTGTGGCCAAGTTGCACTTCCAGCCCGTCCGTCCTTTTGCTATTCCATTTATTTTAATCCAATCGAGAGAAAAAAGAAAGAAAAGAAATGGCTCTTAATTAATTGCCTTCTACTCCAGGCTCAAGAGGAAAGCCCGCTTCACTTCAGAATGAATTAATGCAATGAAAATCTGCAGATTGTACAACTTCTGGCAGAGTTCCCTGCTAGGGAGTAAGTGAGTGCATGTCTACAGCTTTTGAAAGAGCTCAGAGTGTAGTTAGCGCTCTGGGATCGTGGTAGTGGTGCTTCTGAATCTTTTCTCAATATGGAAAAGTGCTTTGGGGACCAGGAGCAACTTGGAAGAGACTCAGAGCGCCCACAGATCAAATGGGACCCTGTGGGGGATGGCTTGAGCATCTCTCTAGGGTCTCCTTTCCCATTCCTGCGTTTGGGCACTTCTGCCACCATGTTGCTGTTTATGGAAGAGAGATGAATCCCCATGCAATTGCCAAGCAGTCTGAAGATACACTCCCCCAGCTCAGAGCTGAAACAGATAAACAGAAGCTCCACATGTTCTGCCTGTTCCCTGGCGGTGCCATGTGGAAGGTCAAATGTTTGAAAACTTTTCCAACATAAAATACACTCCACGCACAGACAATCTACGTATCATGGAAAAGGCTAGCCTAGGTTCTTCTTCCTGATGCAGTAGTTTTCTATGTACAGTGAGCATTTTGTAAAACGTTTATTTTTTCCTAATCAGAAAGAACTCCTGTATGACTGTTTATGTTTGCAAACAGCGACTGGAGGATCACTGGGCCAAATCCAGCCTTCAGAGAAATGCTGCTTCCTCGCTGTCCCACCTCCCATTGCTAACTCAGGGGCATGACAGGAATGGAGAAAATTGTATTCTGTGGCAAGTAGAACTTGATAGCAGGCTACTTCAGAGGAACACCACTCTTTCTGGAGGCCTGCTCAGATGAGCAGGTGCCCTCCCATGTTGTGAAGGGGAGGGGAATTGTGTCCACAAGCCACACGCCTCCAATTCCAGGGTGAACACTGTTCAGACCCTCTGTGACAGCACCTCCAGCATCAGTGTGAAGGGGGGGCAGCGTGCTTATGTGTGCAGTGTCTAGGGATGGACGAATCTGTCAATTTTGATTTCACTCAGTTTCCCCCTTCAAGTTCCGTTCTCCACATTTCCACATCAGTTCGCAATTTTTAAAAAAAAGCTATCATGAAAATTTATCAGTATTTTAGTGTGAATTTCTCCTTATACACATTTTTATATGCAATCTTCCCTAATACACATTTTTACAAAGGGGTTTTCTTTTGGGGTGGGTTAGGTTTTATTATTATTGTTGGAGATTTTTAATGCTCTAATGTAATTTGTATATTTTTATGTTGTACGTCGCCCAGGGTGGCTGGATAACCAGCCAGATGGGCAACTAATAAATTCAATAAACAAATAATATAATATCATTTTTGTATGCTCTTTTCACTAATATATGGGCTCCTACTGGGAGAAAGGGTGGGATACAAGCTGAAATAAATAAATAAAATAAATAAAATAGACAGACAGACAGACAGACAGACAGACAGACAGACAGACAGACAGACAGACAGACAGATAGATAGATAGATAGATAGATAGATAGATAGATAGATAGATAGATAGATAGATAGATAGATAGATAGATAGATAGATAGATAGATAGATAGATAGATAGGATATGCATTTTATGCACATACCACCCTGATATCTTTATTTCTGTGCACATAATTTGCCTGGAGAACTGTATTGCAAAATTCGGAGACATGCAAATTTCAAAGGATGGTTCTTTTTGTTTGCATAATATTCCAGAGAGTGGGAATTGGGTAGTTTTTTCCCCTTTAAATGCGAACTGAATCAAATTTCTCTACCATCCCTGGTAGGGTCTCGTTTCACGCTGATGCACTGCTGTTGTGGGGTGTAATCAACAGGCATATCAGCATTGAAGGGGATGCTAGTAGGCACAGTTGCCTTTCCCCTCCCCATCATGTAAGGCTGTGCATCTGAACACCCCTTTGGAGACTGGCATTTCAGAAAACTACTTGTTAGCCAGGAAAGATGCAGACTTTATTTTGATGTAACTCTTGGCCCTCTCTGTACATTTTACATCAAATAAGTAAGGAAATAAATGATTTGCTCAACTCAAAAAGTACCCACAATCCAGCTGAAAGAGTCTTCTGTCTTTTCTCACAGTAAAATGTTTACCCTTGAGTCGTGGCATTTCCAGAGTTGCAAGAGCTATTTTTCAGCCAGCCCGGGTCCAGACATGCAGCATAGGGCTGTATCAGCAGAATTGTGGGGATGGAATCCCCCCTTCCCAAGATTTGAAATTCTGTGTCTTTGTTTGCAAAACCAACAAGTCGTCATTAAGAGCAGGAGACATCCCATATTCAGAGAAGACAAGACTATTGTGGGCAGATTGAAAGTGAAGTACCCTTGTCTGTGGGTGCTTCTAGATGGTGTTTTTATTGTGGGATTGGTGCTTCTCATAATTTTTTTTATTGGAGGATCCACATGGTGCCAGTGGCATCAAAATCCCAGCCCATATGTTGTTGCTCTTTTGTTTCCTGATTTACCCTTTTCTTAGAAAATCCTACATTTAAAAACAAAACAAACTTGCTACCAATGACCTGTTTTGTGATATCTGAATGACCCTTTTGCAGTATTTGCAGGGAGCTGGTCCCAGGCTATGGTCTGAGGGCACATGAGGCCACCACCTTGCTGAAGCTAAGCAGGTCTGGGTCTGGTCAGTGCCTGGATGGGAGACCGCCTGGGAACCACATGTATGCCGCTTTGGGTTCCATGGTGAAAGAAAGGCGGGGTATAAATGTAACAAACAAAGAAACAAATACATATTAAGCCCTCACCTGAAGCTCTTTGTGTTGCCACTGTAGGGCAGGAGATAGAGAGCTCCTGACCCTGGGTATCTTCTCTGCAAAGAAAAGCAGGGGTGTACAATAGGCCTGATGATGTTGGACTGCCATTCCCATAATCCCTGACCACTGGCCATGTTGGCTGGGGCTAGTGGGAGTTGGAGTCATAGAATCAAAGAATCATAGAGTTGGAAGGGGCCTATAAGGCTATCAATTCCACACACACACCCCTGCTCAGTGCAGGAATCCAATTTAAAGCATGCCTGACAGGTGGCTGTCTAGCTACCACTTGAAGCTTCCAGTGTTGGAGAGCCCACCACCTCCCTAGGTCATTGGTTCCATTGTCATACCACTCTAACAGGTAGGAAGTCTTTTCCTGATGTTCATCTGAAATCTGGCTTCCTGCAACTTGAGCCCTCTGGGATGATTGAGTGCTATAATATCCTTTCAGTCCAACAACATCTGGAGGGGCCAACATTGGGCTGTTTAGTTTCTAAAGCAGCCTTTCCCAACCAGTGTGCCTCCAGATGTTGTTGGACCACAATTCCCATCTTTCCTGACCATTGGGTATGCTGGCTGAGGCTGATGGGAGTTATGGTTCAACAACATCTGGAGGCACACTGGTTGGGATAGGCTGTTCTAGAGTATTCGAAACAGACTTCTGGACAGAGAAAAGACCAACATCCACGCTTTGGGTTCATAGAATAGTAGAGTTGGAAGGGGCCTACAAGGCCATCAAGTCCAACCCCCTGCTCAATGCAGGAATCTAAATCAAAGCATTCCCGACAGATGGCTTTCCAGCTGCCTCTTGAATGCCTCCACTGTCAGAGAGCCCACTATCTCTCTAAGTAATTGGTTCCATTGCCGTATGGCTCGGACAGTTAGGAAGTTTTTCCTGATGTCCAGTCGAATTCTGGCTTCCTGCAACTTGAGCCCATTATTCATATCCATAATGTATCCATAAAAGTCATTGTCCACACAGAATGACTTCCATGCTCACAATGGAACTTCCCTTCCCTCTCTCCCCCCACATCCTCCAATCTGCTCTGGAGGGTTGAGGAAACCCTCAGAGACTGTTTTGGGGGATGCAGGGGCTATTTGAGGGGAGGAGAAAGTGTAGTTCTGTTGTGCTACCAGAAGGTCTTTCTGCAAGCGCAATGACTTTGTTGGATAAACTCATAGTATTTGCTGATAGAAGCCCTTCTCAGAAGGTTCCACATTGCTGCCTTCACCCCCTGACCTCAGGTTCAGCAGAAGGTATGAAAGAGGCACCGGTATATGTACAGTTCTTCTCTCAGAGACACTCCACAGGCTTGGGAGCTGCAGTCGTGCAGGGTTCCAGGTTGAATGGCACACCTCCGTGAATGCACAAGTCCACGAGTAGGTGCCTCTGTCAGATCTTCCACCAAATGTTCAGAGCTGAGAGGAAAGAGCTGATGGGGAGCATGATGGGGCAGATGTGATGGGTATAACGGCCCCCTCTGTGCATACAGGGAGCAGGCAGGGGATACTCCTGAAGAAAAGGCTAAGAAGTGATAGCCATTGCAGTAGCGTGTCAAGAGAGGGAACTGGTAGTCTCCTCTCAGATGACCTTTAACACATTCCTTTCCTATGATCCTCTGCCATCTGATCCCAGCTCAGCAAGGGTCAGGTGTCCAAAGGAGCCACAAGTCTCCTGATCTTCTGACTCAGGCCTAAGGGTCCCGATTCTCCAACATGCTAAAGACTCGAGGTTCCGCTGGGTGACACTACAAGTCCAGAATTGGTATTGCTGTGTAGCATGGTTTATGGGTGTGGCAGGGTGGCCAACACTTAAAAGTTTTGGTTTTTTTTAACTGATATGTAGGTTGGGCCTGGGAGCATGAACCAGCAGTAAAAGGCTGGAGCTAGAGATTTGATGACCTAGAAAACACACAATGAATAAGAGACTTTTAAAAAGTGCTTTCCCATGATTCACATGCCTCTCTGTTCAGCAAGTTAGTGACAATGTGGTCAGGGCAATCCACTACACCTGGGCACTGCTTATTTATTTGTTAGTGCTGCATGTGCAAGTTACCTTTGGAAAAGGTCTGTTGCTCAGTGGTAGAACATCTGCTTTGTATGCAGAAGGTTCCAGGTTCAATCCTTGGCATCTCCAGGCAGGGATGGGAATGTCCCCTGCCTGAAACCTTGCAGAGCTGCTGCCAGTCAGTGCAAACAGTGCTACACAGAGCAATGTTCTGACTTCATATAAAACTGTTTCCTGTATCCCTTTCTATGTTCCAAATAGGTACCGCAGGCAGCCTAGCACACCTGCACACTTAGAAGACACCATCAAGTGATTAGTTTAGGCTATGCTTTGAGTTTGTTTGTTAAATAGATCACATTTAATGTTTTACAGTATACTAGTATTTTAGGTCATTATTTCCCTTTATCATGTGTGACGAATGTGGATTGTTTTGTTTTAACAATGTCTACAGAGGATGAGGAAAACAGATTTCCTTCTCGATTTGTATTTTTTAAAATACCCCCCCCCAAATAACTGCATGCATTCTCCCCAACACGTGTGTCCTCAAACTTCTCTGTTTGTTTGGAGTGGTGCAAGCCTCCCAACCCCCGGTTCTCCTTTAGAACCGGAGGCCTTGTTTCTGCCAGCGCATAATCAACCAACTTGTTTGAGGGTTTGTCATTAAGCACTGTTCTGATTATTCTGGCAGCCATGCCCCTTCGAGTCTCTGTGGATGGCAACAGACATGGAGAGAATTGCATTGCACCAAGGATGGAGTTAAAGGTCATCCGATACAGTGGACAGCTTTGTCTAGTCAAATTGAAGTGCTATTTCTCTCAACCGTTACCGACAGGATGGCCGATAGCTCTTTGCCAGTTTGTTTATGCTCAGGCCCTGCTGCAATTTAGACTGAAATTCAGGGTTTTTTGCAAGGAGCAGAAGCGTTCTTCCCACCAAGTGGCAAGGGCTGCGTTCTGTGGCTATACCGAGAGTCACAGAATATTGTGGTGATTGGTTGGTTTCCAGATCTAATGACTCACAGTGGCTGCCGTCATCACCTTTCCCCTTCTGAATCTTATCAGTTCAAGTAATAAGATATATAAAGGCCGAAAGATCCACCTGGCCTTCTAAAATGAATGAGGTGGTGGCGGTAGCGGTAGTAGTAGAAGAAGGATCTAGAATCCGGTAGCAGTAGTGATTTTTATGTGTATCATGACGCTGTTGCTAGGGCTCAGGGTGGAAGATGACAGTTGAGAATAACTAACTAACTAATAACCAGTTAATAGGACAGTATATTAAAAAGAATCATTGGCCAAGCTGGGAACGGATTATTTTCTCAATTTCAGATTCTCTCAGTTTCTCATCTCCCCCCCCCATTTCCAGTCCAGTTCTTCACATTTCTGCAGCAATTCACTCAAAAACAAAATCCTTATGAAAATTAATCAGCATTTTGGTGTGCATTTCTACTAATGCACACTTTTTTGCCAATTAGTTTTGCAAAATACACATTTTTGCCAGCGATTTCCCCAATATAATTCATTTCTGTATGCTGTTTTCCACCAACGTATGCATTGTTGTATAAATGTTCCCCTCATATGTGCATTTCTGTGCAGATGGTTTGGTTGGAGGCGTGCATCGCAACATTAGAAGTGCAGCTTTTGAAGGATAATTGTCTTTCTGTTCGCATATTGTTTCAAAAAATGTGAATTGGGTAGTTTTATCATTAGAATGCAAGCAGAATCCAATTTCTCTTCCAAGCCCAGGACAAACCTACCTGCTCCTATCCAAGTATTTCCTGGGCTGTTTTTGCCCTATTTGGGCTATCTTTTGCTCTTGTGTTCAACAACATGGGAACAAAGAGCCAAGTAGACCTGGTGCTGTGTGTACCTCCCCTGGCATCTGTGCATTTACATTTTTAGGGAGGGGGCCTTTGTGCATAGCTGTATTTGAGTAGACTTCCCTGGAATGTGGACCCAGATCATTTACTATTTTGCTACTTGATGCAGCCTCTGCTCCTCCCCCCCCCCCCCGTTATTCAACAAGGTAGTGAAAAATACTCAAATAGTGCTTTAGACTAATGACATTGGAAGGGACCTGTAAGGTCATTTACACAAACTAGTGGGGAGTTATGAGCTTGGGGTAAAGAAATTGTTTCATCTTCAAAGGCTGGTCATGGAATTTGCTGATGGAGTTCATTTCTACATCTGCTGAACTTACTCTGGAGCAAAGATTACTGCTTCATTTTAGCATCCTTCTTTGTGTGTAGGGGGGTTGGTAGAGATGCAGCATGATATATTACTTTCATCTGATAGCGTCTGTTGAACAGGAGCAGGACTAAGGTCTAGTGATGAAGTGGTGACTCCGGAGTGAGTTGCTTTTTGTGAACCATCCACATAAGTGCCCATTTAAGGCAAAGTGCAAACAGAAATCTGTCTGATATTGGCAACGGTCCTGCCAACTGTTTTGGCAGCTACAATTAACATCCTTTGAATTGGCAGGCTATTTCCTTATCAGCCTGATCATAGATTTGTTCTCAGCCTCGCTGGGAAATCTAACATAAGCACTGATAGGAGTGACCACCTGTGCAAATGGCCATGGGAGGTTCTTGTTGTGAAAACCCATAGTGGAGAGTCTTCCTCTTGCTCCCCTTCCCACACCGGTGGGTAATCTTGGAACTCTGAGTTTCAGACACTGGGCCTGTCTCTCTGGTGCATTGCAAGCGAGGACTAGATTGGAGATTGGGTGTCAAACAAGCAGGCAGTGTCCCTTTTTTTAAATAGCTTCCTTGGCAAACAAGTGTTATGATGACCTTTCTGCCCTCCTTCCGACATTCAGCATGGCTTTCGCAGATGAGCCTTGCACCTGTGGAGAGTGATCTGCTAAATTTTACCCGTCTGGCCAGATCTCTTTGGATAGGGAAAAATTGTTTAAACAAATACTAGCTCTACCTTTTTTTAAAAAAAATGTTTCCTATGCATAATTATTGCTTTGCAGTCAAATAATAACCTATAGCATTGAAAATGGGGGTTCCTCTGATTAGGTTCTGGTGTACATTTTCAGGTAGAAAATATTTACTTGTTTATTTATTTATTTATAGCCCACCCTTCACCATGTGGTCCCAGTGCATTTGTACACACATTTCCCCTAGTATATGCTTTTTTGTACACATTGCTTGATTGGAGAACAGCTTTTCAAAATTCAGATAAGTCTTAATTTCAAAAGCCAGCTGTGTTTCAGTTCACATGCTGTTTCAGAAAATGTGAATCATACAGGTTTGCCTTTAAATGCGAACTGAAACGAATTTCTCCCCACATCTCTAGGTATTGTACACAGAATGTTGTTCATAAAATAGATTTCCAGACCAGTTTTGAAGAAATGGCAGACTTAGCAAAGGGTCCATCTGTTCTGGCTGACATCCAAAATCAACTGCTCAGCCTTATGTGGTTTTCTCAAAGTAGGAGTAGTGTCCCTACATACAATCCTGTCTAGATATTTTATTACACTTGTGAGAGCATACACATACTCTCTAAATTAAAAAAAAATGCAGACAATCACTCCAGTTCTTCAACACTTCTATAAACAGCCTGAGGCAGGTTTGTCACTTGAGGGGAAAAAAATAAGTAGAGAAGAAAATAAAAACATACTGCACAGGATTAGTAATCACACTGAATTTAAGAATGGAGGGCCAGGAATATGAATGTACGTATTCTGGCCCTCCAAAGCATTTTGACGCTGAGGCCTAATTTGGAATGAACTCATCCACAGGGACCACTGAGGAATTTGGTTTCTTGTGAAATCCAGTGAAAACTGACCTGATCTGCTCCTCCAGGACTAACGTGCTGGTCAGAACGTTATCCTTTCCTTTTGGTGCCCGTACGGTTCTCTTCCTCACCCCACGCAAACAGTCTTTCATCCTCTCTCAACATCGAGAGCTGGAGCTCTGTCCCCTGAGGTATGCACACAGGGTCAATAGATTCCTTGCTTTTGAAGGACGGAATACGTTGTTGTATACACATATGTCCCTGTGTCCCCCTTTAAGTCGTTGGAACATTGCATCCTGTTTCATTTCACTTCTGAGAGGGTCTGACCTTTGGATTTGTAAGCAAATTTGTATGCAAGGGTAGGAAAAGCCCCATCTTTGGGGGAAAATGGTAAGGGAGAGAAACTCTGAGAGGAGGGAGAGAGACAGAGAGGACAAGAGAAGGAATAAAACAGCACTGATGCCAGGCTTGAAAGAGGGCTACTTGCCAAACTCCGTTGACAAGCTTGAAATGAAGTTGCCGACAGCTCACCATGCCATCTTTGTGTAATTTCTGTTTGGTTTCTCTTGTCGTCTGGAGGTGCAGGTGTGAGAGGGCACTCTCCCGCCAACAAAGCACCGCAGGAGGCAACCCTCTTTTCTCTGTTTGGAATAAAGGAAGGGGAGCTGCCATGTGAGAAACCCTGGTGCACATTTTGAACGTGCATGTGTTGCCACGTTGCATCACTCGCACCTGCTTTTATTCTGGCACATATGCAGACAAGCCCCGAATTCCAATATTGTGGGACTGTGTAGGTGCAGCTGTGTGTGTCCAGAGAGAGAGAGAGAGAGAGAGAGAGAGAGAGAGAGAGAGAGAGGACCACTCTCTTGGCATCCTTCATGACAACATTTTTTTTCGGATGAGAGGAGGCAGCTGGGAAATGCATTTGGAGAAGCAAAAGGCTTTATTTCTTGTGCTTGGAGAATGTAGATGAGCCGAACCCAGAGGTGGTCATAGATGGGTGGCTGAGAGCAGGATGGTGGGTGGGTGGTGCACAGAAACGTACCGTGAGGAGGCTGCAGCAATTGTGGGGACTGATTTATGTTTGCGCTGTGGTGTTTTTTGTTGTTGGGGATGGTGGAGGAGGGGGAATATGGAGGGTGGTGGGCCACACCTCTAGTTTCAGAGCCCGGGGAGGGGGGCTACATTTATTTATTGTTTCCTCCTCCGAGCTTTTGGGGCTCGGAAGGGAGGTGGAGTTGGGGGAGAGACAAAAAGCTGAACTGGTGCCAAGAATGAGCTGCAGCAACTCTCACATCACATTCCATGCTGCACTAATATTCTGCAGCAGGACTGTTTGGGAAAGAGCAGCACAAACGTGCCAGGAATATGAACGACCGAGGAGACAGAGCTACTAATGTTGTCAAGGAGGGGAGGGGAGAGTTCTTGAGCTGGATTAAAGATTTCGCTAGCACCTTCTCCTTTCGTCACAAAATGCAGCAGATGTTTGGTGATTCGGGTCTTGGGGTGGGGATGGGATTTCACATTGTTGTTGGGTTTTTTAAAAATAAATAAATAAAAGGATTCTCAAAGAGCTCCCCTCCATACATACCCAGTTTCAGTATTTCTTCCTGTGCCAGCTCTCTGCTTGTTTCCTACTTTTATTCTGCGCAGCAGTTTTGTCATCTGGGGCTTAATGGTCACAGATGATAAAGTGAAGGGGTCTTTTCACAATTCCCCCCCCCCCAATCTCATTCTCCTTAAATTAACATATTTCCTCTCCCCCCCTTGTTGATATCATTTTCAAGCTGTGTTTCCATATATCTCTTATGGGGTTATGGATAAAGTGGGCAGTTGCTGCCAGGAAAGGGGGGGATCCTGTTTAGAACTGGCCTGCACCTGTATACAATTCTGCCAGGTGCCCTTTTCCTGCAGGAGGGGCATTGGCCCTGTCTCTTGGGAGTTTCCCGGTGGCATCTCTGTTTCTTTCCAAGATATCTGCAAAACTCTATCTGGCATGAAGCAAGGTTACTTGTAGGACATACGGCTCTCTGCAAAGGTGCAGGCACCACTTGCATCAGTGCTCTATCCTCCTCATTTGTTAAGGGGCAAGACAGTGCATGAGCAGAACAGTTCAGCTGTGCTGCTTTGCAATGAGGTTTTGGTCTAGGGACTGAGATGGAAAAAAAGGAAATCAAAAGCATGTCTCTATCTATCTATCTATCTATCTATCTATCTATCTATCTATCTATCTATCTATCTATCTATCTATCTATCTATCTATCTATCTATCTATCTATCTATCTATCTCTTTCGTCTGTCTGATGTCAGCAAATTAAAAAATGTTTAGTCCGCTAATTGTCTGCCTTTTAACTGACTGGTTGATAAAATGTGATTAAATTTGCATGTTACTCCAACCTCTCACTACTGTGCTCAACACTGCAACTGGGACTTAGCCTCCTCTGAAAATGCCAGTTCTGTTCCTAGTTGAATTGCCAACAACATTTTACCTGAAGCAAAATTCAAATCTGGAGTTACGTTTTGGGCAAAGCATGAGATCAATTTCATGTGGAGCCAAGGGGAGTTTCTCGCGCCACTGAAGAAGAGACCCAGTCATAAGAACATAGGAAGACTCTGCTGGATCGGGCCAGTGGCCCATCTAGTCTAGCCTCCTGTTCTCACAGTTGCCAACCAGATGCCCATGGGAAGCCCACAAGCAGGACCTGAGCGCAAGAGTGCTCTCCTCACTCATGTTTCCCAGCAACTGGTATTCAGAGCCACACTACCTCCGACAGCAGAGGCAGAGCATGACCATTGTGGCTAGAAGCCATTGATGGCCTTATCCTCCATGAATCCATCTAACCCTCTTTTAAAGCCATCCAATTTTGTGGCCATCACTGCCTTCTCCGGGAGTGAATTGTTGTGTAGAAGTACTTTCTTTTGTCTGTCATGAATCTCCCAGCATTCAGCTTCATTCTAGTATTATGAGAAAGGAAGAAAAATTTTCCTCTGTCCACTTCTTCCATAATTTTATAAACTTCTCTCATGTCACCTCTTACTCTCCTTTTCACTAAACTAAAAAGCCCCAAATGCTGCAACTTTTCCTCATAGGGGAGTCGCTCCACCCCCTTGATCACCTTAGTTTCTCTTTTTTTTTTTTGAACGTTTTCCAACTCTGCAATATCCTTTTCGAGGTGAGGCAACCAAATCCGTACACAGTATTACAGATATGGGCAAACCATATATTTGCATAATGGCATTATAATATCGGCAGTCAAACCCTGAGTCGGTGTTGCCTCGTATTGTCTGCTTCAGCCTTCCCCAACCTGGTGCCCTCCAGATGTTTTGGACCCTCTAGATGTTTTGAGAAGAAACGAGTCATGATCCAGAACCCCCTGTTTACATGGCGCAGGTCTTAACTAATGATCAGTGCGGAGGCCATAGTTCAGTGATAGATCATATGCTTTGCAGGTAGAAGGCACAAGGTTCAATCCTCAACATATCAAAGAAGCATAGAATAGTAGAGTTGCTTAGTGCAAGGGGGTTGGACTCCTAGTTAGAATGATCAGAAAGTGGGGAAGACCTCTCTCTGATATTAGACTTTGCAGAAAGTAATATAAGGCAATTTCATGAGACACATAGATATGGCAGATGGAACATTTCACACACACACACACACACACACACACCATATCTGTCAAATCAGCGGGACAGATACTCATGCAGTTCTGAATAATACACTCTTCCCTTTCACTTTAGGAGCAGCCCAGCTTGTACTTGGAGACACTGTACTCTGTGAAGCATCTAAGCTCTGGGGAGACGTGTGGAAGAGAGCACAGGGAGCTCATGGTCACAGCAAAGACAAAAAATAAAAATAAAAAACACCAGGAAAACCAGATGATATTTGAAGAAGACTGGAGTGGATTTCTAAAAGGTGGTAGCATAGTGATTTGTTTATAAAGTGCAGCTGCTTGTGGATAAAGTCTTAGCGATTCATAAATCTACAACATCTGGTTGCCTGCACAGCTCGCCTAAGATTTTAGACAGACCTAATCTCCAGTCTAGCGTTTGACATCCTACATCCTGCTTACGCTGGCTGAAAAGATAAGGATGCTTGTTAGCTTCCAGGTTGCATTTATGGATGTTTCTGTCCACCTCATAAGAGTTACAGATCTCGGAGATGATAAGGAATATGTAGGAACTAAAGTAGAATGAACACAGCTGGTATAGCACAGTGGGGAGGAGAGCCTGGCTGGGAGTCCAGAGTTTGTGAGTTCAAATCCCCGCTCGTGTCTCCTGGGTGTCAAGGGCCAGCTAAAGATCACCCCCACAGTGAGTGGCTCAGGGGTTTCATGCCCTGCCACCTGTGCAGCCGTGGGCAAGCGGCATAGTCCCAAGGAGCCCAGTTGCCCCCCAGCTGGCAGTTGCGGGCAAGGAAGGGCAGCTGTGACAAGCTGAGCAGGCCCTAGCCAGCTGTGGAGGACTAGCCTCAGAGAGAGGCAGTGGTAAACCCCCTCTGAATACCGCTTACCATGAAATCCCTATTCAGAGGGTAGCCATAAGTCGGGATTGACTTGAAGGCAGTCCATTTTCCAAAGTAGAATGAAGTGTCCTTCTTTAAGCCAACATCTTTCATATATGTACAGAAGGCAGCCTGTTTAGGAACAGCTATAACCATAGGGAGGTTCACTGAATTGCAAAAAAGTAAGTGGGAAATAAAGGTGTTCATATCAGGTAGGATCATAAAATTTTCTCTACTGTAAAGATAGGAATAATAATTCTGAAGTAGATAATATTTTATGAACTTACCTGATGTGCATCTGCCTGGATCCTCAGATATTCTTCTGAGGCCCTTCTACAGGTCCCCCCTCTGAGAGAGGCTCAGAGGGTGGTGACAAGGGAGAGGGTCTTTTTAGTTGTGGCTTCTCATCTGTGGAATGTGTTCCCAAGCGAGGTCTGCCTGGTATCTTGGCTGACATGTTTTCGATGCAGGTAAAGGCTTACCTTTCCCCCCAGGCTTTTGATAGAGTGAGATGATGTTGTCTGCATAATAGTGTGGCTATTATGATGTCTGTGCATATGTGTGTGTGTTTGTATGACTATTTTTTTCAAGGGTATAATGTGTCTGTGTCTGTTTTTAAATGTAAGTCACTTGGGGACCTTTGGGTAACAAGCAGCCAGCAAGTCTAATAATAATAAATAATTTTAAAATAGTTTAATTTGGGGTGGGGATCAAGATGTTACTGTGGTTGGTTGCTTTCCAAGTAGCTTAATTAGTTTCAAGGTATTCCATTCATACTCCATTCATACAGAGGTATGAATTCCATTCATTGGAGGTATTCCATTCATAAGGAAGCAGACATAAGGTGGGGTCTATTTTGATTTTTACTAGAATCCCAAAGGCCACCAGCTAGAGCTGGGTGCAAAGTTGTGGTTCAGAGCAGCGGGCATACAATGAACATTAAAAGGACCATGACTCTTCTCAGCAAATAATGAGCTCAAGATCATTGTTTGCATCAGCACGAAGATCATTGTTTTTTCACACAAAATTCCACCCCCCAAAACACACACACACACACATGCTTTTTTCACTTCTGCAGCCTGTTTTGTTTGTGGAGGCAGCTTTTTGTTGTTGCTGCTGCTGCTGCTAGTGTTAGAACATAAGAACATAAGAAGAGCCTGCTGGATCAGGCCAGTGGCCCATCTACTCCAGCATCCTGTTCTCACAGTGGCCAACCAGGTGCCTGGGGGAAGCCCGCAAGCAGGACCCGAGTGCAAGAACACTCTCCCCTCCTGAGGCTTCCGGCAACTGGTTTTCAGAAGCATGGTGCCTCTGACTAGGGTGGCACAGCACAGCCATCATGGCTAGTAGCCATTGATAGCCCTGTCCTCCATGAATTTGTCTAATCTTCTTTTAAAGCCATCCAAGCTGGTGGCCATTACTGCATCTTGTGGGAGCAAATTCCATAGTTTAACTATGCGCTGAGTAAAGAAGTACTTTCTTTTGTCTGTCCTGAATCTTCCAACATTCAGCTTCTTTGAATGTCCACGAGTTCTAGTATTATGAGAGAGGGAGAAGAACTTTTCTCTATCCACTTTCTCAATGCCATGCATAATTTTATACACGTCTATCATGTCTCCTCTGACCCGCCTTTTCTCTAAACTAAAAAGCCCCAAATGCTGCAACCTTTCCTCGTAAGGGAGTCGCTCCATCCCCTTGATCATTGTGGTTGCCCTCTTCTGAACCTTTTCCAACTCTAGAATATCCTTTTTGAGATGAGGTGACCAGAACTGTACACAGTATTCCAAATGCGGCCGCACCATAGATTTATACAACGGCATTATGATATCGGCTGTTTTATTTTCAATACCTTTCCTAATTATTGCTAGCATGGAATTTGCCTTTTTCACAGCTGCCGCGCACTGGGTCGACATTTTCATCGTGCTGTCCACTACAACCCCGAGGTCTCTCTCCTGGTCGGTCACCGCCAGTTCAGACCCCATGAGCGTATATGTGAAATTCAGATTTTTTGCTCCATTATGCATAATTTTACACTTGTTTATATTGAACTGCATTTGCCATTTTTCTGCCCATTCACTCAGTTTGGAGAGGTCTTTTTGGAGCTCTTCGCAATCCCTTTTTGTTTTAACAACCCTGAACAATTTAGTGTCGTCAGCAAACTTGGCCACTTCACTGCTCACTCCTAATTCTAGGTCATTAATGAACAAGTTGAAAAGTACAGGTCCCAATACCGATCCTTGAGGGACTCCACTTTCTACAGCCCTCCATTGGGAGAACTGTCCGTTTATTCCTACTCTCTGCTTTCTGTTTCTTAACCAATTCCTTATCCACAAGAGGACCTCTCCTCTTATTCCATGACTGCTAAGCTTCCTCAGAAGCCTTTGGTGAGGTACCTTGTCAAACGCTTTTTGAAAGTCTAAGTACACTATGTCCACTGGATCACCTCTATCTATATGCTTGTTGACACTCTCAAAGAATTCTAATAGGTTACTGAGACAGGACTTTCCCTTGCAGAAGCCATGCTGGCTCTGCTTCAGCAAGGCTTGTTCTTCTATGTGCTTAGTTAATCTAGCTTTAATAATACTTTCTACCAGTTTTCCAGGGACAGAAGTTAAGCTAACTGGCCTGTAATTTCCGGGATCCCCTCTGGATCCCTTTTTGAAGATTGGCGTTACATTTGCCACTTTCCAGTCCTCAGGCACGGAGGAGGACCCGAGGGACAAGTTACATATTTTAGTTAGCAGATCAGCAATTTCACCTTTGAGTTCTTTGAGAACTCTCGGGTGGATGCCATCCGGGCCCGGTGATTTGTCAGTTTTTATATTGTCCATTAAGCTTAGAACTTCCTCTCTCGTTACCACTATTTGTCTTAGTTCCTCAGGATCCCTTCCTGCAAATGTTAGTTCAGGTTCAGGGATCTGCCCTATATCTTCCACTGTGAAGACAGATGCAAAGAATTCATTTAGCTTCTCTGCAATCTCCTTATCGTTCTTTAGTACACCTTTGACTCCCTTATCATCCAAGGGTCCAATTGTCTCCCTAGATGGTCTCCTGCTTTGAATGTATTTATAGAATTTTTTGTTGTTGGTTTTTATGTTCTTAGCAATGTGCTCCTCAAATTCTTTTTTAGCATCCCTTATTGTCTTCTTGCATTTCTTTTGCCAGAATTTGTGTTCTTTTTTATTTTCTTCATCCGGAAAAGACTTCCATTTTCTGAAGGAAGACTTTTTGCCTCTAAGAGCTTCCTTGACTTTGCTCGTTAACCATGTTGGCATCTTCTTGGCCCTGGCGGTACCTTTTCTGATCTGCGGTATGCACTCCAGTTGAGCTTCTAATATAGTGTTTTTAAACAACTTCCAAGCATTTTCGAGTGATGTGACCCTCTGGACTTTGTTTTTCAGCTTTCTTTTTACCAATCCCCTCATTTTTGTGAAGTTTCCTCTTTTGAAGTCAAATGTGACCGTGTTGGATTTTCTTGGCAATTCGCCAGTTACATGTATGTTTAATTTAATAGCACTGTGGTCACTGCTCCCAATCGGTTCAACAACACTTACATCTCAACAACACTTACCCTTGCCAATCTACCCCAAACCACTCAGGTATCTACTAGGAGATCCTGGTGCCTATTCCTGCTTTCTATTGGGTGAAGCAAAAATGCAGCCTTCTCTTTCTTGATTCTCATATAGCTGATTGTTGACCATACGTCTCTTGGAGGAAGAGCAAGACTGAGCATAGAGATAAAAATCAGTTCATTATAAAGCACAACAAGGTTTATGAGAGCTTTGGCAAATACAGTTCGCTACAAGCTACTTTGGCATGCACTTGGGAGTGCTCACTGTAGTCAAGGTCATGTGATACTTTTTGTTGGGTTAGGGCAGAGGAGCCTTGCCCATTAGGTGAATGGGGCAGTGGCCCATGAAGATCTGTCTATCCTGAGTCAGCCGCCACCTGCCTGCCTGCTTCCTTACAACCAGCTCAAGGGGTGGCACTGTCTGCCAGCTTGCCCTTGCAGAACCCAGAAGGAAGGAGGATGGGCTCTGCCAGCCACTGGTTCTGGTACTGGTTCTGGTTCTGGTTCTGCTCCACCCAGTCAGCACTGGATTAGGGATGCACACACACAGGAGGTCTACTTGGGTGAGCAAAATGGAGCAAGGAGCAAGGAATAACAGAGCAACCTCTGATGTTTCTGTTCTTGGAAGGGCAAAGTAACCACCTTCCATGAGTTATGTCTTCCATTGTTGACGGTGCTTGTGTGAGTGGACCTCTGGGGGGAAGCCCATAGATAAGTGGTCAAGCAAATTCTTGAAACAAATTCTGCTGAAACACTTAATGCCTACTTCTTAAAAGTGTGAAGCCCCCCCTCTCTCTCTCTCTTCCTTCCTTCCTTCCTTCCTTCCTTCCTTCCTTCCTTCCTTCCTTCCTTCCTTCCTTCCTTCCTCCCTCCCTCCCTCCCTTCCTCCCTCCCTCCCAGTGACTAGGTTGCTATCAAGTATCAATGCACAGCTACATCCCCCAAATAATCAATAGCCCTGACAGATGCATATGCCCTGGAAACAGAAACATTGCTGTTGATATCGACCTATCCATCTAAACAAAGCCATCAAACATCAAAGTTGGTACATACAACAGCCTGTTTTTTTTTTTTTTGCATTGAAAGCCTTCTCCTTTCCAGCTGCTAAATGTGTGGTACCCTCCAGGGTGCAACCTTTGAGTGTCTGCGTGCACACACACAGAGAGGGGGAGGGAAGAGAGAGAGTCACACTGCCACTTTCCCTTTCCTCCATAGCTCACACTTCTTTCCAGACACCACTACCCCAAGCTTCCAAGGGTGGCAGAGCTACCAAAAGCCCCCCCCCCCTGCTGATCTCAGCATCTGAGAGGATCTGTAGGGAAGGAGACAGGAAACATCTCGCTCTTTTCCACCTGCTGGTATCCTGTGGAATATTACCTATAACCTCAAGGTTGTGTCATACTCAGATGGCATGACAAGTAGCCCTTGCCAGACTTTTACCAAATTGCAAACTCACCATTTGTGAGGTCTTAAACCTTCTGAGAACTCCTGCTTGAACCATTTCTGCATAACTGTATCTGCATTACACATTCAAAGGTAATTGGAAGAGGTTTCACTGTTGCAACTGTTGTGGTTGTGATTGTTGTTTATTAAAATGTATTACCTGCCCATCACCCAAACGTCCCAGGGTGGGTCACAACAGTTTTAAATATAAAAACAGTTAAACAGGACCTAAAATCACAATAAAATAGGGTGGGTTCTAAAAAGATACATCTCAGGTGTCAAAAGGCCAGGGTAATAATAATAATAATAAACTTTATTTCTACCCCGACCTTTTTCCAATAGGACTCAGAGCGGCTTACAACTAAAAACAACATCATTAAAACATACAGAGTATATTATTAAAAAAGAATTAAACTATGAGAAAAATTAAAACCATAAAATATAGGTTAAAAACAGCAGACAATTTAAAATAATAAAATCATATAATGTAATCACCAAACCTATGACACTTAATCCTGGTCGTTCTCTATCCCAAATGCCCGTTGAAATAAAACAGTCTTTACTTGTCACCGGAAAGACGGCAAGGAGGGAGCTGATCACACCTCACTCGGAAGGGAGTTCCACAGCCCAGGGGCGGCCACCGAAAAGGCCGTATCTCGTGTCCGCGTCATATGTGCTTGCGAAGGTGTGGGTAAAGAGATGCGTCTTCAGCATTCGCCGAAAACTGCAGTGAAGTTACCAGATGCACCTCGGTGGGGAGAGAATTCCACAGCTCAGAGGCTGCCACCCCCTTGAACTTCTGAGGGTGTCGGAACTACCAGGAAGGCCCCCTCTACTGATCTCATCATGAGGCGGTCTTTCATATATCGGGGACCTAAGTTGTTTAGGGCTTTAAACATGAATGTGAGCACAGTATTAGTTGCACAGTATAACTTCACTTTCCTTTCCCCATGTGCCCCTAAATCTGCTTTAGGGTTTTCCCCAACCCTCTAGAGCAGATTTAGCAGGGCACTGGGGGGGGGGGGAGGAACATAACTGTTTAATTATAGTTGTATGCTGCCTAGCGAACTGCGGGTTCGTGAAGGCGCTAAGAACTTCTTATCCCAGAACTGGAAACCATAGGGGAGTTAAACAGGTTGTAAATTAGTTTAACTTCCACAGCGTAGACGTGTCTTATTGCTTAGTGTTTAGAATGTCCTGGGTTGTTTACAATCTAAATGTTGTTGATTCTCACAATAATGGTGTGAGGCAAATTAATAGCATCTGACACCTGAGGAAATGACACCCAAAGAGAGCGTAGCTTGCCCAAAGCTACCGTCTGTAAATTAATGGCCAAATAAAGTGTGTGTGTGTGTGGGGGGGGGTTAATGTGAAGCTTCATCATTTGTATTTCCTTGTAATAAATAAAATAACGTGGCCTCTTGGTTGCTGCTTCTGGGGAAGAAGAAACCCTATGTAGGTTTTATTTTATTTTTGGCTCCTGTTTAGCTTATTAAGGGAAGAGCTGACCTCCTAGCTGCTAGAGTTCTCCTCCCCCCCTCCGCCCTCCCCCAACTTTCAAATTGGCTCATTAGACAAGCTTCAGAATCTGCTCAGGTTCAGGCAACCGCTTTTGAAGCACCACGAGATTTATCATCTCTCTCACCCTGTTTCAGCTGCAACTCGAGAGGAACAGAAATTGGGGGGGGGTTAATATTGTAATTCTCTGGGAAAGCAAATGACACTGGGTCATGCACAATTACTGAATCATTTTAGCTCAGGAAATGTTTTAAAAAAGGGGGAAAGGGCAGGTGGTGAGGAAAAAAACTTTTTTTTCTAAAGATGGTGCCTGCAGATGAGAAGCCACCTTTCCCTCCATCAGCCCTAACCTGACTTGGCATTTAATCTTCCTCTCAAAGTAATGTTTTATGCTGAGAAAGAGGAGAGGAGAGCAAGGAGCAGTCCGCCCCTCGTGACTGAAGGAAGCCCTTGACTTAACAGTTGTGCTTCCGTGGTCCTGACTGGGCCATCCAGGTGGTCTTATGATGCAAAGGCTCCACATCTTAAGACCTACAGCTAAGGGTGAGGGTGAGAAATTAGATTCAGTTTGCATTGAAAGGCGACCCTACTAAATCCACACTTTCCGAAACAATAGGGAACTGAAATGTAGTCATCTTTTGAAATTTGCACTTCTCTGAAGTTTGCAATCCGGGTCTCCAGCCAATGCATATACTGGGGCAAACAGTCCATAAATGTGGATATATTAATGGAACTAGCCCACAAACATGCATTCTTTTAGGGAAAGTTGGTTTGCATAAATGTGTGTATTAGGA
The DNA here is from genome assembly GCF_030035675.1 of Rhineura floridana. Lineage (NCBI taxonomy): Eukaryota > Metazoa > Chordata > Lepidosauria > Squamata > Rhineuridae > Rhineura > Rhineura floridana. The sequence continues at coordinate 11,547,037 of NC_084480.1, forward strand.
AGTAAAACTGCATAACTCACGTGTGTATATTAGGAGAAACATGCATCCCAGTGCTGATGAATTTTCATTAGGAGTATTAAAAAAAAGAGAGAACAGCAACTGCAAACTGATGTGGAAATGTGGTCCAATGAATTTAAGATTGGTTTTAAATTTGTATACTTGTTTTTAATGTTTTTAATTGTTGTAAACTGCCCAGAGAGCTTCAGCTATGAGGTGGTATATAAATGCAATAAATAAATAAATAATAAGATTGGAAAAAATGAGAAACTGAGAGAAAGCAAAACCGACAAATTCGCACATCCCTAGCTGTAACGTAGGTGCAGTGTATTCTTTACTGCCCCAATGCCCTTTTGTTTCAGATGTCAGTTAAGATAGAGGAGGTTCTCTGAAGGATTCCTATGGATTCCCCTGCCCCAACACTAATTTTATTCCTTGCCATCCAGTGTAGCTTAATTAGAAAACACAAGTTAGAAAAAAAGAAGGAGGGCGGAGAGTTGATTCTTTGTTTATAAATAATTAACCTAAGTTAGTCGTGCCCATTAATTTCAGTTGGTCTCCCCTATGCCTAATGTAGCCTTTACTTTCCAAGTTATCCCTGATGGTGTCCAAGCCTGAAAGTGAGATGTACTGCTAAGTATAGTAAAAAGTAAAGGTGGGTTGAATTCTCCCCTCCCCCCCACCCCAATGTTTGGTTGACTATTCCTCCAATTGCAAAAAAAAGCAGATAATTTCTGCTGCTTTGGGGGGATGGGAGAACAATTTTCCCTGAAGTTTTTGGGGAAGGGTTGACTTTCCTCTTTTCCTGTTGATGAGGTAGTCGAGGGGGGTGATGTTCTTTGCTCTTTATTTTTCCTAAATGTTCGTGTTGTTGCTATGTGGCTTCCACCTTTGCGACCCATTTTCAAAACAAAAACCATACCTGTCTCTCCAGTTCCTTAGCTGCATTTATTTCCAGGATGAAACATCCAGGTCAGGAGAGGTGTGAGGTTTAAAGTGCCAAGGGAAAAGAAAAGAAAAAATCAGTTGTTGTTGTTGTTGTTATCCCACCCTTCCTTCTGGCAGGAGCCCAGGGCGGCAAACAATGGAACTAAAAACATTAAAGCATCATAAAAACAAACTTTAAAACACATTAAAACAAAACATCTTCAAAAATGTTACTTAAAAAAAGCTATCAAAATATCTTCTAAGATTAAAAACATTTTAAAAAAGAAAATTTAAGAACATATTAAAAAGCAATTCCAACACAGATGCAGACTGTATTGTGTATTATATTGTATTTTGTCAAGTTGCTTTGGGAAATTTTATTCTGCAAAGTGACTGATAAATGATGGTGACAATAATAATAGGAGTAGGCATTAAGCTTCCCTGAGCACTCTGATATAAATTGTCTTAAGGTAATGAAATGGGCACAGCTGTGCCAAATGTAAGGCCACCTCCACATTCACAGGTCTGGGCTATCTGCAGCCTAAATGTATGTAGGAAATGACGGGGTGGAAGAACTCTGGAGAAGCGCCAAAGCTCAGTGGTAGAGTATCTGCCTGGTATGCAGAAGGGCACAGCTGTCTCCTGGTAGGACTGAAAGGAATGGCCTGACTCGGTATGAGGACAGCTCTCCATGTTCCTAACTTACCTTGTGTGGGGGAACTTTCTGCAGAGACTTATCTCTGATGAACTCCAGAAGACGAAAGGTGAGCAAAAGAGTAGTTCAGACGAATGAGAGCTCAACAAATTAAATGACAGAGTATAGATTACAGAGGAGACCAGGGGCGGAATTCCCCATCAGCTGTAACAATGCCAAATAATTTGCCAATTGCTGAATCTGCCACTGTTTGTTTAATGCAATCATATGCCGGACTCTCTGCCTGGGCACATTGCCTTTGTTTATCCTGAATTTTCATTTTACAGTACATTTCCCTCACCCCTCCCTTTCTCTCTTATAGTCCCTGTCTCTGTTCACCTTCAGCATATTTTTCCCCCAAACCAGGATTTTTTAAAAATTGTCTTTTGTTTGTTTACTACAAAGGGTGAACTAAAAAGTAGAACTTGTAACAAAATGTTGCAGTGTGGGGTGGAATGCTCCTGCCCTCTTTCAGGATACTCTGTTCCATGTGTGCTTCCTACCACCACCTCAGTCATCCAGTGTGCTGTGTCCACTGAGGATCGTCAGTCCTCATTGAGCAATTCTCTCCCTCACACACATACCATTTTTAGTGTCCCCCCCTTAAATATTTTGTTCCTCCCACAAATCTTGAGGTTCCCTGGGCTTTCTGATACCTCCCTCTTATGTGTATGTGGCACCATTTTGGATCATCATTCAGGTCACTATTAGGAGGATGGTGATGCGTTCCTTTCAGCTGAAGGCCTGTCGCACCAGCCCAGTGCCATTGGGAGATGTTGAAATGTTGTGGATGGCAGCTGCTAACTTGCTTCACAATGCTCAGTAAATGCCTGGTTGATCTTCTGTCTCTTCCCCCCGCCTCCCGAAACTCCCTGTAGATTAACTGGTCGATAAATATATACTGCCGACTGCTAGCAAGGGTATTTGAAGATACTGACAACTGACTGATTTGTTGTCAAATGCTAAGAGATGGTGCTTGGTCTAGGAAAAGGTAGACTGGAATACTGAAGACACATTTTTTATTTATAGCAACCAAAAAAAATAATTATACAGAAAAGGGCAAATTGAAATATATAAGGGCAGAGAGATGACGGATGTTTTAGGTTTAGGTGTATTGAAGTTATGAATCTTTTCCCACAAGAAAAACTCCTGAAGCAATTTAGAAGAAGAATAAAACAGAGTAATAAAAATACATGTGTAATAGTTGTCATAGATATTTTAAAAAATAGTCAGAGTAAAACATCTGATCGTTGGTGCTTCCCAGGAAAACAAAGACATCCTTGCCTAGTGCTGAAACAATGACAAAATTGGCACCAGGTGGACCTCCCTGGGGAGAGCATTCCATAGGTAGGGAGCTACTATAGAAAAGGCCCCTTCTGTTGTTGCCACCCTCCAGAACTCCCTCCATCTCAGAGTCTGGGCAAGTTCATATGTTTTGTTGTGGAATCAGTGATGCTTTTGCATGCAAGTTTATTAAATAAATAAATACCCACCTTTTACCGTAAGGTCCCAGGACAGGTTACAACAATAAAATATACAATAACAAAAAACAAAACAAGTTACAACCATAGAACAAGACAAGTGTAAAAACAATTCAACCAATTCCACATGCAAACATTTTAAAACAATTGCATGTATAAAAGCAGTTAAAATATTTATTTATTATATTTATACCCCGCCTTTCTTTTCATGAAACCCAAGGCATATGAAACCCAACATATGGTCAGGCAGTCTCCCATCCAGGCATTGACCAGACCTGACCTTGCTTAGCTTCAGCAGGGAGCTGGCCTTATCCTTCAGACCATAGCCTGCAGACTGGGATAAAGATTTTCTTTTTTTTTTTTTTCAATAATTTTTATTCAGATTTTCATAAAACATACAAGACGAAATCATAAAACATTCAAAGACAAAAAACAAAATCAAAAATAGTTAAACAAAAAGAAAAAAAACAAAAATAAAAAATAAAAAATAAAGAGTAAAATATTGACTTCCCATTTGTCAAAGATCAAATCAGTTATAAGTCTATAATATATAACAATCCTGTCTCTTAAGTCATATTATAAAATCACTTTCCTCCAGTAGTTATCTTACTTAATCATCAAATCTCATAGACATTACTTTATTCTTTCCACAAAAAGTCAAAGAGAGGTTTCAATTCTTTAAGAAATATATCTATCAATTTTTTTTTCCAGATAAGCATATCGATTAATCCATCTCATTACTAATTATGATAATCTTATTGTCATAACCATAGTCAAAATAAACATTTCAATTAATCCATCACATCAGAATCTGTTAGGTTCAGTAATTTCAGTAGCCATTGTTCTATTATCCCTATTAGTTCCATTTTCCATCTTCCATCTTCAGTAGTCTTGTTAAGTCCAGTAATTTCAGTATCCAATCTTCCATTATCAGTATTCCATAATAATCTTGCTGTCAAAGCCATAGTCATATAGTAAGAGTCTGATGGGAATTACCTCTATCCCAAATATTTTCTTGCCATCCATTCTGAATAGGTTGCTGAAATACTGCTGTAAAATCATATCTCTGTTCTTTTTTTCAAAATACACTGGGTCATCTCTTGAAAGTTTTTCCATTGTCACATGGCTGCAGTTAATTCCATAGATTTTCTCTATATTGGGCTCCATCACATCATTCCAGTCCAGAAGATTATCCATGCCATTGATAACTTTATCTCTAGAATCTTCATTAATTTCTTCAGAGATAACATTGAGTTCCAAACAATTGATTTTATTTCTAAAGTCCATAGACTCCAAATCTTGTTCCTGTTCCACGTTTGTTCCAATCTCCGGGATCTCCTCTCTCACAGGGACCCCTGTTCCAGTCTCCAGGGTCTCCTCTCTCACAGGGACCCCTTTAATCTCCTGTGTCTCCAAACAATAGATTTTGTTTCTAAAGTCCATAGACTCCAAATCTTTTTCCTGTTCCACGTTTGTTCCAATCTCCGGGGTCTCCTCTCTCACAGGGACCCCTTCCAGGGTCACCTCTCTCACAGGGACCCCTATATCTTTAATCTCCTGCTTCATTTTACTCAATTCAATTTTCAGCTCCTTACAACCCTGTCGCAGGTTTTGTTTCGTTATCTCAATCTCATCCATTATTTTCTGAAACATAGTTATTTCCAGATTCTCAGCCACTTTCTTAATTGCCATTTTAAAAGAAAAATATAGGAAAACCACTTCTTATTTCAGCAACAATTGGGTTAATACTCCAAACTTGGTGACATCACAGTATAAACAGAGCAGACAGCCTTATCTCTCCATGCTTAAGTAAACAAAATGCAGTTCCCAGGATCGAAACAATTAATGGCGGTCGTCAGGAAACAGATTCGTCAAAATAAAATAGACCAAAAAGAGAGTAGTCTCAGACAATATAATATTCTTCAAAATAAAAATCTGGAATAGAAATCCCTCTTCTGTGTATATCTTTAGAATGCAAATCCAGGACAGCTTTTTGCAACAAAAACAGAGATAAGCTATTAATTAGTGAGTAGCAGAGAGAAGTTATGGCTCCCCAGTGAGATGTCAAAAACCGATCAATCTGGCAAATCTCTTTTAAACAGCAACAATTTAAGTCAAGTAAAAGAAAAATATAGAAAGAAGGGTGCTTGCCTGTTAGTGCGTTCTCTCTTAGAAGATAAGATGAACGTTCGCTTTATCAGATAGAGCTTGTTGTTGAAAATCCGTCCCACCTTCGTCGGCTGGACCTCGTCCCATAAATTAATGAGATCTGGTCGTCCCAACAAAAATAGGCTTTGAGGTTAATCTCTTCGTTTCTCCCTACCCGGGAGAAGTTTAATCAGTCAAAAAAAAAAAAAAATCTGACTGATATATCTGAATAAGCTTCTTTTGAGGCAGGAGCCCGTCTCAAAAGCAGGCACAGGCTAAGTCACCCTTCCCGGAAGTCGGGATAAAGATTTTCTCAGAGTCTATGCTTGACCCTCATCAAAATGCTATCCTGTATCCCGCCCCTCCCCCCCAATTTAATTTGGATTTACCGGTTCTGCACGGTTCTTTTCTTTTTCTTTTTACTTTATTATTTCACAGAAACAGTAAACCTGGATCAAATGAGAAAATCATGATGAGGACAGCATTGTGTGGACTTGCATGCATGAACATTTCTGAGTCCACAATAAGCTGCCCTCTGGTAACATTCATAGGCAAAAAGAACGATACAGTGATCAAGGGTATAGAACACCTTCCATACAAAGAGATCCCCCGAAACTGAAAGTGGTTTGATTGTTTGCCAGAGGTGAACCACTGACTAGTTTCCTTTTGGCCTGCCGTGTTGATCTTGTGTTATTTCCTCCTGCTGTGTTTTTTTTTTTATGATGTTTTATTGATCTGTTGTTTTAACTTGATAGTTTTATATGCTGTTATATGTTTTATAAGACTGTTTTCTGTTGTATTTCATCTTACATCCTGTGAGTCGTTTTTGGACCCTGTTGTGTGGAAAGGTGGTATAAAATTTTTAAATAATAAATTATTGTTTTATTTATTTATTTATTGAATTTATTAGTCGCCCATCTGGCTGGCTGTCCAGCCACTCTGGGTGACGTACAAATAGGCATACAATACCTAGACATTAAAAATCTAAAACAATGAAGATAAAATCTAGCCAACCCCAAAAGCCTGCCTGAAGAGCCAGGTCTTCAATGCCTGGTGGAGACTCATCATGGAAGGGGCATGGCAGAGATCATTTGGGAGGGAGTTCCACAGGGTGGGGGCCACAACTGAAAAAGCCCTCTCTCTAGTCCTCACCAGTTTGGCTGTTTTGACTGATGGGATGGAGAGAAGGTCTTTTGAGGCTGATCATGTTGGGCAGCATAGCTGATGATGCTCCTTTAGATAGACTGGGCTGAAACCATATAGGGATTTAAAGGTCAAAACCAACACCTTGAATTGGGCCCGGTAAGCAACTGGTAACCAGTGCAACTCTTTTAGCACTGGAGTGATATGATCTCGCCGGCTGCTCTGAGACTTCATCTGAAGAAGAATGTCAAAATAGTGTTTTAGGATGCCTCCAGGTTGTTGCTATTTCTGAATGAGATTCATTCAAATACTTGTGAATTCAGGCTGCACAGTTATAGTTTATTGGGAAGCCTTGTGCATCAAACCCTCTTCCCCAAAAGATTGGACTTTTTGCAATAAGGAAAGTGACAGGAAAATGCCCTACAAAGTGTAGGATAACTTTGATGCACTGTCTAGCCTCCCCACACACAAATCAGAATGAATGCTCAGTAAAAGGAAATACCCTAAGATGTGCACACATACATGCACATAAGCAAATTCAATCAAACTCCATGTAATTTAACATCGCTTCCTGGCTGCCATTTTCCATCTTGCATGCTACTTCTCCTCCTTTGAAGCACAACTCTTTCAGACAACATGCCTGAAACCAACTTATAGTGCCAATCAGGCATAAAGTTCAGGGTGCTACAATATGTGCCCGCAACTAGCACCTGCATTCTGAAGCAAGAGGTGCACAGAATCAAAGCTGCGTGGAAAAGCCATTGCCTGACCTTGAAACCTTTTCCTGGATACTATTTGTGTCAGAGGTAGAATCATAGAATTGTAGCATTCTGGAAGGGGCCTATAAGGACATCAAGTCCAAGTCCCTGCTGAATGCAGAATGTTTGGGCCCCTCTGGCCTTTGTTGTTGTTGTTGTTGTTATGTGCCTTCAAGTCGATTACGACTTATGGCAACCCTATGAATCAGCGACCTCCAAGAGCATCTGTCATGAACCACCCTGCTCAGATCTTGTAAGCTAAGGTCTATGGCTTCCTTTATGGAATCAATCCATCTCTTGTTTGGCCTTCCTCTTTTTCTGTTCCCTGCTGTTTTTCCCAGCGTTATTGTCTTTTCTAGTGAATCATGTCTTCTCATGATGTGTCCAAAGTATGATAACCTCAGTTTCATCATTTTAGCTTCTAGCAACAGTTCTGGTTTAATTTGTTCTAACACTCAATTATTTGTCTTTTTCGCAGTCCATGGTATGCGCAAAGCTCTCCTCCAACACCACATTTCAGATGAGTTGATTTTTCTCTTATCTGCCTTTTTTACTGTCCAACTTTCACATCCATATGTAGAGATTGGGAATACCATGGTCTGAATGACCCTGACTTTGGTGTTCAGTGATACATCTTTGCATTTAAGGACCTTTTCTAGTTCTCTCACAGCTGCCCTACCCAGTCCTAGCCTTCTTCTAATTTCTTGACTATTGTCTCCATTTTGTTTAATGGCTGTGCCGAGGTATTGATAATCCTTGACAAGTTCAATGTCCTCATTGTCAACTGTAAAGTTGCATAAATCTTCTGTTGTCATTACTTTAGTCTTCTTGACGTTCAGCTGTAGTCCTGCTTTTGTGCTTTCCTCTTGAACTTTCATCAGCATTCGGTTCAAATCATTACTGGTTTCTGCTAAGAGTATGGTATCGTCTGCATATCTTAAATTATTGATGTTTCTCCCTCCAATTTTCACATCTCCTTCATCTTGGTCCAATCCTGCTTTCCGTATGATTAAGCAAATAGGGTAATAAAATACACCCCTGTCTCGCACCCTTTCCGATGGGGAACCAATCGGTTTCTCCATATTCTGTCCTTACAGTAGCTTCTTGTCCAGAGTATAGGTTGCGCATCAGGACAATCAGATGCTGTGGTACCCCCAATTGTTTTAAAGCATTCCATAGTTTTTCATGATCTACACAGTCAAAGGCTTTGCTGTAATCTATAAAGCAAATTCCTTGGTCCGTTCCATTATCCAGCGTATGTTTGCGATATGATCTCTGGTGCCTCTTCCCTTTCTAAATCCAGCTTGGACGTCTGGCATTTCTCGCTCCATATATGGCAAGAGCCTTTGTTGTAGAATCTGCAATTCATGCAGTTCTGATTGTCCCCAGGGCAAGTAGCAATGTGGAGAAATGTACTGTGTGAAGTAGAGATACTCAAAGAATTCAATCTTTGCCAATTCTTATATGAACTGACCTGATTTGTTCTTTCTTACCTGCTGATTGGAACTTGGTTAGTTACTGCCTTTTGTGTTTCCCAAATGGCACAATGAAAATCTTGGCTCAAAAAAGTATCAAAATACATTTTAAATGTGACTTTTATGTACAGATTTTAGTTTTAAATGCGGATGGACAGAATGGACTTCTAAATTAACGCTTACAAAAGTGATATGGACCATAAATAGAGCGATTTGTGAATCTGACCACTGTCAAGATGGTTGGCAGCAGTTCTGGTAATCACTAGCACAATTGTGGAAATTGCAGCTGGGCACATCTGTGCAGGGCTGTGGAGTCGGAGTCGGGAGCAATTTTGGGAGGAGTCGGAGTTGGTAGAAATATACCGACTCCGACTTCCAAATAAATTTTGATTGACAAAAAGCAATTTTGGGTGGAGTCGGAGTCAGACAGTAGAAAAATAGAGGAGTCGGAGTCAGAGTTGAAGGTTTGGTGTACCGACCCCACAGCCCTGCATCTGTGATCACCCAGCTCACACAGTCTTAGGGTTGCCAGGTTCATGGCCAGAGACTGATTCTGTAACTTTAGGAGAAGAGAAAGTGAGCCAAGTTTAGGTGTTCTTGCAACCCTGTAATGGGAAAAACCACAAGGTGAAAGTCTCCCTTCCCCCTGCACACTTTTTAAAGATGCAGAAGACCTCTTGGAGGCCGGGCCTGGCAACGAAAAGGTCTTCTGTATCTTTACCTTGTGGTTTTTCCCATTACAGCGTTGCAAGATCACCTGCACTTGGCTGACTTTCTCTTCTCCTAAAGATACAGGATCAGTCTCAGGCCAAGAACCTGGCAACCCTACACAGTCTACTTGTCCACATGAGAGTGAGCATTCCTGTGCCCAAGGACTGATGGGGTGCACCAAAATGGTATTGTGTGACTTAGCCCTCTTTGATGTTTGTTGAGATTATTTCTGAGCACTTCTAGAAAGCTGGAGTGTTGTAGTGAGTCCTTTTTCTGGTTAAAACCTTTAAAAAATCTCTTTCCCTTATTTCTGGAACGCGAATTGAAGCTTTCATTACTGTTTTCATGCCTGTCCTTTAGAAATTAATGGGTGTGCCTCTGCAGGCACTTTGAACAAGAGCCCTGATTCTTCTCCCACTAATTGGGGAAGGGAGCTAATCATGGACATTGACGGGAATACATCTGCTTGATTGACAATGCACATGCAAACGAGTGCCATGGTTACTGGGGTTCTTTTTAAAAGCTGATTTAATTTCCTCCTTTCTTCCCTGCTCATCATCAGGCACAGATGGAGGGGTCTGTAGGATTTACTTGTTCTTTTGCATTTGAGTTTGTTCCTGTTGGAACTGTTTCCTTCAGCCAGAGAGATGGGGAGATGTTTTGCAAATGGCTCAGCAGTCAGACCAGCCAGGTAGTCCCACTGTCTGTCCCCAGAGTGGTTTCCCAGTGTCTACCAGGTCTCCATTTATTGGTTGCTTAGTATATCTGTCACAGAGTTAAGAAGGACAGAAGGTTTGTAGCACTCATGGCCCCATAAGCAACCTTAACATAGGTCAGACTATCCATTTGGATGAGTAGTGTCAGCTGTGGCTGGCAATGGCTCCTCAAGGTGTTCAGCAGAGAGATCGCCTGATCACCTTCTAGCTGTTCCTTTGAAAGTGGATTGACTGAACTGCCTAATTGCATCCTGTTTGAGTATTACTGGTGCTCAGTCATGATTCAGTTCCATCCTGTTTGAGCATATATATAAATAAGGACAAAAAGTCCATATTTAAATACTGCACAGTTTTGTACTCACCTTCCCTAAAAAATTGCATGTTTTCCAGTGCATTTCTCCACAAAATACATATTCAAATGCAAAATGCACTTTTTTGTGCACTGAAACTGCATTGCAAAATCCAGAGTCCTTTGCCATCTGACTAGGAGTTGAATTCTGACCCACAAGCAATTTTTTGGAGTATTGAATTGGCTAAAAATCTTAGACCGTATCTCCCTATATGAGCCTGCCTGGGCCCTGAGATCTTCGGGAGAGGCCTTTCTCTCAGTCCCAATGCCCTCACAAGCACGATTGGTGGGGATGTGAGAGAGGGCCTTTTCGGTGGCTGCCCCTAGGCTTTGGAATTCCCTTCCTAAGGAGGCAAGGATGGCCTCCTCTTTATTGTCCTTCTGTCGGCAGGCAAATACTTTTTTATTGCAACAGGCTTTTACAATAAAAGGTGGTTAGGACAGTTCGTTGAGAGGTTGCTGCATTGTCTATTGCGTAATTGCACTATTTTAATTTGTTTTATTTATTTTAAGTGGATGTTAAATGTTTTAATCTTGCTAATGGTTTAATCTTATTTTAATGTAGAATTTTGAATGTTTTAATCATATGTATTTATGTTGTAAGCCGCCCTGAGTTCCACTGGAAAAAGGGCGGGGTATAAATAAAGATAATAAATAAATAAATAAATAAATAAATAAATAATGGAGACCAAACAAATTTCTCCTCTACCTCTACATTTTAACTGGATATGCCAAGGTTGGACCTGAAGCCTTCTGCGCTGCATATGCAATATGCATTTCTGCAAGTGTAAATACTTAATATTTGTGATGGGAGTTTTTTTCTAAAATTGTTATTGTGCACGTTAGTTCAGATACTAGCTAAATGCAGTAGACTGGCCAGCTTGTTATTGTGCATAACCTATGCCAGGCTATTTCTCAACAATGTTCCCAGTGTCAGTAGTTAACGGACACACTATTTTAACACACTGGATTTTGACATTCAACTTACCAGGCAGACTCTGTTCCCCGTTTTGCTTCTTCAGATCCTTTGAATGAAGTTCAAAGTTTGTTTATTTATTACATTTATACCCCACCTTTCTTTTCATGATATAAACCCAAGGAGGCTTACATATGGTTCCCAGGCGGTCTCCCATCCAGGCACTGACCAGAGCTGACCCTGCTTAGCTTCAGTAGGGTGCTGGCCTCATGTGCCTTCAGACCATTACCTGGGACCAACTATGGCCTGCAGTTATGTGAGCAATGACTTTTTGCTTATGACTTCACAGTGCCGCTTTGGACATGTTGGTGAGGGGCTGTTCCGCCATTGAGAGATGCCCCAGCATCAAAGGCAGTAACAAAGAGAGGGTGTCTAGTTTATTTCTCATCAAAAGCTTTGCAGCATCCCTTTTGGATGTTTCAGCAGGAATCCAGAATCAGGACATGCACACTTCTCCTAATGGTTACGAATATAAGGAGCTACCTTGCGTTGAGTCAGGCCATTGGTCCATCTAGCTCAGTATCGACTACTCTGGCAGGCAGTGGCTCTTCAGGGTTTCAGACAAGGGACATTCCCAACCCTATGCCAGGGATTGAACCAGGGACCTTTTGTGTGCAAGGCAGATGCTCCACCCCTGAGCCCTGGTCCTTCCCATTTGTGCTGCCATCCTATTCAAATAACATGCACAGCCATTCCTAAAGCACACTTAGAATAATAGAATCATAGAGTTGGAAGGGGCCTATAAGGCCATCGAGTCCAACCCGCTGCTCAATGCATGAATCCAAATTAAAGCATTCCCGACAGGTGCCTGTCCAGCTGCTTCTTGAACACCTCCAGTGTTGGAGAGCCCACTACTTCCCTAAGTCATTGGTTCCATTGTTGTACCGCTCTAACAGTTAGGAAGCTTTTCCTGATGTTCAGCCAAAATCTGGCTTCCTGCAACTTGAACCCATTATTCCATGTCCTGCACTCTGAGACAACTGAGAAGAGATCCCAGCCCTCCTCTGTGTGGCAACCTTTCAGGTACTTGAAGAGTGCTATCCTATCTCCCCTCAGTCTTCTTTTCTCAAGGCTAAACGTGCCCAGTTCTTTCAGTCTCTTCTTAACACATCCTTTCCCTTTAGGGAGATGTCACTACAGTGTTATCTGCTACAACAGTAATCACACCTAACAGCTTTCTGGGTGCCCCCCCCAAAAAATCAACCCCATCTGGCCTCATTTGTCCACAGGATGGGGACATCTGCTTCCATTTCCCCTTCCCAGCATGCTTAGGTTTCACACCTGAGTCTTTCTTAGCAGTGCACAGCTGGCTCAAGGAAAGACTGGTCCTGTTTGAGGCAGGGGGATGAGGAGGAGGCGAGATGTGTGTTCACTCTTTGCCCAACTCTGCCTTGTTTCTTTATTTATAGCCTTTGTAAGCTATGCAATATTTTTTAAAACTCTCTAAGCAGTGTACAACATAAATAGAACAAACAATATTGTATTAAAGCAAAAATACCATAACAACAAAGCAAAAAAAAAAAAAGTAAAAGAGTACAATGTACAAAGAATTCAGGGAATTCAGACAAATGGCAAATGGGCAAAAAGATACACCATTACAAGAGGTCTGAAGCAATGGATGGCTGCTGTTTCATGTACAACGGAGGGATTCCATGGTACAGGGGCAACAGTAGAAAATGACCATGGGAGGGGCCCACAACCCTATGATATTCTCTTGGGCCACTGCAGGCGTTTTTCCGGGGGTTGGGGACAAAGTAAAACAGTGAAAAGAGGGTAGCAGGCTGATTTCTCGTGACAAAATAAGTAGAACAGCACCTGAACATTTTGCCTCAAGTTCTACAAATATTAGAAACTTAAGCTTATTTTTTTTAATAAAATAAAAAATAAAATTGGTGGCTCTAGAGATTATGACTCATCTTCGAGGTACAACTGACCGATGCTGCTTGGCAAGATTGTCATTTCTGTTGGGGGCAGCTGCTAAGAACGTAAGAAGAGCCCTACAACTGGATCAGGCCACTGGCCCATCTGGTCCAGCATCCTGTTCTCATAGTGCCCAAGCAGATGCCCATGGGAAGCCCACGATCAGGACCTGAACAAGAAAGCACTTTCTTGTACACTTACGATATATGTAATTCCTATTGTACACACGGCCTTCCGATACAACTGCTAACAACTCTTCCCTCTTTCTAATCCTGCTTCTCTTGGGGCAGCAAAGAGGTCCTAAGAATACAAGACAGCATGAAACACAGCAGACAGAGTTATCATTGTATATACTCTGATGTGGCTCTTAGTTTCGGTCTTGCAGTGGAGAAACATCTGCCTTGCCTCTTGAGTCTCCACACCGCTTCCCCCCTATGGATTGTTAAAATTGGAGGCAGTTACTGGGAATCACAAGCGGGGGGGAAGTGCTGTTGTGCCCAAGTCCTACTTGTGGTCTTCCCAGAGGCATCTGGATGGCCTCTGTGAGAGGAGAGTTCTGGACTAGATGGGCCTCTGGCCTGATCCAGCAGGACCCTTTTTATGTTCTTACATACTCAAAACACTGGAATGCACAAGAGAAGTCAAAATCACACTGCGCGTAGTTAAACTACGGAATTCTCTCCTTCAAGAGGCTATGATGGCCATAAACCTAGATGGCTTTAAAAGACTATTAGATAAATTCATGGAGGATGAGGCTACCAAAGGCTATTGATACTAATCACAATGGCTATTATCTACCTCCACTGTCGGAGCAGCATTCCTCCGAATACTAGTTGCAGTGTGAGAATCACAAGTGGGGAGAGAGCTGTTGTGCTCAAGTCTTGCTTGTGGGCTTCCCACAGGCATCTGGTTGGCCACTGTGAAAACAGGATGCTGGCCTGATCTTGAAGGCTTTTCTTACCTGCCATTCGTACCAAGCATAAATAGGACCCTTAATTTAACCTTCTTAGATGCGAGTTGCTGCTCTAGCTGTAGAATTTGTGAGAAAGGGCTCAAGAGGTTGCCCTTTTTCTGTCCCAACAATACACCTTAGGGAGCTGGTAAGCATCTATCAGCCCCTGCTATGGTTACACCAGTTTTTGTCAAGTTCCACCCTCACAATCTTTGTGTCATGCAGTGTGCTGCAGTCCAAAGGAGGCAGAACAAGGTATTGCCCTTTTGATCTCACCCAACTATTTTTGGTAGTGTACCCCCTTCCTCCATGCTGCATCAAAGACTCCGTAACCTATGTATGGTGGTGGCCACACCTTGGTAATCTTCCTTCTTTACCTGTTCATCAGTATTACCAGATATTGTGAGACCAACAGAGAATGTGTGCATAGTAAAGTTCATTCTGTGGGTGTGGGTGCTATTTCTCTGTCTGTTTCTTAACACTCTTTGAGCTTAAGTGCCAGCGCTGAGTGGCTGAAGGCTGTCACCAGAGCTTGGAAGATTACTTTTAAAAAGTAATAAATTACAGTTACAATTACTTGGCCCAAAAAGTAGTAATTACCGTTACAATTACAATTGCTCTGAAAGTAACTGATTACTTTTTCTCAAAAGTAATCACTACAATTACATTTCAGTTACTTTTTAAAAAAAACTCCTACAAGGTGCTGGCCTTGGCTGCTGCACATCTAAGAAGCCTAAAACAATATTAAAAATAAACACACACACACAGGGGGTAGTAGAATAAAAAAAATTATCCATAAGATTAACATAATGGCATAACAGAATCTCACATCCCCCCAAGCAATGAAGATACCCCAACTCTTGAAATCAAATTTTACACTTGAAATGCTTTTATAATATGTTTCTGTTATGTCTCAAAAGAACAAGATGCTCAAAGAGCATGTCAGACAAGGAATGTCTTTTTATAGTCATTACGTTGCCACCAGTACTGAACAGGCGTTCTACTGCGGCGCTTGAAGGCATGCCTGTGTTGTGCTGCAAAAAACACTGCAGCACACGTGGAAAGCCATGCAGTGATGACACTTCCCTGCTGGGAGACCTCAGGTACCTCACCAGTTCCTCCTCAGCAGTGTCCACTGCTGACTTCTTGCCCTGGGGCAGAAAGTTAAAGAAGTCATCTGCTAAGTCATCTCCTTCCTGGTCTTTATCTGAAGACTGTTCACTGTCCTCATTAAGTACACCCATCTTTATTTCAGCTTTCAACAAGGCTTCCATTGTGTATCTAAGAAAGAGAGAGGATATGTTAACACATATATGTTAGGAAACCATCATCTGCTCTTCATTTCCTGATGCTTGTCATGTCCCCTGGTTCAGGGTCCAGCCTGAGCCTGTGGATGATGACATGGAAGGTAGGAAGGTGACCAAGTCACCACACTCATGGGGCAGCACAGCAGACCCTTAAGGATTACCTGCAGCAACCCAAGGTTGTGATGAGGAGCCCCAGGAAGAAAAGGTCCAGCCCCTGCCTACCACCTTAAGCCCTCTGATGACTCCCTTGAGACAACATTTCCCTTGGAGTAATCCACCCAAAGGGCTTCCCTAATGTTCTTACTTGTTGGTATGGGTGGTGGCCTGACACGATTCCAGCCAATCTAGTTTGAAGCGAGGTTGTAGGCAGGCTGCCAGAAGAAGCCTCTTGTCCTCCCAAATAGCTGCAAACCGCTTTCTTAGGGCTTCGCGCACACCTCTCAGCAGCTGAAAACAGTATGTGTACCTCTCAGGTTTGTTTTCCAGTCCTTCTAACTTGAGGTCCAGATTGCAGAGCGTTGGTAGCAAATACCCCATGAACATGCCGTTCTCCCGTTGCAGGATATCTAGGGACTGGGCTAGTGGCTCCATAATCTCTGTGTATTCCTGTACCACTTCAGTCTCAGCAGCTGTGATCCTGGACAAGGAGCAGCGGTCCATTATGGCATGCATTTTTAGTGGCACAGTTGACAGGAGCTCATGTAGTTGCTTCAACGCATCAAAGCTGGAATTCCACCTGGTCTTATTCGGTACCTTCAGATACACACCATATTGCGCATGGATATACTCAGCAATCTGGGCTGACTGGTTCTGCTTGGACCACAACTTGCTGCACTTTCCCATCAAGGAACGAAACTGTTTCTTGAAAGGACCAAGAAGACTACTTTTGGAGGAGTCAGAAAGCATGGCCTCTATGTCTTGTGTTGCCACAAGGTTGAGGGTGTGGCTAGCACATCTCTGGTGTGGTGGTAAAACAAAATCCTCTCCTGAGTCTGCAGCTTCTTCCTCTGCCTCAGGTCCTGTGTCCAGGATCTCACAGATAGGCACAAACTCCACCTCCTCCTCCTCTTCCTCCTGGTTATCACCATCATCGTCACTGGTGCCTGCAGCTTCCACTGGTTCTTTGGCCATGAAAACTCTGAACGCTTTCACAAAGTTGGAGCCATTGTCTGTAGTAGTGCACATAACTTTGTTGTG
Organism: Rhineura floridana; assembly: GCF_030035675.1. NCBI lineage: Eukaryota > Metazoa > Chordata > Lepidosauria > Squamata > Rhineuridae > Rhineura > Rhineura floridana. Next base: position 11,563,788 of record NC_084480.1, read on the forward strand.
GATCCTGTACTTCACATGTACATCATGCAGTTCTTTTGAAAGGACATCATATGTATGGCGCCCCTTCAGATGCTTACAAGCCAAGGCCCCGACCTCACGTTTCAGGGTAGTTGGGTTGATCCAGTGGGCTGTTACCCCAAAGTAACTCTTCTTGCCATTGGTCCAACAATCTGCAGTGGTTGCTATATATGCCACAGCACCCATTCGGTTTGCAAGAGTTTCTCTCATGTGGCATGCTCTCTTCTCAATTCTGTCTCTCAGAGTCTTGGCACATATGATGGTGAGATCTTTGGGGAGTCCAATGCGAACCAGATTAATGAATGATGGTTTGTCCACAGTCTGAAGTGGTAATGTCTCCTCTACAATGAAATCAATGATTCTCCTGTCGAGATTGCTCTGGGTGACAGGCTCCCTGCCAGATCCCCACCTCTCAAGGGTTGTCTGCTGCTGCTTCAGCATTTTGGGAGGAGAGGTGTCATGCATTGGTTCAGGAAGGTCACATCTCCTTGCCTTTATTGCTTCTTCAATTGCTCTCAGCTTCTCAGGGTGTGTGCCCTCTGAGGAAGAAGAACAAAGCATGAATCCAAGAAAAAATGGAAGAGGAACTTCACAATTTAAACATAAATAGACAATGGACACTCTTTGAGGACCAGTATGGCAAAGGCTTACCTCAAAATGTTTCTTCACATTGGATGAGGAGGAAACAGCTGATCTCAGATTTTTGATCCTTGGAAGGCAGTAATTGCATCGTACAACAACATTTTTCCCACTCTGGCTCACAAATGTACAAGCTTTCTCAAAGCCAAACCATGGTACTTGCTGTTCTGCAGATGTGGCTGTGGGCAACTGGCACTGCTTCATGCCCTCCTCCTCCTCATGCACAGGGCCTCCTTTCTGAACCTCACTTTCTAGTTTTGCCTCCTCAGGATCAACAAGCTGTGATTCAAGTGGCCACACTAACTGACTGCTGCTCTCAGCAGCAAAACCTGCAACAGGCGTCTCTGTAATAAACAAGAGATAATGCTCCTATATGGCTGAACTTCAGCTGTGATGTGCCCCCATGTCTTCCCCATGCTGCAAGATCCCCCAGTCAGAGTGGAAGTAAGCAGGTCGATAGCACAATTAAAAGAGATCCTATTTGCATCATTTTTGCTCACTGAATAACCCTGCCTGGGCCAGTCTAACCTACTATCTCACAGGGTTGTTGTGAGAACAAAATGAGACTAGGTTTCAAATCCCCACATAGCCATGAAGCTCACTGGGTGACCTTGGGCCAGTCACTGCCTCTCAGCCTCATGAAAACCCTATTCATAGGGTCACCATAAGTTGGAATCAACTTGAAGGCAGTACATATATTTTTTATTTTGAATATGATGATTGTGATAATAAATATGCAGCATTTCAAATTAATTCTGTATGAGAAGCATTCCATGCCAAGCTTGGAAAACCAAGGATGAGGTATAAAATGTAGACAAACATACTTTTGACAAAATGCCGTTTATCTTTTATATCTATATCTATAATTAGCAATACAGCTGAATGATGTATGTAAAGTATTTTTTCTTTCCCTTTTCTTTTTTATTAATATTTTAGTACTACTGCTGAAGTTCTGATGAAAGAATAAAGCATTCATTAGCCAAATTCAAATGATTAGAACACATCACATAAATTCCACTGAAGTTGGAGTTTTTGCCATAGAAAATGAAAAAAGCATATAACCTATGATAGCCCAATAGACAGTCAGAACTAATATAAAACCCTATTGCTTCTCATTTGCAAATCTTGCAAGATCTAAGGTAACTCTAGATCATGTGAGTTCAGGTGATGCATGTTATGTACATTTGTATAGATATTAGCAGAGATTGTCAACAGTCTATCTCTCTCTGGGACTGGGAATCTCTCTCTTTCTCACAGAACATGAGTTTGAGAGCTGGGGGACTGAGAGGAGGAGCTGCAAGGACCCTACTTCTCACCTCATCTCTGCCAAGAACAAAAAAATCAGCCTTAAGCCATTTATTATACGCCTAATGATTTATTATTATTATTATTATTATTATTATTATTATTATTATTACTGAGACAGTTTTTGTCCCACATACAATTCAGTCTTGTGATTAAACAGGACAAAAATACAAATAAAAAGAAAGATGGAGTTCAAATAAATATACAATAAAAAGCTAGCTGGCATTTTAAAAGGCAGGAGTGCTCTGTCTGGATAAATACAGCACACAGGTATGCATAGGAACAAGGGGGAGAGTTCAAAAAGGGGGGGAAGGAAGAGAGTAGGCCGAAGTTTCAGAAGTGCCTTGTGATTGATGGAGGGGGTGGCAACGAGGCAAGGAGAGGCAGTGGGGGGGCAGAAGGGGCCGCGGGGGGGCGCACACACACACACACAAATCATCGTCACTCACCTCCACAGCTCTTCGCCATTCTGCTGCTGCCTTCTCCTCCGTTGTCCTTGCCCTGGCTTTTTCCTCCGGCGTCCATTTTTTCCTCTCAGACACTAGCAGGCCCTGCCTATTCACCTCTTCCCTCGTGTCTCCTAACACAGATCACGAGGGAAGAGACAGTCTGCGCAGAGGTCCAATCAGTGTGAGGCACATGTCTTGTGTTAACCAATCACAGCCAGGAGCTGACTTCCCCTTGTTCCCGCCCCCAAGTAACGTCCAACCTAACGTGGAAATGTTAAAGTTGCAGCTGAAAAGTAGGGAAATTACTAGTCGTTCCATTACTTGCCAAATGTAATGGAATTACCCACTCGTTATTTAAAATTGTAACAAATTACAAGTAACTCGTTAAAAATAACGAGTTACTTCCAAGCTCTGGCTGTCACCCATATGACAGTCTGGGCTGCCCACATTCACTAGTGGCATGAGCGCAGCATGTATGCACAACTGTTGGTCCCCACTTTTTTTGGGGGGGACAGAGGCTTGCACAGTTTTCTTTTTTAAATCCCCGCATAACTGGGAGATAATTTCTGTGGGGAAGGTCCATAGCTCAGTGGTCAAACACCTGCTTTGCATGCAGAAAGTTGCAGGTTCAGTCCCTGGTTTCTCCAGGTAGGACTGGAAGAGACACCTGTCTGAAACCTTGGGGAGCTGCTGCCTGTCAGTGTAGACAATACTGGGTTAGATAGACCAATTACCTGATTAAGTGTAAGGCAGTTTCCTATGTTCCTGTGTTCCTGCAACACCTACATTTTATCATGCAACACAACTGCATGCAAGGGGCTCACTTCAAATGGAAATGGCCTGCCTTCAAGTCGATCCCGACTTATGACGACCCTATGAATAGGGCTTTCACGGTAAACGGTATTCAGAGGGGGTTTACCATTGCCTTCCTCTGAGGCTGAGAGGCAGTGACTGGCCCAAGGTCACCCAGTGAGCTTCATGGCTGTGTGGGGATTCGAACCCTGGTCTCCCAGGTCGTAGCCCAGCATTCTAACCACTACACCACACTTTACTACAAGGTAATTGCAGTTTGCTGGGATTGCCAATTAGGGGGGCAGTCCAGGACTCCCACATTATCAAATGTGATTGTAAAAATAATTTTTAAAAATGGTTGTGGGTGAGCCCCATTCTCCGTTCCACCTTTCAGACGAAATACTATGGTAAATAGAGCAGACAAGTGTTGCTTTCACATTGTACTTTATTCTGCTAGTCTGACAATTTCTTACCTGGTAATTTGAGCATTATATTTGATTGTTCACATGATGTACAAACTAGTTCGAAATATCTAGTGGAATATAGTGTTAAGTTTAGCACCATTTTCCATGATAAGTGATACCAGAAATAATCCATAGCTGGGAACCTGGAAAATCGTGGGAGTTTTCCGCTAGATGCAGCTACTCACATGACAGGCATCCCAGCATGCAGTGAGTTCCCGCCCTTTAGTTGCACAGGGTTTTGTGGGTTTTTTTTCTTGAAGAAAATTGTACCAGTATTCCAGCATTGCCGCAGATAGCAGCAGCATTTCCTACACACATCCCTGTGTCGATGTAACTAAAATAATTTAAAAAGTCAGATCCTAAAGGGAGAGGGCTTGCATGGTGAAGGGACAAGATATTAGACCTCCTATTCATTGGGGAACAGTGCACATGTGTGTAATGGATGAGGGACAAAATCAAGCCATGTGAAAGACAGTTGCGCCAAATGCCGGTATATCGGCTGAAAAAACTGCTGTTCCTTAAGACAACAGGTACTGCAGTGTGAAAGAGATTTTAGAAATCAGAATAGAAGCACTACTTTTTCAATCCGTCAAACTAACACAATCAGCCCCATGTGTGAAAGCAGCCAAGGACAAGCTATCCAATTATGGCATTATATATATATAAGACTTCCACATATCAAAAGCACTGCTGACAGTTATGAGATGTATGGTTTTATTAGAAATGCAGAAATCAATCCAGCCATTAATCCTCCAGCGTGGACTTGCCAGTGTTCTGTTTCCTTTTTAGTTTTGCTTTCTCTATTTTTATGAATGAGGCTTGAATGCCATTCACAAATATAATGAAGTTTAATAATGCTGGCAGTTGGTTCTGAGTTCGCCTGTCATCGCATGTGGGAGACCTTCATGTACTAAACTACTTCAGTTTGTTTAATGGTCAATTCTGTTTCAAAAATAAATAAATCCAGGTTCTTTCCTGTGTCCATTGCTTCTGACACATATTGCTTCAGGGAAAGATGGCAGTGTCAAATTGGAATGGGGAAGTGCCCCTCTTAGAAGGAGATAGAAAGCAGCATTTGAGGCAAGCAGGATGGATCTTGGAACTGTGACAGCTGAGCTTCCACCATCAGTTCCTTTCACCTCCTGCTGCCAGTTCTGCTGGTACCAGTCAACATTCTGGCACCCTCATTCTGTACTAATTGTAGGGCAACCCTGCATAGAGTGCATCATAGTCCAAGGAGGTAATTCCTAGAGCATGGGTGACTGTACCTAAGGAGTCCTCCACACCGATGACGTTCTCTTTTGTTTTGTGTGTGTATTCTGCAACATGTCACTGACACAGCAATCATGCATTAGTGACAAACTTATACTGGATCTTCCACACATCATTCTGTTTTCCTAGTTGTGTTGTGGTGATTCCCAGTATTGCCGCATTATTGTCGTCTGCAGGAGCACTCGTGCACTAGAGTGCAACTAAAGGGGGACAAAATATAATCCGGAACACTTGTGGTATAAAAAAAGAGACTGCCCTGAAACATTTGCAGGTGCAAACGGTATTGGCAGCGAGATCGTGTATAACCGCCCTGATATCATCATGAGAACAAATAATCATGAATGTAGAATAAAAAGGATTTTTTTGGGGGGGGATAGGTTAAGTATGTCCAAGCATGGCCACAAAACTGGTGAAACAGACGTTGCTGGATGAAGACCACTGAAGTCACCAGGATGAAGGAATACGCTCTCCCCCAAGATTATACACCTGCTCCTAAAGGGGGAGTGCAGCCCCATCCAGAACAGGCTGCCTACCCAATTCCAGATGCACTGTTTGTGAGGAAGCAGGGTTGTTAGTCAGGAAGCAGACCTTGACCCAGCTTTGACACTTGTGTCCCAGGTGACTTCAGCAACATGGAGTATGTTAACCCATCTCCGTCTGCTTTGACAGCTCCAGCTCTTCCGGGATAGACATAATCTAGCTATAGGGGCCCATACTGTAGTAACCTTTCCCTTCAGATTTTTATAGTGCACTTCAAAATGGGCAAGAAGCAGTGTTGTGGCAGCCCCAGACAGGTGACATCAGAACCAGCCTAATGCTGTATAAAGTTTCAAGTTGCATAACAGTCTGTGACTGATACTTATCTGAAATCACACTGTCCTTTCCTGATGGAGGCTTGCTGGCAGAAGAGACGCATTCCAGCATCTGGAATTTCTAACGTTGCCTTTCAGACTATAAATGGCATTAAGCTTTTGATCTCAGCTGTCAAGGGTTTGCATGGAATCTTGTGGCCTGAAGTTTCTTTGAAATGAGCAAAGTGACTGGCCTCCCATCAGCCATGTGCTTCTTACACAGTGCCGTAGGCGCTTAACTAAATGCCATTGCTGCCGTAGACTTCAGAGTCCTTTCCAGAAGTTGATTCCACACATTACAAATGTCAGGGCTGGTTTCAGTTTTCTGGGGTCTCTCGGGCAGGGTGGTGGTCCCACCAGCACTGCTACCACCTCCTCCTCCTCTGCACTCGCCCGTCCTTTCAGTGGCTGGAGGCCATCGCAAAGCTTGTCGGGCCTCCATGGGATGGGGAGACATAAGAACATAAGAACATAAGAAGAGCCTGCTGGATCAGGCCAGTGGCCCATCTAGTCCAGCATCCTGTTCTCACAGTGGCCAACCAGGTGCCTGGGGGAAGCCCGCAAGCAGGACCCGAGTGCAAGAACACTCGCCCCTCCTGAGGCTTCCGGCAACTGGTTTTCAGAAGCATGCTGCCTCTGACTAGGGTGGCAGAGCACAGCCATCACGGCTAGTAGCCATTGATAGCCCTGTCCTCCATGAATTGGTCTAATCTTCTTTTAAAGCCGTCCAAGCTGGTGGCCATTACTGCATCTTGTGGGAGCAAATTCCATAGTTTAACTATGCGCTGAGTAAAGAAGTACTTCCTTTTGTCTGTCCTGAATCTTCCAACATTCAGCTTCTTTGAATGTCCACGAGTTCTAGTATTATGAGAGAGGGAGAAGAACTTTTCTCTATCCACTTTCTCAATGCCATGCATAATTTTATACACTTCTATCATGTCTCCTCTGACCCGCCTTTTCTCTAAACTAAAAAGCCCCAATGTGCTCAATGTGCTTCTGGCTGTGGTAGCTGCTCGGCAAATTCTACAGACTTCACAAAGGTGAAGCATTTCAGTAGCAACTGATCCAGCCTTGGGAGCAAATCTGGTCCAGCCTTGGGAGCAAATCCACAAAATTCTGTTGTTGTTGTTGTTAGAGTAAATTGTATTTAATCTTCTGGTGATCCATTCCACTAGCATATTATAATTATTGTTATTAAAAAGAAGAAAAAGAAGTAGTTCATATTTCATTTAGATTGTGGAAATTTTTTCCAGATCAGTTTCTTGCGGGATTTCTTTCGGGGAGGGGGATCCTGATTTGTCTGATAGTGATTTATTTTTTATTCCAAAATATGTATGGCCTAGCTTTGCCTTTGACAGTCTTGTTGAGATAAGAATGTAACCATCAGTCAGTTACAGTGATGTGAATTTTATGGAAATTTTGATAATCCTTTGCATAGGATAATTTGCTGTTTCCTGATCTATACGTTATTATGGTTATCACCTTTCCACCAAGGAGGTTCTCCCCCTCCTCATTTTATCCTCACAAAAACCCTATGAGGTAGGTTAGGCTGAGAGACAGTGACTGGACCAAAGTCACTGAGTGAGCTTCATGGCTGACCAGGGATTTGAATCCTGGTCTCCCAGGTCCTAGTCCGATGCTCTAGCCACTACACCACACTGGCTCCTGGCCCTTGTAGCATTCCATAAAAGTGGATGCATTGACAGTCTCCCCTTGTAGTGGTATTTATTTAGTGTTTCAGCCTTGCAGAGGCTGGCATAGCAGTGGGAAGACCTGACATTATAAATTCTAAAATTTAGAAGCATGTATACAGGATTCCATAGAGATTTTTTTTCTCAGTAGCTTCCAAAACAAGATTTCACAGATACCTTCTTTGATGTGCAATTAAATGTCGGGTAGGGTGGGGTAGGGGAAAATAGCTTTGGGTAATGTATAAATAGAAGAGTGTGGAGATAAAGGCAGCTGTTGACAGCTTGTCACTTGAGCATGAAAGGTGCATTCCACTATCTTTTCTTAAGGATGAATTTCTGCAAATCCAGGCTCCTTTCATTCTGACTTCCTTTTCTATGTGTGTATATTGTCCTTTGCCTGTTTGAGAAACGGTTTTCCGCTGCCTGTGCGATCTGCTTTGAAAATAAGAGTTGTCTTGACAAAGCAGACTTTTCTTCAAAGCATTCTGTACAGTTCTCGCATTCTCCATACTCCATCCCTCACCCCAAAATATGTAGAAAGCCCATGTTAGAGTATTCCTTCGGCACAATAATAATAACCAACTAGCAAATGCCTATGACTCCTGCATTTCCAAAGGGTACTCGTGTCACTGTTGTGAGCACGTGGCAGAATTTTGGGCAGTATTCAACTAAATTGTTGTACTAGTGCAAGGATTAGTGCTAGCGCAATGGGACTTTCCCCCCCCCCCATGCGCACCCTGTGCCATTCCCACATCTGTTCCAGAGAGTTGAGGGGACAGATTTAGGGGGTGCACAGAGGGAGGAGAGGGGGGAAAGCCCCATTTTTTAAGGAGAAACCTTAGTGCTGACACAACCAGTGACTTGGGGTTACATTGAATACAATCCTTTGTGGTGGTACAAAACAGCAGCAGAAGCACAAAATGAGAAAGACAGAGGGTTGTACCCATTGGTGTCCTTCCACTAGAGATGCAGGTTCTGTGGTTGTGGAAAGTGCCTGTAGTGACAGTAGGAAGTTGGCATCTGTAATAATTAAGGATGGAGATGAGTTGCGGCCTGGGGCTGAACTCATTCCCAGATGTCTATGCAAAGCAGTAATAAATGAACTGGAGTGTATTATAGCAAAAAGCATCAGGTCTCTTAGATGCACTGTTAGAACTTTAGACCAAAGAGATTTAATTATGTCCTTTAACCAGATTATCAGAGGTACATACAGGTTGCTTCAGCCTGGAAAAGCTTTAGGGCAGAAACCTGGTGCTTTGTCAGAAGTGAAGGCTGCAGCATACGTTTCAACTATTCCTTTTTCATAGGAGCAGGATCTTTCCCCCCAGTATCTTTATCAGAGTAAATGAATAAATAAATAAAATAGCCCCAAAAGTGGTGTCCAGTGTTTTGGAGGAGAGGATATTTTCCTCTGTCTACTCTCTCCTTTCATAATTTTATGAACCTTTGTCATATGAGAACAAAATAACCCAACAACCTGCCATAGCAACTAAATGTAAAAATGTTCTTCTAGGTTATTTTTATGGCTGGTAAAGCTGGACACCATTTCTATGGATTTCCACAAAGACTTAAAATAATAATAATATTGTCATTCAAAGCAGCAAGATACATTTGTTTATGTATGGTAAAAGCTTCTACATCATGTTTTTTTCATAAAAACTTCCCAAAGCAGCGTATATATATTTTAAAATATTCTAAAATGCATGTGATCAAATGAAACTAAAATCACCCATACAGAAAACAAATAGCAGAGCAATGAATCAACCAGTAGAGAAGGGTTTTGAATTAACTTTGAAAATCCAGCAAGGAGGGGGCCATATTAACCTCTCAGGGGAAGGGACCTCAATGCAACTGGGCCATCCCTGATAGTAGTTGATCCAAGGCCTCACTTGCAAATGGTGATTATGCCAAGGCTCATATTTCTAGATTTGCTAGTGTGATTTGAGGTGAATAATACCTCACATTTGAAGATTTCCCAATTCTTCCCTGGCTCAGATTTTAATGAGCCCTAAAGACAAAAAAGCAGTAAGTTCTGTTTCCTGCCTTTCCCCAACTTCCCTTTCTTGCATCTTCTCATCTCCAAAACCACACAAAGTTATCTCAGGTCAGAGTTTTTTATGTTTGTCCATTTACAAAAGTGTGTGGGGAGAGAGATATTGTACAATACTAACCTTGTCTACTCAGAAGAACATCCTGTTGAATTTAGTGGGGCTTACTCCCAGGTAAGTGGGGTTAAGATAGCAGTTGAGGAAAGCAATCTTAATTTATAAGAAGCTAACTTAACTTGGTGCAAGTTACTCCCATTCCAACCTCTGTTCAGGAGCCTCTGGGAGGGGTTACTCCTAGCTGAGCTGGCAAGTGTGTGTGGGCCTGAAGATTGGGCCGTGAGACACATGACCGAACAGGGTGTGGAATAGGTGTAAATCTCTCCTTTCCCCTTCCACACCCCCAGAATGCCCCCCTTTGGGGACTTATGCAAGTTGAGGTGAGAGACCAGTGTAGGCCAGCTGAGCCATAGCTCAGCCAGGAAAGCCCAAGATCCAAACTCTCTCATTCCAGCAGATCTTGGGATTGGATTGCACTGTTAGGCATTCAAAATGAATCTGATTTCACTATCATGTGTTTTCCTCTAGGGTTACAACATTTACAAGTTAACTATTATCTATACTAGGGGGGTAGGCAATATGGTGACTTGCAAATGTTGTGGGACTACAGCTGGTATCATTCCTGTCCTTTGGCCATATTGCCTGGAGCTGGGGAGAGTTGAAGCCCAACAGCATCTGGAGGGTGCCCTTTTGGCTACCCCAATCTGTAATCTAGATTAAAATTATATTTAAAAACTTGAGATTGAATAAAAAGCATCTCCTTTTTTTCTTGTTTTAATGCAGAAACGTTAAAATAAAACTGCCTCTCATGCATAAGTGAATGTTTCTTTTAAGTTACGCTTGGAACATGTGTGTATTCCTAAAAAATAAGGGGAATATTTCTTCTTCTTCTTTTGAAGTTTTGTGTCAGTGCATGCAGATATTATTGTTTAACTAAATTATTGATTGACTAGCTTCCTCCAAAGACTACGTAGAATTAGAGATGCAAGGATCTGTCCATTTGGGCTGTCTAAGTTTCTCATCTTTTGAATCTTAAATACAGCTCTCCACATTTCTCCTGCAGTTTATGATTTAGGGGGAAAAAACTTCAGCACTTTAGTGCAAATTTATCATAATAAACACATTTTCACATGCAGTTATGACTAAGATACACATTTTTGCAAGCAATTTATCCTAATATAATACATTTTCATATGTTATTTTTATGAATATATTCATTTTTGTGGACACTTTCCCCCAATGTATGCATTTTTGTAACCATTGGTTAGTTAGGGAACCTTATTGCAAATTTTGGGTAAGTGTGGATTTCAAAGGATAGCTGTGTTTTGATTCTCATTGTCTTGAAAAGTGTAAGTTTGATATGAAAAAAAATGGAAATGGACTGCCTTTAAGTCGATCCCAATTTATGGCGACCCTATGAATAGGGTTTTCATGGTAAGCAGTATCCAGAGGTGGTTTACCATTGCCTTCCTCTAAGTTTCATATATCCGGCTTTAAATGTGAGCTGAATTGAAATTCTACCCCATCTCTGCTCAGAAAGAATTATAGTCCTATTTTGTTTCTGAGAACCTCCTTCCCTAAGTTTGCAAGTTGGCCCTTGTTGTTGTTGAGACAGGTGAGTAAGTACTGAAGGTTGAAATGGCACCAGCCACAAATATCTGCCAGAGCTACTCAGTCCATCTCGCCACATAACACTCAATGTTTAGTCATGTGACGTCTTTGGAATTCAGGTATTTTGAGATACTTCTGGAGAGGCTCCCCACTGACAGGTCTCCAGGGTGTACAGTACTAAACATAAGCTTGCCACCCCCAAGGTTTGGGAAGAGAGCAAATTCCTTCCAGGATTAGAGGATTAAAGAGCTGAAAAGTTTTTCAAGTTCTTCATTAAACAGGAGGGGATAACAAGAGAGATGAGAGGAAGCTCTTCAATGCATGCATCACTCAACGTGTTTTCCCGGTAATTAAAGGAAGTTATTGAAAAATATTTGAGGGGATTAAATGCTCAGCAGCATAATATACATACATGCGCGCGCACACACACTGATCAAATAGCAGAGGAGCCTATGTTTATCAATGGGATAGCTTGAATGGCAGAAGAATGTGGCTATCACCACAGCCCCATAGTTATGGCATGCTCCAAAGTGCACAGTGGAATTATAGCTCTATGAGTGGAAATAGGGGTTTCCTAACAACTCTCAACACCCTTCACAAACTACACTTGCCAGGATTCTTTGGGGGAAACCATGACTGTTGAAGTGGAATTAAAGTGAAATCAATGTATGGTGTGAATGTGGCCTGAGATAAATCAAAATTAGCATATTCACCCATCTCTCCTTCCAAATTGCTATGAATAGGATCCCACTATTTAACTTTCAGATGCAGATATAGATCTTCAGCAAAATGGACATGTTGGGAATAGAAGCTGTTTTAGCTCTAAGGGTCAATGCAGCCCAGTAGTAGGTAGAGTATTAGAGTGGAATGAATAAACCACATTCAGTTCTCTGCTTAGCTTCACATAGGGGTGGGCTTGGAAGGAAGCGAATATAAACTGGGGCTGCCATTCACTGTATACCCAGCAGGAGGTTACAGCTGGCCCTGGCGCTTTGACCAGCATACCTTTTATGATGCTTATGTTTTCTATATTTGCACTTTATGCCATTTTAAATGTTCAGAACACCTCACAATTCATTAGTTTGTTGCTGTCCTTAGCAACAGCCCTGCAAGGGGGGTTGCTGTTATTGCTTCCATCTCGCAGACAGAGATTGAAGCTGAGAAACAGTGAGTCACTTCAGGATACTAGGTGGCTTCATGGCAGGGCTGAGCCAGGATTCAGACTGTGGCTACTTAGACTAAAGTTGTAAACCCATTTACTGGAGAGCAATCCCTGCTGAATTCAGTGGGATTTAATTTTAAGAACAGAATTACATTACCCATCTCCTAGTTATTTATAACACCCATCAACCTTAAGAACATAAGAAGTGCCTGTTGTATCAGGCCAATGATACCATTGACCATGGTATCCTTCTGGGCCAACTTGGTATGATGGGTATTGGAGGCACTGTTCTACAGTGGTTCCGATCCTATCTCCAGGGTTGTTCTCAGAGAATAGCATTGGGTGATTGTCTTTCAGCCTCCTGGCATCTTGTCCCCCATGCTGTTATGAAGCTATGTTATATTATGTCCCCCATGTCTATATGAAACTCTTGGGAGCGGTCATCAGGAGATTTGGGGCAAGGTGTCAGCAGTACACTGACAATATTTCTATTTCTCTGTAACATCTGAATCAGGAGAGGCCATGCAAGCCCTGGACTGCTGCCTGGACTCAATGGTGGGCTGGATGAGGGCCAATAAACTGACTCTGAATCCTAGCAAGACAGAGGCACTGTGGGTTGGTGGTTCAGATAATTGGTCAATTTCCAGCTTTGGATGGGGTTGTACTCCCTCTGAAAGAGCAGACTTGTAGTCTGGGGGTACTCCTGGATCCATCTTTGTTGCTAGAGGCCCCGGTGACCTCAGTGGCTATGAACACTTTTTACCAGCTTCAGCTGGTAAGACAGCTGCGGCCATTTCTGGGCCGGGATAGCCTGACCACTGTTGTCCATGCACTGGCAACCTCCAGGCTGGATTACTGTAATGCTCTCTGTGTGGGGCTACTCTTGAGATTGGTCCGGAAGCTGCAGCTGGTGCAAAATGCAGCGACGAGACTGCTCACTGGGGCAGAGTATGGCCAATATGTCACCCCGCTGCTGAAAGAATTTCATTGGCTACCTGCTAACTACCTGGCTGAGTTCAAGGTTCTAGTTTTGGTGTACAAAGCCCTATATAGCTGGGGACCAGGATACCTGAAAGTCTGTCTTATCCCTTATATACCCAGTCGATCACTGCGCTGTGCAGGTGAGGGCCTCCTGCACATACTATCTTATCAGGAGGTCCATTCTGCACAACATAGGAAACGGACCTTTAGTTTAGTGGCACCTACCCTTTAGAATTCCCTTCCCTTAAATCTTTGACAGGCACCATCTCTGTTATCTTTTCGGCGCCTACTAAAGACCCTCTTTCAACAAGCCTTTTAAGCAGAGCCCTTATCCCAGTCTGTCTCTGTGTTAGAATTGCTTTTTAATATATTTTTAAAGCTTTTTTAAAAATGTTTTTAAAGCTTTTTTAAAAAGTGTTTTTAAAGATGTTTTGTTTTGACATGTTTTAATGGTTTTTTGTTCTAATATATTTTAAAGTCTGTTTTTATGATGGTTTAAAGTGTTTTTAGCGCTTTTGTTTGCCGCCCTGGGCCCCTGCTGAGAGAAAGGGTGGGGTATAAATCTAACTAGCAGCAGCAGCAGCAGCAGCAGCAACAACAACAACAACAACAACAACAACAATAATAATAATAATGGCCCATCTAGTCCAGCATTGTGTTCTCACAGTGGCCAACCAGATATCCCAATGGGAAGCCCACAAGCAGGACTGTGTGAAGCATCCTTTCTTTAGTGGCCTAGGTCAAGTTTTGCTTACTTTGCCATTCTGGGTCTGGGATAAAAGAATCATGGGTAGTTTGTATTCTACTATAAACCCTTGCACAGGAGAATAACAGACTCTTAAATCTTTGTATATTCCAAAAGGGGTTTCCACCATTCCTGAAAGTCTATTGTCATTAGGCTTGGGCAGGGCCAGCGTCAAGACCTGCCTTTGGAAAGTCCACAAGTGCAACATCGCATTCGCCATTTGTGATTCCCAGCTGCTGGTTTTCAGAAGCACACTGCCTCTGAGGGAGTGGCACACAGCCTTCATGGCTACTAGCCTGACCCTCCATGAGAGAAGGTTCCCCGAAAAAAATGAAGGAATGCAAATTTAACAAATGAAAAATCAAAGTTTTTTTTAAAAAAAATAGAAAATAAAGCACCCCTTTTTTATACATCTCTGCTATTTACCCACCTTTATTGAGTTAGTTGTTATCTGTAGGATTCTCACAGTCTTGAGGATTTCAGATGTTGTTTCTGACCTCTGTCCTTCCCCTCGTCAGTAACTGGATTCCAGTTGTTGCTGTTTTCCCTGCACTAGCAAAAGTATTATATGGAATTTGGGGGATATGATACCCTTTTAAGGAGGATTACATATTTGTTTCCTTGCTGGTTTGAGTTGTTTTGTCTCCCCCTCATTCCCCCTTTTTAACAACAAAGAAAAGTCTTCTCATAAGTGACTGGGCAGAGTATATGGCCTCTGGACTCCTTCTGATGTAAAACAGGCCACCTTAATGGAATCAGCTCCTCTGCAGTTGTGGAAGGAAAGTCTACAGTTTTAAAACACGATATCCATTGCACAAACCACTTCTTCAATATAGGCACTGAAATCCAACATTTGGGTTTGGTGAAGCCTCGCTCCGTATCACACACTGGAAAGTTGCATTTTGTTGTTGGTTGTGTTTCTTTGTTGGTAGTGGGTGGCAACATTAAAGAATGGAGAGCCAGTGTAGTGATTATAGAGGGTCAGACTGGGACCTGGGAGACCAGGGTTCAAATCCCCACTGGGCGATGAAGCTCATTGAGTGACCTTGGGCCAGTCGCTGTCTCTCAGCCAAACCTACACCACAGGGTTGCTATGAGGATCAAATCGGGAGGAGAATCGCGCCTTGAGCTCTTTGGAGAACAGGTGGGATATAAATGTAATAATAAATAAAATAAAATATTGCATCCATTCTGAATCTGCTGCAAAGACATTATTTTTGCTTCCGGACATGTGGAGTCATGTTCATCTTTCATATTATTTTATACTTGTAATATGTGTTTCATTAACAAATAAATGAATCTACAACATAATGTAGATACTGGAGCATAAATCAGCCAAATTGAATAGATACTGAGATGTTTTATTATCTAATCCCCTTTGTGAACTTTCTTTCTTTCCTGATCCCCCTCCCCAACCATTTCAAATGTGTCTGCATGAATTAAAGCCCTTAAACAATATCAGATACTTAAACCACAAACGTAAACTGAGGAAGAGAAGAGGAGAAGTAAACAATGGCTGAGTTTTCAGCTACCATTTAATGTGCATAGGAAGTGCCCTGTTTTTGAGGACAACATTGTGTCGGTACACTGGGCACACTCCTGAAAGCTGGGTGTGCCCCTTCCAACTCACCGCAGCTTCTTGTGGTTTAAGTGCTAAAGGTCTGAGCGCTAAACCCACTTGCAGCCTGCAGATGACTGTTCCTGAACTGTGATTTATATATTATATAAGCCTATTCATGCATGTGGACAATATGACACCATATAGCAGTGAGTTCCATAGGTTTTTTGGGTGGGGCAAATGCATGGGGGCAATGTGCACATATGCCAATGTGTGTGCTGATGTGCAAAGAATCTAATTTATGTGGATGAATTTTTGCTTGTCTTGACATATGAAAGAATTGGTTTGCTTCTTCCTCCTCCAGTGCCTCAGTGCTGAATTTTGGTTTAGGCAAAAATTAAAAAATGGTAGTAACTTGAGGACTGCAACAGAGAGAGTTTATTTAATTTGGAACCTAGCGGCTGCCACAAAAAAAATAAAATTGTGAGAAACTCCTACTAATGAATAGCATGCTTGGCGTTAGAAAATTGGCAACAATTACTCGTTATGTAAGAATACAGCAGAGCAGGGTGGTGGTGGAAAGGGCCACTTTTAAGTTGTATGGCTCCCCTTTGCTGATCAATGGCCCGAGAAGTAATTGCAATTACTTTTATTTCTGATGCAATATTGTAACATCGAGGGGTTATTTGTTTGTTGCTTTCTCTTCTTGTTCCTTTTTCTTTTTTTTAATTTATTTGTGATGTACAACGTATGCAATGGTTTGAAATAAAAATAGATGTAAAGAATATAGAGCAGCCTTCTTCAATCTGGTGCCCTCTATTTGTGCAACTCCCATGAGCCCCAGCCGCCACTGGAGTTGTTGTCTAAAACAATTACAGGGCACCATGTTGGCAAAGACTCACAGAGGAAGCTGCCTTATACCAGGTAACAATATTTGTCCTGGAAGCCCAGTATTGCCTTCTCTGACCTGCAGTGGCTCTCCAGGGTCTGAGGCAGAGAGAGGGTCTTTCTTCTCACCAGCTACCTCATATTTGTACCTGGACATAACGATGGAAGGATATGTACATTTTGGTTCTCTCTCATTTATTCATTCTTAAATTCCATCCTCCACAATTCTGTTTAATATCATGATTTTTGCACAGTTTCCATTAACATGCATTTTTGTAAACTCAAGAAAGCTGCATTGCAAAATTCAGATAAGTGCAAATTTCATCTTCCTTTCAATTCTCATATTGTTTCGGAAAGTGAATTTGATAGATTTGCTTTTAAATGTAAACTGAATCCAGTTTCTCCTGTCCCTACCTGGGAATTTCACGGAAAGAACCCGGGACCTCCCACAGGCAAAATGTGTGTTCTGGTAGTGACCTATAGGTCCATCTCGAAAGGTATAGCTCTTTCCTGTCCCCCTTGCAGGGGCTTGCCTAAAATTGGAAATACACACCCAAGTAAAATTTGGCAATCTTAATCGGAATTATTTTTGCTTCCCCCAGAATTCCTACAAATGTTTTTGTCTCAGCAAAACCATCCATATTTATCCTTATTTTTGCATCTCTGGTGAAATTAAGTGACAATGCTACAGTCAATCTGTTCCTTTCCCTTTTAAGTTGTTTTCTTCTCTTGAGAGTGCAGTATTGTTTGGTTTTTAAATTGTGCAACAGGCGAGAGGTAAGCATTCTTACAGAATTCAGTAATGCATTAAAAAAAAAGCCCACCCACCAATTATGGCAGGTGCAACTATGGAAGCTCTTCCCTCTTTGATTTCTAGGCATCCATCCTACAGCAGGCAAATTGTGACACTGTGACTGCCCTTCCCTTAATGTAAAGAACAGAGACACTGAGAAATGGCCTACTTGATGATCAGTGTGTATGTTATAGCGGCCTGGAATCAAATGACAGCCAGAGACAAGAGCAGACTGTTCTTTGAAGGTCATCTTGAATTTCCAACATATTGTTCCACAGTGAAAGAGTTTATTTACAAGTCTATTGAGATGAGGAGGGGAGGGGTGTTGGGGTCTGGAGGCTTTGGAAAGAGGAATAACTGCCTAAATAAATACCTAAATGACAACTTATGAAACTGTGTGGTTTTCTTGTTATTAAGGCAAGCGGCCAATATCTGGTCTCCTGCCCTAACGCCGGTGTCCAGATGTTCCCTTTGGGTTCCCGGCTCCCCTCCCTTTGTCAGCTGCCTTGGCTGTGGGTTGCTTTTAACCACTCCTAGGTTCAAGAAAACACTTGGTTTCCGTTCTCAGGCATTTGATCGCTTTTATTGCAGTTGTTTGTTTCATGGTGTGGTCGGTAGCTTTGTGCCACCTTTTAATTCTCACTGGTGAGTCTTCTCCTTGTGCCTGACTTTAAATGGAGGGACAATGTACAGTCTCTGTGTGTTTCTCTGTGTGTTTTTATAGCAGGAAGTAAAAGAAACACCCTTAAGAGTCACCCACCCACCCCAAAAAATGGTACCATCTTAAAAAGAAATTGTAGGATGTTTCTATTTATAGCCGGGTTTTAATGCCAACATTTGATGGGTGCAATTTGCACAGAAACACCAAAGAAATCAGATAAAATTCCAGAATTAGGAAGCATGTGACAGCACAATCTGATTATCTCATGCTGCTCTGTGAGGATCAAGTCTCTCTCTCTCTCTCTCTCCCTCCCCCTCCCTCCCTCCCTCCCTCCCTCCTTACCAGATTTCTCTCTCCAGTGGAGTAGAAAGCCCATTAAAAGATATTTGATTATCTGATATTCCTGAAATACCTGATATTTCTAATTCTGCAAAATGGGAGTCTGGACTTCTCTCCCTGATAGCTCACAGAGCCAGTGCGGTGTAGTGGTTAAGGTGTTGGACTATGACCTGGGAGACCAGGGTTCGAATCCCCACACAGCCATGAAGCTCACTGGATGGCCTTGGGCCAGTCACTGCCTCTCAGCCTCAGAGGAAGGCAGTGGTAAACCACCTCTGAATATCGCTTACCATGAAAACCCTATTCATGGGGTCACCATAAGTTGGGAAGGCTTGAAGGCAGTCCATTTCCATTTTTCTGCAGTGGATCTGAATTTGTGGTTATTTTCTTCCTTTGGCTACCCTCCACACCTCTCTTGCTGCTCCAGAAGGTCCCCTGAGAATTTTCTCCCCAAAGGGCTGCAGCAGGAAGGTCAGTTCAGTGAATATCACCTCTCCTCACTACTCTGGCTGCTGGGAGAATGCCATGAGCTCCTTCTCACAAGGACACTCCTTTCAGAAGAAAGAGTTAGCATCTAAGGGAGCTATTTAACCCCAAGATCTGCTGAGATGATGAGTGGAGTTTGAAATAGGTGGATCTCTGGCTGAGCATGGGCCATCTCTCAACAGTTTGAATCAATGATGTTTTGTTCCGTTTATTAGCAGAGAACAGCATCGGGGGTTGGGGGCGGCGGGAGGTATTGGGTTATTTAATTCATTCTAAGCCAGAGAATTCAGCATGCATTTTGCTGCTACAGGCAATGAACTCGGTTTTTCCCCAAGTGGGTTATAACTGTGGAAAGTCCTCCAGGTTATTTGCAGAAGTTGTGCTTCCTGTGGGAGAGGAAACAGGCAATGTGTAGCAACACAGAGACACTGACAGGTTAGATCTAGTCCAGGAAGCCACTTCATCTAGCCCCCAACAGCCATAATGAGATTGATGAAGGGAGGGGCTGCTTATGGTCCCACAGATGGGGAGATCTGGAGTACTCTGCAGATGTACCCTAGTTATAGAACTTCCACATCCTAGAGAACACAGCGCAACACTTATGAGATTTTATCACATGGTAAAGATGCTTGGAGCCTGTCTACTCTTTCAGATGTTGAGTTCTCTGCCTAAGTTTTGTGTGTGTTGTGTATTGTTTTTGAGAACACTATTGGACTAAATGGGCCTTCAGCCCAACCCAGCAGAGGACCTCTTCTGTTGTTCTTGTTGGTACAACAGTTGTTGGGACAACTAGAAGGTAGTATCCTAAAACAGAAGATGGTAAGGTAACAACTTGGACTGCCAGTTGCTTCCTGACAGAATGGCAGTGAATACCTATTTCGCATACCCTTAAGGGGGTATGTCTGAGAAGGAAAGGGAAAGCACTGTAATAATAATTTTAAAAGGCTGAAAATGAACTGCCAGGCCTTTGCTACTATTTGCCAGAAGAGAATACTGAGAGTGTAGCGGTCAGCAAAATGTTCTCTCTGTAGGAGAGGGGCCAGGGGTATAGTGGTGCAGGGTCTCAGGGGGTCTTAGACCCATTTTTGGGAGCCAGGTCCTAGTAGGATCCCTACGACTCCAAGGTCGTATGAGCCAATCAGCATGGAAGGGGAGGGTGTTAGCCACTGAGAAGAGGCTTTAAACCCTATCACGATGAGGAAAGCTTCATCTTTAATGGGAAATTCAGCTGAAGTCAGCTGCAGTGTGAACCAGCCCAGGGTCTCTGAAACCTCAGTTTCTTGAACATCTCTTTGGAGCCCCGTCAATAGCACTAATGTTATGTAGAATCAGAAAGTATGCACAAAAAATGTTTGGTCAGTGGTTTCCGGGCAACCCTGGAAATAATAAGCTCAGGTGCTTAGCCAGTTTTGGAATGAGAAGATCAGTGATGATCTGAGCTTTTCCTGAAAAATAGCTCACCCTTTTGCTAACCATCTTCCCTTTCTGTTTGCAACCACAGGAGAATGTCAGAGATGTTCTGGCTTGTTCTCTTGTTCAAATGGGACAAAGTTGAGTCTCAGCAGGCCTGACAGTGCTTTGCATGATCAAGTGCATGCTCAGAAGTGCCAGGTCAGCTTCAGGGGCTTAAAATTTCAACCCATTTCAAAGATCAATCCAACAATGGATCTGGATGAAACTAAATGGGCTGGCATTCATTCATTCATTGATTTACGGAGGCAGGAGGAGCAAGCATTTGTATTTCTGTGCATTCACCAATTCAAATACTCACCTCATCCCTACCTGAGACACTCCCCAGAATTCTCTGCAACTTGCTGTAAAAGGTACACAGCAGTTTCTTGATGCATCAGTGTGTTAAAGGGTTCCCAGAACTTTGAAAACCATTGCTGAATTTATTTTTTATTATTTTATTTAGTTATTTATTTATTATTTGATTCATATCCTGCCCTTCCTCCGAGCAGGATCCTAGTGCGGCATTTTTCCCCTTCCATGGCATTGCATTTGAGTGTTTTGGGTTGTGGCACTGCTTAAGATGTGGTCATTTCATTGGACTATATGTGAGACCGGTTAGTGTGTGTTTTTATTTATTATTTATTTATTAAATTTATTAGTCGCCCATCTGGCTGGTTGTCCAGCCACTCTGGGCAACATACAAGATAAAAAACAATACATTAAAATGTTTGAATGTTGTTCAGTGTTGTTCAGCATTCAGTGTTGTTCAATGTTCACACAATTTAGGAAAACTGTAGTTGGAGGTATGATCTTCTGTCGAGATGCAAATGGCCGAAGCAGCTACTCCGGGACTGGAAGGATTTGCTGTGTTGTGCATCTCCTCCACCAGCAGCAGAAGATGGTTTTCAGTCTTCATATCAAACTTTAACAGAAGGTCCTCCAGCTGAGCCTCCACTCCCAACAGGAAAAAGCCCACTTCTCCAGTTTCCAAGCCAGCAATTTCCCCGGCAGCACACTCAGATTATCGATGTGGAAGAAGTTGATGACACATTCCTTGTGCCCCAGATGACCACTGTTTTTAGTAGATGTATGCCCCTCAGATCTTGGAAATTCTGCATTCTGTCTGTGGAGAGAGAGAGCAGGAGGAATTCCCATTTCTCTGGTCTCTGCTATAGCATTCCTAGTGTGCTAGTGTGTGTTTAAAAGTAAAGTCGCCATCAATTGACTTCTTTGGCAGATTTTTGGGGAGGTCGTGAATTGACGGGAGCTCATCCTCTTTGTTGCTAATAGAGCCCCATATATACTTTAGAAAGGGCTTTCTTTCAATGTTATGACTTCAAAAGACTTTCAGTCCAGCTCTTTTTGAGAAAATGAGGTAGGACAGCATCTCCTGCGTGGCACAGCTGATAGATATCCATGTATGTCCCAATGTGAGACATTGGCAAGGAATGCTGTGGAATCCATCTAGACTCTGAGCTCCCTTTTAACCTCCTCTCTGGGCCTTTGTGCAGCATCCCTTCAGTATTCCATCCCTGTCTCCTTCCTTGTAGCGTCAACCAGCTGCCATTAAAACAAGAGAGAAAAATAAAATAAGACCAGTTTGGAGCGTGGGGAGTGTTTTCCTTTGTCTCATCAAATATGATGGGATTTCCTTTTAACTCCCATGGTAAAAAGTTTTACATAACCAGGGCTTAATGTGGATGAGATTCATTTCTGCATCAGGTTTCCCATCCATAAAAATGTCATGCTTTTAATGTCTGATATTTTGTTCAACAAATGGGAATTTCATACCACTAGGCGGAAGACAATCCATTTTCTTAATGGAATATGCAACTTGCAGATAATCCTAGATCTGAAGACCTGAGACATTTATATACTTAGAAAATCTACTTTATCTCTAAATGGTTTTACCTTTTGGGCAGGATTATCTTCCTCCTTCTGCCCCCTCCCCCCATTCTCAGCTGGCTGATTTCATAGGGGGATTGCTAAAATGCTGAAATAAAAGTTTATGGGACTCTCTGCGTCATTCTGAAAATAGTTTATCTGAAACATATATAGTGTGAATAAGCTGTATCCTGGCTGGAAAAGTATAAACGTATCATTGGTGGGAATAACCTGCATGGCCACATGATGATTTTCAGCGATATCTCAGCATTGGGCCCAAAGCAGATGGACCATTGGCTCCCTGAAATCCATGGTTTGAAAAAACTTGTGCCTCTTCTCCTCTTTGGAGTGATCTCCGCCTTCTCTTCCATTGTTATTACTAACCATGGTTTCATGTTACATTGCACTGATTACAGTGGAGATCAAAACTGTAGTTTGAAGTCAGTCCTGGATAAGGGTCCAAAGGTCATCAATATAATCTGGTAAATGAATTGATTAAAACCCTTTTCATCAACAAAAGGCATGCCCAATTACTCTCCCTCCCCGCCTCTTTTATTTGCACTATTTTCATGGTATAGTGGTAAACTTTGTCATGTAGGAGCCTGACAGCCGTGCCCCTAAGGAGGGTAAGGAAAGGCAGGCTATTCTGTTGATCTGTTATTACACACATACACACACACGTACCAGGGAGGTACAAAGAGTAGTAGTACATAGCATAATACTCAATTTGAAGGTCAGCAGAACTGCAATATTATGCATAATTTTCGGGAGTCAGCTCCATTGAATTTGGTGGTGGTCCTTTCTAAATGCATACATTCATGTACAACACATTGAGCTTTTACAAAAGGGCAGCTGAAATGCAACCTTCAGCTTTTAATTACAACTGCAAACAATCATACAAAAAGTGTTACTATTAAAACTACTAGTGTGAAGTAGGAGCCTTGAGAAAGAAAAGGAAAGAGGCATCCAGCCTCTGCTTCATCATTTTCCTTATTTGCTGACTTCCTCTATGCTCATCTGTCACAAACAAACCCTCATTATTTATTTATTTATTACATTTATATACCGCCCCATAGCCAAAGCTCTCTTGGCAGTTTACAAAAATTAAAAACATTGAACATTAAAAACAAATATACAGTTTTAAAAAACATACAAAGTGTAAAACCATGAAGCACAGATAAACCAAGTAAAAGACCAGAAGTCAGAGCTCAGCACATACTGTTGGAATGCCTGGGAGAAAAGGAAAGTCTTGATCTGGCTCCGAAAAGATAACAATGTTGGCGCCAGGCAAACTTCATTGAGGAGATCATTCCATAATTTGGGGGCCACCACTGAAAAGGCCCTTTCCCTTGTTGCCATCCTCCAAGCTTCCCTTGCAATATGCACCCGGGGGAGGGCCTTTGGTGTTGAGCATAGGGTGGGTTTGTGTTGGGAGAGGCGTTTCGTCAGTTATTGTGGTCCCAAGCCATGTTATCAGTGTATTATCAGCTCATTCACTTGGCAGAGCAAGGAAGATCCAGCAATTACTCTTATGCTCTGGCCGATTACATCTCCAATCCTGTTCTGAAAAAAAGAACAATCCCAGGACAGCTCTCATCACCTGCATTCTCATCCCACTGCATGCCTTACACAATCATGGCGGGCAGATTCCCTCTTTGAAGAGCATTCCCATTCTCTCTTACACAGGAGAAAATACCGTTTCTAAAATGGTGCCTATTGGCACACATTCATAATCCCCGTGTATCACTAAACCCTTCCTTCTATCCTGCATTTGCTCCAGATGAGATTGAAACCACAACACATGGTTTTTCCCTTCTCATTTAAAGTAGCTTTGTTGGTTTTGAAGTTCTTTTGCATCAGTAGTGATAACTTGATTATAAATCGAGTCCTTAAATGTCAGGAAGTTGCTGATTTCACCTGAAAACAGACATTAAGAAACTGCAATGAAAGCTGTGAACTGTATTATCTTAGCTCATCATTCTTCTTACTGTGCACCTCGTTTAACAGCTTTTACCAAATTAATTCTTGCAGAAAGCAACTTGATTGCAGTAAGGGTTGAAGCAAGCTCAAGCAAGCTCCGAAAGTTTGATTAACTGTTAGAAAGAAAGAAAAAAGGAAGTAATAAAAATCAGCTCCTTGTCACATTGCATGCAAATGAGCCCCTGAATAATCAAGGGCTCTTGAATGAACTTGGCTACATATCAGCGAAGAACAGCATCAGGCACGCAGAAGCAAGCGAAGTCGTAGTGAACAGGGACCTCGGAAGAAGTGAGAAGATTTCATCAAGTGTTTGAGCCAAAATGGGGAAAGTTGTGGTGGTGGGGGGGTAGAATTCATGAATATTTTCACCCTGGGTGAAATGTTCCCCTTTGACTAAAAGGTACAAAACTGTTTGAAAAAAGAATGTTTGCAAGGGGATGAGTGTCTGGTGGTGCCAGGGAACACATCCTTCTATCTGAAGAGGTTGGGCCAATGTCTCATATTACGGTGAACATCCACACTGGATTGTAACACACTGTAGAGAAAAGAGGCTCTGGACTGGCAAGGATAATGTGAAAAAGTAGTAGATGAGGGAGTCATGAACCTTTTCATGCCTCCTGTAGTGGCAATTTTCACGTCAAAAGTCAGCATAGCACAAATTCCATCTAACTCTTCTCTGAAATGCAAAGAAGTAGAATCCATATGCCACAAATGATATGCTCCCTAAATGTGCCAGCACTCCAGTACACCCAAAGAACGTTTGCAAGCTCATAGGTTCTCCTTTTCACTACAGTGGCAATTACCCCACATTGGGCAGAGTGAGTGAGATTCCCCACACACTTTTACAACCCTTGAGAAATGCCCTCATTTTCAGCAGTTTAACTGGTCTGTGAGTTCAAATTCCCGCTCGTGTCTCCTGGGTGTCAAAGGCCACCTAAAGATCACCCCCACAGGGAGTGGCTCAGTGGTTACGTGCCCTGCCACCTGTGCAGCTGTGGGCAAGCAGCATAGTCCCAAAGAGCCCAGTTGCCCCCAGCTGGCAGTTGCAGACAAGAAGGGGCTGGCTTGTGCAGCTGTGGCAAGCTGTGCAGGCCCTAGCCAGCTGGGGAGGACTAGCCTCAGAGGGAGGCAATGGGAAACCCCCTCTGAATACTGCTTACCATGAAAACCCTATTCATAGGGTCGCCATAAGTCGGGATCGACTTGAAGGCAATCCATTTCCATTTTTCAGCTAGGACACTTTGATACAGTTGCCTCAGCAGCTGTACAGTAATGTGTGTGTTTGCCACACTGTACTGTGGCCATAGCAAAATGTGGATGTACATCAGAATGCACATCCCAGCATACATGTTATCCATCTGCACTATATTGCTTTCAGTGGGATATCTGTTTGAATGGCGATTCTGCTGTGGCGTTTGGAGCTGGAGAGGGCAGTGCAGGTCCTATGTGCTAATAGGATTATAACATAAGCATGTTCTCTACATGATTCCTGAAAGACTTGGGGGGGAGTGTTTTTTTATTTCTTTATGGAACGCTTCCCAAGAGACCTTGCTTCTTTGATATGTAACAGGGGGGAGTTGAAAAGGATAGGTGCCACCACATTAAAGGCCTGATCCCAACATCATGTGTAACAGATATTCTGATAGGATGGTATCTGCAGGATGCCCTCTCCTGCAGAACACAGTTACTGATTGGATAGGTAGAGGATGAAGCAATCTTTCAAGTAGCCTGGTCCCAAGCTGTATAGGGCTTTGTACACCAATACCGGGGCTTTGAACCTAGCCCAGTAGCTAACGGGCAGCCAGTGCAGTTAGTTCTTTCAGTAGCAGTGTAATGGCGATATTTCATCCCAGCAAACAGTGCATTTTGCACTAGCTGCAGCTTTCAGGACAGCCTCAAGGGCAGCCCCACATAAAAATCTCACCATAGTTCTGTTTTACATGTAAAAACAAGAAATATGGCAGCAACGGCTGTGAATAGGTGTAAACAAAGCTAAAGAGTAGAAGCCTGGGAGTGACAGTGTTTGTTTTATTTAGGATGCACACATAAAGGCACCCTTTTTGCCTTGAAAATGTTTGAGAATGAAAATGCTCTTTAAGAAAAAGTTGGTATAAAGGTTCTTCCAGCTTAGCTTTGCTATATCGGCTGACATGGAATGGATATCCAGACCAGATGCAGGAACGATCTTTGGCGGTGTCCCTTCATTTTGGCTTCTTCTGGCTACGTTGCACAAGGGCCTGTGTCATTTAGATGAGGGCAGAGAGCAATTTCACACTGACAGGACAGCCATCAGTAAAGGTAGAAAAGTACTCGGATCTGCAAACCATTTCCCCACGCACTCTATGTCTCAGTTCTTCTCAGCAAGAGCAGAAGCATCTTCAGTTACAAACCTCCAGCTCCAATAGCAGGTTTTATTTAGTACACTATAAAGACAGTCATTTCTCAGATCATAAAAAGGTCTCCACGTCATTTTCTCTGCGGCGAGCTTTCCGGTGGAGTGGCTGTATCTCTGGGCTTTCATGTCCCGTGAGGCTACGTGGCTCTGTGTATTTATATGCCAAAATAAAATTCAATTTTGCAAATTTTATTAGGTGTGAATTCACACTGGATGGGGGGAAAACCACTTTGTAGAGGGAATGGTGAGATTTAATAAACATCTGCAGATTGAAATTTCTAAGATGAAAATGAATCTTTGACAGGATGGGGTAGTATTGTCCCAGTTTTGTTAGACGTAGCTAGTTCTTCCTCTGGCTTGGAAGGTGACGCAGAGCATCAAAGGAGAGAAACCTCCAGCTTATGCCACCATAAAAGGCAGGTGAAGCATCTCTGGTGACACAGGAGTTGGAATCCAAGGATGGTAGAAGTGGTACTTCTTCATCTTGAAACTCCCCATGTGTGAAGGCCAAGGGACAAAGACTAAGCTTTGATAGTTCCCTCATCTGCACTATACATTTAAAGCAGTATCATATCATTTTAAACAGTCATGGCTTCCCACTAAGCATCTGGGGAACTGTAGTTTGTGAAGGGTAATGAGAGTTGTTAGGAGACCCCTCTTCCCCTCCCAGAGCTACCATTCCCAGAGTGGCTTAACAATCGGTCCCTCTGTAAATCTGTGAGGGGAATAAGGGTCTCCTAACAACTCTCGGCACCCTTAACAGACTACAGCTCCCAGGATTCTTTGGGGGAAACCATGATGGTTTAAAGTGGTATGATGCTGCTTGAAATTATAGGGCCAGCATTTGGTAAGCTGAGATTTCAGCCACTTAAAGTTTGAATAGCTTCCATGTGGGCATCCATTGCAACAGCCATCAAAGCTATTCAGACTGACACATTTATTTGGCTTATATTTTAATTTAGTTACCTGCTATCGGTAAAGTCTTATTTTACTAGCAAACCAAAACATCACAACACTGTTCTTTATTTCTTTTGGCATTTTTTGGCCTGGTCTGAACTGAATTTGGAACTCCAGTAGAAGAAAATAGATTGTTATACTGCAGTTCTCAGTCAAAGGTACATCAGATAATCTTCATGGGGATAAATTTACCAGTCAGTCAACAAGTCATTGCCCCTACCATCAGGGCATGACTCACTTAAGTCCATCAATTTCAATGGATCTACTCCAAGTAAAATGGACAGATTAAGATGGTCCACCCACGGAGACTAATGGAATCCACGGGATTCCTGAATGCCCTGAGGGAGTTCCCAGTAGATAGAGCAGGTGACCCTGCTGAAGCTCTTGTCACACTGTGGAATAGTAAGGCACGTCAAGCTTTTGACACAGTTGCCCCTGAGGGCCCTCTTCAGCTTTATGGAGCCCGGTTTGCACCTTGGTACACCAGTGAGTTAAGGGCAATTAAACAGGCTGGACAACGGCTAGAGCGCAAGTGGCGAAAGACATGCTGTGATCAGGCCCAAGTAAAACATTATAACCATGCCTACTGTGTGGTGGTGAGGGTAGCCAAGAAGGTCCACTTCTCTGCCACCATCACATCTTCAAGTAGCTGTTCAGTGGAGCTTTTCCACATTGTCAGGGGTCTGTTGACATCAACTACAGGAAATGGAGTTTTAGACCCTTTGGAGGAATTGTTTGCAAGGCACTTTTAAAGCTTGCCGAAGGGGGTTGACCGAGTGGATGCAGGGTGTGGTCAACACATCGTTGCAGGAGGGAGAGGTTACAGCTGCCCTTAAAGAGGTGGTGAACCAACCACTCCTAAAAAAGCCTACCCTGGACCCACTGGTTTGCAACAACTACCGCCCAGTCACAAATACCCTCTTTTTAGGGAAGGTGATTGAGAGGGTTGTGGCACAGCAATTGCAAGTACTCTTGGATGAAACAGATTATCTTGACCCATTCCAGTCTGGGTTCAGGCCTGGTTATGGGACTGAATCAGCCTAGGTCACCGTGACATTTATCAAAAGAAGAACAGGAAGAGTATGACCCTGTTATTCTTACTTGATCACTCGGCAGCTTTTGATACCATTGAGCATGGTATCCTTCTGGGCCAACTTGGTGAGATAGGTATTGGAGGCACTGTTTTACAATGGTTCCGATCCTATATCTAGTGTCGTTTTCAGAGAATAGCATTGAGTGATTGTTTTTCGGTCCCCTGGCAGTTTTATTTATTTATTTATTTATTACATTTATACCCCACCTTTCTTTTTATGATAGAAACCCAAGGTGGCTTACGTACAGTTCCCAGGCGGTCTTCCATCCAGGCACTGACCAGACCTGGCCCTGCTGTCCTGCCCAGAGTGAGACTCACAAGACAGAGACGAGGGTGGAATTAATTCCTTTTTTATTAAAGTAACATCGAAGGCAATACATTTCATAGGCTAACACTATGCTAACTCACTGCAGTCCCTAACTAGGCTACCTAAGTACACTCTGCAGCATGTGCAGCAAGTTGACTCTGCACCCAGGTCAGGGGGGAGCAGGCTTAAGTAGGAAAGTTCTTTGCCCGTAATCTCTGACTCCTTCAAAGACCCTCCCTTTGACCAAAGCGCTTCTTCCAGCGTCTGGCGCAGGGCAAAAGGGGGCATGCCTCCTCTGGCTCATCTGACAGTACAGTCTCGATAGGTGCCAACTCAGCTTCAGGGGGTGGGGAAGTGCTTGAAGTGCCCAGAGGGGAGCTCGGGGGGGGTGTGGAGTTGGCGTGTGTGCCAAGACATCCCCCAATGGCTCTATGGGGACGTCTGGAAGTTGAGTGCGGTGTTCTTTGGCAGGAGAATTGTCTGTGGGACAGTGTCAACCACACCCCCTCCTGCCTCGTCCTCGAAAGTCTCAACACCCTCTGATTCTTCCCCTTGCCCTAGCGGCCAGAACTGATGCTCATCCAGGCCCCCTCCTAGATCCTCCTGAAGGAGCTGGGGCTCGACACCTGCTTAGCTTCAGCAGGGAGCTGGCCTTATGTACCTTCAGACCATAGCCTGGGACAGTTGTGCTGTTGGGAGCTGCATTGTCCCCCATGCTGTTTAACATCAAAATGATGCAAAATGAAGCCCTTGGGAATTGTCATCAGGAGATTTGGGGCAAGGTATCAGCCGTACGCTGATGGTACCCAGCTCTCTTTATCTGTAACATCTGAAATGCGAGAGGCCATGCAAGCCCTGGACTGCTGCCTGGATTTGGTGGTGGGCTGGATGAGGGCCAATAAATTGACTCTGAATCCTAGCAAGACGGAGACACTGCGGGTTGGTGTTTCCCAAGTTCAGATAATTGGTCAGTTGCCTACTTTGGATGGGGTTGTACTCCCTCTGAAACAGTAGGTCCATAGTCTGGAGGTGCTCCTGGATCCATCTTTGTGGCTAGAGGTCCAGGTGAGCTCAGTGGCTAGGAGTGCCTTTTACCAACTTTGACTGGTAAGACAGTTGCATCTGTTTCTGGACTGGGATAGCCTGACCTCTGTTGTCCATGCACTGGTAACCTGCAGGCTGGATTACTATAATGCTCTCTATGTGGGGCTGCCCTTGAGGTTGGTCTGGAAGTTTCAGCTGGTGCAAAATGTGGCGGCGAGACTGCTCACTGGGGCAGGGTATGGCCAATATGTCACCGTACTGCTAAAAGAATTGCACTGGCTACCTATTAGACTAGGCTAATTTCAAGGTTCTAGTTTTGGTGTACAAAGCCCTATACAGCTTGGGACCAGGATAGCTGAAAGACAGTCTTATCCCTTATATGGATGGACTGCCTTCAAGTTGATCCCAACTTATGGTGACCCTATGAATAGGGTTTTTCATGGTAAGCGGCATTCGGGGGTGGGGGTTATGATTGCCTTCCTCTGAGGCTAGTCCATCCCAGCTGGCAAGGGCCTGCACAGCTTGCTCTGCAGGTGAGGGCCTCCTGCTGATACCATCTTATCGGGAGGTCCGTTCCACACAACAAAGGAAACGGACCTTTAGTGTAGTGGTACCTACCCTTTGGGATTCCCTCCTCTTAAATATTAGACACCCACTCTGTTATCTTTTCGGTGCCTATAGAAGACCTTCCTCTTCCAACAAGCCATTTAAGTAGAGCCCTTATCCCAGTCTGAGTCTGTGTTGGAATTGCTTTTCAATATGTTTTTAAACCTTTTTAAAAAGTCTGCTTTTATGATGTGTTAACATGTTTTTAGTACTTTTGTTTGCCGCCCTGGGCTCCTACTGGGAGAAAGAGTGGGATATAAATCTAATGAATGAATGAAACATAGTTACATGCAAGCTCATATAACTTTTGCATGTGTTCTCCCATAAATTGTTCTGTTTCCACATTAATCTGCATTTTTTTTAAAAAAAAAATATCCATAATAGCAAAAAGTACATAGTGTTATAGGGTTGAGGGTTAGTTGGTTTGGATGTCTGTGGGTACCCTCCAAGCCTGTAAAACTGTGGTAGAGAAGCCTGCTGAATTGTTCAAGCCAATGTCTTTGCTGATGGACCTGATTTACATGTCTGAAGACTTGATTGAGAGCAGATGTGATGCCATAAGAATGAGGGCACCACCACCACCCCGTGGATGGAGCCCCATCTCCCAATCTTAGGGCAAAGGGACCATTTTTGTGGGTTTTAGTCTGATGTGGAGCTGGGAAGACACAGAGAGGCTTTCTATCTGTGCTGAATCCAAGGCCATGGCTTTGGGGCGCCTCCCTGGAAGCCTAATGGAGAAGCAAGATCTTTTGGACTCTTAATGCCCTTCCATCTTATGCTCAGGTTGTATATATGTGTCAATAAGATCATACATCATAATGACACCATAGCCTCCAGCCATCTTCTGTAGAAGGAAATCAAACCCTAGGAAGCGCTGGATTCCCAGGAATGGAGATGCAAAATCCTTTGGACTGTTAATGCTGAGAGCCTTTCCATTTTATGCTCAGGTGGTATATATGTGTCAATAAGACCATATATCATAAAGACACCACAGCCTCCAGTCACCTTCCTTCCAAGGAAATCCAACCCTAGGTAAATGCTGGAACTCCTGGAATGGAGACGCAAGATGTTTTGGACTGTTAATGCTGAGAGCTCTTCCATCTTATGCTCAGGTTGTATATGTGTCTGTAAGACCATATATCATCTGCACCCTCCTCTGTAGCTTCAAAGTTGGGAATAAGGCTGGCTGCTCATCAAGCTGACCAGAGGGCACCACCTCGCTCTTCATGGCGAGCAGAATTGTTGAAACCTGAACATATGCATTGCCTTATATCAAATTTCTTATGTTCATTAAGTGGTAGCATATACTGTCCATCTCAAGCTGCATTTAGCACAGTTGTCAAATAGCTTCCCCTTAATAAGAACTGTTGGCCAAAAATTAGATGTTTGGTGAAGAAGCAACCAAAGGTTTGGTTTATGAAAGATTTAACACAGATCCTTCTTTTTCTGTTGCACAAAGGTTCCTTTCCACAGCTTCTGTGTTATACACCCGTTGTTTAAATATTTACACAGGCTGAGCCACGTTTTCTGTGTTTGCAACATTTGCCATAGCTCTACCCTTTTCTTTCACAGCAGCAAAAACAGGCTTCGCTGTGTACAGAAGTACCTGGAAAGAGCCCCCAGAGAACTTTCCTTCACTAAGCATAGCAGGTTTATGATACATGTGAGTTTGTTCTGTTTGTTTTAGCAAGAAAGCGGCAAAGTAGAAAGGGTGGTAGATACAGGAGATACTCTGGCCTAGTGAGTAAAACCCTAGATGGGTCATCTTCTTTGTTGCTGCTATTGATCAGAAAGATTAACAGTTCAGTTCAGTTTTATTACGGTCATAGACCCATATAGGTATTGGATAAAATACAAAGAGCAACATTGTACAAAGGTAAAATGAATAAAAATATAAAACAAGTAAAGATTGGTTAATTAATAAGCATGAAAGTAAAACATAGGGATGAGAGACTCTCATTATGTGTCAAACTTGTTTTGACGCTTATATTGAGCAACATAGAGAAATTTGGCCACCAACTCGGTTTGAGATCTGTTAGAACCACTCAGGAGGTAGATTATCAAACGTTCAGGGGGTAAATTGGGAAATTTCGTTATAAGTGGGGTGATATATTGGTATCGTTCCTGTTGATAAAAGGGACAGGCAAACAAGACATGGGCGAGGGTTTCCAGAGCATTCGTTTTACACGGGCAAAAACGTTGATCGTGTGGAATACCGTAGTATCTACCATCCATAAGTGCCGAGTCCAGACAATTAAATCTGGCTTTTGAGAAGGCGTGTCGGAATTTGGGTGTTGTTAGGTATTCAAGATATAAAGGATATTTTGACGGATTTAAAGGCAGTTTGTGATGTAGGGGAGAGCAAGTTTTGAGGGCTGCAGTAGTAGAAATTTGTCGGTCTAAATCTTTGAGTCTGGTACGAATGGAGAGACTGGCTGACTTAGAATCTAATAGGGTTAACTGTTCTAAGGAGAAGCCTAATCGGGGAAGTTTTTCGTGATAGGATTTCATCCATGAGGAGAAATAAGGATCATCCCGAAGGGAAGTTAAGTACCCAGGGGGACAGTTATAAGAGAGTTTAATCCAATAGTTAAAGGCAATTGTCCAAGCTTGGCATTCAATCGATGGTACACATGCTTCCAATCTAAGGGCTGCATTTGGAACAGATCTTGGCAACCCAAAGATTTGCCTGAGAAAAATTGATAGAACAGCCTCTATGTGGGGTTTGTAAGCCAAGATCCATAAAGGGGCACCAAACAGTAACTGAGGGATAATCTTGGATTGAAAGACTTGTATTGCTGCAGGGATGTAGTGCCCACCTTTGATGTAAAAATAACGTAAGATGTTCTTGGATGTGGTACGAGCAGTACACACCGCCCCATGAATATGTGGGGCCCAGGAGAGGGTAGAATGGAAGAGAATGCCTAAGTATTTATAGGAGGAGACTTGAGCAATTTCTTGCCCTTTAATTGTCCAATGAGAAAGTTTACGGCTCTTGGAAAAAGCTACAATTTTAGTTTTGTTATAATTGATAACTAAGTGATTTTCCAAACAGTAGGACATAAACACTTTCAGCAATCGTTTGAGGCCTACTTTGGAGTAGGATAGAAGGGCTGCGTCGTCCGCATAAAGCAGGACAGGGCATCTGTGCAGACCGATTCTGGGTGAGTGAAAATCTGGAGAAAGACAGTTGGATCTTAGATCATTCAGGAATAAGTTAAAGAGAAGGGGAGCCAGTACACAGCCTTGCCTAACCCCTTTCGTTGTGAAGATGGTATTGGTCAGTTCCCCGTTTCGGCCACAACGGACCCTAAGGGAAGTGTTCAGATGTAAGTTGTAAATAAGGAGCAGTAGTCTTTTGTCTATTGTAGTATTTGCCATTTTTGACCATAGGAATTCCCTGGAGATGGAATCAAAGGCGGATTTTAGATCTACAAAGGCTGTGTATAATCCGCTTCCCACCTGATTCCTGTATTTTTCTGCTAGGTGATATAAAACAATGCAGTGATCTAAGACAGAGCGTCCGCGTCTAAATCCTGTTTGTTCCCATCCTAGAATGAGATCAGAAAGATTCACAAGAGAGATTTGGCAGGAGGACAAGACATCGCTACTTCAAAGGTCTGGCATGGTCCTCCTAACTCAACGTCAGGGTTTTTTTAAAATGAGTGCAGCCATTATTTGGGTTCTGAAATGCATGGTCCAATCCTCTGGTCTTCCACACAGTGCAAAAATTGAATAGGGCCTGGCCAAAGGATTTTGCATCAATCTTGCAATCTTGTAATGCTGTCAGAGAATAGTCAGGGGTTGTTGCGCTTGTGGTAGTAACAGAGGACACTACAATGGCACCAACATTGTTTTGTGTGGGTTTTTTTTGCTGTTATCTGTGATACAGCATTTTATTATTGTTATCATCATCATCAGAATTTATCACCCACCCTTCACCTAAAGGTCCCAGGGTGGGTTACAACAATTTAAAAACATATAATTAAAAACAGCCCAAACAACACCACAGAAAATAGGTTGGGTCCTAAAAATATCCATCTCAGGTGTCGAAGGCCAGGGTAAAGAGGTGCGTCTTCAGCATTTGGCCAACGTTGTACAATGAAGTTGCCAGGCGCACCTCGGTGGGGAGGGAGTTCCACAGCTTAGGAACTGCCACAGAGAATGCCTTCACCCAGGCCACCACCACCCCAAATTTCTGAGGGTGATGGAACTACCAAAAGGGCCCCCTCTGCTGATTTTATTTATTTATTAAATTTATTAGTCACCCATCTGGCTGGCAATCCAGCTATTCTGGGCAACGTACAAAATTAAAACATATAGTTACATTAAAATATCAATATTGCTGTTGATAGCAATACCCAAGAGGGTCAGTGGGGAAGGAGGCGGTCTTATAGATACTTAGTTCTGTTAATGATTGCTTTGAACTTGGGCTGCCTTTGAAGACGGTCTTGAAACTTTAGCTGTTCCAAAATATGGATGCTAGACTTTAGACAGGACCAGTTGGTGGGAACATTTCTCTCCAGTAGTTACAAACTAGTAATCAGAGAAGATTGTTATCAGAACACAATTCAAAGTACTGGTTCTTACCTCTAAAAACAGGGATGGCGATCCGGTGGCCCTCAAGGTGTTGTTGAACTGCAACTCCCATCATCCCTAACCATTGATCATGCTAGTTGGGGCTGATGGGAGTTGTAGACCAACAACATCTGGAGGGCCACAAATTCCCCATCCATGTTTTAAAGTCTTATGTGAGTTGGGGCTGGAGTACCTCAAGGAACATCTACCTTTGCATCAACCTGCCTTCCCATTGCAGTCATGGAGAGAGGGGTTTCAGGGGTGGTGGCACCCTCATAAAATCCTTTTCCCAGGATCAGCTTTGTTGTCCTTTAGATGAAATAATCATCAGCATCGCCCACCTATTATTATTATTATTATCATCATCATCATCATCATCCTGCTGGGAGGAAGGGTGGGATACAAATTAAATAAATAAATAATTTACAGTTTTTATTACCACCTTATTGGATGTATGGTTACCCGATGGACACCCGAAGGTCCCCAAGCAGTTTGCTGCCTTGTTTGTTAGAGGTGATGTACTGAATTGCATTACTTTATATGCCATCCTGATAATATTTTATGTTGAAAGGAGGCATATAAATTTAACAGACAAATCATTCATTGATTTTATTTTTCATTTGGTCTCATCCAGTTGATGTTGGGAGCCACCAGGGCTAAAACGAGGAACTTTCAGGCCTGCAATCTGCTGCCCCTTGTGGTAAGCCATTCAAGGCTTATTGATGAAAGAGATCTGGGCTGGAGTGTCCCTCCTGGTTGACTCCACCTGCACAGGGAGCCCATCAATCTCCTCTGACTTGATACAGCTATAAAAAGCTTCTGGGTCAGACTTGGGTTTTGCTTGGGCGACATTCAGCATACCTTTCTCTGCCTGCTTTTTGGAACTCTGATTCTCCAGCCTGCTGGATTCTGCTTAGGTTTTGATCCTGGGGATTTGTGCCTCCATGCCCCTTTCCTGCCACCCGGCATCATAAAAGCTTGCTGCTTGTTCTGGCAACCTGTTGGGTGCCTTTGACAGTAAGCTGCCTGCAACATCCTGTAAATCTGTCCTCCTAAATTCCAGAGTTGAACGAAATGCAAATCAACAAACACAAACGACTGAATGTAGGTGAACACCGCGAGCCCCACTGAATGATCAAAGGCTCCTGCACACATGTTCAAACACAAACAAACATTGCTGAGTTTCTCGGAAGGGTACAAATGTACAGTTCGAAACTTGTTAATGTTAATGAACATCCAAAATGTGTCTTCTGAACCTTTCAATGGTAGATTTGTTTGCCTTCATATCAGAGATGTAAAATTTCTAGAAATATTGACGCCATGGAAAAAAAACATTTTTTCCCAGAAAAAAACAGAATTGTTTGGAAAAATTGAAAAAAATGCAATATTAGCACTTTTAACAGGTTGAAAGTCACTTTGCTACTTCAGGATCATCAAATGTAATTATGTACAAGTTGATTCGGCATAAAATTATCACATTTGGTATATTAAAAGTACATTTTATTCAAACAATTATTACAAATTGAATTTACTTTTTAATTTTTTTACTTTTTTTTGTAACAAATGGATCTACAAGATCCTGAACTGTAAGGAACACCAGGAACCTCTCTCGTTTTGCCAGTTTATGAGGAGCAGGCAACAAACAATTAAAAAACAGAAGAAACCATCAACATTAATAACAAAGAAAATTATTTATGTCTCTGCTAGTTCTCCACAGTGTCAAGCAGACATGAAGCATCCATTCCCATAAAAAGAACTGAGAAAAAAGGAGGACCCAGATGCAGTGAAACATTTTATTCATCATGCTAAAATTAAACATTCCATAATCCATTTTTTTCTTCATTTTTTTCAATTTTTCCAATTTTTCAGAAAAAAACAAAAAAGCCTTCAGAAAAAAATGGAAAAAAACTGAGTTTTTTCTGAATGCTTCCGGGGTTTTTCCGGGCCTTCACATCTCTACTTCATATATGCATTTGCTTTTTCAAATCCAAATCTGCCCCCTTTGTACACACAAAAAACCAAACATGTAAAACAAAATCAAAATGTAAAACAAAATCAAAGCAAGGTAATAGAATAGAGGAGGTTTTTTTTTTTTAATAGAGAGGGTTTCGCTATACTTAATTTTATCCATTATAATTGGACTTGCCAAGAGAGAGAGAGAGAGTCTGGTCTGCTCCTGTGCCTTTAAGAGCAGCTCATTCTGCAGTAATCAGGAGGTGAAATGTTGTACAGCACAGAGATAAATGTTATCACCTGCTACTATCTGAAAATTAAGGTGCTGTTAAAGGCATAAGAGCAAGGCACAGTGATGGGGGGGATTGGAGGGTCAATCCTAAAATGTAATTTGAAAGTGAGTCATAATCGGCACACTGTGTAGACATAAACCGATAAGGCAGTATAGTTAATCCTTTTCGAGAAATAAAAATGTGATGCAGTGGTAAGAGTAGTTGGTAAGAGCATGAGAGAACCAGGTTCAAATTCCTGATCAGCCATGAAAATTCAGGGCCAAGCTACACAAGCACAAGAATCCATTGGGCACCTTTTCCTACACTGCACAACTTAAGACTGGGTGCTCTTTTGAATATGTTTCTCCATTTAAAAACAAGCAAGTCACTCCTTGCCTAAGGAAAACTAGCATGTCAGGGAAAAGATCTTTAGACAAGCTACCACCTCCTTGATATGCTAGTTTTATCTGGGTAGGAGTTGTCCTTTTATAAATACTGTTATTTGGGGGTTGAGATAGATGATTTCTTTGCTGTTCACCGCCCTGGGAGCTTATTGCTATAGGGCGGTCTAAAAATGTAATTAAATAAATAAATAAATAAATAAATAAATTCTTTGGGTCCCCTTCAAACCTTTCATCTTGTATCTGGAAGTTGGGATATGGAAGCAAGAAACCTGTGCTACTGGTTAGATGAGTTTCCTTTGTTAATCTAATAGAGTGGCCAAGTCAGCCTGTGAGTTAATGGCTTATTGAGTCGTCCATCCAAAGGGATGTGGCCAGGAAAGATCCTGTTGCTATTGGAATTCTTTTCAGGGTAGAGGCCCTCCTCCCCCCATCCTGGAGCCAGACAGAGGCTTCTGTGTTTTGGTCTTGTCTTGTGGGTGAAGCTGGAAAGGCACAGAAAGAGGCCTGTCCTCTGTGTCTGTACCTCCAAAGCTATGATCTTTGGGGATTGGGATCTGATGGACTGTTAGTGCTGAGAACCCCTCTATCTTAAGCTCAGGTTGTGCATATGTGTAAATGAAAAAAATGGAAATGGACTGCCTTCAAGTCAATCCTGACTTATGGCGACCCTATGAATAGGGTTTTTGTGGTAAGCGGTATTCAGAGGAGGTTTACCATTGCCTCCCTCTGAGGCTAGCCCTCCCCAGCTGGCTAGGGCCTGCTCAGCTTGCTGCAGCTGCACAAGCCAGCCCCTTCCTTGTCTGCAACTGCCATATGGGGGGCAACTGGGCTCCTTGGGACTATGCAGCTTGCCCACGGCTGCACAGGTGGCAGGGCATGTAACCCCTCAGCCACTCAACTGTGGGGCTGATCTTTAGGTGGCCCTTTACACCCAGGAGACATGAGTGGGGATTTGAACTCACACTCTGGACTCCCAGCCAGGCTCTCCTCCCCACTGTGCTATACCAGCTGTAGTCATATGTGTAAATTACCATATATCATAAGTCTCCACCGAACTTCTTTCCAAGGAAACCAAGCCCTGGGTAAAGCACAGGAATCCCTGGAAGTCTCTCACCACTCGGAGATTGGGGTGCCACACAACAATGTTATTGGATAAGCATATTTAGGTTTTGTCACTTTATTCAGAGTTTTAATGCCTTTTATGTTATAAATAGCTTTGGGACACTGTTCTTTGTGTGAAAAGTGACGATTAAATATAATAAATCAATAACTTAATATTTCTGAATTTCTAAGCCATGGGTCACCAATGTGTTGCTTTCCAGACGTTGCTAGACTACAACTCCCATCATCCTTGCTGGCTGGATCTAGTGAGAGTTGGGAGTCCAACAGTGTTTGGAAGGCACCACATTGGCTACCCATGATTCTAGGCACTCAAACATGCTGTCCCCATCTGCACTCTGAAGTAGTACAATCCAGTCATGTCTGGACTATGCAATTCTCCTGATCACAGTGTTGGTCAAATGACTTCTCAGATAAGCCTGCAGTATTGTTATGAGGACAAGAGGAGATGAGGCTTGTAAGGCATAGGGATGTCGGAGAATTGCAATGGAAATGGGGGTGAAAATTGCTAGCGTTCGCTTATTTGACCCATGCCCGGAACAGAAAGCAAATAGGATTGGTATTTGTTGTTGCTGCTGCTTTCAGTCCACAAACAATACATATCTTCTCCTTTCGCATTGTATTTCTTTTGCATTGAAATGAGTGGAGTGGAATAACTTAATAACAATGTAATTAATTTACATAAATTATGCAAGTTATGTAGTTTTTCCACAGCAGATGGTGAGGCAAATAATGTAGTTTTTGGCAGAAGATGAAGTGCAGTGGAACGGAAACACTGCTTCGTGTGACAAATACAGGGTGGAATGGAAAACGATCCATAGTGGGAACTCTTACAGAAGTGATAAGTAGCTTGTGCCCCATAAATCTGACTAGCTCATCTGTACAGTGCGGTTTCTTTTTGAGAGCACTCTCTTGAGTGCATCGGT
The DNA here is from genome assembly GCF_030035675.1 of Rhineura floridana. Classification (NCBI taxonomy): domain Eukaryota; kingdom Metazoa; phylum Chordata; class Lepidosauria; order Squamata; family Rhineuridae; genus Rhineura; species Rhineura floridana. Next base: position 11,603,568 of record NC_084480.1, read on the forward strand.
TATCCTGCAAATTTTACTCAAACAGAGAACATGGAGAAGGTGGTTCTGCTGCATTGGTGGTTGCTCAGCCAGCTATGGAGAAGCAAAAATGGGAATGAAGAGGGTGTGCATAAGGCGTTCATTGGACTGCTGGATTTCCACTCAAAATCAGGGGGATTTTGGTTGTAAGGAGTCTCAGAGCCCACAGCCAAAAACCCTCCCAAGTGTCTGTTCCAGGGCGGGGACTTTGATGGCTCACCTGTATGCTGGCTGAGGAGAGCATGCAAGCAAGTGTTGGGCTGCCGTTTCTGTAACTTTAGCAGTACTTTTTGGAATCAATGCAACTACAGAAAACTCTTAACTTACTAAAATTTGGGATGAAGGTTTTATTCCTACTTGGACATCTGTGGAGATTACTCAGTAAGTAGAGATCAGATCTCATGGCAGCCTTCTTGTGCTCCTGCATCCTGTGGTATGTTGATGGTTAAAGCCCTCCAAGTTAAATGGCATCTGTTGCTAAACTGGGGGCTTCCCAACCAAGCTGTGTTAATCATACCAATTTGTCGTTTTCAAAGGTGTAGGTACTTTACATAAAATAGTACTCCCTCTATGAGTCTTGCAACTTCTTTACCCTCTCCCTACAGTGGTAAAACTTTAGCATTTCTAAACAGTACTTGAAGGCCATTTAAAGTGGCTTGACATTGCCGCATTGTTCAAAGAAAGGTTATCCGCTCGGTGTGGGAGGGGTCAAGTTTTTGTAAGTAGGGCCGTTGTACTGTACTTAAGGTCTGATTGTTCTCACACAGCTGCCTAAAAACTGAAGCGCCAAACTGTGTTGCGCTCAGGCACAATATTTAAATGGATTTGTTATGTCAGCAGTGATGGGCCCTTTGTCAGAGTTGACAGAAGAATTCTATTGTTCCAAATTTTCCCAGACTCTTTTCCTCCAAAGACAGACCTCTGAAGATAACTAGTCTGTTGTTGAAGAAAACTCTCATAGAGATGCGCAAAGCTGGGGCGGAAGGAGGGAGGACCGGCCGGCAAGAAAACCAATGTATAATATATTTCATTAGCGTGTGGCTAAAAATCTAACAAAACAGTTCGAAACTAAACTCTGACAAACTCGAACCCCAGCTGCGCCCCAGCTGAATTCTTCCCAGCTTCCAAAAATCAACATAAATAGAAAGCTCTTTCCATGAGAGACATGTGGACCTTCCTTAAGGACCCGTTGCTCAGCCGTAAGGCTCATATGGTTCATGCATGGGCCCAGTTTTGCTCCCTGGCTTCACCGCTTAAAAGGTCTTAGGTGGTAGGGCCAGGAAAGAGCCCTGCTAGAGGCCTTGCAGTCCTTGTAGAGTCAGAGATGCACTAGGTTGGTGTTTCCCAAACTCCCCCCCCCCCCACAGACCACTTGGAAATTGCTGAGGATCTTGGTGGACCACTTCATGGTTTTTTTCTGCCTGTTGGGAGCCATTGCAATGTGCTAGGTGCTGTATCATTTTTAATTGTGTTTCTATTGCTGCTTTTACTTCTTATACAGTGTATTGCATTTTACTTTGTACTATTGAATTCACATTGTAATGAAATCAGAAACAATTCAAGAAGTGAAAGGAGCAATAAAAATGCAGTTAAAAATCAGCATGGATATTGAACGCAGTGGATGTGCCGCTTCTCATCTTCCATCACAAATCCACAGGCATGTCACAGACCACCGTTTGGGAACCCCTGGGCTAAGTGATAATGTGTCAGGTTCACATGAGGATTTTGTGTAATCTTACTGCAATTCTCTTAGCTTACCAGAAAATTATTAACTTGTATTTTGCTTGATCAGTACCCCCCCACTCCACCCAGATCCAGTTCAGTGTTCACTTTAGATGGAAATTTGGTGATCACTCTATTTGCCAACACTTCCTAAAGAGACAACATAAGAAAAGCCTGCTGGTTCAGGCCAAGGGCCCATCTTAGTCCAGTATCCTGTTCTCACAGTGGCCAAGCAGTTGCCCATGGGAAGCCCGCAAGCAGGACCCGAGTGCAAGAGCAGTCTCCTCTCCTGCATTTTCTAGCAGCTGGTGTTCAGAAGCATACCGCCTCTGACTATGGAGGCAGAGCACAGCCATCGTGGCTAGTAGCCATTGATAGCCTTATCCTCCATGAATTTGTCTAATCCTCTGTTAAAGCCATCCAAACTGGTGGCCAACTTCCACATATAGTTCTTTGTGGCCATTGCACATACATGTCATTGTCAGGATAAGGCTCTTGGTGTCTGCAGAACTCTTTTTATGGCTCTCTTGCTCAGAAGCAACAACAGTAACGGCGCCAAAAAGCTCAGTGAGGATGATGGCAAAGGAGGAAAATATCTGACCATCTTCATTCCTTTTGATGAGAATCAGAGCCATCTCTGGTTACAAAATTTAAAAAGTCCTTTACGTTTCTAGTGTGTATACACAGCCATATTAATTGTGGAAGCATTACCCGCACAGGGCAAGTAGGCATCCTTTCTGAAATGAAGGAATTGATTCCTTTGAACTGCTGGCTTCATACACTGACCCATTTAATCATTCTGTGCATAGCCTGGAATTTGGACAATGATACAGATGTTCCAGAGAACATGGGAGTCAACTGCACTGTGCTGTCCTTTATGCCCTGCAATGTTGCTTTTGAAGGTCACAATTAAGGGCCGCATTAGGCATTTTGCCCACAAGGTGGTTTGCAGTGATCCCAGAGAACACAGGCCCAAGCGGGGTCCTGTGAATGAGGGCAATCGCTGACATTCACAGTGCTTACATGCACAGCTGTGTCATGATACTTTCCCATCCTTTTTGTCTTGAATGCTAGGAGGAGTTGGGGATAGCGTTGCACAAATATGGTATTATGGCTTCTGAGAAAGGAAGAAGGCCTCCCCCCCCTTTAGAATGAGTGATCCTTGTAGTTATTTAGGCTGCAATCCTGTACATATTTATCTGGGAGTAAGCTAGTGAAGATGGTAGAGCTTATTTCCAATTGAGCATTCCTAGGATCACATTGTTAATTTGGAAGCTGAACATTTTCCCACTCCTGTAAGCAGAGACTGTGACAAAAATTAACATTGTCTGTCGCTACTTGCTGTTTTTCCATGGATAAATGTCTTTTTTGGGGGGTGTTTCGGCCCTCTGTCACAGGGGGGCACTAATTGTGTATTTAAATATTGGGGGAGTGTTTTATTTCTCAGAGAATAAAAATACTGATGCCGGTCATCGTGGAGGAGACTCAGATATGGCAATGACAAAACCACCATTAAGTGTTTCTTATTATAGTGGCCAAATTCATAGTCTGCCTTATCTCTGCTAGGACACTTTCGGAGACCTTTAAAAAGTTTCCTTTGAGGAAGGAGAAAGTGGTAACTGGGATAGCATTACAGTGGTATTTCTGAACCTTACCATTTCAGGCAGAATCACATCATCCATATAGGAAAGCCCTCTATCTTTTTTTAAAGACTACAGCGTGAGAGAGGGAGTGTGTGTGTAAAATGGACAGCAAACCACGTGTTGTATATGTAAGACTCGTCCAATCTCCCTTCGTCCACTCCTCACTTTTTAATGCTTTCTGCAAGGAGACTGTGTACTAATTAACTAAGAGAAGTAACCAGTGATATGCCTTTTTATTTTATTTTATTCCCCTTCCGATGATTCAGAGTGATTAGAATATGAAAATTATAAGCACAATGGTGCAGATGTTTTAAAATCACAGCAGACAGCAATTAGTGACATGGGAACCAGCTGCTTATCTGTCCAGATAAAGCTTCTTGATAGGGAATTACACTTGAGGAACAATCTTTTGCAGATGAATCGCCTAATGCTTTAAAGAGGGGAGCATCAAGGTATTAACTTTGATTTGTGAGCCAGTTTCCTATCAAACAATCTAGCTGATGCCTCTCCAAGAAGGTGGATTTGGGGAATTAGGGAGAGGGGTTATGTACAGGTTAGGAGCTGATTTCCCTCCTCCCTCAGGAAACGGCACATGGAATTGTTTTGTGATCTCTGCTACATGCTTGATCTTTAGATTATAGGGTAACCTTGCCTTGGTAAACCATCTCCGCGTCACTTGTACAGTTAGAGAGAGAGACAGAGTTTGAATAGAGGTTGACTGTCCACTTAAAGGTACCATGTTGGCAAATAGAGAATCTCACACAGGATAATTTCTTAGGTAGATGTCACGTGCCTTGTTGAGAACTCCCGGCAAAGTGGGCAGGAGAAGGTCTGCGACAAGATCTGCAATACTTCAGTAGTCTGGCTAGTGACAGCCCCATACCTGAGGCACCAACTGCAATAGATGAGACGGAGGTCGATGGTGAACCTCCCATCTCCACCCCTTCTGACCCTGCTCTGCCTTCAGATTCACCTCCAGGTCCACCGGGACAGGAGGAATTGGAGCCATGGCCAGAGGAGGAGATAGAGACAAACTGGTAGAGGTGTGACCTGCCCCACTGCCAAGGATGTGCTGCTATCTGCACAAACTGAGCCCATTCCCCAGCCCATCCGTGGGAGTGCCCATTTGATGTCCCAATTCTGATCTGGGAGACAGTTCCCATGCACGTAGTGAGCCTGCCCCAAGTCTACTTAAGTTTTCTCAGGGTGTGTGTCAAACTGTGACAGCATCTTAGCCTGAGTAGCCATGCCTCGCCAAGCCATGTAGGAATCTAGAGACCTGTGTAATCTGTAACCTGATCTATGTACCGCTCTAGACTTTAAATTCACATTTAAAATAATGGGAGGAAGCACGTCGGTGATCTCAAGCTTAATTCTCAGGGGTCGAGCCAGGACAGCAAAGAGACATTAAGCAAGCCTAACACCTTTATTTATTTTATAATCAAACATTCAAGAAGCTGCCTTTTTTTCAGGCCTGAAAGTAATTCCTTTTGCCTCCTCAGGGAATGACCAAATGCAAATATCATTCACTCTCTCACTCTCTCACTCTCTCTCTCTCTCTCTCTCTCTCTCTCACACACACACACACACAGAGAGAGAGAGAGAGAGAGAGAGAGACTTTTGCATGCAAGAGGGATTTGTCGACAAGCCACTCAGAGGTGACACAGGATTGAGGTACATTTCAAGAATCCTGCTTGGACACAACATTGAGAAATGTCTCTCTCCAGCTACAAAAGCAGCAACTGCTGAAGGGGCCAGAGACCATCTACCTGTGTGAGTTTCTGCAAGACCTGCTCCCTGCATTTCTGGCTAATTTCCACCTGGCCTGGAAGGGCGGGGCCCTGTCTCTCTCCAGCTACAAAAGCAGCAACTGCTGAAGGGGCCAGAGACCATCTACCTGTGTGAGTTTCTGCAAGACCTGCTCCCTGCATTTCTGGCTAATTTCCACCTGGCCTGGAAGGGCGGGGCCCTGTCTCTCTCCAGCTACAAAAGCAGCAACTGCTGAAGGGGCCAGAGACCGTGTGTGTGTATGTGTGCGTGAACCTGCTGCTCAGGATGTCTATAGACTACTGGGGTTTTGTTTAGTATTATATGTTATATTTTACTCTATGTTATATTTTAGTCTATGTACGCCGCCTAGAGTGGCCGTTAATTCGGCCAGATAGGCGGCCTAGAAATAAAATTTTATTATTATTATTATTATTATTAAATGAAAAATATTAGTGTGATCATATTTGTCAAGGTAGGTAGATTCTAGATATTGCTAAGCTGTCAATGGGGGCTCATCTACACAGGGTTTTACTGTGTGTCTGGTGCTACTCACATATCCTTTTAATTGACATAGTTCACGTGTCGATACTGGAAACAGAAGCTATCACACACTTTCCCTCCTGTAAATCCTTACTAACCCAATCCTCTGATAATCCAAAAAGGGAAGGAAAAAAATCTTTGTGTCTCTAGGGCTTGCAGACGCTTTGCTCTGATGCTTTTAGGTGGGTGTGTCAGTCGTTCTCCTCTCCACACCCACTCTCCTCCTCCTCCCTTCGTTCATTTCATTTCCTGTGGGCTGAAGAGAAACTTCCAATGTTCTCTCCCATTCTGCAAGCCTTTTCTATGTTGCTGCCAACGGTGCCTTATATTTCTTTACCCCCTAAATTGTGCACAAAAACATAACACTGCTCAAACAAAGATTTATATTTCATCTGTATTGTACCATACCATTTGTAAAATGCAAATAATCGCACTTCCAGGTTGTTGTTTTTTTAAATGAAACTTACTGGTAGAACAAACTGAGCATGCTTGGTTGCCAGGTAACCAGAGGGAATGGAAATGTTAAATTAAAGGGCATGGTCTTTAGGGAAACTGTGATTGATGCTTCCCCTCAAGTGTGACTATAAAACACCGTGTTTGCAGCTGGTATTGAGTCCTTACAGTGGATGGTGCAAACAGAAAGTGGAGGTTTAAAGCAGCGTCTTTAGCACAAAGGTATGCTCCAATGTGGATAAACCCTGAGTTTCTGCTAAAGTTAAATTTCAAGACAGTTTGAAGGATTCTGTTTAGGCAATGCATACAAGAAAATTTGAGGAAAGCACAAATTGGTAATAGCTGAATTCAGACAACTCTCCAAATCATGGTGTGGAGGATGGGGAACAAGCCATGGGCTCGAGTATGTCTTCCTTCCCTTGCATACAGAGCTTAATAGGTTACTTCCTGGTTTTATCACACTGTCGTTTGCCATTACACCTGAAATGGGAAATGGTGGTTTGAGCAAGCCCTTCAAGTCAGGATTGCAAACTGTGATCAGACCCAGATTAGGCAGATTCCCTTCCAACCCCATGTATGCTATGATGACGTTGCCTCCCACATGCCCAAAAGCAGCCATTGCACCAGTGACTTAAACACCACCCACAGTGTAAGATGCAATTCCAATATGATGAGCCAATATTGCCTACAAATTCATGATGCTGGTGAGATTTATTCTAAAGACTTATCTGATTCAAAGCTCAGGCTCTTAGCCATGTCGCTGTAGAACAAACTGTGGCAGCCATTGAGCCTGCCTTATCCAGTCTGCTGGTGCTGGTTGTTTTAAAGCCATCTCTCCTTCTTTCCTCTCTTGTTTCTTTGGCATGCTGGCTGTTGCTTTGTGTCTTGTTCTTCTCCCTGCCTTTTGACAGTGCAGTTCACCCAGCGGGGCAAAGAGAAGCCAAAACACTAGGAGCAATGGGATCAGGCGGGGAGCCAGATGGATACACTGGGAGCAAAATACACTCTGAGTGCATTAATTTCAGCTTGCTGTGCCAGTCATTCTAAGTAAACAGTCTATGCGTATCAGTTGCAGCTAATGAAACTCAACCTGCTCTGAGCCACAGGATCTGTGGTTACCATGCAGCAGGAAAGCACACAGAAGGATTCCCATTACTCCCCTCCACACACCTCCTGAATGTGCAGCCTTGAAAAGCATGTTGAGGAAAAATTAAGGGAATCTCATGATAGAAAGCAGGCCGGCCATCCTGGGAGGTAGAATCTGAATTCAGATGTGTGGACCAGGTCAGATTTGGCCTAGACTAAAAGAGGGCAACTTGACTAACATGTTGGTAACTGGAAATCTAGCCTTCAGCCTGACTGATGGGAGTTGTAGTCCAAAACAACTGGAGGGCAGCTGGTTGGAGGAGGCTGCTCTAACCACTGCACTCTGCTGGCTTTTCATTTGTCTGCAGCAGGGCTGGGCAGACTTCAGGCTTGCAGGATGTATTTGTGGTTCTTTTTACTAGAATCCCAAGACCCACCAACTGGATGCAGGTTCAAAAGACAATGGCAAGCATTAAGAGTTCTGAGCTCAGGGATTTGTTTCTGAGCACCAGAACTGAACTCAATCCTTCCACACAAAAATCCACTCCTGTTTACCTTCCTGCAAACTTTCTTCATTTTTTGGGGGGGGGGAACGGGAGAGAGGTGGCCAAGTGTCACATTTTTGTTGTTATTGTTATATTGTTAAAAATTAGGAGTCAGAAATCCTTGTCAATCTACTGCAAGGTCCCGTCTACAAGCAGATCCCAATCTCCTGTCCACCCATGGTCTACAGCAGCCTTTCCCAACCAGTGTGCCTCCAGATGTTGTTGGACCACAGCTCCCATCTTTCCTGACCATTGGCAATGCTGGCTGAGACTGATGGGAGTTGTGGTCCAACAACATCTGGAGGCACACTGGTTGGGAAAGGCTGGTCTACAGTATATCTTTTCTAAAATGCTCTCTTTAAAAGAGAAAATGCTATCCTGTTCCTTGTAAAGTCCCTTGATATGAGAAATAATGGAATTTGGAAAAGAAAGGTGAACAGGAGACAGGATATTTCATATTTTTTAGAAAAATAATAGATCAATTGTGCCAATAAAAAGTGTCAGCAAGCTTCGGAATTGTGCGGAACTTTTTCTCAGCCCAGAGCAAGATTTCCCATGACACTGGTTGCAAAGATTCTCCCATCTCTTTCAAATAAAACTAAACATTTTATCATGGAAAGGATAGGCATCCCTTCTCTAGAAAGCAAGTTCTTATGGCAGTGTGTGGGCAGGGACGTAAGGAATAGGAGGGTGGTCTTTTAAATCCAATGACCCTGGGTTGTTTTATTTTGTATATTCTGTATATAGCCCTTTAAAAAAATGTTACTTTTTAAGATACCTTTTGTTACTCACTTATTTCTTAAAATATGTGTTTATGATAAGAATATTTACCTTATTGTTCAGCTGCAAAAAAAATGTTTCTGATCATCTTTTTGGGGAGAATTAGAAAACCTAACTTTCTCTCCCCCCCCTTATCTTTTCCCATCCTAGGTTTATGACAGGCTGCAAAAGCATTCTGCTGTGCACTACGGTCCAGACCTCCACCAAGACTTCACCAATGACACCTTAAAATCACGGCACCAGCAAAAAAGCAACAGCCAGCATCATCTCGACTGGCCGGTAAGCTCTGAATCTGGGTCAACTCCCCCAGCCTGCTTCATTGCGCCAGAGCCAAACCGAGAAACCGCTGGTTCCTCCAAGATCCCTGCTTCGGAGCCTGCTGTATCTTTCAACAAGTCCCAAACTAAGAAATCCAATGCCAGCAACACCTGGGGTCAATTGTCAAACAGTAATAATAAAGACCTTGCAGCGTGCAGTGCAGTCCTGGGGTCAAATTCTCTGGGCTTAACTTCTCAGCCAAACAGTCTGTCTGATTGCAATGGTTTTTCACCACTAGCGAGTCAGGAGGGCCAAAAGGAAGCCCTCGATCAACCCACAGGCAGCACAAAGAAAAAATGCAGTAAAAAAGATTTAATCATCCAAAACACAGACATCGAATGGGTGAAAAATCCTCAGAAGTCGTTTGAAGCCAAAAGCCATGACAGCTTGGAAGGGAAAAAGGAATTCAGTGCAACCAAACCATCACCTCCTAGGCAAAGCCCAAATTCCACCAACAGTACTGAAAATGATTCGAGTCATGTACGGATTACCATCCCAATCAAGACTCCAGTCGTGGAGCCGCCTGGTCACAAAAGGAAGAAACGGCAGTCTGCAAAAACTGTTGTTGACAAGAATGTCCCAGAGAAAACCCCACCTTCCGGACATGCTGTGAGCAGCGATGTAGCCAACAGGACTAACTCACAAGCAGAGGTGTGCAAGAAAGATGTGCGAATCACAAAACAAGGGAAAGCTGTTGAGAGTGAGCCTTCATTGGTACCAGTGGAAAGCAATGAGTTAGCCAATAAGTCTCCCACTACCAACACCACCAGGCTCAGGAAGTCTGCAGTTGTGACATCTGTTTCAGTTGCAAGTGATATCCCAACACCAAGCAAGCACCCAGAGGTTCAGCACCCAAAGTTTGCAGCAAAGCGAAGGTGGACTTGTAGCAAACCTAAAAATGTGGTACGGGAGCCTTCTCTAGGCCTCCCCGAGAAACTGATGGTAGAACCTCCCTCAGCTTATCCCATAACACCATCTAGTCCTCTGTATACCAATACAGACAGTCTTACTGTGATTACTCCCATCAAGAAGAAGAGGGGGCGACCAAAGAAACAGCCTTTGCTCACTGTTGAAACCATCCATGAAGGAACATCCACCAGCCCAGTCAGTCCAATCAGCCGGGAATTTCCTGGCACAAAGAAGAGGAAGAGGCGGCGGAACTTGGTGAAGTTAGCCCCAATGGCACCAGGGGAAGATAACAGCTCTATCAGCGAGCTGAAATTTCACAAGAAGGTTGGCAAGCTTGGCGTACTGGATAAGAAGACCATCAAAACTATCAACAAAATGAAGACTCTCAAGAGGAAGAACCTTTTGAGCCAGATCTTATCCTGTTCTAGTAGCATAGCTTTGAAAACAAAAACCCAACCGCCAGCCAATATAGGGGCTCCGACCATCGATGCCAGACTAGGGAAGCAAATAAATGTGAGCAAGAAGGGGACTATCTACATCGGCAAGAAAAGGGGGAGAAAGCCAAGATCTGAGCTGCAGCCCCCACTGGAAGAACCGAAGACAGCCATGAAACATTTGAGGCCTGTATCCAGCCAGCCAGAAAACCCAGCAGTGCCTTCCACCTTGCAGTCACTTGTGGCATCATCACCAGCAGTTGCCCATCCACTTTCGACGCAGTCTAATGGCAACCTTAGCCCCGCCAGCACTGAAACAAATTTTTCAGAGTTAAAGACTATGCCAAATCTACAGCCCATCAGCGCTCTTCCCACAAAAACTCAGAAAGGAATTCATGGCGGGACTTGGAAGTTGTCCCCGCCCAGGCTCATGGCGAATTCTCCATCCCACCTTTGCGATATAGGTTCCCTGAAGGAAGTCACGCTGTCTCCAGTGAGTGAATCCCACAGTGAGGAAACCATACCCAGTGATAGTGGGATAGGTACTGACAACAATAGTACTTCTGACCAAGCGGAGAAGACTTCAGAATCTCGCAGAAGATACTCATTTGATTTCTGCAGCCTGGACAATCCAGAGGTCATTCAGTCTGACACCAGCACTAAGAACAGGCATAGTCACCGGCAGAAGCATCTCATCGTTGATAACTTTCTCGCGCATGAGACCATGAAAAAACCAAAGCACAAGAGAAAGAGGAAAAACTTGCAGAACAGAGATGATCTCCAGTTCCTGGCAGACCTGGAAGAGCTCATCAGCAAGTTCCAAGTGTTCAGGATTTCTCACAGGAGCTACACGTTTTACCATGAAAACCCGTACCCCAGCATTTTCAGGATTAACTTTGATCATTATTACCCTATGCCATATATCCAGTATGACCCTTTGCTGTATCTCCGCAGGACCTCCGACATGAAGTCTAAGAAGAAGCGTGGTAGACCTGCCAAAACCAATGACACCATGACGAAGGTGCCTTTCTTACAAGGGTTTGGTTACCCTATTCCCAGTGGGAGTTACTATGCACCCTATGGAATGCCTTACACATCAATGCCTATGATGAATCTTGGTTACTACAGTCAGTATCCAGCTCCTTTGTACTTGTCTCACACTCTCGGCTCAGCTTCTCCGTTCATGAGGCCTACTGTGCCTCCTCCCCAGTTCCATGCAAGCTCTCACATGAAGATGCCCAATACTGCCAAGCATAAAGTAAAACATGGTGTTCACTTGCAGACACCTGTGGGCATGGGCCTTGGGGATGTGCATTCTTCACTGACCTCTCCAAAGGTTGCAGGGACAAGCATGCCCAGTGGACGACTTCACAAAAGGAAACACAAACATAAGCACAAACACAAGGAGGAGCGGATATTGGGGGCTCACGATGACCTGAGCAGTCTCTTTGCTAGCAAGGCCACTGGCTTCTCCAGCCACTCTGTCAGTGAAAGATTAAATGTCTCAGACAAAGACCTCTCCTTGTTGGCTGAGAAAAGCAAGCATAAAGAGAAGCAGAAGCACCAGCATTGTGAAACCGGGCACAAGGGTTCCAAGAGCAACTTTGAAGTGGATACCTTGTCGACGTTGTCGCTCTCTGACACCCAACAGTGGGTGCAGAGCAAGGATAAGAGTAACTCAAGCAATGATCCCATTGACTCTTGCATGAAGAGGTACTCTGGGAACACTGAGAGCAGTAGGTCCGAGTCCCTGGACGTGTTTGGAGAGATTAATTCCTTGAGCGAAAAGCGGGACATTGACGGGAGCGGGAGCAAAAGGAGGAGCTTTGAAGGATTTGGGACCTACAGGGAGAAGGACCTTCAGACCTTCAGGACAAGTAGGAAGGACCGGAATTCCTATGACTCCTCGTCCGGTTCAGGTAAGAACCTGAAAAGATAATATTTCGCTCCATGCAGGCTTCTATGTATTTATGTCTGTATTTTCCTTGCAACTGTTTTAATGCCTGTTATTTGATGTTTATTTACTGCATTTTTGGATAGTGCTCTTCTTCTAATGTACTCGAGGTGGTTTATTATTTAAAATTAGGGATGGGGAAAAATTTGATCCAGTTTGCATTTAAAGTTGAATCTGTCAAATTCGCACCTTCCAAAACAATATGAGAACAAAAAACAGCCATCAGTCAAAATTCACACTTATCTGAATTTTGCAGTTCAGTTCTACCACCAAACAAGGTTAACTAAAATGCATATATTAGGGGAGAGTATGCATAAAATGAATATATTAGTGAAAATATCATACAAAAATGCATTATATTAGGAGAAATTCCTTGCCAAAAATGTATGCATTTGTTAAAACCTCATACAAAAATATGTTTATTAGTAGAAATTTGCATGAAAATGCTGAAGAATTTTCATGAGGATTTTTTTAAAAAATGCAAATTGCTGCAGAAACGTGGAGAACTGAATTTAAAATTGGAACAATGGTTTACAATGTCAAATAGCCACAATGGGGGGGGGAAGGGATGGAATGGAAAGAAGAATATAGACAGATACCTACTCTCTGCTGTTGCTGCTGCTGCTGCTGCTGTTGCCATATACTGAAGTTGTGTCATGTCCATGTGGAATGGCCACTGCAGGAGACAGTTCCGGGATGGAGGAGCCAAATGGTGTTGTCCAAACTGATGGACAGCCCAAGTTGCTGGCTTATGCTTGCAGACTGAAAATTGATGCTTCTGCCAGGGGTGGGTTGAGTACTTTTAAACAGTACAGTGAGCTCACAGTGCAAAAGTCCAAGTGCAGCTAAATAAGTAAGATATTTGGGGAGGGGACATTGCTCGGTAGTAGAACACATGGTTTGAATGCAGAAGGCCCCAGGTTCAGTACCTGGCATTTCCAGGTAGCAGGTGCTAGGGATGATCCTGAACCCTTGGATACCAGCTGGCAGTCAAAGTAGACAGCACTGAGCCGAATGGGTAAGTCCTCTGGCTCAGTTTAAGGCAGCTTCATAAATTAATTTGCGGTTCTACAGACAAATCCAGGCAAATAACTATAGTTCCATATGTGTCACCTCCTCCAGTAGCCCTATTGGGTACTTTGTTTGCATGTAAAATCTACACACGAGCAGGTACAGTGGGGATGAGCATGCTGTGGAAGACGGAGGTCTACAATGAGGAGCCTACTCTACTTTTGGACACACACACATGGGGGTTATAAATCATGCAGGGAGTGGACACGAGTGGCGGAGGCTCCCTGCTTCAGACCTCTGCCCTCCACAAATTGGAGTTGGGGGGGCCAGGGGAGTGGAAGACTCAGAGGCTGGGGCATAGTGCGTTCATCCCTGCACTCCCACCTGCTGCGGCCTCTGTTGCCGCTATAGCCTGGGCCTGCACAGCCAATGCCGCCAGAGCCACTGAGGCCTGCATGGCTGCTGTTGCTGGAGCCTGTGTGGGTGGTGCCGCCATGCGGCTGCCGCTGCAATGTAGATTGCCCACTCTTTGCTGCCACACCACACACCCCCACTGTCACAACACATGACGGCGTTATGCACACACAGAGGCTGATTTTGGGGAACTGTGGTTGTGTCACAATTCCTGTTCACAAGTGCTGATACTATGTGCGTAAATAGTTGTACACACAGACGTCAGGGTCAAAAGTAGCCAATACCATCTTGTTCCTTTCCATGTGTTCTGTCTAGGTGTGAAGAATGATGTGAGAACAAGCCTACTTCTGGCTTTTGAAAGACGGTTAGAAATAAGAAGGTCCCTCCTGGATCAGGCCAATGACCCATCTAGTCCAGCATTCTGTTCTCACAGTGGCCAACCAGATACCCAATAGGAAGCCCCCAATCAGGACTTGAGCACAACAGCACTCCCCCCCCGCAGTTTCCAGTATGTGGCTTTCAGAAGCATACTTCTACCAACAGTGGAGGCAGAACATAACCACCAGAGTTAGTAACCAATTATCTTAGAATCATAGAATAGTAGAGTTGGAAGGTGTCTATAAGGCCATCGAGTCCAACCCCCTGCTCAATGCAGGTATCCAAATCAAAGCATTCCCGACAGATGGCTCTCCAGCTGCCTCTTGAATGCCTCCAGTGTCAGAGAGCCCACTATCTCTCTAGGTAATTGGTTCCATTGTCATATGGCTCTAACAGTTAGGAAGTTTTTCCTGATGTCCAGTCGAAATCTGGCTTCCTGCAACTTGAGCCCATTATTCTGTGTCCTGCACTCTGGGATCATCGAGAAGAGATCCCGGCCCTCCTCTATGTGACAACCTTTCATGTACTTGAAGAGTGCTATCATAAAGCTTTGAACAGCCTTATCCTCCACACAAACGGAAGTACTTCTTCACACTCCCAAACGAATTCACTCCCAAAGGATCTATCTAGAGGTCTTAAGGCCAGAGTAGCTTACCCAGTCTTCCTTCTTAGAGGATAGGCAATGAACCTCCGAACAACAGGAACATCTATCTTAGAATCATAGAATCATAGTAGAGTTGGAAGGGGCCTATAAGGCCATCGAGTCCAACCCCCTGCTCAATGCAGGAATCCAGATCAAAGCATTCCCGGCAGATGGCTGTCCAGCTGCCTCTTGAATGCCTCCAGTGTCGGAGAGCCCACTACCTCCCTAGGTCATTGGTTCCGTTGTCATATGGCTCTAACAGTTAGGACAATTCTTCATCTTCTATGAATTTACAGTAGAATAAAGCTATCAATGGCTTCTAGCCACAATGGCTATATCCTCCCTCCACTGTAAGAAGCTGTATGCCTCTGAATAACAGTTGATGGGAATCACAAGTAAATGTGCCAGTTCACACATTTATATGTACTTGGGAATGGTTTATTTGTTTATTATTTGATTTATATCCCGCCCTTCCTCCCAGCAGGAGCCCAGGGCGGCAAACAAAAGCACCAAAAACACTTTAAAACATCATAAAAACAGACTTTAAAATACATTAAAACAAAACAACTTTAAAAACATTTTTTTTTAAAAAAAGCTTTGAAGACATCTTAAAAAGAGGGGGGAGGGTAAAAGCATGTTTAAAAAAGGTTTAAAAACATATTAAAAAGCAATTCCAACACAGACACAGACTGGGATAAGGTCTCCACTTAAAAGGCTTGTTGAAAGAGGAAGGTCTTCAATAGGCCCTGAAAAGATAGCAGACAGGCCTGCCCTTAGCATGTGCAGGGCCTGAGGCAAAGGCGTAGTTGGGGGCCCCCCACATTCTTTTTCTCTCTATATTATATATATATTGAGAGAGAGAGAGATTGATTTTATTTATGGATGTATGTAATTATATTTAATTTACATATGAGGATGACAGAATTTAATCATGTCTGTAAATGTCTGGCTGCTTTGTTGACGGGCAATTACATTCGGATTAAAATTAAAATAATACAAATAGAAACTATATATTTATTCTCAACAATTTATTTTCCTTGCTTTCACTTCTGCAAAATCATTAATCATCTTGTCCAAATCTAGATCTTCACACAATTTATGTTCTATTGATAATAAAGTCAAATTAGACAACCTTTCTTGAGACATCGTAGTTCTTAAATAATTTTTCAATAATTTCAGTTTAGAGAAATTTCGCTCTGCTGATGCAGTGGTAACAGGAATTGTCAATAAAATTCTTAAAACAATAGTGAGATTTGGAAATGAATCATGAACCTTAGAAACCAGGTTTAAACATTGCAGTGGTGTCACATATGATAAGTTTTCCTCATTGCAGAAAATACTACAAAACATGAAACACTGAAGTCAGTGGGAATTACTTTCAAAGGAAAGGCTGCAGCTTAGTGACAGAGCACATAATTTGCATGCAAAAGGTCCCAAATTCAATCCCGGGCATCTCTGTGGGGGGCTAGGACAGGTGCCTATCTGAAATCCTAGACAGCTGCTGCCAAGCCCAGACACCAAATGAACACCCCCAGCCGGGTTAGTGCTTCCCTTCCCTCTCTGTTGAGACGTTTTGTTTTGTTACTGGGGCGTCTTGGGGATTTGTTTTTCTCTTCCCCAGTGATTTCCCGCCCTTGCTCCTTTGCTTTGGGGGCAGCGGCGGCTGCTGTTCTCAAACAGGCAGTACCCCGTTCTTCGTCCGCAGAGCCCCGTTTTCCCAAGCCTAGCTCCTATACCTGTCCTCATCGCCAGCTCCTATATCACTTATGCGGCGGCGGCAGCAGCAGCTTTTTATTTTTGGCTCCCGGGAGCACAGCTTTCCCTAGCCGGTTCTCACCGCCAGCTCCTTTACCACTCAGGCGGCGGCGGCTTTCTATTTTTGGCTGCCGTGAGCGTGCGGCTGCAGCTCCCTTTTGTGCAGCTTTGTGAGCAGCTCGCCTGGCAAAAAACCCTGCAGCGAAATTTTTTCTTTTCTAGCCTCGCTGCAGCTTCGGCCGTTGGAGTTTGTGGCTGCGCTGCCCCCCCCGACTTGCTACTGCGGCCGTGAGAGGGAGGTGGCAGCTGTTCCTTTTAAGTCTGTGGCTTCTCTCCTGAGACCGCAGCGTTTTTTCCCCTGACTCAGCAGCCACTCTCAGTTTTCGCGGCAGCGGCTTCTCCTGGCAACGTACGGCCGCCATTGCTTCTCACACAGATCGCCAAGCGTGGCCCCCCCCAAAGCGCGGGGCCGGGGGCAACTGCCCCACTTCCCAGTGCCTAGGGGCGGTACTGATAGCAGAGATGGTGCCTGTCTAATATTTAAGGGTAGGGAATTCCACAGGGTAGGTGCCGCCACACTAAAGGTCCGTTTCCTATGTTGTGCAGAATGGACCTCCTGATAAGATGGCATCTCCATCTACAAAATGGTTCTCCAACTACAAAATAGACACACACAAGAAGCCAATTGTGCTTAATGATTAGTGGATGTGTGTTTGGATATCAGCTTTTCTCTGCAGAATATATAGCAGGAAAGATTGGGGGGGTCACAGCCTCCATTTAAACTCATGTGCATAATTCACAATTATTGATGCTTTTTGTACCCGGATAGTCCATATATGGAACAAACCACAAGTGTAAAGCACGAGTAAAGTGATCAGGTGATACTGTCACATGGCTAGGACCTCTTCCGTCACCTCCCAGTTTCTCAGTTTAGCAATATATTCCACCCAATCTTTACAAATAATTAAAAAAAATAACATGGCAAATCTACTAGAAGGTGACTTTCCCTCATTGGCAATATCTTCCAAATCCCTGTGTTGACATTTGACATTTATTACTGCAGTTTTCAGTGGGTCTCCACAAAGTGGTAAATCCCACATCTCAGTTCATGGAAGAATATTCAGAGGAATTGGTCACCTCACCAAAACATCACTTAGCAGTTGCTTTGGTCTGTGAAAAATGTGTGCAAGTATCATGCCTTAAAGAACAGATTCTCTGCGAGCAAGAGAACCAATAAAATTGCAAAGATTCTTCAGAGGATTTAAAAATATGACAATTACTCATGAAGGTGAAAAAGTCGTCTTTGCTTCAGCCCTAACTTCACTGGTTTGCTATTCCAGCTTTTTTGAAAGCTGCATGTTTATTTTCATGTCTGCAAATATGTGTGGCTCTCCATGATCTAATCCATCAAGCTGCAGATTATGAGCTTGGTTTGTTCATTGTCAAAAGTATTATTTGGATGGAAAAGTCATCAGCGTTTAGCTAACCAGAGCCATACTTTGTACTATGCAAGGAGGAAAATAAAAATATGTTAAAACTAAAACAAGCCCTGCCAAGAAAATTTGGAGCCAAGAGTGCTCATTAAACTCTATGAATATCTGTCTGTTTATGATTGTCTGAGTCTGCAGCACAATTTTCTTTTGACTTTTGTCCTTACAAAGAACTGCCATCATTTGCTTCTTCATTTAAATTGCCTGTAGTTAGGACGGTTTCCCACATTACTCAGCAGGAAATCCTGATTTAGCCATCAGGTGTACACTCAAGAGGAGCCATTGCCAGCCCCACGCATGTATGTCTGTACAATGCATGTTCTTACAAATGCTTGTTTTGTGACATTCAGACTCTATATTTTTTGATGTACACTTTTAAAAGAAAACCTTTGCTATACACCTAAAAAATGTAATGTGTGAAGTAGTCTTTCAGCTGGTTTTAAGGTTTTCTCCCTCTCTCATAATACTAAGACAGAGTTGGAAAAGGTTCAAAAAAGGGCTACCAAGATGATCAAGGGGATGGAGACTCCCCTACGAGGAAAGGTTGCATCATGTGAGGCTTCTTAGTTTAGAACAGTGGTTCCCAATCTGGGGGCCGCAAATAGTAAAGAAATGAATTGTTTATTATTATTATTTTTAAAAAATAATCTTCACTCCCTGGACACTGCTTCCCACTGCTGCTGCAGATGACACCTCCCCTTTGCTCCAAACGAGAGGGGAGGACTTTTGCTGAAGCGCCAGAGCATCTTTCAGGCACACCGAGGGCAGGCATCTGCCTATAAAATACATGGCAGATACCACAGGAGGCTGAGGATAGAGATCCCAGGAAGAAGAGGCGATTACTATCACCGACTCCCATCTCCTCGCACTGCCGCTGCTGACGACGCCCTTACTCAGAACGAGAGGAGAGGGCTTTTTGTGGAGCGAAAAGAAGCAAGGCTGCTTTCCCCCTTCCTTCCTGGCAGCCAGCCTGTCTCCCTGGGGGGAGGGGTGTCACAAAATGTTTTGAGCTTATAAAGGGGTTTCCGTACTCATAAAGGTTGGGAACCACTGGTTTAGAAACAAGGTTTGTAAGAGGTGACATGATAAAGGTTTACAAAATTATGATGGCATGGAGAAAGTGGATAGAGAAAAGCTTTGCTCCCTCTCTCACAGCTCATGGACATCCAACGAAGCTGAATGTTGGAAGATTCAGGACAGGCAAAAAGAAAGTACTTTTTCATGCACCACATAGTTAAGCTATTTACTGCCACAAGAGGCAGTGATAGCCACCAACCTGGATGGCTTTATAAGAGGATTGGACAAATTCATGGAGGAGAAGACTACCAGACTACTAAGTATGCTGTCTCTGCTCTACCTCTGCTGTTAGAGAGGCTAAAGGCTTCTGAATGCCAGTTGCTGGGAATCACAAATGGGGAGAGTGCTAATGCACTCAGGTTCTGCTTTTGGGCTTCCCATGCACCTCTGATGAGCCACCGTGAGAACAGGATGTTGGACTAGACGGGCCACTGGCCTGATCCAGCAGGGCTCCCTTTATGTCCTTAAGGCTACTTTGAAGCACCAGGTGATGCTTAATTTCGGAAGAAGTGATAAAAAGTAAAATCCGAGGCCCAAGCTTGTGAGGGGGCTGCCCTTTGGTATGGAAGGTATCCATTGGACAGGTATCATTCTCTACACTGTGTGTGCAGGTGGGGTGTGTGCTCTGGCCCTTTCTGACAATTGATGGACTTCCTAAAGCTGGGCTTGAAAATCCAAGTGAGGCAAAGTTCACTGCCATCTCTAATGAGCACTTCTATAGCTCTTCCAAGACAAAGGTATTTAAGAGAGATTCCAAACCTGAGAACATTATAACAAAAGATGCGGAGTGGGATAAAGGTTTCTACTTAAAAGACTTGTTGGAAGAGGAAGCCTGTCTAATATTTCAGGGGAGGCTGCACAAGACAGGCACCATCTCTGTTGTCTTTTTGGCCTTCCTCTTCCAACAAGACTTTTAAGAGACCTTGATCACAGTCTGCACCCTCATTGGAATTGTTTTTCAGCTGTTTTAAAGATCTTTTGTTTCAAAGATGATTCTAATATGTTTTCATTGTTTTATCACTTGTTGTTTGCCACTTCGTTTGGGAGGAAGGGTGGGATATCAGTTTAATTAATAAATAATAGTAGTTGTGGGGTGTTATTTGAAAAGGAAGTTAGAGCAGATGTGCAAGTTCTGGATGGAAAAAAGAGTGTGCATCCTTTCTCTGCAATTTCTACTTGGGATATCAGCACAACAGGGATGTTGCAAAATTCTCCATCTTCTTGAGCACCCTCTTGTTGTAAAGTTCAGCACTCTCTTGAGGAATAGCTAGTGCTTAAGGGAGTCTTCCAAACTGAAGGCAAGATCTCAAGCAAAAGTTGCCAGTTCTAAAGTACCTGGAATTTCATGAGAATTCTGAAAAGCTGAGCGATGATCAGAAGCCGTTAAAGGCACTTATGACAAACTGCAAGGCAAGAAGACAGATGGCAGAGCCACACTGTAAGCCTGTCTTCGTAACTGAACTGACAGACAAGCAAACCACCGAATCAAACAGTGATTGAATTGTGACCATCTTGCCTTTCTCCGTCAACTCCCTCCTGCTCTGGTTGGGGAAAGTTCATGAAAAAGTCCATCTGAAGGAGGTTCCAGACGAACCCCCTCATGCATTAAAATCACACAGTGAGGCTGCTGTGCAGACTAGCCTCTCCTTGGCCACGTAGCCTGAGAAGGGCTCCTATGCATGTATCAGTGTACAATGTACATGCATAGAGCTCCTCCACACAAGGGAGAGGAGATAATGACGATGCCACTTATACGGCAAAATGATTTCTAATTGGTTTACAACTAAAAAACCAATTACAAAATACATAATGAATTAAAATGCACAATAGCAATTGGATCAGAACATTAAAACAGCCTTAATTAAAGCATACAATAAAACAACCCAGTTAAAAAGCATGACAAAACAGGGTTGTTGTTGTTTTTTAAAAAAAGAACAGTTAAAACAATAAAATCAGAAGTTCAAATTCAGGGGAATGCTTGCCTAAACATATTGACCCAGGACATCCCTCCTTGCATTCAGAAGTGCTATGCATTTATGTCAGTATGCATGTAGGACCGTCCAGACACATGGCCAGTAGTGTAGTGGCAAATCCAGAACTGGAGGGTCTCTTCATGAGAGTCATGCCCTCTCACTTGCTGGCTTGCTCGCTGCCATCTCCGCACTCCTGAGGCGTGCCTTCCCCCACAACAACAGATATCCCTAGCAGTCGATAAGCATGAAAGGGGAGTGTATTAGCTACTGGGAAGAATCTTTTCAGTGGCTCACTCACCTCCTTTGACTGTGATCAGCTTCAATCAGCAGGAAAGGTCAAGGAAGTATGTTAGAAGGTTCTCTTCAGTGGCTGACACACTCCCTTTTTATGCTGGTTGACTCATAGGATGCTGGAGACATAGGAACCCTGCTAAGACCACCACCACCACCCTGAGACCCTGGATGACTACCCTCCTGAACATGGCCAGTGGTCTAACTCACACAGCCTCCAAGTGCATGTTTTTAATATGTGACACGTAGCTAGAGACACCTAACTAGAGGGCACTTTGAGACAGGGATGGTCATGAGTGAGTGGGGGCCAAGCAAGCCACAACAGTGTTCAGTTGGCTGGTACCTGTCAGTTCACCTGTGAAGGCAGGCTTGAAACACTATAAACTCATTCTGAACTCTGTGTGTTTCCTCCGTCTCTCCTTCCATTTTCCTCATCTCCTTCCCTTCTTTGCAGGAGGAGCAATAGCAAATTGAGTATTTCTTGCACTTGGATTAATGCTAATTGCACAAGTTTGCAGGAGCCCAGATCACAGAGACCAAGGCAGTGTTAATTGACTAGGAATGAAAGGACAATACAGCTGGGGGGTGAGAGTTGATAATGAATTAGAGAGCGTTTTTCCCCCCTCAAAGTCACTGGTCTAAAACCTGTTCTGTGATAACATAAAGCCAAGGAAACATTGACATCACTGTGATGCTACAGACAGATCAAATGGGGGTAATCACTTAGCCTCTCTAAAGGTGAGCCTACCTACTTTGCAATTTCCTAAACAGTATGCAAACCAAACCACAGCCATCCTTCGAAATTCACACGTCTCTGAATTTTGCAGTGCAGTTCTTCAGCCAAGTCATGTGTACAACAGTGCATATGCTGGGGTGCATAAAATGCATATATTAGTGCAAATAACATGCAAAAATGCATTACATTGGGGGGAAATACTCTGCAAAAATATGCATATTAGCCAAAATTGCTTACAGACATGTGTATATTAGGGGAAATTCTTTCTAAAATGCTGATGAACCTTCAGGAGGACTTTTTTTAAAAGTCGCAAAACTGATGTGGAAACGCAGAGAACTTAAGACTGGAAAAACCCAAAACTGACAGATCTGTCCATCCCTACTCCCGGGTAAAGCAAATGGAATACAAGTTGTTTTCTTTCTTTTTCCTTTTCGGTGTAGTTCTGCTGCAAACATCAGCTCAGCACGCTAACACAATGAAAAGGGCACGCTCACTGTTAAAGAGGGACATATTAGAATAGGGGTTCCCTGATAAGATGGGTGGATAAAAAAGGGGCGGCAGAAGAGCTGTTGCCACGGGGAAGAATAAAATAAAATACAGGGACAGCGATTTTCCTATAGATCACGACTTTCTTCACAGAAGGTCCCAGTTCAGTCCCCAGGGCAGCTTCTAGTAGGTGTTGGGAAAGAGTGACTCCCTTCCTCAGGTGCTGAGCCAGTCTGCCTCACTCACATTTCAAACAGTTTCATGTGTTCATAAATCTCCCTGGCAAGGAAATCTTGCAGCTGACACTGCCTCAAGCGACTATAGAGGTATCCAGACAGCACCACCCCAATGAGGAGGGTTGCAGGGTTGTATGCATTAGCCAGCCAACACCCCTGCCTTGCCAAAGCAGGCAGAGCCTACACCACACCATCATTCTATGTTCAGCCTATGCAGGTACTGATTTACATACGTAGACCTCCTCTGCATGAGATGGGAACCTGGTCCAGTCAGTATCGATGTAGAGCCCCTTCACGTGCCTGAAGATGCACAGGTGGCAAGGGTGTTCCTACTGCCCTCATCAGTGCCGGGTTGGGGCTGGCTCCCCATGAAGACTCAGGATTCCTCCTCTTTCATTCTTTCAACATGTGGATGGGATCATGTGAACCTCCGTAAGTGTGTTCTTCCATCGTGGGTTCTCACCTCAATGGCTTATCGGTGGGAAAAGCCAGCAATGTGGACAGTAAGGATTTGTTCCCTCATAAAAAAGGTGAAATGTGAATCAACCATGAAACTACCTCAGATTGTCTCTTTCTTGAGTCCATCATCTGTCTTGGTCAAGTTATGACTTATATTTCTGAAAACTCTCTAGATGAATCTTTGGTTAAGCAGAGGGAATTGTTACTTGCCTTTAACTTGCACAGTGTACTCTTACGTTTATGATGTTTTGTGTTCTGGTACTGTGTTGTTGTTGCTGCTGCTGCTACTAATAATAATAATAAAAAACTTAGAACAGCAGGAAGATCATATGCAGGTGATTTATTGGTCACCTCCAATAGTTCAGTTCAAGTATGTAATTTTAAACCATAGATCCCCACAGTATAACGCAAGGGAGGTGGACATACTATATCAGATGTGATGAGAGAGAAAAAACAGAATTAAGCATAAATCGACGCAAACTAAATGTGAGGAGGAAATAAAAAGAAAGCATAAATCAATAAAAATGTCATTATCACCAGGCAGTTGTCCCTACAGATGGCATAATGACTAAACCATGCTCAACCAATTTACCAAGATTTAAATTTCTATCTTAAACATATTTCCAGTTTTAATTTGTAGGTAATTATTAACCATAATAAAGCATACAAAATAAAGTCATTGATCGTTGAACTGATCAGGCTTCTACTATTGCCTTTTCAAATTCAGGTCATGCTTTTGGTACCACTATTGAGAAGGTAGGAACTCCTCTCAATATCTTGATATCCTAGCTAAAAATCAACAAATCTATCTTTTGATACGCTGACCAATGGTTACAATTTTTTACAGATCAGCCAGATATTTTACCTCCAATTGGTTGGTGGTGCAGCCCCTCTTAAAGAGGGCCTTCCTTGTCTCTGAGGTTTTCGATAACTACCATCCAATTGCAAATATTGCTTTCTTGGGCAGGTGATGGAGAGGGTATTCTCCAGTCAGCTGCAGATGTTCCTGAATGAAATGGATTATCCAGACCCATTTCAGTTTGGC
This sequence comes from Rhineura floridana, assembly GCF_030035675.1. Classification (NCBI taxonomy): domain Eukaryota; kingdom Metazoa; phylum Chordata; class Lepidosauria; order Squamata; family Rhineuridae; genus Rhineura; species Rhineura floridana. The sequence goes on from NC_084480.1 coordinate 11,627,734, forward strand.
TCCTGGATATCATACTGAAACAGTCTTGGTCCCTCTGATTGATGGCCTTCCTCGGGAGATAGATGGGGGGAGTGCTATCCTATTGATTCTCCTCAGCCTCTTTACAGGGTTTGAGCAACTCTGTGGGTTGGGAATAGGGAGTACTATGGGTTGCATTCAATGCATCTCTAGTTGCTAGTTCTGTTAATGCAAAGATTTCTCCTTGTGCAATGAAACATTCTCCCCCTCCTCTCCCCCTGTGTGCTCCCTAAAACTTTCTGGGTTTTCCCTCAGCTCTCCAGAGCAGATTTGGGAAGTGTGCAGGGCACGTGCAGGGGCAGGAAAGGGAGGGATGTCTTGTTATACTACTGCTAATTCTTGCACTAGCACAATTATTTGATTGAATACCGCCCTGTGTTATGGTGGTTTCACTCCAGTCTTCAGGAGTACTTACTAGAAAATAGCATGAGGAACTTCTGCTAGTCCTCATGGCATTTGTAGTATGGGGTTTCACAAGGTCCCATCTTATCTCCCATGCTATTTAACATCTATAGAAATTCCTGGGAGGTGTCATCTGGGGATTTGGAGCATAGTGTCATAAATATGCCAACAATACACAGCTCTGTCTCTCCATTTCATTTGAAACAGAAGAGGCTATACAACTGCTGGTATCTTGAAAGGAGTGATGGGCCAGATTAGGGCAAAGAAGGAGAAGCCGACAGATAAGAGAGGCACAGAGGTGGGTGTTTCCCAGGTTCAGGAATCAAGTGGACAACATGTCCTCAACAGTGTAGCAAGCCCCTTGATGGAAGTGCTACATATTCTGAAGGTACTGCTTAATTCCATACTGGACACTCAGGTGGCTTTGGTGGTGAGGAGTACCTATGTCCAGCTCTGGCTACTTCATCAGCTGTAACCATTCTTGGGTCAGGATAACCTGGTTTCAATTATCCATACCCTGGTAACCTCCCATTTCAACTATTGCACTCTACATGGAGCTTTTTTTAAATACAATCTGAGAGGGCCTTCTCAGTGGTGGCCCCCAAATTATGGAATGATCTCTCTGATGAGGTGTGCCTGGCGCCAACACTGTTATCTTTTCGGTGCCAGGTCAAGACTTTCCTCTTCTCCCAGGCATTTTAGCATGTGTTTTTAAATTGTTTTTATATTGCTTTAAATTTTAAAATTGTGTTTTAAATTGTTTTTAAAATATGTGTTTTAAATTGTATATTTGTTTTAATGTTTTTGATTGCTGTAAACCGCCCAGAGAGCTTCGGCTATGGGGTGGTATACAAGTGCAATAAATAAATAAATAAACTAACTACATTTATGGTACTCACAATTCTGGAGATGTGACAACATTTCGGCATCTTTGAGTACTGCTCCTAACCGTTCTTATTTGGGCAGGCTTTCAGGAGCCGAGTTTAACAAAATACACATATCATTCAGGGATCCCCATCAGGGAGTTGCAATTGGCTGCAGTGCCATATAAAGGGCATGTTCAGTGACAAAATGAGATTTGATTCTGAGTAAGGAGTGTTAAATCTCTCCCACTGAAATCAATAGGACTTAAAAGTGATTGTTGTCAGCTGGATCATACCCATAATTTATTTATTCATGTTATCTGTGCAACACACCTTGGTATGTGGTTCTGCTGCATGCAGACAAATAGATGGGACGGTTTAGGAAATCTTCTGATGAATTACAGTAGGTCCCCAATCTTCCAGTCTTTGTGGTTATGCTCCATGAAGCACTTTATAAGCATATGGAACACTCTTTGCTACACATTTCTGTATCAAGCCCCACACCAAGCTTTGCTTCATGTTCAGTGCACATAATGCATGTGGTACAGGTTAAATAGAAGCATGATATTCCCACTGCAATTTTCAGAAATGCTTAATTGCTCCCTTGGTGTCAGTACCACTTAAAACAGGCACTTCTCTCAAAGCCTTGAAACCGTTACCTTTTTGCTAGCTTTCATCCCTCTCTTTTCCTCCTAGTGTCTGATGGTAATTGGAGCCAGGCAACTGCAGCTCATGGAAAGCCATATTTGGGAGAACGCTTCCATCTCCTTCTTAATGTTGGCACTGATTCACAAGGCAAGCCCTGTTGCCTTGCAGTGGACCCCTTCCACCCAGTCAGAAAAATCTGTGGGTATTGCAGTTCACCCCCAGAAAGGCTGGGTGGTCCCAGTGGATGTTCTACCTACTACAAAGGCCTTGGGTGTTTTTCTTCTTCTTCAAAGTTTTTAAAAAATTGGGGGAAACAGTCTGCACCTTGTTTAAGTAAACTAAGCCAAGCACTCCCACATGCTTAAAAGTTCAGTGAGATCCCTCCTCCCTTGAAAATGGAGTGGGAAATTCAGTTCAGCATTATCTTCCATCGTTTTCCGTAAACAAACACAGCAGTGAGCAAGGAAATGAAATGTCATAATCAAGGCCCTGTTTTACTTACCTAGGAGACTTTTTACCCTTTTCTTCACCTGAAAAAGGCTCCCAGAGCTGTTTACAGTGATCAGCAGCCCCTGCCCTCAGACTTTCAGTTAAAAGATGGGACACAAAGGGGCAAAGGACTGGGAAGAAGGAGAGAAAGGGGGGGAAAGCAAAGTTGGGTGCTAGTTCTTTGTCACAAAATCCATTGAATTGTTCTTTCGAGCAGGAAGCAGTGAATCAAATTCCCTGCAATTGCTGCTTCTATGAGCCAATGGACGGGGACAGGTTGGTCTCCTTCCGTGGTGTTGGAGGACGTGAGCAAACTCCTTGAGCGAGTGTGACATGTTGCTTGCTCCCTCTTGACCATTGCCCATTATTGCTTTTGAGGGGGAGGAGTTAAGAAGCTAAGAAGATCTCTGCTAGATCAGGCTAATGAGCCATCTAGCCCACCCTCCTGTTCTCAGAGTGCCCAGCCAGATACCCAGGGGAGGCCCATGTGCCGAAGCTGTGTGGAACAGTGCTCTGCTTGCTTGTGATTCCCAGCAGCCTGGCATTCAGAGGCACACTGCCTCCAACAGGCAATTTTAAATTGTTTTTTAAAAGATGTATTTTAAATTGTATTTGTTTTTAGTTACTGTAAACCGCCCAGAGAGCATCGGCTATGGGGCAGTATACAAGTATAATAAATAAATAAACTGTATGGGTGGGTTCGAGGAGTGGTAAAGGAGGAGGGGGGTGATTACAGAGATGGAAAAACAGAAAGCCATCCGGCCTCTTCTTAAATACCACCTGCATCCTGTTGTCACAGTAGCCAACCTGATGTCCATGAGAAGCCCACAAGCAAGAGTTCTCTCCCCTCCTGGGGCTTCCAACAACTGGCGTTCAGAAGCATACCAGCTCCGACAGTGGAGGCAGAGAATAGCCTTCATGGCTAGCAGCCATTGGTAGCCTTGTCCTCCATGAAATTGTTCAATCGTCTTTTGAAGCCATCTCACATTGGTGGCCATCACTGCATCTTGTGGGAGCAAATTCCGAAGTTTAACTATGTGCTGCTGTCCGAAGAAGTCCTTTTCTTTTGTCTGTCCTGAGTCTTCCAACATTCAGCTTCATTGGATGTTCCTGAGTTCTGGTGTAATGAGAGAGGGAGAAAAAAAATCTACTTTCTCCATACCCACTACCTCCCAAGGCAATCTGTTCCATTGTTGAACAATTTTTATACTGTTAGGAAGTTTCTCCTAACGTTTTTTCCACCCGTTTGGTCCAGTCCTCTGGTCTGGAGCAACAGAAAACAAACCATTTTTCCTGAGGATGCCCGTTGAGTTCTTGGCAGAGGAGAGATTTGAGCTGGCGTGTTCCTGGGTTCCAACTCACAGTTAGGACCTCTTTGAACTCTTGAGTCTTTAAAATGTATAGCTCTGGATTTTGTGTACGTGTGTGTGTGTGCGTGCACACACCTAAAAATGTAAAATATGAATGTGACAAACGTGTGTGAAAATAGTGTGATAAAAGTGCCGGTTGGGTGAACCCTCGGTGGCTCTTGGTGTGTGAATCTGCCCTTGGCCATTTCATGACACCACCCCTGAGCATCTTACAGTATGATCTTGCATAATGTAGCATCAGTGCAGTCTGTTTTGTTGATGTACCCCTGTGTTTAAACATCCTGCATGCAGTTAGCAAAGATGTTTGTTTTATATCATTGCTGTGGGTCAAACATGTTTCCCCTGCATAGGAGAACTCCCCTAACCTTCTAACTCTTGTGCTGCTTTAAAGCTCAACAAAGGGATTTCACAGGGCATATAAAATTCACCAGAAGGATCATTGCTGCGTTAGTTATAGATACGAATAGCCGGAAGAAAGCACCAGTTTTGCCCTTTTAGTAGCTAGAAATGCACCAAATCCATTACACGTACCCTAATATTTTACCTTAGAAGACTAAATTGCTGCCTGTGTTATCTGTCCAGGAGGATGTTATAGATTTTCCCTTGCCCTCTCCCTAGCCCACTTGCTTCCAAGGGAGTTTTTAAGCAGTTTCATTTCATCCAAATGGCATTGTTTACTTGATGAACATCGCACTCCTCCCAGAAAATGGCCCATAGCATTATCTTGCTTCTGGAAAGGCCTTAGAAGATAACGCTTAAATAGGAATAACTGTTTGCAAAGCTGGCTTGCATATGCATTGCACCCCCATACAAAGAAAAACAACAACACACAAATTACCAGCTGTACAGGAGGTGCTCCTAACCTAAGAGAATGTTTTCTGGAAGTTTTCCACTATTTACCTAAAATGGAAAAATTGCAGTTTCCATCATTTGGTCTCACTTGGACTGCCTGCCAAGGCCAGCGACAGAAGTCAGCGTCATCACCAGACACCCTGTCCCATGGTCCTTCCAACCCCTGGAGCCTCCTCAGCTGGCTGCTGCAGCTGGTCCCCTTCCTCTCTGAGCCAGCGAGCAAGCAGCAAGGGAAACAAGGAAGCAATGACTTTTGTTTGCCTTGTCCTCTGTTCGTGGGAGGTGTTGCGGCTGGGGCCCAGAATGGGCTGTGGCAAGAGGGACAAAGAAATAGTTCACAAGGATTTAGGTGATGATGATGATGATGATGACGACTCCTATTTAATCTATGGATCACCTTTTACATGTGTCTCAATGCACTTTAAAAACATAACTTAAAAGTAATTAAAGATAGGTTTTAAAAAACAATACCTAAGGCAGAGACGTTGGCCCTATCTCCACTATACATTTAAAGTATCATGCCACTTTAAACAGTCATCCTGGGAGCTGTAGTTTACTAAGGGTGCTGAGAGTTATTAGGAGACCCAGATTCCCCTTACAGAGCTGTAATTCCCAGGGTGGATTAACAATCAATCCCTCTTCCAGGGAACTCTTGAGAACTACAGCTCTGTGAGGGGAACAGGGTTATCCTAACCAGAGCTTGGAAAAGTTACTTTTTTGAACTACAACTCCCATCAGCCCAATCCAGTGGCCATGGTGGCCGGGGCTGATGGGAGTTGTAGTTCAAAAAAGTAACTTTCCCAAGCTTTGATCCTAACCACTCTCAGCACCCTTAACAAACTGCAGTTCCCAGGATGCTTTGGGGGAAGCCATGACCTCTTAAAGGAGTGTGATACTGCTTTAAATGTGTAGTGCAGATGGGGCCTTTTTCATCAAACAAAAATGCCTTCAGTTGTTTCCAGAAAGTACAGATAGTGGGCATCTGTCATATCTCAAGAGGGATGCTGTTCCACAAAACAGCATAACTGTGATTATGATTAATTATTTCATTTATGAATTGCTTCCTATAAAGTATTTAACACAATTTCACAACACAATAAAACCATGTATAAAACAATTGCATATATAAAAAAGAATATGGCATGCAATGCACATACCAACGGGGATAAAAATCTCTACTTAGAAGGGTTGTTGAAAGAAACAACTCTTCAACGGGCACCAAAAAGGCAATAGAGACGGCTCTTGCTTGATATGTAATGCGAAGATGGTGTGACATGATGGCCAGGGCCATTATACTAAAGGCCTGATTCTGACATAGTGTGGAATAGACTTCCTGATATGACAGTATATGCAGGATGCCCTCTCCTGCAGAGCACAGTGATCGGTTGGGTTGAGACAATCTTTTAGGTACAATTAGAAAGAAGTTATTATCAGAGAAGGTGCTTAAGGACTTATAAAATACATATAAGGAAAGACTATGAAGTACAGGTGGACCCACAGTTGGTTATAGAATCATACTCAAAGAGCACTTAGCAGTGGTTCTTTCTCAAATTGGGGGGTGGTAATGAGCGGGGCCCAGTGCTCTTCAACATTTCATGAACGACTTGGATGAGGAGGTGAAGGGAATGCTTATCAAATTTGCAGATGATACAAAATTGGGAGGCACAGCTAATAATCTGGAAGACAGAAACAAAATTCAAAGGGATCTTGATAGCGTTGGGCTGAAGACAACAGAATGAAATTTAATAGGGATGAGTGCAAAGTTTTACACCTAGGAAAAAGAAACCAAATGCACAGTTATGTGATGGGGAATTCTTGGTTCAGCAATATGACATACAAGAAGGATCTTGGAATTGTTGTTGATCACAAACTAAATATGAGGCAACAGAATGATGTGGCTGCAAAAAAGACAAAAGCTATTTTAGGTTGCATTAACAGAAATATAATTTCCAAATTGCGTGCAGTACTAGTTCCCCTCTATTCGGCGCTGGTTAGGTCTCATCTTGAGTATTACGTCCAGCTCAGGACACCACACTTTAAGAAGGATGCAGACAAGCTGGAATAGGTTCAGAGGAGGGCAACAAGGATGATCAGGGGACTGGAAACAAAGCCCTATCAGGAAAGACTGTTTAGCCTTGAGAAGAGAAGACTGAGGAGAGATACGATAGCACTCTTCAAGTACTGGAAAGGCTGTCACACAGAGGAGAACCAGGATCTCTTCTCGATCATCCCAGAGTGCAGGACACATAATAATGGGCTCAAGTTACAAGAAGCCAGATTTCAACTGAGCACCAGGAAAAGCTGCCTAACTGTTAGAGTGGCACAACAATAAAACCAATGACCTAGGGAGGTGATCTCCAGCACTGGAGGCATTCAAAAGGCAGCAACAGCCACCTGTCAGGTATGCTTTAAGTTGGATTCCTGCATTGAGCAGGTAGTCCTCCAACTCTACTATTCTATGATTCCAATATAAGAGAAGGCTCTGAAGGGCTTATGAAATACATACAAGTGGGAACTTTGAAGAATAAAGCTGTAAGAGGAAAGGCTGAAAGGATGTAATTAAAAAAATGAGTGATCAACATTCGATGATAAGTTTTTGACACTGTCTTCCTGATTGTCCTGTATTTCAACCCAAACCTATTGCTTGAGAGTAAAACTAAAATTATTCTTTATAAAATATATTTACATAATTGAAAGCTGAAAGGAAACCAGGACAAGCTGTCCTTTGGGGGAATTTTGATTTTCTTGCCATTTTGTTTGCTTATGTAAAAAAAATAATGTTCAGTGATGTCTAGGCTCCAGGAATGCATCTCCTCATCCAGCCCACAAACTTCTGGCAGAATACTAATGCTACACAGAATGTTCTTTTAGCGTTTTTTCCCTCCCCATTCCAAAAGGTATAAATCACAATGTTTAGTTTTTGCGAATTGAAGTATAGACTTTGTGCTATACGTCTGCCACTCTTTCTTCTGGCTGAAGGTTTGACACTCCTCCCAAAGAAATATGGACGATCAGCTCGCCACTGTCTGGCTTTGAACACATTTACAAAACCTCAGTCTTTAAGCCCCCAAAGGAAAACAGAGACAGCCTCTTAGGTTCTCTTTGGCTGTTTTGCTGCTGTGCATTTTCTAACTCTCATAAAACAGAGCGATGCTTAGTGCTAGGCCCTGCTTCTTTATGTGGCCCAAGCTGTCCTTTTCTCCCCAGATTCTGTGGTTCTCAATTTTTGCAAATGTCTTATTTAAACACCTCCAAGCATCTCAGGCTGTTCTGACTTACTAGGAAATGTCTCCGTTCCTGTTTGATAAAATAGGCATCTCTAGATCCATGCTGAGGCACCTGATGCACTCCAGATGTTGTCGGACTGCAACTCACATAATCTCTGACCGTTGGCCATGCTAGTTTAGGCTGATAGGAGTTGCAGCCCATCAACATCTGGGGGGGGGGAAAGACATTTCCCCACCACTGTTCTATTGTCTTCAACTATTCCAGAACCAGGGTCCAACTTTACCCCCAATCTGCAAGGTAGAAGCCATTTTTTAAATTTTTTACAGGGCCATGTTCAACTGAAGGAGCTACCAGGCAAGCAGAAATGGTTGCACTGATGGAACCATCTCCTTAATGCTACGTTGCCTACAACCCATAGAGTTTTAAACCTAGTTTCATTTTATCTGCCTGTCTTGATGCACCTCTTTCTTTTTCACTCTCTCCATGTGATAAGACTACTGTCTCTCCCACCACCACCGCCATCAGCAAGGGTGATAAAGTGGATCCTAAACCAAAGAGGAATTAAGGTTGGGTTCCAAGATTGCAGTGGACCAGGGCTCCCAAGCTGAACATATATGCAAACCTAAGAAGATTGTGCCTTCTACCGAGACCCAGTGGGCCATCTGACTGGCAGTGGCTTTCCTAAGACTGGGAGGGCTTTCTGAGCCTTGCTATCATTCATCATTTTAACTGGACCTGGGTTCTCCTGCCTGCAGGTTATGTGCCCCCTCCACATGCAGAGCAAGGGTAAGGATTCAAGATTCAAACACAGCAGGATTCCAGATACCAAAGGTGTAGGTTTTAGATAGGTGGGAATTGAACCAATCTGAGTAGCTTCAGTGTGGTGTAGCGGCTGGAGTCTTGGACTATGATCTGAGTCCAGGTTCAAATCCCCACCCACTCAGCCATGAAGCACACTGGGGGAACTTGGGCCAGTCACTATCCTTCATTCTAACCTATCTCACATAGTTGTTGTGAGGATAACATTGGGAGGGGGAGAAGCTTGTTTGTAAGCCACCCTTGGAGGAATGACGGGATAGAAATGCAATAAAAAGTAAATAAATAAACACCAGCGTTCATGTGTCTGAAGTTTCCCTTGCAAAATCCTCCTTTGGATTTCCTAGAATCCAAAAAAAAAGGGGCATGGATCAGTGGAGCAGTTACTTTGCACACATAAAGAACCAGGACCAATCTAAAAGGGACTTTAATAGTTTGGGATATATAAAGCCCTATACAGCTTTGGACTAGGATACCTGAAAGACCATCTTATCCCTTATATACCCAGTCGATCACTGCGCTCTGCAGGTGAGGGCCTCCTGCAGATGCCATCTCATCAGGAGGTCCGTTCCACACAACATAGGAAGAGGACCTTTAGCATTGTGGCACCTACCATTTGGAATTTCCTCCCCTTAAATATTAGACAGGCGCCATCTCAATTGTATTTTTGGTGATTTCTGAAGACCTTCCTCTTTCAACAAGCCTTTTATGTAGAGGCTTTTATCCTAGCCTGCATCTGCATTAGAATTGTTTTTAAGACATTTTTAATTTTTCTTTTAAAAAACATGTTTTTATGATGTTTTGTTTTAAGGATGTTTTTAGTGTTTATTTATTAAAAAATTAAATAAATAAATAAAATAAGTCCAGAACCACTAATCCCACAAAAATGGCTAAATTTCAAGGTTTGATTCAGAAAGCCTGGTTGGTACTTTCTCCCTCCATGAAATTTTATATAGGCCAGAAATTGCTGTGAGACTTGGACCTTGAGCCATTTGTCAAACTTATACTGTACTGTAATCACAAGGAAGTCAGCATGGAAAATGCTGGCTTGAGATTGGATGCTTTTGGTGGCCTGGATGAGGCAAGGAACAGTAGTAGTAGTAGTAGTAGTAGTAGTAGTAGTAGTAGTAGTCCATTAATGTACCCTACAGAGTAACATAAGATTGTGAGTCCTTAGGGGAAAGAACTATTAACATCTGGAAAAATGGATGTAAAATGCTCTCAGCTAATGGGATAGAGCAGGTTATACATCAAATAAATTAATGAGCAAAAAAAAGAACAAGCCACTGCCCCAAATTTTGGCAATGCACGATACTACAAAGGATGGAAGGAAGGAGATGGATTTATAAGGAGAGGGTAAGCCCAATTTGTCTTACTTCAATATTGTTAATGGGGCATGTTCCGCCACCACACTATAGGACTGTTAATTGAAAAAATACATAATGATGCTTTAAATAATGTCAACTGCATGCACATGAAGGACAGGCTTGCATGTTGATGGTGCACAGAGCAGCCATTAATTAATTTTTAAAATTAATAAATAAATCTTCTCTTGGCTCTTTGTGACCTCCCCCCCCCGGATGACTTCTTGACCTCCAGGTTGGGAACCACTGGCTTACAGGATGCAGAGCAGATAGTACACACTTGTTCGTTCTCTGACACCTCGCCACCAACCCCTAATCCATTTGCTTCCATGGGGTAGCTATCTCATGCTGCCTAATAGTAGGGCCAGCCCTGGAGAAGGGTAACAAGGGATGAGTTAACTGCTTCTACTTCCATTTTGTTTCAGTTGGAGATGAGGATTAAGGGCTCAGTGCCAGTCGGTTTCCAGAAGCTGTGGGGCTTAAATAGTGATTTTAAGGAAGAATAATGATACTATGATCTGGGAAGGTGTTCCAGACATGAGAGAATAAGAAGAACAGAGATGTATTATGAATCATTTCCCCAGCCGTCAAAGATGTTTGTCATTCTCACCTCATTTATTACTTTGTGCCTTCACCAACCTGGTGCCCTCCAGATGCTTTGGTCTACAACAGCTGTGGTGGCTGGGGCTGATGGGATTTGTAGTCCAGAACATCTGGGGTAGGTCTTCACCCTGGAGGATAGCAAGAGCTAAGTTGCAGAGCGCATGCATGTATGAAGTTTTGTGTTTGATCCCTGGGTCAAAGGATCTGGGGCTGCAGGGATCGGAAAAAAACTCTGCTGGAGAATTGCTGTTAGCTGGAGCAAGCAAAACTGGACCAGTTGAACCAATGTCCATCTAATTCAGTACAAGGCAGCTCCTTATATTTTCGTGAGCAGGTTGCAGAGCTGTTGACAATGCTAGGTGAGATGATCCATTGGCCTTTCTCAGCATAAGACAGCTCTTTATAACCTGGGTTTCCCACATCTAGACCCAACGTGCTATCCCCTGTACCACACTGGCACCAAATAAACGAGTTTCTAATTTGTTTCTAGGGGCTGTGTGGGTGTTGCTGGGCTGGCTGTTTGCCTGCATTATTAATCGTTTCCATCCTCACTTCACTCGCCAGCCTTCCCCTTATATCTTCAGTGCATTTTCTTATTAAATAAGAAAATAATGAATTACACAAGTGAGCCAGCCGGAGCTCAGGTTTCCCCCTTTTGGATTGCAGAGTGGTGCCAAGTCCCTGTCTGGCATCCCTTCTTGATGTTCTGCAGATGGCATCGATGCACAAGCATTGCCGGGTGTGTAACTTGTAAGTTAACATAAGTGGGTCTGAGCAGTTCCAATTAAAAGCCGTTTTGCCGGAGGGAAGTTTCACGGCAGCCATGATTCCTTCATGGAGCCCAAGGAAAGGAAGGGGAGGCTGGAAGATAAATATCCAGCCAGATGCTTAATGTCATCTGGAGTAATGACGGTGAGCAGATTACAACCAAGACTCCCTCCTACCCACAGCTTTTCTAAAGTATCTCAGCTGCAACCAAATTGGCATTTATTACTACCCTCGTATTAATTGGCCTGTTCTCCCCTTGGGCAGCCAAACTCTGTGGGAAACCAAGTAATGCATTTGTGTGAATGAAGTATGTGAATGAATTTGTGTGAATGAAGAAAAAAAAAACCAAAGCCAGCTTGGAGAAAGCCAGTGATCAAATTGGATGACACAGTTTTGCCAGAACTCCCATAAACTTTTTCCAGCAGTCCAAACATAGTGCTGAATGCTGGCAAAATGTTTTTCCAATGTTCCATGCCTGTTGATTCTGCCCACTTTGACTGCGGAAGAGAAGGTGGGGGAGGGGGGAGGACTGTAATCATATTCATCATTGTGAATTATACTGGATTCAACATTTCATGGGCATGTCCATGCCGTAGCAAGGCTGTAACCCTGAGAATGAATTGTTACTGAGCATAAGTCACCAGGTAAAATCAGAAAGAGTGTTTCTTTCCACTGATTTATTTTGTGGGCCTTGAGTTCCTAAAAAAAGGGGGGAAAGGTTGGGTGGAGATCAGACAAATATTTGAAAGCATGAGTTCGATGTTGAACCATTACTGGATGTGTACAAACTTAAGAACAAAGGTGTTCAGGTATCTGGCCCACAGTCAGGATTTTCGTCCCCCACAAGTTATTTGTGGCCTCCCTGGATAGACATTGTTTGTGAGTGAGTGTCTTTTAATGGGCTAATTAGCATCAGTTACATCATACAGTTCAAGTTGCTGTTTTTTATTTTTTAAAGAAAGCTGTTACCATTTCAGTGAGAAACCTCAAGAAGTTTACAATTCTCGGTGTGAAATGTTTCACTTCTCCAGACAAATAAAAGAGAAAGATGGGTTGGTCTGTGAGAAAGAAACCTTGGGAACAATTTGTCATGTGTGTTTACAAGATCAGAATATCCTGGATTTCTTGCTTTGCTCTCCAAAGAAGTTCAGCTAGAGGAAAATTCCTGAACATGCCACCAGCCAGTTCTTTTACAATAGCAGCTGCTATTTCAGGCAGATGCTCATCTGTTCATAAAATGTGTTTTGAAATTCAGTGTTCTTTTTTAATTTAAATAGTGCTGTTTTAAATGTTTATAACTACAGTGAACGGTGAACAGTGGGTGGTGTCACCCAGTTCCGCACCACTGGGTTTTGGTGGAGGATAGAATGTGCTCAGCCAAAACTCTGGAATGGCTTTACCAATTCATTCATGTCATGCGAGTGGTGTTTCTAGCAGGATCCAAGACTTCTGGGATACTACATAAGGAAAGGGGCAACATACCATCTCCACATCTGTACCAGAGACCTTGTTTTTCTGGAACATCTCCAAAGTCTGTAGGAAAGCAATAGTATCTGGTCCCAATGAGGAAGTGTTTCTGTCCTCACCAGAAGCTTTGCTTCTGGGCCAGATTCGGGCAGACAGAAACTCTGCCCCATTCTTATCTAAAATAAATGCATTGCTCAGAAAGATAATTCTCAGGCAGTCTTAATAGTTTTGAAATGTGACTATGAATAATGGCTTCAATTTGTTGGGGCTTAAATGTGAATGATGAACATTATCAATTAATGTTTCCCTCAATACTGTGATGAGCTGTGCATTCAAGGTGGAAAAAAGGAAATATGTCTCCATAGAATGCATGGCTGAAGTATGGATTCCCTAGATTGTTATCAGAAGAACAATCTAGAACATCACCTATGTGATGGAACTTCTTTGAACGCAGACTTTCTTCATAAGAACATAAGAAGAGCCTGCTGGATCAGGCCAGTGGCCCATCTAGTCCAGCATCCTGTTCTCACAGTGGCCAACCAGGTGCCTGGGGGAAGCTCGCAAGCAGGACCCGAGTGCAAGAACATTCTCTCCTCCTGAGGCTTCCGGCAACTGGTTTTCAGAAGCATGCTGCCTCTGACTAGGGTGGCAGAGCACAGCCATCATGGCTAGTAGCCATTGATAGCCCTGTCCTCCATGAATTTGTCTAATCTTCTTTTAAAGCCATCCAAGCTGGTGGCCATTACTGTCATTACATTTCTTAACAGGCCATCATTATTCCATATTTTGATTAGGCTATGGTCACATCCACACCACACATTTAAATCACATGGCTTTCCCCAAAGAATCCTGGGAACTGCAGATTGTTATGGGTGTTGGGAATTGTAGCTCTGTGAGGGGTAAACTACAGTTTCCAGGATTTTTGGATGTAGGCTTCAGTGTCCTGAGAATCTCAGCTTCTGTTGAAAAATAAACAGAAATACATGTTTCTGTTCCTTACGGTGCCAAGTTGCAATCTGGAGATTTGTTGTTGTTATTATTGTTATTGTTATTATTATTATTATTTACCCTTTTTAGCTTAAGGTCCTAGGTCAGGTAACAGTGATGTAAAAATACAGTACTATGTCTGTGAAGATAGACTGGAAAGAGTACTATCTGATATAATGCCAGAAGCTGCAAATGGACTGGGCAAGATTTGCAGTGATTAGGGGTCACATCCATACCATACATTTAAAGCACATGGTTTTCCCCACAAAACATCAGGGTGGCATACAGCAACATAAATATATATAAATATATTTAAAAGCAATACAAAGCAATCACTGAAAATTAATGCCTACGCAAGAGAGATTTTAAGCAGCTGGATAGGCCTGTTGGCATAAAAAAGTCTCCAAGGGACTCCTGAAAGTCAAAAGCGAGGATGTCTGTCAAATCTCTTCTAGGGGAGTGTTCCACAATGTGGGACTGTGACACTAAATGTCCAACTTTAAGTTGAAGCCAATTTGGCTTCTGTTAACGCATGGGACAATTAACAGTGCTTCTGTGGGTGATCTCAGTGATCAGGCTGGGACATAAGGGCACAGGCAGCCCTTAATTGCTGAAAAGTATATTGAACTGTCCACAGTTTAAGAAGATTTTTTTTTAATGGACTACCTCCAAGTCGATCCCGACTTATGGCGGCGCTATGAATAGGGTTTTCATGGTAAGCGGTATTCAGAGGGGGGTTTCCCATTGCCTTGAGAGGCAGTGACCGGCCCAAGGTCACCCAGTGAGCTTCACGGCTGTGTGGGGATTCGAACCCTGATCTCCCAGGTCGTATGCATTACACTAGGTCACACTACTTTTTGTCCATCTAGACCAATATTGTCTACTCTGACTGGCAGCAGGTCTCCAAGGTCTCAGGCAGATGTTTTTCCTTCCACTTGCTTACCTGATCCTCTTGTACTGGAGAAGCCAAGGATTGAACTTAGGGCCTTCTGCAAGCAAGCGTCTGCCGTTTGTTTTATCCTGAGGCAATTATATTGCTTCCCTTGCCTTTGGCTCTTATTATTATTATTATTTATTAAATTTATATACCGCCCGACTAGCAATAGCTCTCTGGGATGCAATTTCTGGTTATTGCTGCTGCTGCTGGAATTAATGATCATCCTAAAGTGAGGAAGGGCCATAGTGCAGTGGTAGAGCATCTGCTTTGCATGCAGAAGGTCCCAGTTCAATCCCCAGCATCTCCAGTTAGGGCTGGGAGAAGCTCCTTGTCTGAAACCCTGGAGAGCCACCTCCAGTCAGTGTAGACAGCACTGAGCTAGATGGACCAATGTGTCTGACTCAGTATAAGGTAGCTTTCTATGTTCCTAAGGAGTAGAGAAGGGGTCCTGAAATAGAGCACAGTGGCACCTGAGACCATGATGAGGAAAGGCCAGGTGCAGAATTTCCTTTTTCATGTATCTCAAGCATAGGGAACCTTTGGCCCTCCAGATGTTGCTGAATGACAACTCCCATCAGCCCTAGCAAGCATGAGATGGTGGGAGATGTAGTTCGGCAACATCTGGAGGGCCAAAGGTATATCTGCCACAGTCTCCCCTCACACAAGGCAATCAGCATTTCAGCGATAACCTCGTAAAGCTTCCCTGCTTGAAAGTGCCGTTATTGTCAGCAAGATGAAATATAAAACCCCTTTATATTGTGCAACCTGCAGATTTTATTAACCAAAATGTCAGCGGCAGAAATACCGGAAGTCTGTATGCTTGTTGCGAGATGAATAAACAGGGCCTATCTTTGAAGATCTTTGGGTTTATTCAATTTGTTTAGACACAAGCTGACTGCAAGCATTGATTGCAGGCAGTAGTGGATATGGATTTTGTAGGCAGGGGCATACACTCTGGGACAAGTGGATAGGTCTAAAATTGAGTACACAGCTGCAGCTCACATGTTGGGAGCCCAACAATGGCATTGTTAACCCTAGCTTTACTGCAGCCTAGAACCACTTTAGGAAGAGCCCCTGTCACTTTAGTCAAGGGTGGTGAACATGTGGCCCTTCAGATGTTGCTGGACTACAACCCCTGTCATCCCTACTTGCAAGGTCTGATGGGAGTTGGAGTCCAACAACATCTGGAGGGCCACGGGTTTCCCCAACCCTGCCTAAGGTACACCTTTCATCATTATGAATACAGGTGTCAGAGCTGGCAAGAGGAAGGCATGATCAATCAGAGAAGTAAGTGCATTAAAAACATCCACAATTGCATCTGTTCTGGGAAACTTGCAAGAGTTTGTGGAGCGGGAGTATTGTGGGAGGTTCTGCTTTTGGACCTGATTATATTCAACCTTGTTCTTCAGTTAAACCTATACCATGGAAACAAGTTGCTCAGACTAAATTCTAAGGATTCATCAGGCAAGGTTGAAACCCGTTAGCCTTTTGCGTCCCCTCACAAACTGCTCAGTCCAGATAGCAAGGTGCAATTGCTCCTTCCCCATAGCTAGATCCGGGGTCAAACACCTGCAGCAGATAGCAGACTTCTGTCCTATACCTGGGAGTGAGTCCCATTGAATGCAACAGGATTTCCTCCCAAGAAGGGATTGCGCTGTTAAAGCACCAGCAGTGGCCGAGAGAAAAAAACCTTAAATGTGGCTGCTGGGGGCCTCCCTTCAAGCTGCCCCCCTCCCCCAGTGCCTTGTAGTCATGTAAAATCTGCAATGTGGACTCCGATCATTAGCCTTCCTGGAGGGGCTGCCTCTGATACCTGTACAGAGACTTCAGCTCATCCTTTGTCAACCTGGCACCCTCCAGATGTTTTGGACTACAACTCCCATCAGCCCCAGCCAGTGCTGGCTAGGGCTGTTGGGAGTTGTAGTCTGAAACATCTGGAGGGTGCCAGGTTGCTGAAGGCTGCTTTGGCTGTTCTACTGTTCACAGATTCACCTTCAAGATAATCACAGCCACATATCCTGAGGGGATGCCATTTTGTAGTTCCTGGTAAAAAAAAAAGTCTGCTGTTAATAGATGATAGCAACTTCAAGCAGTCTGCAGCTAGACATACCCTCAATAATTGATTTGAATGTGTGTTTGTTTCCTTGATTGCTTCACACTGTTGTTTCATTAGCACCATGTGAGACTTATTGGTGGAAAGCGTGTTGTTTCCATTCTACAGGATCGTTGGAGAAGATTGTGATTTGTTTGAACCTTGCTACTCAAATTGACAGTGGGCACCATCACAGCATTCGTGGCTTGAGGCAGGCTTAATCGGTTGGATAAGGGAGAGTTTTGAACCTCGCAGTATAAAACACATCTGCTACTTGTTTCTAGGCAAAATGTCCAGTCTCTCTTTTTTTGGCAACAATCATGCCATTAGGCTTAGCCCAGCAGTCATTGTGGCATTTGTTGATACAGGATATGCGTGTTAGGATTGGAGTGGGGGTAGTCCTGATTTATCAGAGCACACAAAACCTAACTCAAGTCTTCAGGGAATTAAGCCCAACCATGCACCTGATGCCCTTGTCAATAAAATCTGATGTTTCGTACGATATAAAATTGTTTTATCATTCATCTTCTTGACAATAACTGTACCTTCAAGCATGAAAGCTTCCACGAGGTCATCACCAAAACAACATTTGCCTTGCTTGTAGAACAGGCTTGCCAGCTTTTAAGCCATATGAAACACTGAATGAAGTTACCCTTTCTGGATCTAATAACGCAAAACCAGATTTGATTTTAAGGAGGAATCTATTCTTGGCAGGCAATTTGTTCAAATGTGAATAGGAATGATGGGAATTATTAAATCATCCAATCCAACTCTTATCTGCCGGTGAAAGATTGTCCCATATATTGTATTCTTCAGGCCACTAGCCTAATTTGATTATCTTAAATGGCACAAACACAAGATAATTTAATTGTGTCACTTTCCTCTTTTTGTTATAGGCTTCCTAGAGCCTGCTGTTTAAAATGAATATCATATATATACACACACAGAGAGAGAGGGGGGGGGGTAGTTGTCTTGGGTTTCAGGGGGTCTTAGACCACTGACTTTTTTGGGAGCAGGGTCCCTATGTCTTCTGCATCCTATGTGCCAATCAGCATGAAAGGGAAGTGTGTTGGCCACTGAGAAGAGTTTCCTAATATGCTTTCTTGTCCTTTCCTGCTGATTGGAACCAATCAGAATGAAAGAAGTTGAGTCAGCCACTGAGAAGATTCTTCTCAGGAACCAACACTCTCCCCTTTCATGCTTCTTGGCTCCCAGGGACATCTGTTTTTGTGGGAGAAGGCATTAACAAGGATTTCATTCTCAACCCAGCAGCAAAAAAAAAAAAAAAAAGGATGGGAAGATACTTGGCTTTGACTGTCATGAAGGGACTCTGCACTTCTGAATTTGCCACTACACTACTGCACACACATTTCTCTTCCTTGGTAAATTGTTAGAGCAAATGATGATGCTTCAAAAATTTGTGAGGTGCCTGGCTTCTGAGCGTTCCTTTCAGACAGCGGTCTCCCCAAAATATGATCAACCAGGTTTGTATTCAGAGTGGATGTTGACAGAGAAGATTGGGCACCAGAGAGCACATCACAGGGCTGACTCCACAGCTAACATCCTGGGCATTTTTATGCGACAAGGTGCTTCACGCTGGCTAACACACAGGGCCGGTACTACCATTAGGTAGAAAGAGGTGTGATGTTCGTGCTTATAGCGTAAATATGGTAAGTGCTGTTTATATAGAAGACATATGGTAAGTGGAGTGAAAGAGGAGGGGGGAGTACATGAGCAGTAGAATGCTGGATGATTGGCTGAGTGTTTGAATGGCTGGGAGTATAAATGGAAGACTGACAGTTGAATCTGGGTGGATGTTGGGAGTGTGGAGAAAGAGGTGTTTGAGGGTGGAGGTCAAGAGTGGAGAAAGAGGGAGTTGGAGTTCTGATTAATAATAAGTCAAGTACAAAACAGGAATAGATGAAACCATACGCTTGTGAAACATTCTAAAACTAATCTTGTTATTTCTGATATTTAATAAATACTTATTTGGTTTACCAAAGGCCTGATCCTTGGCTGGGGGATATACAGACCAGAAGGGAGGGCAAGGTAATTACCAAGGCTGAACAGAAACAGTATCTAATGGTGGCAGCGGTGAAGGGAGGAATAATAACAATTCAAGTATCCAGAGCAACCCAGAGTTGTATGCGTTATCTATAAAGATACAAGGGGGTTGGGAACAGCATAAGCACGCAGTCACAAAAGTAACCAGCTAGAGAGAGACTCAGGCAAAGTCTCTGGGAGTATTGGTTATAGGACGTGACTGGTGGTGCTGCCTAGCAGGGGGATCTAGTGAGATCTGTGCTAGAGCGGAGTGAGAAACCATATAAAGGACGGTCCGGACTGGTGGTATCCCTGGTGGTGCCTAGTGAAAGGCAGTAGCCACAAGCAGGTGGGAACCAGAAGGGAGAACCGGGGAAGGTCGTCACAAGAGGCAGCTGTCTTAGCTGGCAGATGTTGGGGAATGGTGGCAACGTGTTGAATTTATATCACCTCCAGCCTGCTGCCCTCAATTGTGCTCTGCCACTATCAGTGTTGAATTGACATGCAA
Organism: Rhineura floridana; assembly: GCF_030035675.1. Lineage (NCBI taxonomy): Eukaryota > Metazoa > Chordata > Lepidosauria > Squamata > Rhineuridae > Rhineura > Rhineura floridana. The sequence continues at coordinate 11,647,189 of NC_084480.1, forward strand.
CTGCTAGTTCTGTACTTAGAAGGAAGAGGGGCAGGACGCCATCCTGTCCTTTGCCTCAGGCAGCAAAATGTCTTGGTTTGGCCCTGTTGGAACTCTGCGAACGCTATATCGTGTGGGCAGCGATGTGGCCTGTAGTCTGCTTGGCCCCATCTATACTATACATTTAAAGCAGTATTGTAACATTTTAAACAATCATGGCTTCCCCCAAAGCATCCTGGGAACTGCAGTTTGTTAAAGGTGCAGAGAGCTGTTAGGAGACCCCGATTCCCCTCACAGAGCTGTGATGCCCTGAGTGGTTTAGCAATAAATCCCTCTTCCTGGGAAACTTTTGGACTTGTAGTTGGGTTTCAGAAAAGTGGGGAAGCCCAGGAGAGGAAGCTTATCCCATCAGCTCCTGATAAGAATTATCAGTGGCCTAAGGGAGGGGGTCCTGGGGCAAGCCCTTTCCCTCTTTCCCTGGGTCTTGTTAAGGACCAGCGTGGCCTCAGGGAAGCCAGAAGCCCCTTTGGCCTGAGAGGTCTCCCCCTACATGTTATGTGTATGGGGGTTGTCTTAGCATTTTAACATAGTAAACCGCCTTGGATGCCTTAGCAGAAAGGCATGATAGAAATGCAATGAATTAAACAAATAAAGAAACCTTCTCCTACAACTGCTTTTGGCCAGGAGACGCAAGGGTGCTTGGACTGTTTGGTGGGATATCACTTCTGAGCAGATCACCAGCTTGAGTAGAGCAGCATTTTGCACCTGCTTCCAAGAAGACAATTATTTGTTTATTTACTGAGAGATTTTTTTTCATAGCACCTCCCACCACCATCTTGAGGTGGTGAGCAAAACTAAAAACATCATATGTGTGTGTTACATGCCTTTAAGGCAATTACGATTTATGGCAACCCTATGAATCAGCCAGAGCTTGGAAAAGTTACTTTTTTTCAAACTACAACTCCCATCAGCCCCAGCCAGCATGGCCACTGGATTGGGCTGATGGGAATTGTAGTTCAAAAAAGTAACTTTTCCAAGCTCTGGAATCAGTGACCTCCAATAGCATCTGTTGTAAACCACCCAGTTCAGATCTTGTAAGTTCAGGTCTGCGGCTTCCTTTATGGAATCAATCCATACATTATATCAAATTATGATCACAATATCATACATGAATAAAAACACAATGCAATCAAATACATGCAGATGAAAATGGACAGGAATCTAATAGTCCAATATTGGAACTAAACACCAGAAAAGGCAGAGCTTGGAAAAGTTACTTTTTTGAACTACAACTCCCATCAGCCCAATCCAGTGGCCATGCTGGCTGGGGCTGATGGGAGTTGTAGTTCAAAAAAGTAACTTTTCCAAGCTCTGAAAGGCCTGAGTACATAGGTAAGTTTTAAGAAGGCGCTGAACTTTCCTCATAGATCTTCATACTTAGACAGTCCAATCACATAAGCGGACATGAACACAGAATAAAGCAGCAAATAGTACAGTTAGTAAAAATTCTAGAATCATCAAAATTGAGATAGTTCAGATAGTAGCACATATGAAATCTAGGCTTGAAATATTCCTTATTTAGCCAATTCTGTTTTGAATTGGCCAAATTCTGCAGCTCCTAGCTGGGCAAAGAAGCTTTTTCCTATATCCTTTTTTCTAATGTGATTTGGCTTGGGTGCTTAGCTGTTGTTTGGGGAGCTTTGCTAGAACAAGCAGTTAATAGGCAGATGGACTTGGACCTGATAGCCCTGGGACCGCGTCCCGGCCTAACTTGGTGGCCTTGTGTAAAAACATTTCTCTCACAGCCTCATCGTCAAGCTGGGAACAAGATTTCTTCCCACGGTGCTGTTGAGTAAATTAATGAGATAAGTACCTGATGCTACCATGCTCAGAATCTCAGTGAAAATAACTAGACCAAACAGGTCTTGAGGCCTGTATTGAACCCAAAACCCTCCTTGGCAGAGAGAGATGGGGATGGAAGTTCTTCTGGCTGGAAAAGTTTGTTCGCAAGCACGTCTCTGCTCACAGTTTCTCTAGCAGCTACCCTAAAGAACTGGCAGTAATTGCTTTGATAATCGATATTTAGCATACTACGGAATTAGACCTAATCGGCTTGGAGGATATTATTTCACATTTCATGCTGCAACAGGGAGATGGCTCAGCTTCATCCTCAACCATTTTTCTGTCTTAATTTAGAACAAAGAGCAATACATTGAAACCATACAGGTGCAATAACCAGAGACAGGTTTCCATTCAACTTCCTTGTGGTGGGAGCAGCAACTCATGCGGCCATTGTGGCAGGGCATTGTTTTCAATAAAAATTAATCAGGTCACATACTCAAGGATGTGTAATGTAGATGAATTCCACTCTTAGAGGAATACCGTTTGAAACATTGCAGCCCAAGATGGAAGCCTTGTGGACTGTTGGTTCCCAAGTCTGAGGATTAGGGGAAGAGCCATAGCTTCGTGGTAGAGCACCTGCCTTGCACGGAGAAGGTCCCAGGTTCAATCCACGGCATCTGCAGATGGGGCTAAGGGAGTGTCTCTGGAACCCTGGGAAGCTGCTGCCTGTCATTGTAGACAATACAGAGCTAGATGGACCAATTGGTCTGACTCAGTATTAGGCTACTTCCTATGTTCCTAATTAGGTAGTCAACCTGCTGTGGATGGGGTCACACTCCCCATGAAATAGCAGCCCTATAATCTGGGGTGCTGCTTGATCCAGCATTGTCTGTAGAAGCACAGGTGGCCTCTTCAAAGAGGAGTGCCTTTTCCCAGCTTCAGCTGGTTCACCAGCCATAGCCATTCCTGGACAGGGATACCCTTGCCACCCATGCCCTGGTAACCTCCTGATTGGATTTCTGTAATGCACTGTATATGGGGTAGTCGTTGATGATGGGTTTGGAAGCTTCAGCTAGAGCAAAACGTGGCCACTAGACTCCTGAATGATTCCGGACAGCAATCCCAAGAGATTTGCACTGGCTACCAATTTTCTACTGAGCCAGGCTTAAGGTGATGGTAATGACTCAAAAAGTACTCAACAGCTTGGGACCCAGATATCTGAAGGAAGGTCTGCTCCTAATCCAATATGTCTATGTATGAAGATCAGCAGGTGAGGCCCACCTGGTTGTCCTCCTTCAGAGGGATGTCTGTCACGTGACAACCGAGAGAGAGCTTACTCTGCAATAGCACCCTGTACATGGAATACCCTCCACCTTGATAAATGACTGGCGCCAACTGTGATGAGTTTTCGGCACCAGTTGAAATCTCTGTTTCAGCTGGCTTCCATGGGCCCTTAATGAACTTGGCTAGGATTTTTTGACCTACTGCTACTATTTGATTCTTTTTGGATGTCACCTGCCCTTTTGATTCTAACATCAGTTTTTAATTTTTGACTGTACCTGGCCAAAAGTGTGGAAGGCCATCAAAAATGCTTCTGGATGGTGGTGGTTCTACATGGGGCCTATAGTAACATTTAGAAGCTGCTTATTGCAAAGATCTACCCAGTGTCGATCTACCTACTAACAGCTCTTGTGGAGAAAGAGGAAGGATTATTGATGCCCCGGAGGGGAGGGGAAATAGCCTCGATAGGGGTAACAGTCTGTTTGCCCCTTTAAATTCCCTCATAAAATAATAGATGAGTGCTCCAACATGCAAGTGAATAAGAACATAAGAAGAGCTCTGCTGGATCAGGCCCATGGTCGATCTGGTCCACCACCCTGTTTTCACTGTGACCAGCCAGATCCCTGCAGAAGCCCGTAAGAAAGACCTGAGTGCAACAGCTCGTTTAAGGGGAAATTACATTTGGGAAATGTCAAGATACTGGCAAGGGAAGTTGAGTCTATTATCTTTCATTCATTCATTCATTCATTCATTCATTCATTTATTATACTTGTATACCGCCCCATAGCCGAAGCTCTCTGGGTGATTTACAGTAACTAAAAACATTAAAACAAATGCAATTTAAAACAGATCTTATAAAAACAATTTAAAACACGATTTAAAAATTTAAACAGTATAAAACACATGCTAAAATGCATGGGAGAAGAGGAAAGTTTTAAGGGCTTTATAATTTCTGGTGTTTGCTCGTCTACATTTTTCAGCCCAACAGCCCTCAAAAGTCCTGAGCAATATATTAAAATGCCATAATGCAGTACGAATGTGTGGAAAAGCACTGACAAGTAACGTACTTCCCCACTCCTTTTTTAAAAAGTCAAATCCCTTTTAAACTGTAAGGAATTGTGCCATCACAGTTGTGCTACTGTATAGGTGAGGTGGAGATCATTGTGCTTCCTCATTAACAAAGACACTAACACGATCCAGTGAATTGCCAAATAGCAACGGGGGTATTGTCTGAGTCTGGTTTAGTAACAAACCTCTGGTTTTGATATGAGTGCAGGGAAACAACCATGGGTGTGGGAACTGAAGGGAAGGCACCCAGCAACTAGGGGGTCGTCAAGGGTTTCTCAGTAGGATGGCCACCTTGCATCCTAGACACTGAACTCCTACACCCTTAAATCTCGTTGCGAAGGAGGACAAAAGCACAGCTTTTCATCCTGGTTCCCAGTGTGTACAAAATGCAAACACTAGGGTAACGTGTGCATACATTTGTTAAAATAACATACAAACGTGCATTATATTAGAAGAAAGAGCTTTGCAATAATATGTGCATTAGGAGAAATTTGCACTAAAATGCTGGCAAATTTTCATGAGGACTTTAAAAACAAAAAGCAACCTGATGGGAATTTCCCAGTCCCACTGTGCTTTGGGGTGCACCTGGAGTTGTATTCATCACAGTGTGTCATTGTGAGGAGATGGCAGAATTGGGAAAGGAACATTGATGAAAAGCTGCTGTGTCTCCTGCTCTCATAGGAGATTTTAAAGTCTACGTCCAGCAACTTTGTTTAGCATCTAGTCTCTTTCCAGGAATAGTACAAGTTGGTGAGGCTCACCTATGAAGCATTCAAAGAGGGGTGGGAGAGCTGTGGCCCTTCAAATATTGTTGGATTCCAACTTCTATCCATACCAACCAGCATGGCCAGTAGTCAGACATGATCAGCGATGCCGCCCAACAAGATCAGCCTCAAAAGGCCTTCTCTCTATCCCACCAGTTAAAACAGCTAGACTGGTGAGGACTAGGGAGAGGGCTTTGTCAATTGTGGCCCCCACTTTGTGGAATTCCCTCCCAAATGATCTCCGCCCTGCCCCCTGTATGATGAGCTTCCGCCGGGCCTTGAAGACCTGGCTCTTCAGGCAGGCTTTTGGGGTGGGCTAGGTTTTATTATTGTTGTTGAGATTTTTAATGTTTTAATGTATTTGTATGTTTTTATTTTGTACGTCGCCCAGAGTGGCTGGACAACCAGCCAGATGGGCGACTAATAAATTTAATAAATAAATAAATAAAATGATGGTAGTTGTAGTCAAGCCACATCCAGAGGGCCACAGGTTAGCCACCCCTGCAGTAAAAGGTCTGAGACCAGAGTATCCAAAGGACTGTCTACTTCTATACAAACCAGTCCAGATAATCTTCTAAGGCCGTTAGAAGATTCCCTTGCCTGCAGTGTAAGGTGGGTGCCTTTTGAAAAGAAAAGGCCTTTGAACCACTGTCTGTGATTCCACCCCTAGAGAGATTCACCTGGTGCCTTCATTGTGGTCCTTTAGGCACCAGCCCAAGCCCATCCTGTTCAACCAAGCATTAATTAGCAATAGCTTTCATTGCTTCTATGGGTTTTATACCCTGTGGTTGGTGCTGCTGGCACTGGCATTTCAGTATAGTTCATTTGGGTCGCATTTATTGTTGTTATTTTATTTTATAGTTATTGTTCCCCTACTGGGAGGAATGGCGGGATATAAATTGTGGTGGTGGTGGTGGTTATTTCGATATAAGCCCCGTTGAGGATTTTTATGGTGGAAAAGGAGGGTGGAACTCACATACATACATACATAGCTTTTCAAGTGATATCCACTTTAATAATATGTTGCTTTTTATAATTAAACATAAACCGCTGGTCACGTTTTTTGATGCTATCGAAATTTGTGAGGAAACTTGTGGCCAAGTAAAATACAGAGGGAAATCTGTCAGAGAGGTTTCTTACACATAAGAGAGAGAGAGAGAAAGAGAGAGAGAGAGAGAGAGAGAGAGTGTTTCATAAAAGCAGGCTCATCTTCCAACAATTTCCTCCATTGTGTCAAACTAATCTCAATTATCTTTGCAAGCAAAGTTAAATTTGCTGACTGAAAATCCACAAGTTTCTCTTTGAAGCACAGACATTTACAGAAATCAAGTTTCTAATATCCCCTCTCCTATCAAAACAGTTTTTAAAAAACAAAAGTTAGGAAGGAAAATCAGAAGCCTGTCAGTTCAATGGTATCTTTCAAACACAAATAGGCAGCCAAGAATAATGTTTTCTCTGCAATTGCAAAGTGTATAAAATGTGGCTTTTCAGAGAACCGTGGAAAGCAAGAGTGGGAAAGACATCTTAGGTCATCTTAAACTATTTCTTTGCCCCTGAGCTGTGTGGGAGTATGACAGAAGAAAAAACAGCAACCCCCAAAATCACGTCAGCCCAAAGGAGTGTGTTTTTCACCAAATTAGTGGGAAGAGTTTGAATGTCTGGTGTTTTTAAGTTGCAGAGAAAGCCGCATAAATTACACATCTAAGGAATGAGAAATGAAATAAGGATACAGTGGTATGTTTTATAAATTAGTCTAGATTGAATATCTCAGGGTCCACACATGACATCAGAGCTTGGAAAAGTTACTTTTTTGAACTACAACTCCCATCATCCCCAGCCAGCATGGCCACTGGAATGGGCTGATGGGAGTTGTAGTTCAAAAAAGTAACGTTCCCAAGCTCTGACGTTTATCTACATGGGTATATGCAAGTGTATATTTCCCCTTACACCCATCTAGGTAAAATGCATGTTATGAATTTGCTCTTGTATATACACACACCAAACAAAGTATCTCAAAGCACTGGTTGAAGGATCAGTGTAGTGGACCTAAATTCACATCCCTATTCTGTGGGGAAGTCACTATCTGTCACACTGATCAAACCAAACTCACAAGATTCTTGTAAAAGTAAACTAGGGCAAATCCATATTTATTGCAGTGAGCTGACTGGAGGAAGTGCGAGGAACAGATCTGACGTTATTATGTGCAACCTCACCTGTATACTTGCCGCATCAAAGAGCACCATAAGCAAACATAACAGGTCCCTGATGCCCAAGTAGGAATGGATATCTGTCAATTTCAGTTTCTATCAGTTTCCCATTTTTCCAATCTTAAATCTGGTCTGCCGAATTTCTACATCAATTTGCAAACTGGGGATAGACTTTTTTAAAAAAAATTCTGCATAAAAATATGCATTTTTGTGTGTATTTCTCCTAATACACAAATCTCTGCAAGCAGTTTTCTGTAATATGATGCATGTTTATCCTTTTTTCACTAATATATGCATTTTTGTACACAGTGTTCCCTCATATGCATGCTTCCTTTTTTTTTAACAAATATTTTGGCTAGAGAAATTGCAGTGTTCAAATTTCAAAGAATAAGAACATAAGAACATAAGAAGAGCCTGCTGGATCAGGCCAGTGGCCCATCTAGTCCAGCATCCTGTTCTCACAGTGGCCAACCAGATGACTGGGGGAAGCCCGCAAGCAGGACCCGAGTGCAAGAACACTCTCCCCTCCTGAGGCTTCCGGCAACTGGTTTTCAGAAGCATGCTGCCTCTGACTAGGGTGGCAGAGCACAGCCATCATGGCTAGTAGCCATTGATAGCCCTGTCCTCCATGAATTTGTCTAATCTTCTTTTAAAGCCGTCCAAGCTGGTGGCCATTACTGCATCTTGTGGGAGCAAATTCCATAGTTTAACTATGCGCTGAGTAAAGAAGTACTTCCTTTTGTCTGTCCTGAATCTTCCAACATTCAGCTTCTTTGAATGTCCACGAGTTCTAGTATTATGAGAGAGGGAGAAGAACTTTTCTCTATCCACTTTCTCAATGCCATGGATAATTTTATACACTTCTATCATGTCTCCTCTGACCCGCCTTTTCTCTAAACTAAAAAGCCCCAAATGCTGCAACCTTTCCTCGTAAGGGAGTCGCTCCATCCCCTTGATCATTCTGGTTGCCCTCTTCTGAACCTTTTCCAACTCTATAATATCCTTTTTGAGATGAGGCGACCAGAACTGTACACAGTATTCCAAATGCGGCCGCACCATAGATTTATACAACGGCATTATGATATCGGCTGTTTTATTTTCAATACCTTTCCTAATTATTGCTAGCATGGAATTTGCCGTTTTCACAGCTGCCACACACTGGGTCGACATTTTCATCATGCTGTCCACTACAACCCCGAGGTCTCTCTCCTGGTCAGTCACCGCCAGTTCAGACCCCATGAGCGTATATGTGAAATTAAGATTTTTTGCTCCAATATGCATAATTTTACACTTGTTTATATTGAATTGCATTTGCCATTTTTCCGCCCATTCACTCAGTTTGGGGAGATCTTTTTGGAGCTCTTCACAATCCCTTTTTGTTTTAACAACCCTGAACAATTTAGTGTCGTCAGCAAACTTGGCCACCTCACTGCTCACTCCTAATTCTAGGTCATTAATGAACAAGTTGAAAAGTACAGGTCCCAATACCGATCCTTGAGGGACTCCACTTTCTACAGCCCTCCATTGGGAGAACTGTCCGTTTATTCCTACTCTCTGCTTTCTGCTTCTTAACCAATTCCTTATCCACAAGAGGACCTCTCCTCTTATTCCATGACTGCTAAGCTTCCTCAGAAGTCTTTGGTGAGGTACCTTGTCAAACGCTTTTTGAAAGTCTAAGTACACTATGTCCACTGGATCACCTCTATCTATATGCTTGTTGACACTCTCAAAGAATTCTAATAGGTTACTGAGACAGGACTTTCCCTTGCAGAAGCCATGCTGGCTCTGCTTCAGCAAGGCTTGTTCTTCTATGTGCTTAGTTAATCTAGCTTTAATAATACGTTCTGTCAGTTTTCCAGGGACAGAAGTTAAGCTAACTGGCCTGTAATTTCCGGGATCCCCTCTGGATCCCTTTTTGAAGATTGGCGTTACATTTGCCACTTTCCAGTCCTCAGGCACGGAGGAGGACCCGAGGGACAAGTTACATATTTTAGTTAGCAGATCAGCAATTTCACCTTTGAGTTCTTTGAGAACTCTCGGGTGGATGCCATCCGGGCCCGGTGATTTGTCAGTTTTTATATTGTCCATTAAGCCTAGAACGTCCTCTCTCGTTACCACTATTTGTCTCAGTTCCTCAGAATCCCTTCCTGCAAATGTTAGTTCAGGTTCAGGGATCTGCCCTATATCTTCCACTGTGAAGACAGATGCAAAGAATTAATTTAGCTTCTCTGCAATCTCCTTATCGTTCTTTAGTACACCTTTGACTCCCTTATCATCCAAGGGTCCAATCGCCTCCCTAGATGGTCTCCTGCTTTGAATGTATTTATAGAATTTTTTGTTGTTGGTTTTTATGTTCTTAGCAATGTGCTCCTCAAATTCTTTTTTAGCATCCCTTATTGTCTTCTTGCATTTCTTTTGCCAGAGTTTGTGTTCTTTTTTATTTTCTTCATTCGGACAAGATTTCCATTTTCTGAAGGAAGACTTTTTGCCTCTAAGAGCTTCCTTGACTTTGCTCGTTAACCATGCTGGCATCTTCTTGGGCCCTGGCAGTACCTTTTCTGATCTGCGGTATGCACTCCAGTTGAGCTTCTAATATAGTGTTTTTAAACAACTTCCAAGCATTTTCGAGTGATGTGACCTTCTGGACTTTGTTTTTCAGCTTTCTTTTTACCAATCCCCTCATTTTTGTGAAGTTTCCTCTTTTGAAGTCAAATGTGACCATGTTGGATTTTCTTGGCAATTGGCCAGTTACATGTATGTTTAATTTAATAGCACTGTGGTCACTACTCCCAATCGGTTCAACAACACTTACATCTCGCACCAGGTCCCGGTCCCCACTGAGGATTAAGTCCAGGGTTGCCGTCCCTCTGGTCGGTTCCATGACCAACTGGTCTAGGGAATAGTCATTTAGAATATCTAGAAACTTTGCTTCTTTGTCATGACTGGAACACATATGCGGCCAGTCTATGTCCGGGTAGTTGAAGTCACCCATTACTACCACATTTCCTAGTTTGGATGCTTCCTCAATTTCATATCTCATCTCAAGGTCTCCCTGAGCATTTTGATCAGGGGGACGATAGATCGTTCCCAGTATTAAGTCCCTCCTGGGGCATGGTATCACCACCCACAACGATTCTGTGGAGGAGTCTGCCTCTTTTGGGGTTTCGAGCTTGCTGGATTCAATGCCTTCTTTCACGTATAGAGCGACTCCGCCACCAATACGTTGTGTTTTGGCTCACTTTTTGGTTCAGGAAATGCAAAGTAGGTTCACATTACAATCCAAACTAAACAAATTTCTCCTATATCCCTACATCAAACAGATGATAGTCTAAATTTTGATTGTAGGGAAGATGAGAAATGAAGTGGACATGGAGAAAAAGTTCTAGTTTTAGATCCACCAAGGGTCTTTGGTCCTTTTTTTCTTCTTCAAAGGGCAATCATTGCAGCAAAATAGCATTGCCATTTTTGAGGTGGGATAAGGACATAGGAGCGGTGGAAGCTGGTGCTCCCATGTCAGTGGGGTATTGAATCCGCTCCAGGTTTTAGCCCGAACTTTCAAAGAGCTGTCCAAGGTACTGGGCCTATGTTTTGGGAGTAGATTTCAGCACCTTAGATAGCTCCTTGAAAGTTCACACTGAAGCCCAGAGCAGATTCATTGCCCCATTGACATTGGAGCCACCAGTCCTCATTGCAGAGGGATAATATATAAAAGGAGCAAGAGACGGAAGTGGAACGGGGACATATTACACCGACATGATATAGACACTATACCGAAGGCCTGTCACATAGAAGATGGCAAAGGTTTGTTCACTACTGCTCCAGAAGGCAGGACTGGGATCTAATGGGCTTAAGCTACATAGGGATTGATTTTGGTTGAACAGTCAGAAAAACACCTTGATGATAAGAACAGTTTGACTGTGGAACAATCTGCCTATGGGATGATGAGCTTCCCTTCACTAGAGGCTGGACAGCAGCCTCTTGGGGGTGCTGTAGCTATCTTTAGGGGGGCTTCCTTAAAAATGAAACACTACAATAACACGGAGGTTCCTTTGGTCACCTTTCACACACAGCATTGCTCTAGGGAAGTATACCCTCCTGTCCTCCAGAATTGTTGGTGGTCTTATTGTTTAGGGGCAAAGAGGGCCACATGCAATAGTTGGACCTCAGATGAGCTGCCAAGTGCTGTCATTTTGACCATCTGTTCCTTGAAAAATGAAATGAACTGCCTTCAAGTCTACCCCGACTTATGGCGACCCTATTCTTGCACTCGGGTCCTGCTTGCGGGCTTCCCCCGGGCACCTGGTTGGCCACTGTGAGAACAGGATGCTGGACTAGATGGGCCACTGGCCTGATCCAGCAGGCTCTTCTTATGTTCTATGAATAGGGTTTTCATGGCAAGCGGTATTCAGAGGTGGTTTACCATTTCCTTCCTCTGAGGCTGAGAGGCAGTGATCGGCCCAAGGTCACCCAATGAGCTTCATGGCTGTGTGGGGATTTGAACCCTGGTCTCCCAGGTCATATTCCAACACTAACCACTATGCCATACTGGCTCTCAAATGGAAATGGACTACCTTCAAGTCGATCCTGACTTATGGCGACCCTACGAATAGGGTTTTCATGGTAAGCGGTATTCAGAGGGGGTTTACCATTGCCTTCCTCTGAGGCTGAGAGGCAGTGACTGGCCCAGGGTCACCCAGTGAGCTTTATGGCTGTGTGGGGATTCGAATTCTGGTCTCCCAGGTTGTACTCCATCACCTTAACCACTACACCACACTGGCTCTCATTTGAAATATATGGAATGCAAATTGTAACACAATAGAAAGCAATACAAGAAATGAACCAACTCTTCAACTGTATGATTCTATGGACTGCCTTCAATTCAATCCCGACTTAGGGGTGACCCTATGAATAGGGTTTTCATGGTAAGCGGTATTCAGAGGGGTTTACCATTGCCTCCCTCTGAGGCTGAGAGGCAGTGACTGGCCCAAGGTCACCCAGTCAGCTTCATGGCTGTGTGGGGATTCGAACCCTGGTCTCCCAGGTCGTAGCCCAACACACCCTTCCCCACTCAAGGCTGCATGTAAAGCATGTCCCCAATTTGAATTCAGAATAAGTGTACGCTGGCTATCAGACATTAGGGAAATGGCAGTTGATGGGATCTTCCATTGGTGAGAAGCCACTGTCTTTTAAGCTTTTGCAGAAAAGGCCGTGGTCTTCCACTGCAGGGAGCAAAGCTTTTGTGGGACAGAGTTGGAGGAAGTGTTTCTTGTCTCGGCATTTAATGCAAAGTGATGCCACTGAATGGTGAGACCAGGAAGCTTGCTGCTGTGTGCCTCTCACCAGGCCCTGTCTGCCAGTTCAGTCTTGAGTTCCCTGTATATTTTGGGTCTTTGCAAATAGAAAGCAAAGGGTTTTAAGTCAGCCAGCACCTGTTTGGCTCCCTGCAATCAGCCTGCACCCTCTTCATGAGGATCAAAGCTTATGTGTCTAAACAGTGGGATGATTATAACACTTCCACTTCAGTGGTCCTTTACATATTCAAAGGGTTGTATGAATGTTAAGTTAATGAATCCTCAGGACGCTGCTGCGAAGCAGGTGAGTCACTCTAATCCAGAGATAAGTGCCAAGAGATTAACAAGATAGAATATTGTCATATTCATTTTATGCAGTCGGGGAAATTGAAAACACAGATTTAAACTATTACCCAAGTCGCACAGAGACTCGGCAACAGAATTAGATTTGGGAACTCAAGAATCTGAGCAGGGAGGTCCGTGGTTTGCAATCAGGCATTAGCTCATGGGCTGGAGAGGGGAGATCTGAGAATCAAAGGATCCTTCATTCAGAAATGTTATTTAGAGCCGCTATTGGCACTTGTCATAATGAGCATCGCTGTAACTTGCTGGCTCTCAAAGTGGCACAGTAGCAATTGTTGATGGTACTCAAGTACCTGTGTGAAGGTATTTGCAAGAAGTCCTGTAACGGTAGCCGCATCTGCAGCCATCAATTCAGGAATAGCCAAGAATGTGGGGCATACCAGCTGCTGTTGTACATAATGCTAATTAATGGTTTATCTTAACCAGGGGTGCCAACAGGATTTCCTGGGCCCTGCATGTATATTGCCCCTCCTATATTTCCAAGCTTCCAGAGGCCACGTGCCAGTGGTGGCTGGGCCCGAGACAAGAGTGGGCGAATGTTACCATTTGTACATGTCATGGGCCCTGTGGAATGTTCCTGGAGTGATGATGAAGAAGAAAAAGATCCAGAATGGGACCCAGGAGAGGGTCCTGGTGGCTTGCAAGAAGAAGGTGTTGAAGCAGAAGGCTTCAGCACTTTTGACAGTGACAGCTCCTCAATTACAACTGAGCAAATGCTAGCTGATCAGGAGCCCACCCCTTCTCCCCCCACCCCCTCTTCACCCAAGCCGCAGTGACCCACATGCACCTCCTCTAGAGGAGGAGGATCTCGATGAGGTTGCTGCCATCACCCCAGACATGTTATGCAGAGATTGGGAAAGTTACTTTTTTTGAACTACAACTCCCATCAGCCCAATCCAGTGGCCATGCTGGCTGGGGCTGATGGGAGTTGTAGTTCAAAAAAGTAACTTTTCCAAGCTCTGATGTTATGTTACGTTTTATTTCTGTGCTGCCCTCAAGGCATTTGCACACGCATTCCCATTCTGTGACACCTTCCTCGCGCAAATAGAAAGAGCCCTCCCGAAACTACTTAAGCGTTGTAAGGGGGGGTGTCTTATTGCTGCGACAACGTCTTAACTTTGAGCAGTCATGCCTAGTTATGCTGTGTAGAGATTCAGAATCAAGTGTGACCTGTAAGCTGTAAGTGTGATCCATGAAGTGCTCTGACCCGAAGTTTCTCATTAAATATACTGGAGAAAAATGCACCAGCAGCTTGGCCAGGACAGTACAATTGGCTCGTTTCTACCAGGGCTGTGGAGTCAGTACACCAAACCTTCGACTCCGACTCCTCTATTTTTCTACTGTCCGACTCCTTCATATATGGCAAATGTATATTAACTAGTAATAACAAATTTACTGTAGAAAAATGGTAGCACAAGGCATTTCATCACCACCACACGAATGATCAGGCTAGATTGATAGAACATAAAATATATTTATTTGATTAAAATTTCTGAACAAGAAAACTTTCCTAAATTGCTATGAAAGTTTTTATTTTGAAGCCGGAGTCGGTACATTTCTTCCAACTTCTCCCAAAATTGCTTACGACTCTGACTCTGACTCCACAGCCCTGGTTTCTACACTCGCTCACGCACCCCTCTGTATCCTCCATCCACAGAAGCAAGAGGCATTATCAGAGTTCACGGACACATTCTAGCCAAGGTACAAAGCATAGCCAGTGAAGGGTATGGCCTGAGGAGAGTCCTAATGCCCAGATGCAGAGGCTTGAGCCTGACATTGCCCACCCCTGGACCAGGTAGCTGCAGCAGGCGAGGCACAGCACGTCACAGCGGGAGGTCAGTCTTCCCACCATCACCAAACAGGGCCAGTAGCCAAGTGACTTGAGGGACAGTCCTTCCCAACTCCTAACCAGTCAGGCACAAAAACCTTACTTTTCCGGTTTCTTCCAGTGGAAATTTTCTTTGGTTCACATGCAACAGATCAAAGGAGACAGGATATGAAAAGGTAACAGAGAATGATTATGTAGATGGCTAAGGGAAATACAAAGCCCCTCTTCTCCCTGCCCCAAATTTTAATTAGTGGTGCATGAACCCCAGCCCACCTTGTCATTAGTTTGGGTTTTTGGAGCTTCCCTTCCCAAGCAAACTTGTTCTTCAGAAAGTAAGGGTGAGCAGCCGCAAGAGCACAGGCTGAACCAAGATGGCAGAAGCTTCCCTTAACTCCTGAGTGTGGATCCTGAGCATGTTTGGGACCATTCTTACCTGCCAGGGTGCATGGAAGTTCCAATACCCTTTACCTTCAGGTTCGGTTCACTGTATTGGGAGGCATGAAAAGGAAAATGGAGATGGACTGCCTTCAAGTCGATTCTGACTTATGGCGACCCTGTGAATAGGGTTTTCATGGCAAGTGTTATTCAGAGGGGGTTTACCATTGCCTCCCTCTGAGGCTGAGAGGCAGTGACTGGCCCAAGGTCACCCAGTGAGCTTCATGGCTGTGTGGGGATTCGAAGCCTGGTCTCCCAGGTCATGGTCCAACACCTTAACCACTACACCACACTGGCTCTCATTGGGAGGCATAGTAAACAGCTATTCCCCTTAACCCTGGCAGGAAAGGCCTTTAAGGACTAGCAGGGACATGGAGCTTCCTTCTTGTACCTGGGTGGCATCCCTACATGTGCTTCAGATTTCGCTTTTAGTGAAATCTGCTGGCAACCTAGGGATGTGCAGAGGGCACGCAACTAGTCCCTTCTCTCCCCATCTGGAAATTTCAGTAGTCTTACCAAAGTTCTTCAGGAATTCCTCTAAACTCTTCAGATGATCCCCTCCCCCCCCCAAAAAAAAATTGCTTTAAATTTAATTGCAGTGACCTTTTTGGTGGTGACTCTATTCACATTCCTATGGAATTCCTATGGAAAGATGTGTCAGTCTTTGGTCTTTTCATGTCTATGAAGAACATCACAGCAGTAGGGTTTTTTTTTTTTTCTGTAGAGTGGCTTACTACCTGCAGAACTAAGGTACCAAATAAGATGAAATAAGTTGCAATATGTGCTAAAGATGCCAGCTTTGTTACTTATTTAATGAGCTTTGTGGGATTTGAACAGGAAGCTCAAAGTAGCAAGGGAAACCTCATAATTAGATTCAGTTAGAACAAGTTCCTCTGCATTACGGCTATTTGCTGAACTGCAGAGGGAGAGAGAACTACCAAACAGATACAAATCACTAGCTTTGTTTCGTTTGTTATTATACTTATTTTCTTCTTAATTAGCTCTGATTGGCTTATGATCCTAATTAATGCAAAGGAATCTGGAGTGGGATACAATGGCACGGTTTAGAGAAGATGCTGGAGCGTAGAACTGGTAAATGATTGCTAATTGTTATTTACACGGGGACAGGAAAACTAAGTAATGTGGTGTCTAATTACCATGAAAGATATGGTTTCCATTTTGAGACTCAACTAAAGCAAACAGGATGAAAACACTACCTTGGGTTATGTTTGGGGCGTGTGGAAATAAAATTAAATGTATTTCCTGAAAATCTGAAACTACTTAAGTGATAAAGTTATTATCGTTGTTACTGTTATTCTGAAGATTAGATAAATGGATCAAATAAATTCAACATCAGAATAGTTTATGTCACCATCTTGTGCCACACTTCAGTTTCAGCACCTCCTCTGTGGTAAGACCAGTGATGGCCAATGTGGCAGTTTGTAGCATGACCCTGGAGTCAAGATCCCTCATCTTCAGGAGATGAGGGTGAGGATTCCGAAGCAGAAGGGGAAGGACAGAGCCAGACCCATAAGCATGTCCACCAGATAAGCCATTTGCGCCTGTACTCCAACCTGAAGATGCAGAGTCTCCCTGCTGCTTCAAAGAGGGCTGGGGCCCTTTAACTGAAAAGGCACCTTCCAGTGAGAGTGGAGCTAGCAAAAGGGATGCAGTTGCTGCTACTCTGTGGAGCTCAATCTCAGTGTGATGCTTGCTGAAGCAACATCACTCCCATAGCCCAGCATTACACCAGACCTCACCTTGCCTGAGATCAGCACTTGCCTCCCAACAGCTTGCTGGCGAGATTCACTCACTGTAGCACGTCCTTACAGACAACCATCTGGAGGCCAGCGTGGAGCAAGCATGCAGCACCTGACTGGCTAGTACCCCCACAAATATGGAAGGCTTGTGCCAAAGGCTGCTAGGTAATCAGCTGCTGCTGGCTCACACTGTGTAGACGGGGTTGTTCCATGTTGCCACCTCCACCTCCCAGTTGTTCCTAGTGAGGATGGGCTTTCCTGTCCCTCCTCAATCATCCCTAAGCTGCAGCAGGCAATTCTCCCCATAGAACTGTCTGGGCAGAATAGGTCTTTTGCAAAGGTGAGTTAAAATGGCTGCCTCCAGTTCTCAACCCTATTTTTATTTATTTATTTATTACATTTCTACCCTGCATTTCTTTTCATGATTGAAACCCAAGGCGGCTTATATATGGTTCCCAGGCGGTCTCTCATCCAGGCACTGACCATAGCTGACCCTGCTTGGCTTCAGCAGGGTGCTGGCCTTATGAGCCTTCAGAACATAGCCTGGGACCATTTTATGTGGCAAATTGGCAGGGAGGGACCATTTCAGTTCCACTTCAGGGGCCATCATTTCATACATACACATAAATAGTTTGCCCCTGTGTTTTGCTTGGGGGCAGTTGTTCAGAATGACTCCCCTGCATCTGTGAAAACCCCTGAAGCCGAACAAATGGAGACCAGCCTTAGTCTTTGCCTCCTACGATTGTGATGCTCCCCCCTTCTTCTGGGGCATCAGGAACTGACGCAGGAATCCACAAGATGCATCTGTACCCACCTGGAAAAGGGCTGGGCTTGTCCTTTGATGGGAATTCGCATCACTTTCTGGGGCCATGAGTTAGGGCAAGTACAAAAGCTGTTCCATAACCATGACGTTGGTTGCTTGATGTTACAGTGTCCCTCGAGATGATTTGATGGATGGTCTTTGCTGATACTTTCCATTTTGGTGACCATAGGGACATAGGAAGCTGGCTCTCTGGGGTTTCAGGCAGGGAGTCCTGGAGATGCCAGGTATTGGACCCAGGGCCTCCTGCAAGCAAAGCAGATGCTGTGACATTGATTTTTCCCCCTCAATGTTCCTCGCCCTTGGAATTCTCCCCCTGGTTCTGCAGCCTGGGGCTTGGCTTCCTTCAGTAACATGGTACAGGCATAAGGGTGCAGTGAGAATTCAGTGAAAGGGTGTTTGCATAGTCAAGCACCCTTGCTCAAGTTCTAGAGAGCAGAATGGAAGTGGGCACATAATGCTGCAAATTCAGCCCATGGTGGAAAAAAAAGCCACAGCCAGTGTCACTACACTTCACTTACCGCTGGCTGGGAAAGAGGAGTGGTCCAATGGACCTTGTGAAGGAGCTCTGCATCGCCTGGTACCTCGACCCTTCAAATGAAGGGAGCAGTTGTGTCTCTCGGTGGGGAATGTTTGGAGGAGGTGGCAAGACCCAGGTTGCTCTCCCATAACTGTATGGTAAAATATCATAACGGAAATAATGCCATCAGGACCTTGATGTGAGTGGTCTCTGAGAGCCAGCAGTGTGTGGAATAAGTCAGGGTTGGGCTAGTCTACTCAATAAATTAATTGCGTAAGTTGAGATAGAGCAGTGGCTTTCAAACCTGTTCCAGTTTGTTTGCATCCTTCTTAAAGTGCAGCATCCAGAACTGGACGTGATACTCAAGATGAGGTCGCACTGTTGGCTCATTTTCAGCTTGTGCTCAACAACAATCCCAAGATCCTTCTCGCATGTAGTATTGCTGTGCCAAATATCCTTTTCAGTGGAGGCTGGTCCATCAAGGCAAACGGTGTGCCACCCCACCAACCTCAGTCTGCCGCCAGCAAGACCTCACTTGCCTGCCTTTGTACTTGAAACCAGTCCAGGGGGTGACCCTGTCATCTCCCTCCACCGAAATCTGAATGTTGCTTCTTATAGAACTCAGCTGGGGGGGGGGAGAGAAGAATGGGGACCAAACTAGAATTACTTGGATCTGTTTGTCATTGGCTCTGGCTTTTCCTATTGTTGGGGTCTCTGCCTTCCACCCTACCAGTCCCAATGGGCAACAGCCACCACTGCTTGGAATGCATTGCCACAGGGAGTACTGGGCATGTAAAGAGCACACATCCATATTTTTTTCAGCGCAACAATGACACCCAGTAGTCCTGGCCAACACCCAATATGAACTGAGTGCGCTAAAATGCTATCCATAATCCTCTACAATACAGAGGGAGTCTTATGAATAGTTATATGGAGATGGAAAGTTTAGAAACCATCAAAATCTGGGGTATCACAATTTCCCCACATACTCTGGTTATGTGAATTCACATTTATAAACTGTTGCATTAAAAATGCATCTTGAAAACTAGCTGTTGGTTTAATGAAATTCACCTCCCCCCCCTGCCTTCTTTACATTGTGTAAATTTGTGTGCTTGAGCTGTGTTAACTAGCCTACATCAAAATGGGCTGAAGTCAGCCCATACACGTATAACCTGAGTGTTTATTTCATTTGACAAATACCCTGATTCAAAGGTTGGCAGCTGTTTGGAACTTCCATGAATCTCCCTTTACATATATTTCCCTTAATGCCACCCCCAACACACACATACGATTAATAGTCTGCTAATTCAGTCGTCTCCATTGTAAACTTTGCCACTTGCTGGCAACCTGGACTTGAATTTGGAGCCTAATACCTTATGGCTGTTGTGACACTTTGGATTGTATGTCCCTTGGCCTTAGAGGGCTCCTGTGGCATAGAAGGAAATATAAGCATTCAGCATCAGCCCCTTGAACTGCCAAAACAGTAGGAAGCTAAGGCTGATATTCCTACCCTTCCTTAGTCAACGGAACAGTACTTTGAGGATTCGCTCTCTAGCAGCAACTTGATGTGGATCTTCTGTTCCAACAAGGGGTACAGAGGTGCATTTCCACTATGACACTCACATGCTGGGGACTTTTTCACTAGCTAAACACATCCTTTGATCGAGATGTACATTCCCATTTGAGGCTGTCGGTTGTTGCACCAGCCTGTTTCACAACCATGTTGATAATTTCACATGCCATGAAATTGGCAAGGAGGAGATAGTTTGCCTCCTGCAATCTTCTCCTTTCTAGATTTTCAGACTGTGAATCCTTGCAAAATGTGTATGCTTCTTGCAACATCTGTAGATGATTTATAACCAGACAAGCTGGCCATCTTCAGGGTTAAGGGGGAGTTCTCTCAATACTCTCACTTATATTTATTACCAATAAGATAGGCCTATTACCACCAGATAGTGGGGTCAGCCAAATGGCACCCATGCTGCTGGTGACAACTGCAGGGGTCTGACTGCTGCCTGAACACCCCACTTTGATCCCATTGGTAGGCACAGTGACACTATGTTGTTGATGATGGACGGGGGAAAAGCATACGTGTCGTAAACATTATTTTGGGGGGTGGGAGGGCATGGCCAGGGGGAGAACGGAGCTCTAGGGTCATTTGGGTCAGTTGTTTCCTCCTGTTGGCAAAAAACTAGGACCTGTCAGGATTTGTTGATAATCTTAGCATTCCCTGCCTGCCCGTTTTTGGAGGAAAAGGACAGCTTCTGATTCCAATTATTTCCTAGTTGGAAACATTTGCAAGAGCAGGGAATTATTCCCTCCGCGTACAGACCCAGCCATTTGCAAAAACTCAAGCTAATGTGGTGGAATTTTGTTTTTGTTTCAGCCTTTTTTTTTATTCCTGGGGGCTGGAGGAGGAACAGGAGGGGGATCTAATTTAATACCCCCATATTAATGACAATAAGAAATTTCAGCCTTAGCTTCATTCCTGGATGGGTTTTCTCCCTCCCTCCTTCCATCTTCCTCGTTATGTGTGTGTAAAGCGTAAATGTTTCCAATGCTACTGCCAGATTTTAAGGGCTAGTTGTTAGAATGCGTGGGTGGCTCTATCCCCACCTCTCTATTCACAGGCTCCAACGTGCATCCTCCTTCCACATGTGAAGCATTGAGGAAAATCACATCACTTGGTGCAGTGGGGGGGATTCCCAATTCCTTTCTATTACGATGATTATTGTTTTGGATTTAAGTGCATAGACGGCAGGTAGAGAGCAATTAGCTTTAAAACTCTCTGTGTGCACTAATGCTGTGGAAAGGCAGTTTTTTCAGCCCCTTCCTTCCGAATCAGCCTTTGCTCTGCAGCTCTTTGCTAGTTTATACTAAGGACAGGCTGAGCATCTAATTCCGTCTTGTTTCACTCAACCACAGGTCTCTCCTGTCCTGTTGCATGTCATTATGTCACATCCTGCCTCTGTTTTGTATGCATGTTGGGCACACTTTATGTAAAATATGCACTTTTATTTAAAAATGTGCACTTTTCAATGCATTTTCCAGTAAAATGTGTGTTTTGTATGCACATCTTTTACATAAAATAAGTATTTTTGTGCAACAAAAACACATTGCAACATCCAGAGCAGTGCACAGTCTGACTGGAAGTTGCTTTCCGATCCCCAAGCAAGCTTGGGTGCTTCAGATTGGGTCAGTCTGCTGTGAAAACGAATTCTTCCCTCATCCCTAGCGTACATACACATCAGAACTGGATTGGTGTCTTATAACAGGCACATCACATATTCCCTCCATGTTAGAGAGATCCAACTGGCCTCGACCAGAAGTTGGGCATTTAGCATTGGCAATCTCATGGTGTAGTCCTTCTAATTATTGTTGTGTATTACTTTTAAATGGGTTTAAGTTGCTGTACACCTCCCTCATGTTTTTTGTGAGAGGCAGTATGTAAATGCTTCTATAAATAAATACATGACATGTTAAGGATTTTTTTCTGTCCAACTTAGAGACTTTCTTGAGCTGAAAGAGATGAAGGTGTCCAAGAAATAAGAGAAAGGGAGAGAAAACCAGTACATTTTCAAGAACAAAAAACAGTGGTGTGAACAGTACAAAGAGTTTTTAAAAACACAGACCCTTTGTTAGAAGGCACAGCAACATTACCAGCGTTCAACATAGTATGATTACTAGGGATGGGATCCATTGGCCGGTGCCAATTTGAAAGTATCCTGTCGACCTAACAGGCTGTATTGATTCAAGTTTGTTCTTTGTCCGCAAGCCACTGCTTTTACCAATCCGTTTTTTCCTTCTGAAAAAATATTGTTATTAATATTTTAAAGGAAATATCGATAAAGGAAATAGTGATAAATTGAAGGAAGTATCAATAAAATATCAATATTAATATCAATATAAAAATCCAATCCACAATGTTAGTGAATAAGCAAACTAATGGAAAATTCAGTACCAAATCCAAATTGGGTGGAATTTTGCACATCCCTAACTATTACTCAGTTATCTGTTTCTTAGATTTCTTACCTGCCCATCACCATAACATCCCCGGATGGGTTACAATAATGTAAAAATGTATTTTTAAAATCAGTTAAAACAATTTGCTATCAGAATAATAGGGTAGGTTCTTAAAAACTATATCTCAGTTGTCAACAGCTGGGGTAAAGAGGTGCATCTTCAGCATATGATAAAAGAGATACAATGAAGGTGCCAGGCACAACTCTGTGGAGAAGGAGTTCTACCACATATGAGCAGCCACAAAGAATGCCCTCTCCTGGGCCGCCACCCACAAACTTCCGAGGGTGGTAGAGCTACCATGACACACACACACCCCACTGATCTTAACACCCAAGACGGTCTTTAGGGAAGGAGGCCATCTTTCAGATATTTGGGGCCTAAGCTGTTTAGGGCTTTAAACACTAATGTGATATTCAACTAAATCTGTGCACTAATGGAAGCATTAGCACTAGTGTAATGGGATTCACCCCCCCCTCCTCCTGCTGCATGTGGCTGTTTTCAAGCAGAGGTTATGTGAGTTCTAAGTGGATCCCCAGCCAGGTAATGTGCTCCACATACATACCCAATATGTGAGGGTTGAGGAACAAGACCAGCCCTCCTTGTTCACCCAGACTACTGTTCTTCAACCTTGGGATGTTGTCTGACTACAACTCCCATCAACCCCAGCCAGCTTAGCCAACATCTGGGGACCCAAGGTTGAACAGTGTGACCTAGACCACCCCCAATATTCATGCAATATCTGACAGGGGAATCTTCATGCAGACAGCTAGCCATGTGACCCTCCACCTGATCAGGAACCCTGGGTGATTTGGTACAGGGGCTCCTGATCATGTGGAGAGTGTCCTTGCATACGGTTCGGTTAAGATGGCGTAGAAAAGAGGCTTATTTGAACATTCCAGTTCCCTTCACTACTACTTTAAAGGCCTCCTCAGGATTCAGTTGGATTTGAACAGCTGCCGTTTTAAGACATTTATTTACTTATTTATTTATTTATTAGATTTACATCCTGCACTTCCTCCCAAAGGGCAGCAACTGAGGTGCCATAAATGTGGTGGGTTTTTTTAATGTTTTAAAAGCATGCCTAGCCACACGCATTGCCCCAAGGGGAACATCCCTTCTGGCCTCAAATATCACACATTGCGATGGAATGAATTTAGCTGCCAGGAAGCTGTGATGGTGTGTTGTCAATGCCTTGCTTAAAAAAAAAGATCTTTCGTCAAACATGTTTAAAAAGAAAAATAACACAGGAGGTGTTATATACTTTCCTCTTACAGCATTGTTGCTTGCCTAAAAGAAGGGGTTTTTCTTGCAGCTTTTGGCACAAATATGTTTTTCTTTCTTTCCTATCACTCTTTTTAAAAAATTTTTGCCAGGAATTAAACTCATTTTACAGTGGCAGCAGGTAATGACAGCCTGGTCTCCATGGTAACACAGGTGAATGCGGGGTTAGTCATTCTTGTGAGGGTCACTCTGACTGACACACGTCACAAGGCCTTTTTAGCGCCGGGGCTGACGCAGCTTGTCTCCCATCAGCCTGACTACCTCGGCCGGCCACACCTGATACTGGGGCAAGGCTTGTGAAGAGCTCTTTGACCCCTGAGAAAGTTCAAGGGCCTGTGAAATGTGAGCCACGGACTGGTAGAACATTCTAGAAAGCCCTTTTCTTTGTCTTGTGGAATCTGGAGTGGCAGGATTACAGATCTCGTTTAGTTTTCAAAGGTAAATCCACAACATTTCCATCATCTCCTTGCTTGTTGGGGAAAGGCTATATAGCTCAGAGAGTAGAGCACACCGTTTGCATGCAAAAAAGGTCTCTGGTTCTGTCCCCAGCATCTCCAGGAACGGCCTTTCCTTGTCTGAGGTCACATCCACTCCGTGCCCTTAAAGCACTATTATATCACTGTAACAGTCTGGTGTAAGGCATCCAGGGTCATAGGGGGTTGTAGAACCCATTACTTTTTTGAGAGCAGGGTCCTTATGTACAAGCCAATCAGCAAAGGGAGCCTGTTAGTCACTGAGAAGAGTCTTCTCACTTGGCTAACAACATGCTTCCTTGTTCTTCCGTGCTCATTGGAGCCAATCAGAGTGAAAAAGACTCTTCTCAGTACCTCACACACACCTCCCTTTCATGCTGATTGGCTCCTAGGTAAGTGAGAAGTGAGTTTCACGGTAAAGTACCTTCGTCTCCCAAATCCTAGTTCCACACTGGGCTTCATTTTAAAATTATTATAATCAAAAGGTTTCTGGTAACATTTAGCCCCCAGAGAGAGATTTGGGGAGAGACATTGTATCCTGAGGGTATGGCTGTGAGGGGGTGTGGTTTGACTATCATGAAGGGACCCTGCACTTCTGAATTTGCCATTACACTACTGGTGACAGCCATGGAGAATCCTGGGAACTGTAGTTCAACACACAACCCCAAGCATTTCCAGGTAGGGCTAGGAATGTCCTCTGTCTGAAATCCTGGAGTGTGTCTGCCAGTCAGTGCAAACAGTACTGAGCTAGATGGACCAATGGTCTGACTCAATATAAGGCAGCTTTCTACTTTCCTATGTACTTGGTTTTTTACCCCTTTAGGATGCACACCTTAACGTGGTGAGGGGGATTGAGAGTGTTGAAGAAGCTGAGAGCAATACCATCAGGAGTCTAGACCAAGAGGCTAGACTCCTAGCAGGGGCACCCAAGGCGGAATGGTCAAAGCTGAAACACCAGACTAAGATGCATCCAAACTCAGAGGAAGGCAATGGTAAACCACCTCTGAATACCTCTTACCACGAACAGAGTATCCAAAATGCAACACGAGATAGTGCTGGAAGATGAGACCCCCAGGTCAGAAGGCACTCAACAAGCTACTTGGGAAGAAGAAAGGACAAGTACGAGTAGCGCTGTGACTAATGACGCAGCTGGGTCAAAGCCGAAAGGAAGCCCAGAGGCTGATGCGCACAGATGCGAAAGGAGAGTCTGGACTTGTACGATGCACACAATAGGAACATGGAATGTGAGAAGCATGAACCAGGGAAAGTTAGAAATTGTCAAGCAAGAAATGGAACGCATCAACATTACAATACTTGGTGTGAGCGAATTAAAATGGACGGGAATGGGACATTTCCAATCAGGCAACTACAAAAAACTTTATGCAGGAAATGAGAAATTAAGAAGAAGCGGGGTTCCTTTAATAGTGAGAAGTGATGTAGTGAAAGCAATTAGGAGCAACAATGCAAGGTCTGAGCGAGTGATATCAATGAGATTAAACAGGAAACCTATTAACATAACCATCATCCAAGTCTATGCTCCAACCATAAATGCAGCTGAAGAAGAATTGGAGAGATTTTACACAGAAGTACAAGAAGAAATTGATCACACACCAAAATAAGATGTGCTGATAATGATGGGGGATGGGAATGCAAAAGCAGGGAACAGAGAAGAACTAGGAATTGTGGGGAAATGGAGCTTAGGAGACAGAAATGAAGCAGAACAAAGACTTCTTGAATTCTGTGAAGCCAATAATTTGTTTCTTGCAAACACATTTTTTTAGCAACTGTACACGTAGACCACATCAGATGGTCAATATAGGAATCAAATTGATTATATAATTGGTAACAGAAGATGGAGAAGTTCCATACTTTCTTCGAAAACAAGACCAGGAGCAGACTGCAGTACAGATCATGAACTCGTCGTATCGAAAATAAGAGAAAAACTAAAGAAGAACAACAAAGCGCTCATAATGCCAAAATACAATTTAAATAATATCCCAGAAGAATATAAAGATCAAATAAGGAACAGATTTGAGTCTTTAAACTTAGTTGACAGAGAACCAGAAGAACTATGGAGTGAAATCAAAGACATCAGGGAACAATGCAAAAGACAATACCTCTAGTTCAAAAGAGAGAAAGACCTCAATGGATGACTGAAGAAACTCTTCAAATGGTTAAAGAGAGAAGGAAAGCAAAAGCAAAAGGAGATAGAAACACAGTCAGAACCCTAAATGCAACAATACAGCGACTAGTACGTAGGGACAAAGAGAACTATTACAATAGAATGTATAGAAATAGAAGACGACAACAAAAAGGGAAGAACAAGAGCCCTATTCCAAAAGATTAGAGAAATGAAAGGGAAATTTAAACCAAGACTAGGGTTGTTGAATATAATCAACAGGGGAACACACTGACTGACTGAGAAGAAATAAAAGGAAGATGGAAGCAATACACTGAAGAACTCTATAAAAGAGATGCCAGGATGACAGATTCATTCACGGAGGAACCATATGATAAAGAACCAGACATTTTAGAATGTGAGTTGAAAGCTGCTCTTAAAATACTTGGAAGAAACAAATCACCAGGAACATATGGCATAGCAACAGAGTTGCTACAAGCTACTGAGACTGAATCTGTTCAAATTTTGACAAAAATTTGTCAAGAAATATGGAAAACTAAACAATGGCCCACAGACTGGAAGCGTTCAATATACACCCAATTCCAAAGAAAGGGGATCCCAGGGAATGCAGTAATTATCGAACTATTGCCTTAATATCCCATGCAAGTAAAACAATGCTCAAGATTCTACAACAAAGGCTCTTACCATATATGGAGTGAGAAATGCCAGACGTCCAAGCTGGATTTAGAAAGGGAAGAGGCACCAGAGATCATATCGCAAACATACGTTGGATAATGGAACAGAACAAGGAATTTCAGAAGAAAATCACCCTGTGCTTTATAGATTACAGCAAAGCCTTTGACTGTTTAGATCATGAAAAACTATGGAATGCTTTAAAAGAAATGGGGGTGCCACAGCACCTGATTGTCCTGATGCGCAACCTATACTCTGCACAAGAGGCTACTGTAAGGAGAGAATATGGAGAAACCAATTGGTTCTCCATCGGAAAGGGTGTGAGATGGGTGTATTTTATCACCCAATTTGTTAAATCTGTACGCAGAACATATACGGAAAGCGGGATTGGACCAAGATGAAGGAGGTGTGAAAATTGGAGGGAGAAATATCAATAATTTAAAATATGCAGATGATACCATACTACTAGCAGAAACCAGTAATGACTTGAAACAAATGCTGATGAAAGTTAAAGAGGAGAGCACAAAAGCAGGACTACAGCTGAACGTCAAAAAGACTAAAGTAATGACAACAGAAGAGTTATGTAACTTTAAAGTTGACAATGAGGACCTTGAACTTGTCAAGGATTATCAATACCTTGGCACAATCATTAACCAAACTGGAGACCATAGTCAAGAAATCAGAAGAAGGCTAGGACTGGGGAGGGCAGCTATGAGAGAACTAGAAAAGGTCCTCAAATGCAAAGATGTATCACTGAACACTAAAGTCAGGGTCATTTGAAATGTGGTGTTGGAGGAGAGCTTTGGAGGGGCCACTCTCTCAGTCCCAACGCCCTCACAAGCACGATTGGTGGGGACATGAGAGAGGGCTTTTTCGGTGGCTGCCTCTAGGCTTTGGAATTCCCTTCCTAAGGAAGCACTGATGGCCTCCTCTTTGCTGTCCTTCCGTCGGCATGTAAAGACTTTTTTATTTGAACAGGCTTTTAGAATGAAAGGTGTTTAGGACAGTGCGTTGAGAGGGTGCCGCATTGTCTGGTGCTTAATTATATTTTTTAAATTCATTTTATCTATTTTAAGTGTATGTTAAATGTTTTAATGTTGTTAATGGTTTAATCTTATTTTAATGTAGATTTTTGAAGGTTTTAATTATATGTATTTATGTTTGTTGTAAGGCGACCTGAGTTCCATTTGGAAGAAGGGCGGGTTATAAACAAAGACAATAATAATAATAATAATACCATGGACTGCAAAAGAATACAAATAACTGGGTGTTAGAACAAATTAAACCAGAACTGTCACTAGAAGCTGAAATGATGAAACGGAGGTTATCCTACTTTGGACACATAATGAGAAGACATGATTCACTAGAAAAGACAATAATGCTGGGAAAAACAGAAGGAAATAGAAAAAGAGGAAGGCCAAACAAGAGATGGATTGATCCCATAAAGGAAGCCACAGACCTCAACTTACAAGATCTGAGCAGGGTGGTTCATGACAGATGCTGTTGGAGATCGCTGATTCATAGGGTCGCCATAACTCGTAGTTGACTTGAAGGTGCATAACAACAACATGTACTTGGTTAAAGTTTCTGGGACTTGTAGTTCTATGAGGTCAGCACCCTTAACAAGTTACTGTTCCCAGGATTCTCCACAACTGTTAAAAGTGGTCTAATAGTGCTTTAGCAGGTATGGTGTGGATATGAGCTGCAACTCTTGAAAGTCTCTGCCAGTCAGTGTAGAGCAACCTTCACTGGGGCTGATGAGAGGTATAGCCCAAAACATCTAGAGAGCATCAGGTTGTGGAAGGCTGATAGAGAATACCCAGGGAGGCATATGAAGATCTCAGGGGATGTGTGTTTCCAAGAACTATGTGCTATATAAGTAAAAAATGAACAACATTAAAATATAATAATATGAAATGTTGTGTTTGGAAAGTAATAAAATTGCGCACAGCTTATTACATGATCTGCATGTCATCATGGGTGCACAGCAGTTTGGCATTATCTCACGATCTGTTATTATGTATACACAATACAAAATCATGGCACAAACAAGAGTGAAAAATATGTTTGACTGTTAAGCCCAAAATTTCATTTATAATTAGAAGTTATGATATTTCAATCCATTTGAAATTTCAAATAAAATTATTAGGCAAGCAGGTGGGGGACGGGGGCTTGGGATTTTCATGTCAACCAAAATGGGGTATGCATTCAAAAAGGTTGAGAAACACTATTCCAGGAGTTTTCACAAGGGCAGGTTTCCACCTCCCTCTTTTTTGCAGTTTGCATTGAAAAATTCACCACGGCTCATGCGTGGGGAATCATCTCGCACAGCAGCTTACCACAGGGCCTTGGCTGTCTCATTGCTGACTCAGTGGGAGAGTTCAGTCTTGCCTTGTGGTATTAATGAGTCTTTTAGGGGATATTTCTTTTTGAAAGAATGGTTATTTTAACTATGGTGTTTTTAATCAGCTATGGCTTACTGTACCTTATGTTTTGTGTTTTCATGTTTTGTAACCTGCTCTCAGATTGGTAACAATGAAGGATAAGCTGAAAATTTTGCAAATAAATAGGAGAATAGATCTCAGGTCCTAGTTTCAGGTTGGCTCATTTCAATCAAACCACAGTTTGTCCATTCAGGCAACATGACAAGCTGCATGCAGAAATGGTAGCAAATGATTCCAAACAAGCCTAACCCTTGCTGTTGCTGTTTCTCATGAAACTATGTTCTAATGCAGGGTGGATAACCTTTTTTGCCCCCAAGGGCCGCTTGCAGAGATGGGTGGGCATTCAAGGGCCATATTCCCATGGGAGTGGTCTGCAGAGGGTGGGGAAATTAACACACACAAATCCTCACACCCACACACACACACACACACACACACACACTGAACATTGGGATCACTTGTGAGTGGAGACTTTAACATCCCCTACACCCACCACCCCCATGTGATCCCAATGCAGCCAAAATTAGCCACACGAGGACAATGCAGTGGGGGAGAGTAAAGTTTTCACTTCCCAGCAATCCCAGTGTTGAAAAGATTGCTGTCCCCACACTGCTAATAGTCAATTTATGATGTTTTGTTAGCTATATTCTTCTGAGCCTCCAAATATGTCTCTATTTTAGGTACCTACTTCCCTCTGCTTAATCACCAAGAGCCAGTGGGGGGGGGAGTGTATGATGCAGTCCGCCTGGGACTTTTCCACTTCAGAATAAGGGCACGGAGTTCTTTGTTAGGATGCTTCTTCATATCCTGAATCTGCATGGGGAAAGCAGGTAGCATTTCACAGAGAGAGATCTTCCAATATGTATATATTTTTTTTAAAAAATCATATGCACTGCCACCATGTCGGGTGAGTAAAAGGATAAAGGCTTTCACTCTTCATTTGTCTTCTGTTCTGATAGCAACAAACCTGAGAGGACGAAAAGAGGGGCACTGCAAGTTGCATTGCCCCAGGTATTCCTGTAAGCCACAAAAAGGGAACCTTTTTTGGGCCAGGGGCCTCATTACCCCAATGGAAGGCTATCAGGAGTTACATCCCGGTAGTGGACAGGGCCAGACCCACACATGATTGCACACCCTTAACACACACACACACACCCCAAGCTATTTCCAGTTACTCACCTTCCATTCTCTCCAACATTTTTTGTTGTTGTTGTTTAAAAAAATGCTCTCCAACATCATTTATATTTTCTGACTACACAGAACGCACCTGGTAACCCCAGGAATAGAATCCCAATGAAGGCAGTGAGCAGCTGAACTGAAAGCCATATATTTAAAGCCTGAAACTTCAAAATGTAATTGCATCTTGAATATTGCATGCATGCAGTTGCAGAGTGTATGGACTACATTTTGCATATTTGCAAGGAACACAAGCCTGTAGAGGCATTTTTCCATCTGTTTTGCTCTTGCAGAGAAGTTGAGCACTTCACATAATCTTAGCACCCTTTTCCCTCTCACCTGCTCCCCACTGAACAGCCGAAGTTTGGAAGGGGACCAGAGGGCCGGATGAAACCTGGCTGCGGGCCAAATCTAGCTCATAAGCCAGGGGTCCCCCATCCCTGCTGCTGTAAGAAGTGGTCCTAATCACAAGCAGGTGGCTGCCCCACTGGCAGACCTTGAGGGTAAGATATGCCATCACTCACAGATGCCCGCTGAAACTGGTTGGTAGTAGTTTCAAGACAGGCAAAAGAAAGTGCTGCAACACATTTGGGGTGGGGTTATTCTAACTCACTCATGCATTGAAAGAACCTGTGAGAGAGTTGTGGGGTCAGGCTGCCCAGTCTCGCCTTTGTGCGTACCAACGGGCACATTATTTGCTCCTTCACATGAGGGAAGGATCCGCCTCTCCCCTGGAGAAACTGTATGCTTGAATCAGCATGCACATAAGGACCTTTCTCAAAGCCAACAAAGAAAGAATACAACTGGTATTGGGTGTGAACAGCACGTTTTGAAGAAGGGCTATAACTCCCTGCCTTGTTCATGAGGGGTCCAAATGAACCTCCATATCATTGATTTCTAGGTGCACTGCAAAAAGATGTGATTATGGCCACTGACTTGGGTAATAAATACATGGAGGACAGCTCTGTAATTGTTCTTAACCATGATGGCTGAATAGAGGCTCCATGTAGACAGGGCATTTTATCCTACATGCTAGGGACAAACCCACAGAGGAGGTATGTTGTGTTCGTTATCTGGTTTTTATCTTCCCATAGGCATCTGGATGACCTCTGTCGGGAATGAAATATTTTCCTAGATGGTCCTTGGGACAGATCCAGTGGGGGGCCTCCCCTGTCAGAAGTAGTATGCTTCTGCATACGAGTTGCTGGAAACCACAGGAGGGCAGAGTGCTATTGCACTCAGATCCTGCTTACAAGATTCCCATTGGGGTATCTGGTTGGCCATTGTGAGAGCAGGATGCTGGATGTTCAAGTGACCATCAGGAAAAACTTCCTAACTGTTACAGCGGTACGACAATGGAACCAATGACCTAGGGAGGTGGTGGGCTCTCCAATACTGGAGGCATTCAAGAGGCAGCTGGACATCCACTTGTAGGGTATTTTAATTTAGATTCCTGCATTGAGCAGGGAGTTGGACTCAATGGCCTTGTAAGCCCCTTCCAACTCTACTATTCTATGATTCTATGACTACATGGGCCTTTGGCCTGATCCAGCCGGGCTTTCCTTACGTTCTTAAGAAGTTGAAACATATAGAATGAACCAGAGCACAGAGGTAAAGGGTATGGTTCCAGAGCCTTTTGTCCGTTCTCCCCAAGCCTACACACTCACCCATCAAACTGACAACATAGTAAATTAAAAATAATACTGCATCTTTTTTTTCTGGAACCTTACATAGTTCCACGTGCTGTTTTTTTTTTTTTTTAAGTGTCTGTAGTTACATATCTGTGCTCTACTGAAATCTGTCCTCATAATTTCTCAACAGTTTTCTTTCCCTGTAAAAGAGGCTTCCAAAGCGTTGTAGAATTGCTTTAGAATTGCTGTGGGCCTTGAGCGCCACGCGTGGAGTTAACTCATGATATCTTCCCCTGGGCTTTCTCTGGAGTGTGGGCACCCAGGAAGTGTGAAGAGTGCAGGCCGCTGGAGACGAACAGGGGGTTGGATTCGATGACTTTATAGGCCTTTTCCAACTCTCCTATTCTATGGCTCTATAATTCCATGTAGACTAAAGCAAATACACTCACAAACACCCTCCAGTCAGCTCAAAAGTAAGGTAAGCACAACAAAAACTCTGCACCTTACCCAAGAATTTTCTCTCCCCTTTGATATAATTTTTCAAATGCAGTTTCGTTTCTCATTAACTGATGAAGAATGGTAAAAAAAAAAGTGGAATAAATTTTCAGCACTGTACTAATTAAAATCCATGTTAGATAAAACTCTTTAGCTGCAGATCATTAAATGGTGCTTGTCCTGCTAATTTCTAAGCCACTCTCAGCACTTTCCTTTTCCAATCCTTGTAACATATTCAGAGAGCAGTACAACAGTTTGTTTGTGGGGCTGAATAGGACTCCCCCCCCAAAAAAAATAAAAAAATAAAACCCACTCCACCCATCCAAAAACAATTTATTGAAAGCCCTAACAATTACCCATTTGGGGTTGAAGTCAGCCTTATTTTGATTACACTTCAACTGAACACCAATTATTCTTAAAGCAGGCAGAATTGTCAATGAGAGAAACCACTCTGAGAGCTTGTTCCAAGAAGACTTGTTTAAAACTGGAGGGCTAGAAATCAATAAGTGATTGTTTTAAAAGTGGAGGCCACTTAGCTCCACAGCAGTCGAGGGTCAGTTGGTACTGCAGTTATAAATCATGTGTCTTCCCCCCCCCTCCCTTAGAGGTCCATTAATGCACCATTTTTAATTCACAGATGGCAGGAAATGTGCCATGCAAGTTGGTGAGGGACGCGGGAAGTGTGGTAGTTGTGGTGGAGGGAAACAGACACTAAATATAGCTGCTGTGTTTCTATTTCGTTTCTCTTTTCCTGCTTTGGCTAAAATCCTACCTAACTTTAATAGGTGCGTCAGTGTCTACCAAATGCTCCATATAAATTTAGCACTCAGGTCTGTAGGAGTTGTTTAGCTTCATCGCGTGCCTTGAGCATCGTGAGTTAGGCTGCAATCCTGACCTGCCCACCCCAGCAGGGCTTCATGGAGTACCACCTCATCTGCAACCTGCCCATTCACAGTGGAAGGTTGGGGGGGGGGGCAGAATGATTGGGCCTAATCCCTGCACCAGCTCCAGGCCCGGTGCTGCCTGATGATGGCTGTGATGGCTGGATTGGGATCCAGCTGCTCTTTCCACTGGTGGAGATAGCACCAAACAGGTCTCCTGACCATATATCTAGTGGCCAGCCAGAGGCTGGCTCAGCTGGGGAGAGCCAAGAGGAGGGGCACCTCTGCTCAATCCAAACCCTCCACAGCCTGGCGTAAAGGAGGGTTGGATTGCTCTGATTTTAATTTTGCTTAGGGCCTCACCTTTTTTTTGCCCTGTATTTTTGTTTGTTTGTTCAATGTCATCTATGTGAAGGTGCTTTACAGTGGAACAACAAAAAGGTCTCCACCCTGAGAGACTTATAATCTGTGGTGGAGTCGTCCAGGCTCTCAGGGGGGTCTTAAACCCTTTACTTTTGGGGGAGAAGGGTCCCTATGTCTCCAGCATCCTGTAAGCCCATCAGCATGAAAGGGGGGAGTGTGTTAGCCACTGAGAAGAATCTTCTAACTTGCTTCCTCGTCTTTCCTGCTGATTGGAACCAATCGCAGTGCAAGGAGGTGGGTCAGCCACTGAGAAGACTTTTCAGTAGGTAACACTCTCCTCTTTTGTGCTTATTGGCTCCTAGGGATGTCTGTTGTTGTGAGAGAAGGCATTAACAAGGATCTCATTCCCAACCCAGCAGCAAAAAAGAGGGAGGGGCATGGCTGTGACTATCAAGAAGGGACCCTGCACTTCTTAATTTACCATTACACTACTGCATATAATCTCAAAATTGGCTCAAGGGATAGCTACAGTTCGTATCATGGTTCAGGTACTGCGACTGACTGATTGATTGATTGATAGATATCCCACCCTTCCTCCCAGCCAGAACCCAGGGTGGCAAACAAAAGCACTAAAAACACTTTAAACTGTCATAAAAACAGACTTTAAAATACATTAAAACAAAATATCTTTAAAACATTTTTTAAAAGCTTTCAAGACATCTTTAAAAAATGGTTAAAAACATATTGTTTTTTTAAAAGGGGTTAATTATGTAGGTCCCCATTGAGCAAATTGAATGGAGAAGGACAGTAGAGCATCTGCCTTGCACAGAGCAAGTCCCAGATTCGATTCCTGGTGTCTCTCAGGTAGGGCTGGGGAAACTCTTGTTTGACGGCTCCTTATCTTTGTGCTCATCACAGGCATTTCTCTTCAGGGCGCTGCCAGCTTTCTGGAAGAATTGCATTTTGTTTGCCTGTGTCTGGAGCTTGACCACAGCCAAGCAGAAAGCCAAGCAATGGTTTCTCTTTGCAATTGTGGGCGGGAGAAGGCGCTCCAATATCCCCTTCCTGCACGCATAGCTCAGTGGGGCCGTAGTGGGAGAGCATCTGCTTTGCACACACAAGATGCCAAGTTCAGTCCCCGGCATCTCCAGGTAAGACTGGGAGAGACTCCTGCCTGAAACCCTGGAGAGCCACTGCCAGTCAGTGTGGACAGTACTGAGCTAGATGGACCAATGGTCTGACTCAGTATAAGGTAGCCTATGTTCCTACGTGCTCATTATGCATAAGCCTAGACATTTGTCAAAATTCAAAGAGTAGAGAACAACCTTCCAGGTTTTGTGGTTCATTGACAGATTGGTTATTATTTATTGAATATATTTATTTATTGGATATATATCCCACCCTTCCTCCCAAAGAGCCCAGGCCAGATTGATGGAAAGACCATTGTCATCCAGGATTTGATCCCAGATGAGTAGGCCAATGTGCTGTGAATACAGAAACCTAGTAGGACGAAGTGGGGAAAATTAGTTTCACCTATCTTTATTGGACAGGTTTCTCCATACAGCAGCAGACTAGACTCAGGAGGGCAGAGGATATGTGGTTTCAGAAGCATATAAACACACTAGTCGCCAGATCAAAGTGTTTCCATTAGCCACGTCTGGAGGGGGAATGGGTTGATCTGTCAATCAGCTGCAAAATCTCTTTGAAGCTAAACTTTTAAAAATAGAACGCACTCGAGCTGCTCCCACCAGGTTTTACAGTAAAAAGGGGTGAGGTTTCACTAGCGTCGTGTACCCTCTTTTTCAGCAGAGAGAGGTGGAGACGCACTGGAACCACCAAAACAGTGAGTGTGTTTCTATCCTCACTCTCCCTGTCCAGGTGCCCCATTTTGCAGCCATTCAATTTCTGGTTCCTGGGAGTAGGTACTTGAGAATTAGGTTTCAGTCCACCTCGATACCCAACAGTCCCTTTGCCTGAGTTTTCTGGGGTGGTCTCAGGTATGGTGTTGGATGCGGGTCTCAATCCTATGGCAATCATGGGTCTGTCTCAGATGATATGTGGTCCCACAACTCTGGCTGGTGATACTTTGGAATTGGGTGGGATGATGGTGATCTCAGAACAGGGAAACTTAGTGTGGTTTCTTTGTGATGGACTAATCTACATTTTAGGGTTTAGGCATCCCAAGATCCCTAACCTCTGTGTGGGTGGATGTATCTTTTTGAATCGTCCGTGATGGATCCAAATGGATTTCTGATGACTCTTGGGGATTTTCTTTTTGCCAATGCTTGGTAGTTTTGTTGAGACCCTCAACAACCTCTGGTACTGGGTAGCGGCTCGAGCAATTGGCACAAATCACTCCTGAGCTACCATTTCTGAGACCCCAGTCAGTCTCTTGGTTTTCTGGGGAACTGCAACCAATGACATACTAACCACTGTTGCCAGCATTGAGAGGTCAGCTGAAGCAACAGGGGTGCTGTCTCTAGCCTAGTTCCCAGCATAAATTGTCCACCAAAGCAGTCAAGGGTGTGTCAGTTTCAATATTGAGCAAGAAACCAGATTTGAAGGATGGTAGATCAGCCTTCTCCAACTTTGGGCCTCTAGATGTTATTGAACCAAACAGCCATTATCCCCAGCCAGCTTATCCAATGATCAGGAATGGTGGGAGTTGTAATCCAACAATATCTGAGGAACCAAGGTAAGCATCATGTAGGAATCTGGACGTGGGTCGCCACTCCAAGCTCCAATGAGTTTGAGTCAGTAATTTTCCAAGACAAGCCTTATTATTCAGGTGTTCCCACACACACACACACACACACACACACACACACACGATTACCACGTTGGGATGGGGAAGAATGGGGGTGTCACTGTTGCTGTTCCTGCAGCTCCCCATGGGCTGGGAAAGTGAACTTCTGTACCAGAAAGCACCTCACAAATTTGAACCCTGGAAGATCCAGGTTCTAAATTATACAGAAAGTCTACATCAGGTGTAGCCAATATGGTGCCCTCCAGGTGTTGTTGGACTTTCCATCATCCCTGTCGATTGGCCATGTGGGCTACGGCTGATGGGATTTGGAGTCCAACAACATCTGGAGGGCACCATGTTGGCCATCCTTGATCTACACCAATAGAGCAGGCGCCCTACTACAAGCATTCAGCTGGTAATCATATAACATGGAATGCCTGGAGAGGACTACAGTGAGCTTTAAAGAACTTTTGGGTACAGGTATTAAGCTTTCTCATAAGGAAACATTTACCACTTTATGGAACTCCCTGGCCCAAGAGATCTGCTTAGCCCCTGTCATGTTAATTTTCCTGTTCCGGCTGGCCTTTGACATCTTCAGTAGTATATTTACTTTCATCTGACCTTTCATCTGTGGTTTGTAGGTGTTTGTTTAATCTGTGTCTCCTTGGTTCTACATTTAATCTGGCTATTGTCGTTGTTTGCTATGTATGATTAGCCACTTCAAGCATTTCTAATTCAAATGGAGACCTGAGATTCAACTCTTTTGCAAATTAATACAACAAATTTTGCATATGTGGATATGCTCCTGTGGATACTTACCTCCATAATGTTCCTTGCCTTATGTTATAAGGATCTGCAAGAAGCTGACATATGGAATGAGTTCATGCAAAATAACCACAATATGTGCATTTTAAAAAAATCACTTTTTTGTATAAAATTCAGGTTTCCTTGAACCTGAGTTAAGATATCAAATGTATGAACATCCTTGCACATACTGGCAGGAGTTTTGTGCTCCAGGACTGGATTTAAAAGAACATATTTCATTTCTGAAAGCATATTGAGTTATATTCAGTGGTAGTCCTACTCAGAATAGACTCTTTGAAGTTCATTGACATGACTAGCACAGTCATTGATTACAATGGGTCTACACTGAGTAGGACTTAGTTGAATACAACCCATTCTTTTTATTTATTCTCAACTGATAATTGTCCCTTTGCAAGATCCATCTCAGTTCAATTTGGCTGTGACATTTTAGCCCACCCCTTTATTTGAGTCCTCCTGCCAGTTGCCTTAAAGGGCTTGCTTGTTGTTTCTGCTTCTTTTCTTTTTCCATTTCCTTGGTTCCATGCTTGATTAAAACTTGTAGGATGCCCTGCCATAACTCCCATTAACTCAGCATCTGTAGCACATATGGGGAAAACAGAATCCTAGTAGGTTTTTTTTTTAAAAAAAGTCTTAAAGCGTAACAGACATTGCCATTCAGAGCTACCACTCCACAAGACTGTGAGATGGCTCCTGAAAGTTGAAAAAACGCCAGACACACAAATACGCACATACAATGTTATTTATTTCTGGCCATCATCTGACATGGTGCTGAGTGTTCTTTGGCTAGCATTGAGGCAAATAGAATTATGGCCCCTCCACCACATTGCCAGTTCAAACTACGAGTCACACGTCTCCACCTTCTATATTAACTACAGCAGCAACCGCAACAATTCTTTCAGCAAATGGCAGAAAAACAATAATCCATCCTTTCCCCCCCAGCCCCCTGAAACTCACACTATCTTTGAGAAAGCAATCTGCTTTTGCAACTCAGGCTATAATTGAATCCCAGCTAAACACGGCTCCTATTGGGGAGAGGTGCCAAGACTACAGACAGCGTCTGAAGAGGGATGGAGGAAGCCGCAAAGCAGAACCTGCCAAACCAAGGAATATTAACTACAAGGCAGGGGTGGGGAGTGGGAGGGAGGGAGCTTAACACGATACTTGAGGCATAGGTAGAACACCAGTTTACAAAATGGTGGCTCTATTCCCCAATGCCTTCCAAACTAAAAGAGAAGCTCAAGACATGCCAAGAATAAATATATCCATCAAACAATGGCTCCTCATGATATTCTGATTGTAAGAACTAGTCCTAGTGTTAAGAACATAAGAAGAGTCTGCTGGATCAGGCCAGTGGCCCATCTAGTCCAGCATCCTGTTCTCACAGTGGCCAACCAGGTGCCTGGGGGAAGCCCGCAAGCAGGACCCGAGTGCAAGAACACTCTCCCCTCCTGAGGCTTCCGGCAACTGGTTTTCAGAAGCATGCTGCCTCTGACTAGGGTGGCAGAGCACAGCCATCATGTTTGGTTGTTATTTGGTTGTTATTTTTTTAACCACATCCCCCAATCCATCCAACCCTCTGTCTCTCTCTGTTTCCCCCTCCCACCCCCCCATCCCTCTCTTTCCCTGGGATATGATTCACACTTTTCCAGATTTATTTGAGCAAAACACAGTAAATATGCTGCCTCAATTTTAAGCACTGGAATGCAGCCAGCAATTTTAATGAATCTGCCCTGTGCTGTTTGAAGCGGTTCTCGCTTTCGTTCTCTCTGTAAATCTCTGAGCATTGTTACATATATATATATATATTACATGCATACACATAACATGATATGCACATCATACACACATAGCTCTGATTCCCTCCAGGTTCTTAAGAGTCACACCCAGTTGCAGAGGGGGGGCATTTTCAAGATCTGTCTGTGTTCAAAATTAGCAAACAAGCAAAAACCCCTTTTATTATTTAAGGCACAGAAACATTCTGGCATGTTCATTGGCACCACCCAAGACTGAACTTGTTACAGTTCCATGGGCTGGAGGGGGAGGCCTTCCTTCTCCTTTGTTTCCTTTTAAAAACGAAAATATTGTCTGGCTTTGGTCCTATCTCCAACGGATTTTACTTAAAATGGCCATTGCATTCATTTGTAACTAAACCACGGACTTTGTGAGCGTCTACATGCCCAAGTGTGCAGATGGAAACATTGTGATATTAAGCTCTCTTCCATCTTAACTGTAGATTTGGGGGACTTAATAATCCTGATTAGAAGATGCATACTGGACAGCTCTGAGAAAATATTTATCTTTCATTACCAGGACTCCTTTCAGTCTTGACCGGGAAGGGTTTTGGCACTAAATTCAGCAACAATTGTAATGCAGAATTCCAGTTTGATATTCAGCCTGGTGCTCTGAAAACAGCTTCAGAGGGGTGGGGGGCTGGAAGTGGCGCTTTTCTTTTTCTTTTTTTTTTTGCAGGCCAGAATGCTGAATGCAAAACTATCCATGCAAACCTGGGCACCTGTATGTGTTGATGTTGCACATCAATATTTTGCTCATTCTCAAAGACACTGTTTAGGACATGTCCTCATGCGCACGCTGGCTTTCACTTGCAGAGGAGGCTCTTGTGCCGTCACGTTTTTAAGTTGAAGTCACAGTGCCCCATGGGTTGTGGTGTCGGTTTTCTGGAAAATTCTGAATTAGAAAATTTCCCTATGCTGTAAAGAGAAAAAGAAGGAGAGAGAGAAACTGAAGCGCAAATATTATGTATCCCAAGGTGGGAGGAGTGCAGAGAGAAACTTTTCTTCAAGAGGTTACAGTGAATAAGGAGTTTGTCCTGAATACCAGGACATCTGGAAGGCACCAGGTTAGGGAGTTCCTACAACAGAGATCTGTCTCTAACTGTGGTGAGCAATTATTGGTGGGCAGTTCTTAGAGCCATTCTGGGTGTTACACTGTGGATGATTATATAGCAGGAATATTGAACCTCTTGCCCTCCAGATGTTATTAGATGTGTTTTGGACCACAACTTACATCAGCCCCAGCCAGCTTCCCAGGTTGGGGAAGGCTGGAGAAACCCATCAGTCCCAGCCTGCATAGCCAATGGTCAAGGATGATGGGAGTTGGAGTCCCCGTACTGGACTGTAGCAACATCTGGGGGACCACAGGTTCCTCACCCCTGTAAGACAGCAGCCTTTGGGGGTCGTGTAGGAAGATATATACCTCCAAAATGGGATTTGCATGGGCTGGGACATGGCTTACAATGCAAAAAGTAAAAATGAAGTCTCCCCTAAAAATGAGAATAAGTTATGCAAATTCATGGCACAGTTCCCATTGGTTTCAATGGAGAAGATCTAAGAATTTGCTTAATTCTTCCACTCAAATCAGTGGAACGTAAAAGTGCTTAAGTTCAACTGGTTTTATGATCCTTTGCATGCTAAGTTGCGAACAGTTTTTGTTTTCAAACAACCTACCATTTGCTTTGACAGTAATGGGGCTTCCAAGCTTTTCTTAATAATCATGAGAGCTAGAAACTTTGTTTTAAAAAAGAGAAGGGGGAAAAAAGAAAACTGGAATTCTAGGGATGTCAAAATCCATGCCGGGTATTGGATCCAGTACTTTTTGTGGCAGCAGCATAGAATGCATAATATCCTTTTACAGACTTTTGGAACTGGGCAGGAGCACCTGAACTGACCAGGTGGAGGCCCTGACATCTCGCACGTCTGATTAACTGATGTGAGAAATGTGCACCCACACACGTGCACACACGTTGTTCTCAGCAGTTGGCCTTGCTGAGGCAGCACGGCCTAAGTGGTACCTGCTGAGTATACCATGGATAATTTTGCAAGATGAGGAATATTTCTTCTCCCCCCCCCTTTCAGGATGATGATGAAGAAAGCAAACAAAAGGCAGGAAATTAAAATTTATGCAAACATCAGGGTTCCCAAAGCAACGATAACAGAGCCGTATTGTACATATAGATGAAGGCATAAAAGTTAATGCCATGCACAGCGATCGCAAGCAGGAGAGGTGCGGGGGGGGGGATCGG
Source organism: Rhineura floridana (assembly GCF_030035675.1). Lineage (NCBI taxonomy): Eukaryota > Metazoa > Chordata > Lepidosauria > Squamata > Rhineuridae > Rhineura > Rhineura floridana. The sequence goes on from NC_084480.1 coordinate 11,688,536, forward strand.
GATAGGTTACACTTACTCTGGGACTAATAACATTGAATGGACTTTAAAAAAATACTCTAAAATCCCAGACATAACATTTCATTAACGTTGTGACCAAAGGAGTGAGGGGAGACCGAATCTGCTTGCTTGTGTGTATGTGCCCATGGAGTTATTTCCATTTCATGAGGCACAAATGATGCCTTTTCATATCATAGATGTCATAAACAAGCAAAGCGGTCCTACTTGAAGGCTTCAGAACACTCTCAAAGGGAAGATTTTTTTATATTAGGGTGATTCTTTTTTTCAGATAGATAAAGACTAGATTGAATGTCAAGAGCTTGCTATATCACCAAAGTTTATATGCATGCTGGCTCAAAACAAAACAGCAATCCTACACATACTATTTGTAATTCCCTGAACTGACTCAGATGCAGGCTAATCTTTCCCCAGACCTGCTCTGGTGCACAAGCAGCAAGCACTGGCACCATGAGGCTTTGTGCAGCATCTGACTTTGCTCACCTGCACTGTGGGAGCAAAGCAGTATCCATGGTGATAACAGTAGGTAAGGAGGCAACCCCAAACATCACTCAAGGGGCCTGTTTGGCAACTACTGTCACCCATTACCTGCTCTTTATGATTCAGTTCAGAGGACCTGCTTCTTCTCCTTTCTACCCATTTGCTGAGGCTAGGTAGTGCAGCTGACGGCAGGACCTGCTCTGTGGTGGCTAGCCATTTATGGAGGAACTCACATTTATGGAGGAACTCACATTTATGGAGGAACTCACACCATCTTTTGGTGCCAGGCAGAGCCACTGCATATTCCCACAGGCTGTTGATGGCTGACATGTTTTATTGCAGCCCTAGCTACTGTTGCTTTAAAGGATTGATTGGGTTTCTGTCTATCGTTTGGAATTTATTGTTGGTTTTAAATAATCCTGGTTCCTTCAAGTCACAAAGGAGGCATAGAAATGTTTTTAAATAAGTTAACCAATTAGCCAGTGGATGGATCTGGTGGTGAATAGGCCATGCTCTACTTTATTTCAAGTATGGAATTTGCTCTTACAAAATGTAGAGATTGGAACCAAATTGGATGGCTTTAAAATTCATGGAGGGTAAGGTTATCAGTTAGTACTAGCCACAGTGTCTGTGTTCTGCCTCTGAATACGCCTTTGAATAGCAGTCACTGGGAATCACAAGTGGAGAGAGGGCTGTTGCACTCAGGTCCTGCTTGTGGGCTTCCCAAAACAGGCATCTGGTTGGCTACTGTGGGAATAGGGTGCTGGACTAAATGGGCCTTTGGCCTGATCCAACAGGGCTCGTCTTATGTTCAAACCTGTTGATTACATTTCATTTTAATTGTGATTATAAAAGTTAACACTTTGAAAATATTTGGCCGCTTTTGACCAATATTTTACCAGTCAGTTGACCAGATCTTTTTTTGACCAGTCAGATGGCTCAAACAACTCATTAAGTGGAGCTCTGTTATTCTTTCCTGTTTGGGGCTTTTCCCATCCCCCCAAGCCAAAGCAACCTGAGCAAAAGGTGGCTAACTGCTGTTCAGCCTCCCTCCTCTGCCCTTTTCCAGCCCCAAATCTCCCTCCGTGTCCTGTCTTTGTCACTGACAGTGGGGGAAATATGTGGATTCCATGCCTTTCCACCAACCAGTGGGAGCCTGGTGGCTCTGATGTCAGTGGGGCAGCGATTCTGCTCTGGGTTTCAGTCCAAACTTTCAAGTAGCTGTCTTTGAAAAGAACTCAGCTCCTTGAAAGTTTGAACTAAAGCCTGGGGCAGATTCACTGCTCCACTGACATCGGAGCCACTAGCCTCCACTGCCACCAACAGGTAAAAAGGTAGCTTAAGGAAGGTGATTGTGTGCTGAAAGGGGTCTAGAGCAGTGGTTCCCAACCCCCCCGACTGCTTGAGCATTCCTGAGGATCTTGGCAGACCCCTTAATGAGTTTTCTGCATGTGGTTTAGCAATTGCAATGCCTCTCCACTCTTGTCAAGTGCCTTGTCAGCCATTTTTCCCAGCTTGAGACCTTCACCCATCTTGCTGCCATCCACAGTTTTATTCCTCTGAGGAAGGCAGAGCATCTCCCCCCCCCCAAATCACTTCCAGTCCATCTTGCTCACCTTCTGGGCAGACTGGAAGATTCAAGAATGATGGAGCGGTCGCTTGGCCACCATGCTTCACACACACACACACACACACACAACTCTGCCACTCTGCTGAGCTGTCACCACCACGGACCACATGAATGAAGCTCACAGATCACACTTTGGAAACTCCTGGACAATGGACAGGACAACTTCTCTTTGTACCCCCTTTCTTCTGTTCAACCACATCCAGCTCCCTAATGGGGGCGGGGAATCACAGGACTTCACGTAATGTGAAACTTGAGCCTTGTTCCTCAACTTCCCATCGTCATTTAGGTTAGGGTTAGATTAGGTTTATTAGATTTACACTTCACCTCCAACTTCAAAAAAAAATTGATTTGCAATCAAAGTAAAAGTATAGTAATGAAATCACGTAAATATTATTTAAAAGTACAGTGTTACTTAGTATCTCATTACTGTTACCTAATAACACTTCCTTTTAATATTATTGTTATTAGTGTTGTCATTACTATATTTATATTTCCACCAAGGAACTCAAGGTGGCATACAAACATTTATTTCTCCCCTCTCCATTTTATCCACATGACAACCCTATGAGGTAGGTTAGGCTGAGATACAGTGACTGGCCAAAGGTCACCCAGCAAACTTCATGGCTGAGTGGACATTCGAACCCTGGTCTTCCAGGTTACAGTCAGACCCTCTAACCATTATACCACATTGGTTTTGCATTCAAACAATGCAAACAAAAAAAAGAGATTTAGGACACAAGTACCTTCCTTCTATATGAGGCAGTCAGAAACGTAGCATACCTATCACTAGGAGAGGGGGATGACAGTAGGAGTAGAAGATGATGCTTTGATACATTGACTGATCAAACACTCTTCATTCCCACCCCCTACCATCTCCTTTATTTTACATCTATCTTGCACACACACACACACACACACACACACACACACACACACACACACACACACACACACCTCTCCCTCCCTCCCTCCCTCCCTCCCTCCCTCTCCCTCTCCCTCTCCCTCTCCCTCTCTCTCTCTCTCTCTCTCTCTCTCTCTCTCTCTCTCTGCTGGCCATACCTCCCTTCCCCTCTGCTGACTTCAGACCTTTCAGGACCGCCCACAACAAAGTGTTGGGCCAATCACTGTCTCTGCCTGAGCCTGCAGCAAAGTGTTTCCATTGGCCACACCTGGAAGACAAATGGGGTTGATCTAGCAATCACTTACGAAACCTCTCTGAAGCTGAATTTTTTTTAAAAAAACAACACTCGAGCTAATCCGACCAGAGTTTTAGAGTAAAAAGGGGCGGGGTTTGAATAATGTCGTGCACCCTGTTTTCAGAAACATTTTCCCATTTTCACTGAAACCTGCACTACAGTAAGTGTGTGTCTACCCTTGGTGATGATCCCCCCCCCACAAAAAAAAGATCTCTGCCCTGAGGCTTTGCGTCAATTTGCTCTCCTTAATTCAATCTGCGGTCTTTATTGGAGATTATGCAATTTCCCCCTCAGATGTGGAAGTGAGCTAATATATTTCCTTAATAGAGGAGAAGGAATCAAACCCCGCCATCCCTCATCTTGAGTATTAATGGAAAGAGAAAGACTCAATGTGTATTATTTCTCTAGGGTTGCCAGGTGTCCGGTTTTCACCTGGAGACTCTGGATTTTTGGAGTGTTCTCTGGGTGAGTCACCTTAATCTCTGGACTCTGCACATTTTGCCTCTACCCCCTGCACAGCATTCCATCCCCTTCTGGATCACGTGCCTACCGACAACTGCAGGGCCTGATGGGACTGTAGGTTTTATGTGCAAAAAGGTCTGCCCTCAGCATGATGCATGCGCACATGACGCCGGAGACCAGAAGAGCACTTACAGGTGCCATCAAGGGCCAAACATGGCAGTGAGGGGGTGCAGTGGTGGGGACGGCCGCTGCCGCAGCAACTCCAGAAGCGGCAGGCAGGGGCAGGAGCGTGTACGGGAGCGTGGCTTGGCCAACGAGTGCCTGCTGCTGCTGGAGAAGCTGGAGCATGAGATTGGGGCAGCTCTGCAGAGTGTGGGTGGGTGAGTGGGTGGGGTCATGGGCGGAGCTATTGCAGTCCAGTGGATAGGGTTTGGGGATCCTGCCTGGGGTGTGCGTGATCTGTTTGCCCTGCCCACTGCTGACATCACTCAGGCACACCCCTGTGACATCACTTGGGCCAGCCCCCAAAATCTCAGGGTTTGGGATGCTTCTGACCTACCTGGCAACCGTAGATTTCTCCTATCTGCATAGATAAGGCAAGCACACATTTTAATGGTAAATCAGCATTAAACCTTGCATGTAACAAAGCCCAAACTAAGGCTTTAAAAGAAAATGCTTGGCAGCAGTCTAAATCTGCAATTCTCACTGAACTGAGTGGGTCTTGCTTCTGAGTAAAGTTTGGGCTGAGTGAGACTGCTCACGCCTAATTGGGCTGTTTTGGGGGGCTGTCCCCTTTTGCGAAATACTGAATTTATTTGTACATCTGAATACTTTCAGATTTGCTCAAGCATGCTGATACCTTCTTTTTGCTCCTAGTAACCCCATTTGACACCAATCGTGTCAACATAGGGGCATTAAGTTCACTATTAGAGGGTGCAATTCCACATACTGTGTGCGGTACTGTCAGTTAAATGCAAGCATTTCATTCACTGGACATCCACATTTGATTCCTGACTGCCAACTGGATTCTTAACCTCTGCCCCACCTTGGGTGGCTTCAGACATTTCTCCCAAAGTGGAACAGAGGAATCATTCACGATTCCTCCATTACTGTATCCAGCTCTCGTGCAGACTGGGGATGAACCCCAGAAGCTATGACAGAGGAAGTGTGAGGCACTCGCGCTTCCCCTATAGCCTTGTCAGAAGCTACCCCTCATCTCTCTAGTTTGGGAGAGGAGGAGAGGGTGCAAAACGTACAGCGAGCCATCGTATCATAATTGCCCTTTGGTGGTTAGGGATGGTGATGCTTGGGAGACATTATGAGGCCTGTTAACTGAAGGAGCATGCTGAGAACATATAACACCACTTCCAAAGGAGCAGCACTATCTGCCAGTTTTTTTAATCAAGGTCAAAGTGTTTGCCACGGCATATAAAGTCTTGAAGGAACAGAGGAGGAATTCATTTGCTTCGTTTTTCACAGCGAACCAACTCTATATATTTTGGTCCCAAACATGTTTACAGATTGGACCACAACTCCTATTCAGATTATGTACTTCTCTGGATTTTGCAATGCAGTTTTGGTGTACAAATGAATAACATGTTAAGATGTGCATAAAATGCATAGCGCATTGGAAAACATTGGACTGAAAAACCCTCCTTTGGGAAATGCATATAAAAATGCATACAATAATGCGTATAATAATGTATATAATAACCCATACGATTTAAATGTGAAGTGTTTGTGCATTCTTTCAAAAAAATCCACACAAGACAGGATGGTACGGACCTATGAGTGAGTGTCAGTGAAAATAAAATGGGATAGACTTAGGCTGATCTGTCTATCCCTGTCTACCCAGCTTCGGCCCCAGATATTTAATGGACCACCTGCTCTCACATAACTGCCCAGACTTTACTATCAGATAAAGATGCCCTCTTAACAGTGCTTCACTTGCCTAGTGTGCAATACGTGACAACGTGCGAGAGGATGTTCTCAGTATCAGCACCCTGATTCCGCTGGCTCCAGCCCTTATGGGTTTTATGCACCAGTTAAAAACACATTTATTTATCCAAGCCTTTGGCTAAATTAGATCTAGAGTTGTAGTCTGCCCTCTCTGTTTAGTGCCTTCCGATTTCCATGAAGCCTTGCTCCATTTTTTCACTGAGAAACACTTCAGTCTTGAGTAGGGATCTGTTTCGGTTCTCTCAGTTTCTCATTTTTCCAATGTTAGATTCAGTTCTCTACATTTCGACAGTGATCTGCGAATTTTTTGGGGGGAAAACCTCATGAAAATTCTCCACCATTTTAGTGCTAATTTCTCCAAATAAGCAAATTTTTGTAGGCAGTTTTGACAAAGGTATGCGAGCCATTTCTCATCATTTCATGCCTTTTTGCATGTTATTTTAACCCATGTATTCATTTTTATGCACATTCCCCTAATATGTGCATTTCTGTAAATATTGTTTAGTTTGCAAACAGCATCCCAAAATTCTAATAAATGCAAATTTTGAAGAATGGCTGGGTTTCAGTTCTCATATTGTTTCAGAAATTGCGAATTTTCTAAATTCTGCTTGAAATGTGAACTGAATTGAAATTCTCACCCATCCCTAGTCTTGAGACGAGAGTGAGTGCCACTAGTGAAAACGTACATCTTTAAGCAGATTCCCAGAACTATTTTTTAAAGAAAACTCTTTGAATCACTTTCATAATTACTTTAAAAAGCCGGTTGATGGATGACTATTACAAAAGGATGAGCCATGGGGCCATACTGTCTAGCCGCTGCTCCATGCATGCATGCAGCAGCCACACCTACTTTCAGCTGTCTGTGTATTCAACCAGCATGTGAAGGGTCTCTACACATGAATATCAGTACACATAGAGGTCATCTATAGGAGTGGGGACCCTGGTCCAATCAGGATTTCTCCCTTCACACACCAGCCAGACACACCAGGAGGGGGTTAAAATCCTTTCCATGCATAGGTTTCATCTAACCCCTCCCCCTATGTGAGCTTGCTAGAGTTGTTAGGATCAAAGTAGGTTTGTTGTCTACTTACTGAATCTCAAAACATTTTTAACTGTGATTGTAACTGGAGTGTGTTGTTGAACCACCACCACACTCATATTTTCTGATTATTTAAAGGTGTTTTTATTAAGAGTTTATCTCAAAAATCTTAAAAGGAGAGTACATACCAGATAAGTCAACCAAGACGCCCAACCAAGTAGAAAGGAATGGCAAGATGTATTTAACCTCATTAGCTCCAGCTGGGCTGACTCGGTATAATCCATCAATGTACAGATGCAGCAGAGGAACATGACTATTTCCACTTCTCATTTGCATAATGGATGAGATGTGAAACCAGTCCTAAGGAAAGAGAAGTGCCCTGAATGGACTAAAGTTTGTCACAATGCATAAGAACTCTTTTAGATGATTGCATTAATTTATACTAACAAGCCTCCTCTAGGATGCACACCTTAACGTGGTGAGGGGGTTTGAGGGTGTTGAAGAAGCTGAGAGCAATGCCGTCAGGAGTCTAGACCAAGAGGATAGGCTCCTAAGCAGGGGCACCCAAGGCAGAATGGCCAAAGCTAAGACACCAGACTAAGATGAATCCAAACTCAGAGGAAGGCAGTGGTAAACCACCTCTGAATACCTCTTACCATGAAAACCCTATGAACAGAGTATCCAAAATGCAACACGAGATAGTGCTAGAAAATGAGACTCCCAGGTCAGAAGGCACTCAACAAGCTACTGGGGAAGAAGAAAGGACAAGTACGAGTAGCGCTGTGACTAGTGATGCAGCTGGGTCAAAGCCAAAAGGAAACCCAGAGGCTGATGCGCACAGATGCGAGTCCAGAGTTGTACGACGCACACAATAGGAACATGGAATGTGAGAATCATCCAAGTCTATGCTCCAACCACAAACGCAGAAGAAGAGGAATTGGAGAGATTTTACATAGAAGTACAGGAAGAAATTGATCACACAGCAAAACAAGATGTGCTGATAATCATGGGGGACTGGAATGCAAAAGCAGGGAACAGAGAAGAGCTAGGAATTGTGGGGAAATGGAGCTTAGGAGACAGAAATGAAGCAGGAGAAAGACTTCTTGAGTTCTGTGAAGCCAATGATTTGTTTCTTGCCAACACATTTTTTTTGAGCAACCAAAAAGACAACTATACATGTGGACGTCACCAAATGGTCAATATAGGAATCAAATTTATTATATAATTGGTAGCAGAAGATGGAGAAGTTCCATAGTTTCTGCAAAAACAAGACCAGGAGCAGACTGCGGTACAGATCATGAACTGATTGTATCGAAAATGAGAGTAAAGCTCAAGAAGAAGAACAAAACAATCATAATGCCAAAATACAATTTAAATAACATCCCAGAAGAATATAAAGATCAAATAAGGAACAGATTTGAGGCTTTAAACTCAGTTGACAGAGAACCAGAAGAACTATGGACTTAAGTCAGAGACATAATCAGGGAAGAATGCAAAAAGACAATACATCTAGTTAATCAGAGAGAAAGACCTCAATGGATGACTGAAGAAACTCTTAAAATGGTTAAAGAGAGAAAGAAAGCAAAAGCAAAAGGAGATAGAAACAGTCAGAACCCTAAATGCAACAATACAGTGACTAGTACATTGGGACATAGAGAACTATTACAATAGTTATTGTATAGAAATAGAAGAGGACAACAAAAAGGGAAGAACAAGAACCCTATTCCAAAAGATTAGAGAAATGAAAGGCAAATTTAAACCAAGACTAGGGATGTTGAATAATCAACAGGGGAACACACTGACAAACCGAGATGAAATAAAAGGAAGATGGAAGCAATATACTGAAGAACTCTATAAAAGAGATGCAAGGGTGACAGATTCATTCACAGAGGAACCGTATGATGAAGAACCAGACATTTTAGAATGTGAGGTGAAAGCTGCTCTTAAAATACTCGGAAGAAACAAATCACCAGGAACAGATGGCATACCAATAGAGTTGCTACAAGCTACCGAGACTGAATCTGCCCAACTTTTGACAAAAATATGTCAAGAAATATGGAAAACTAAACAATGGCCCACAGACTGGAATTCTACAACACAGGCTCTTACCATATATGGGACAAGACATGCCTGATGTCCAAGCTGGATTTAGAAAGGGAAGAGGCACCAGAGATCATATCGCAAACATACGATGGATAATGGATTGGACCAAGGAATTTCATAAGAAAATCACCCTTTGCTTTATAGATTACAGCAAATCCTTTGACTGTGTACATCATGAAAAACTATGGAATGCTTTAAAAGAACTGGGGGTGCCACAGCATCTGATTGTCCTGATGTGCAACTTATACTCTGGACAAGAGGCTACTGTAAGGACAGAATATGGAGAAAACAATTGGTTCCCCATCGGAAAGGGTGTGAGACAACGGTGTATTTTATCACCTTATTTGTTTAATCTATACACAGAACATACCATACAGAAAGCAGAATTGGATCAAGATGAAGGAGGTGTGAAAATTGGAGGGAGAAATATCAATAATGTAAGATATGCAGACGATACCATACTACTAGCAGAAACCAGTAATGATATGAAACGAATGCTGATGAAAGTTAGAGGAAAGCACAAAAGCAGGACTACAGCTGAACGTCAAAAAGACTAATGCAATAACAGAAGATTTATGTAGCTTTAAAGTTGACAATGAGGACACTGAACTTGTCAAGGATTATCAGTACCTCGGCACAGTCATTAACCAAAATGGAGATAATAGTCAAGAAATCAGAAGAAGGCTAGGACTGGGGAGCAGCTATGAGAGAACTAGAAAAGGTCCTCAAATGCAAAGATGTAACACTGAACACTAAAGTCAGGATCATTCAGACCATGGTATTCCTGATCTCTGTGTATGGATGTGAGAGTTGGACAGTGAAAAAAGCAATTAAGAGAAAAATCCACTCATTTGAAATGTGGTGTTGGAGGAGAGCTTTGCAGATACCATGGACTACAAAAAAGACAACTAATTCGATGTTAGAACAAATTAAACTAGAACTATCACTAGAAGCCAAAATGATGAAACTGAGGTTATCATATTTTGGACACATAATGAGAAGACATGATTCACTAGAAAAGACAATGATGCTGGGAAAAACAGAAGGGAGTAGAAAAAGAGGAAGGCCAACCAACAGATGGATTGATTCCATAAAGGAAGCCACAGACCTGAACTTACAAGATCTGAACAGGGTGATTCATGACAGATGTTACTGGAAGTCGCTCATTCATAGGGTCGCCATAAGTCGTAATCGACTTGAAGGCCCATAACAACAACGAATGCTAACAAGTTGATAAATTAGTTGTCTGAATTGCTGCATCAACCAAAAGAAAAAGAAAAATTAAAATTGGGTCAGTTTGATTTCAGGAGAAGAAAGGAACAAACTAAAGGTAGGTTGACTGTTTGCAAGAGAAGGTGGCAGATTTGCTCATCATCTCCAAGCATCCGCATGCCAATACACTGGCCTCTTTACGGCTCCTTTAAGAAGCTGGCCTCTGTTCTAATCTGATATCGGGCTTTAGCTTTATTAGTGAGGCGAGCAAATCAACTCTATCAGACAAGCCTCAGGACATCCAAGAATTGATCATCCTGCAGGAATAACTGCTTGGTGTTTATTAGCTTGGGAGTTCATCACTATCACTTCCCTTCATCCAATTCCTAAGAGGGTTCTCAAAGCTATCATTGTGGCATTAGCTCTTCTGAGTGTGCTAGGAGAGATAAAGATCGGGAGATCTAGCTAATGATGGCTCCAGCACACTCCGCCGCCCATCTCTGCAGAATATAGAGCAGGGATAACTGAAGTTTTCTTCAGTAAAGGATACAATTTGAGCAAGTGAACGACTGCTGATTTCCATGTGATTAAGATAATTTGCATACCATTTCATTATTCTTTTCACCTGTCAAACAACTGTCAATGCACCCATTGCACCGACTCTAAAACAATTCACTAATAGGCAAAAAACCTTGCGGTTTAAGTACATACCTAAAGCCCACAGATATTTATATCAAACTTTAAAAAGCAGGGAAATTGGGCAGCTATAGTGAATGCACCAGGGGAGCAGGAGACCTTACCTCCTCTCTGAGATATTGTACTGCCCTACAAATTTGTCACAAGGCAAACACAATTTGGGTTGGTCTCTCACAGTCCAGTCCACTTCCTGTGTACCTTGGAAGAATCTGGTAACATGTGCCTCTGAGCATATGGTGAGTGGTGGCAAAAATCTGGGCTTTTTTCCCTTGTTTCTGTCCCTCCATCCATTGCAAAGTTTTCTGCACTGCTACAGCAACACAAGACAAGGGGGGACGTTGCTAACCTCAGTTCCCTCATCCTGTTGTTTCACATGAGTTATCATTAGTAGTATGAAATAATTAGAAATCAGTCATAAGCTAGTGTAGAAATGGTTGTATGAGATCTAAAACAATAGTCCCACCATGTACGTGCAATCCTGGACATGTCTACTCAAAAGTAAGTCCCATTGAATCCAGCAGGCCTTACTTTCAAGTAAATGGGCATAGGATTGCACCCTTGTCCATTAATGTTTAATGGATCTCTCTCACACACTTTTTAGTTTCAGGGAGCCACCTGAGGGAGGAAGACTATGATTTTGTTCAAACAAGGGGCAAGGCTTAATTCTCTCTCTTTGCACTATTTTCCCAATTTAAATCTGTCCCCTCAGAGCAATGCTACTTGTAGCACTGCTGGGAAAAGCTATAGGCACAATGCATCTGTGTTGTTATGTTATGTTATGGTTTATTTCTAGGCCGCCTTTTGGCCAAAAAGGCCCCCAAGGTGACTTATACACAAATAGAAAACACAAATACAAAATACAAATAAAAACAATACAATTTGCAAAAAAAAAAATCAAACTAACAAAATCCTAACATTTCTAAAAAAACAAGAACAGCAAACTAAAAACATTCATCTTCCTGGTAAAGGGCAGTCCCCAGAAACATGTCACTAAGATTAGGGGTGGGGGGCAAAGCAGGCAGAAAAGCTTGCCCCTTGATGGTCCCAGCAGAGTCTCACCCCTGCAGTAGTACCTCTCAGTCTACAGCTCCTCCTTATAAAGGTCCAGGCAGAGGGGTGGGAGAAAGGGTTAAACAACCGTTAGCTATAGCTGCTTCTCCAAACAAAACTGGAATCCCTGCAGCTGTTTTAACGGGTTTAAAAAAAAAAAAAACACAATGAGAGATTATGGATCTCCATCATAATGCTTGTTTGAGGCCTAAGAGATGAGCAAATAATGAGTTTCTTTATGGTGAATTGGTCTTCCTTCCTTTCACCCTGCAATGCAAGCCTTAACACTAATTATTATGTTAATCTGATTCGTGATTATTATGTTACAAATTATTACTATATTATTATAGGGATTGCAAGGAGTTCCAGAAGGATCTCTCCAAACTGGGTAAATGGGTAATACAGTGACAGATGTGGCTAAATATAAAGCAATTCACTGGGACAAAAAAATATTCAGTGATGGGAGGGTTCTGAGCTGGCAGTGACTGACGAAGGAGGAAGCTTCTGATCTTGGTGGATAGCTCAATGGAGATGCCAGCCTAGTGTGCTGCAGCTGGGGGGCAAGCATGTTCCATGTTAGGGATCATTAAGAAATATAATACCTTTTTACAAATTTAGGAACTGGAATAACTCCCCTGTGAGAAAAGGTTACAGTGTTTGGGTCCCTTTAGTTTGGAACTCAGGTGCATAAGGTGGGGACATGATATAATTGTATAAAATTATGCATGGTATTGAGGAATTGGACAGAGAGAAGTTATTCGCCCTCTCTCATGTTAGAATCTAGTATCATCTAATGAAGCGGAAGGGTGGGAGATTCAAGACAGACAAAAGAAAGTACTTGTTTACACGTGCATCGTTTAACTGTGGTATTCAGTACTGAAAGTTGTGGTGACTGATAGTTACCAATTGGGACTACTTTAAACAGGGGTTAGACATACATAGAGGATAATAGTTGCTCGTCGTGATGGTTATATTCTACCTATTCAGCATGACCCTGAATACCAGTTTCTGAAGAACAACTTTTGCTCTCTTGTCCTGCTTTTGCGCTTCGCAGAGGCTTTGGGTTGGCCACTGTGTGAAATAGGATTCTGGACTAGAGAGGCCTTTGCTGTGATCCAGCAGGGCTCTTCTTATGTTCTTATTACAAAATGTCATGTTATAAATAAATGGGGCAGTCATGTGTGTGTTTCCCCCCTTTGTATGAGAATATTGTTCAATCTGTCATTTTCTCTTTTTGAAAAATGAGTTGTCTACTCTGGTGTTTAGGTCTCTTGCTATCCAGGCAACCAAGAGGCAGTATCAGAGTAGGACATATTCCAGCTATGCAAAAACACTCAAGAAGGGTACGAAGGAGGGCCAGGGAGGGGTGTGCCCTTGGAGAATCTTGAGGGCCAAGCAGAGATGCCTGAAGGGCCACATTTGGCCCCTGGGTCTATGGTTCCCCACACCTGGTGTAGAGAGAAGAGACTGGGGGCTCATCTACATGGGGAGCATTTCTTTGTAGCAAATACAGTGCTTTTACCTTTGTTATGGATTTGCACTGTCCACAGTTCCTGCTCAATGGTAGCTGCCAATCACTTTTTCCCATTCACACAAGTAGGTGTTCCTCTGGGAAGAATTAGTCTTGCTGTTTCCTTGTGACCCCGCCCTCTAATTATACATTTCCACTCCCTCTGGTTTCTAGGTAACCGATCATTCTCAGTCAGTTCGACCAGCTGCAGTAGGTTCCTTTATTTAAAAAAACCAGAAGGGTGAATATCTGTATTTTCCCTGCCTATATCTGGTAGGATACAGCTGAAATACAAATCTTTGTTTGAGCAGTGTTATGCTTTTGTGCACAAGTTAGGGGAAAAAGAAAATTAAGGCACCGTTTGCAGCAACATAAAAAAGGCCAGCAGAAAAGAGGAGAGCAGCTGGAAGTTGCTTATCAGCTGACAGGAAACAAAATGAAAGAAGGCAGGAGGAGACAGTGGGCATGGATAGGGGAACGATTGACAAACCCACTGAAAAGCCTTGGAGCAAAGCATCTGCAAGCACTAGAGAAACAGAGTGGAGATTTTTGTTCTCCCTTTTTTGTATTATCAGTGGATTGGGTTAGTACGGATTTACAGGGGGAAACTGTGTGATAGCTTCTGTTTGCTGGTAATGTCATGTGAACCATCAAATGTAGAGTAAACCACCATGTAGATGAGCCCTGGATGAGCTGTTTGCCATACAGTCATGAGCATCTCCCACCAAAGTGTGTGCCACTGAATATAAACTTCCAGTCCCATGATACTGTGTGTTGCTGCTATAGAGTTTTGATGCTACTGCTAGCATCCTTTGTCACATGTTGCTATACCTGCGGAGCCACAAGATCAGAAAGATAATGCTCTCTGTACTTCCAAAGTTTTGCTATTTTTTAAAGTGATGGTGCATGTCATATGGGGCAGAGTGAGCATATCTTAAGAAGAAGAATTGCTTCTCTTTGCTGCATTTATCATACAGTAATTCCATTCTCTCTCATTTGGGCTATGAAGCAAGGCATTGCTCTCAATGATCCACTTAAGAGCACCTTTCTTCCATTTCCCTTTCTTTCGTTCATTTTTTCCTTTTTTATTTTAAAGAGATTTCCTAGATATCATACCTCTTCTGAATCTTTATTCAACATAGTAATAAAAATGCAAATAATCTGACCCAGCTAATGTTTCGCGGTGCATTATGTTGCAAATGCAGTGCATAACTAAATTAAAAAGCAAAAGACCACAAATGAGTTTCACATTGGAGGCAAGCTATGCATAATTTGATAAAATGAGCAAACCTGTAGAATTTGGAGGGGGTTTCTCCAGTGAAAATCTTCTGGCTGAACAGAATTCCTGGAAAGTCTTTTCCACTGGTCAATGACTTCCGTTATAGCAAGGCTTAGATTGCAGAGGAGATTGCAGAGAAGCTAAATGAATTCTTTGCATCTGTCTTCACAGTGGAAGATATAGGGCAGATCCCTGAACCTGAACTAACATTTGCAGGAAGGGATTCTGAGGAACTGAGACAAACAGTGGTAACGAGAGAGGAAGTTCTAAGCTTAATGGATAATATAAAAACTGACAAATCACCGGGCCCAGATGACATCCACCCGAGAGTTCTCAAAGAACTCAAAGGTGAAATTGCTGATCTGCTAACTAAAATATGTAACTTGTCCCTCGGGTCCTCCTCCGTGCCTGAGGACTGGAAAGTGGCAAATGTAACGCCAATCTTCAAAAAGGGATCCAGAGGGGATCCCGGAAATTACAGGCCAGTTAGCTTAACTTCTGTCCCTGGAAAACTGGTAGAAAATATTATTAAAGCTAGATTAACTAAGCACATAGAAGAACAAGCCTTGCTGAAGCAGAGCCAGCATGGCTTCTGCAAGGGAAAGTCCTGTCTCAGTAACCTATTAGAATTCTTTGAGAGTGTCAACAAGCATATAGGCAGAGGTGATCCAGTGGACATAGTGTACTTAGACTTTCAAAAAGCGTTTGACAAGGTACCTCACCAAAGGCTTCTGAGGAAGCTTAGCAGTCATGGAATAAGAGGAGAGGTCCTCTTGTGGATAAGGAATTGGTTAAGAAGCAGAAAGCAGAGAGTAGGAATAAACGGACAGTTCTCCCAATGGAGGATCAGTATTGGGACCTGTACTTTTCAACTTGTTCATTAATGACCTAGAATTAGGAGTGAGCAGTGAAGTGGCCAAGTTTGCTGACGACACTAAATTGTTCAGGGTTGTTAAAACAAAAAGGGATTGCAAAGAGCTCCAAAAAGACCTCTCCAAACTGAGTGAATGGGCGGAAAAATGGCAAATGCAATTCAATATAAACAAGTGTAAAATTATGCATATTGGAGCAAAAAATCTTAATTTCACATATACGCTCATGGGGTCTGAACTGGTAGTGACCGACCAGGAGAGAGACCTCGGGGTTGTGGTGGACAGCACGATGAAAATGTCGACCCAGTGTGCGGCAGCTGTGAAAAAGGCAAATTCCATGCTAGCAATAATTAGGAAAGGTATTGAAAATAAAACAGCCAATATCATAATGCCGTTGTATAAATCTATGGTGCGACCGCATTTGGAATACTCTGTACAGTTCTGGTCGCCTCATCTCAGAAAGGATATTATAGAGTTGGAAAAGGTTCAGAAGAGGGCAACCAGAATGATCAAGGGGATGGAGCGACTCCCTTACAAGGAAAGGTTGCAGCATTTGGGGCTTTTTAGTTTAGAGAAAAGGCGGGTCAGAGGAGACATGATAGAAGTGTATAAAATTATGCATGGCATTGAGAAAGTGGATAGAGAAAAGTTCTTCTCCCTCTCTCATAGTACTAGAACTCGTGGACATTCAAAGAAGCTGAATGTTGGAAGATTCAGGACAGACAAAAGGAAGTACTTCTTTACTCAGCGCATAGTTAAACTATGGAATTTGCTCCCACAAGATGCAGTAATGGCCACCAGCTTGGATGGCTTTAAAAGAAGATTAGACAAATTCATGGAGGACAAGGCTATCAATGGCTACTAGCCATGATGGCTGTGCTGTGCCACCCTAGTCAGAGGCAGCATGCTTCTGAAAACCAGTTGCCGGAAGCCTCAGGAGGGGAGAGTGTTCTTGCACTCGGGTCCTGCTTGCGGGCTTCCCCCAGGCACCTGGTTGGCCACTGTGAGAACAGGATGCTGGACTAGATGGGCCACTGGCCTGATCCAGCAGGCTCTTCTTATGTTCTTATGTTCTTAATGCACCTGGAAGTAAATTTAATTATGTATATAGTGAATCTTGCTTCCAAGTAAACATGCATTGGATTGCACTGTTAGACTTGTCTGCCAAATGTTCAGTATCTTAAATGACAGGAAATTTTACATGCACGCAGAAAAATACCAGTGTGATAGATAACATATAGATTAAACCCTTAGCTACTTTTTGTAAATATTAAGTGCCCCACCACCATCTCCACCAATCGGCCCTTCGAAATAGGAAAGAATTTGGACATTAGCAAAACACACTTAATTATTCATAAGATTTCTCAGTAACTATCAGCATTTCTTACATTTCTTACTGCCCTCCCAATGCTAAGAATTATCAGCAGATGAACAGAATTTTTGACTTTACTATGAATTATGTACGGTGTATTAAAGGTTCCCTTTGCTGCAGAGTCTCAGTCCCGTCTCCACAGACTCTTCTTTATTCCTGCACTTTTCTTTTCAACAACCTCTTAAAGCCCACCCTCTCATTGAGCCACACACATACAGAATTCTTTCAGTTGCTAGCATTGGTTTTGTTGATTAAGCGTTGCTTATCATTATGGTTAGTGCAGGCTGTTGTGAAAATGCATACATTCACATCTATGCTCATGGGGTCTGAACTGGCAGTGACTGACCAGGAACGAGACCTTGGGGTTGTAGTGGATAGCTTGATGGTGTCAATCCAGGGTGCATCATCTGTGGAAAAAAGGCAACTTCTATGCTAGGGATCATTAGGAAAGAAAAGTGACAGGTGACCATGGTCAGCAGAAAACATGTGGGCCAAAAAGGCTGGACTGGCAGGTCTAATTTGGCCCACAGGGCAGAGGTTTCCACACCTGCAGTAGGGCTTCGAGTCTAGGGAGTTGTGCCAAAGACCTTGCAGAAAAGATGGGGTTTGAGGAACGGTATGGAGGAAGTGAGATAGGTGGCATCTTGCAAGTGTTCTGGGAGGCAAAGGAGAGGAAGGTTGGAGTCTTTGGCCACATCCGCTCCAGACATTTATTCCACTTTAACCAGTCATGGCTTCCCCCAAAGAATCCTGTGAAGTATAGTTTTCAAAAGGTGTTGAGTGTTATTACTGCTGGTATAGCACAGTGGGGAGGAGAGCCTGGCTAGGAGTCCAGAGTCTGTGAGTTCAAATACCTGCTCGTGTCTCCTGGGTGTCAAGGGCCAGCTAAAGATCACCCCACAGTGAGTGGCTCAGGGGTTGCATGCCCTGCCACCTGTGCAGCCATGGGCAAGCTGCATAGTTCCAAGGAGCCCAGTTGCCCCCCAGCTGGCAGTTGAGGAAAAGGAAGGGGCTGGCTTGTGCAGCTGTGGCAAGCTGAGCAGGCCCTAGCCAGCTGGGGAGGACTAACCTCAGAGGGAGGCAATGGTAAATTCCCTCTGAATAGTGCTTACCATGAAATCCCTATTCATGTAAAAATGCACTGCCTTCAAGTCGATTCTGACTTATGGCGACCCTATGAATAGGGTTTTCATGAGGCTGAGAGGCAGTGACTGGCCCAGGGTCACCCAGTGAGCTTCATGGCTATGTGGGGATTTAAACCCTGGTCTCCCAGGTCATAGTCCAACACCTTAACCACTACACCAGTAGCCATAAGTCGGGATCAACTTGAATGCAGTCCATTTCCATTTTGAGTGTTAGTAGGAGACTGCTATTCCCCTGACAGAGCTCCAGTGGCCAGAGTGATTTAACAGTCAGCTCCTCTTCCCAGAGAATTCTGGGGACTGGAGCTGTGTGAGGGGAATAAAAGTCTCCCAACAACTCTCAGCATCCTTCACAAACTCCACTTCCCAGGATTCTTTGGGGGTAGCCATGACTGTTTAGAGTGGGACAAATGTCTGGGGTGAATGTGGCCTTTGGGTGGAGCAAGAGAAACCAACACACTGCAGAAGGTGGAAGAGCTCGAAGGTCGTGGGCACAGATTCATAGGGATATAAGAGCAAATAAATAATGAGGTAAAAGGCCGCAGAGGGTTTTGAAAGGAATGATACAGAGGAATGGCCTGGATTAAGAAGTAAGCAGGAAGCCAGTGTAGGGAGGGCCTCACATAATCAGAATGACGAGAGAGGGGTGAATGGTTTTGGGAGCAGAGTGCTTTGTATTTTAAGGTCTTTTTATGATGTTTTAAAGTGTTTTTAATGTTTCTGTTTGCCGCCCTGGGCTCCTGCTGGAAGGAAGGGTGGGGTATAAATAAAATAATTAATTAATAAATAAATAAATGAGGGGACTGAGCTGAGAAGTGGAACACCAGAAAGGAGAAGATTGCAATTATGTAGAGGAGAAATGACCAGGGCGTGGACCAGAGTTGATTTACATCCTACCAGCAAAGTTGTTGTGGGTTTTAGTGGATTTTTTTAGATTGTGCCCTAGGAATGTGCTAGAATTCCAACCAATTTGGATTTGGCACCAAATTTTCCATTAATTTGCTTATTATCTATTGTTGTGGATTGGATTTTTATGTAGCAATTTTTCACAGCTATTTTCGAAAATGGATTTTTTTAAAAAAAAAATCCACCTCTAAAATATTGATATTAAGAATGATATTTTTATCAATATTTCCTTTCAAAATATAAATATTAACATCAGTATTTTTTTGCAAGGCAAAAAACGGATCAGGAAAAGCAGCAGCTAGCAGACAAAAGAATGAACTTGAATCGATACCAGCCTGTTAGGTCAATGGAATGCTTTTGAGCCAGCGGATCCCATCCCTACTGAGGCCTGTAGCTATTCATTTCATGATGAATAAACTCTTTTTGGACTTTCCCTTGATAGATGTCCGCAGACCTTTACTGTGTGGATTTCAAGCAGAAAAATCTACACTGCTGGATGTTTTCCCAAACGGGTTAGATTTATTTATTTATTGGGGGGGGGGAGATGAGAAATCAGAACACATATGACTTGCATGTGATAGATGTTCCTAAATCCAAAGTTGTTGGTATTAGCTACTCACATATCCTAACACAAGCATGAACATGTGTAAATCGCCCAAATCAATAGGCCCTCTAATCCAACAGCTTCCCAAGGCCTTTAAAACGTCCCTTCTGTACACACACTCTGCACAAACAGTTGATTCACAGCATTGATTGGTCTCGGCTGGCAGCCTTTCCCTCCAATTGCAGGTGTCTCTAGCCCCCATGCACTCCCATCTGCTCTCATACATCCACTAAATTCACGGATGGGGGAGGACCGCACCTATCCCTCTCAATACATGATGTTTGGCTGAAGCCCCTGTTTAGTGTAGGCATGCATTAAGATAGCTCTCAAGCACTAGTCTCACCTGACAGCCTTCTCTAATCACAGAATTTTATAGTTGGAGGTCAACCTCTGCTGCTTAGTGGAGGAACTCCAACAGAGGATGCAATTACAGTATCCCAGATAGCTGGCCATCCAACCTCTGCTTAAATCCCTCTGTTCTTTAGCCAAAACTTGCTCAACACAGGCACTTCTCAGATTTTGGGCTCAGCTGGTAACCTTCAGTTGCTGGATTCTGGCAGGCAGTAGTGGCTGGTGGCTCCATGTCAGTGGGGCAGTAGAATCCACTCCGAGTTTTAGTCCAAACTCCTTAAAAGTTCAGACTAAAACCCGGAACAGTTTCCACTGCCCCACTGACATGAAGCCACCAACCACCACTGCTGGCAGGAGCTTTTTCCACAGTGCCAGTCAGGGCTGTATTCGGAGTCAGAGTCGGAAGCAATTTTGGGTGGAGTCAGAAGCAATTTTGGGTGAAGTCAGAGTCGGTAGAAATGTACTGACTCCAACTTCCAAATAAAATTAATATTTTGATATTAATATTAATTTATTAATAGTAATACATTAATATACATTTGCCATTTATGAAGGAGTCGGAGTCGGACAGTAGAAAAATAGAGGAGTCGGAGTCAAAGGTTTGACATACCGACTCCACAGCCCTGGTGCCAGTCCCTGTGCAGCTCCTTTGCTTTCTTTTGTTGGTCAGTGACGCAGGCTGTGAGACTCACAGACAAGGTTTTTAGCAGAGAGAGAGAAACCTGAAGCAGAAGGGTTAAGCAGTGAGAACAGAGTTCTTTCTGCTCTCCCTTTGCTACAGACTAGATCAGCTGTCCCCAACCTGGTGCCCTTGAAATATTGTCTTCTGCATTCCCATCAGCCCCAGCTGGCACATAGACCAGACTCTCCCTCCATGCTAGGCATTGAGGCAGGGGCTTTTTCAGGGTGCTTTCAGACAGGTTTTTATTATGAGACTGGAGTTCCTCGTGCATGCAAGTTTTTTTCATCGTCCACATGATGTTGTTGTCATCAAAATGCCAGTCCACAGGGTTGTATTCAACACGATGCTAAGGTGAACATGCCATCAGCACAAGGATTTCTGCTTGCACAACGGAACATTGTCCACCACTCCTCCTCTCACCCCATGCTCCCAAAATCTGTTCTAGGGATGCCCCCAACCCTCCAGATCAGATTTTAGGACAGTGCAGGAAATGTGGAACGGGGGGGGAGGAAAGGGGAAGTCCCATTATACAAGCAGAAGTTTTATTTATATTTATTTATTTATTAAATTTTTATACCGCCCCATAGCCGAAGCTCTCTGGGTGGTTCACAACATCAAAATATCAACATACAATTTAAAACCACACATTGATCAATTTAAAACATAACTCATTAAATTTCCAAATAAACCTATACTAAACTAAAATACTGAAATACTAAAAATACTAAAATGCTAAATGCTACAATACTAAAATGCTAAAATGCTAGAATGCCTGGGAGAAGAGGTAGGTCTTAACCTGGTGCCGAAAAGACAACAATGTTGGCGCCAGGCGTACCTCATCAGGGAGATTGTTCCATAATTCGGGGGCCACCACTGAGAAGGCCCTTTTTCTTGTTACCATCCTCCGGGCTTCCCTCTGCGTAGGCACCCGGAGAAGGGCCTTCGATGTTGAGTGCAGTGTACGGGTAGGTTCATATCGGGAGAGGCGTTCCATCAAGTATCGTGGTCCCAAGCCGTGTAAGGCTTTATAGGTTAAAACCAGCACCTTGAATTGAGCCCGGAAACATATAGGCAGCCAATGCAAGCGGGCCAGAACCGGTGTTATATGTTCGGACCCCCTGGTCCGTGTTAACAATCTGGCCGCTGCATTTTGCACAAGCTGCAGTTTCCGAACCGTCTTCAAAGGCAGCCCCACGTAGAGCGCATTGCAGTAATCTAGTCTAGAGGTTACCAGAACGTGGACAACTGAAGCAAGGTCGTCCCTGTCCAGATAGGGGCGTAGCTGGGCCACCAACCGAAGTTGGTAGAAAGCGCTCCGTGCCACTGAGGCTACTTGAGCCTCAAGTGACAGGGATGGTTCTAAAAGTACTCCCAAGCTACAAACCTGTTCCTTCAGGGGGAGTGCAACCCCATCCAGGACAGGTTGAGCATCCACCATCTGGTCAGAAGAACCACCCACTAACAGCATCTCAGTCTTGTCTGGATTGAGCCTCAGTTTGTTAGCTCTCATCCAGTCCATTGTCACAGCCGGGCATCGGTTCAGCACATTGACAGCCTCACCTGAAAAAGATGAAAAGGAGAAGTAGTTGTTCCACTTGCACAAATATTTAGTTGAATACTACCCCATATTTTCTCCCCATTTAACTTGGCTTTACCCTGGGGGGGGGAATCTGTTGTCAACAACTCATTTGCAAATTAAACCCTCATCTGGAAGCACCCTCCGCTTCCGAGCAGACTTTTCAGGCAGATGTTTTTCCAGCAGACAGTTTTGACTGCTGCTTCCTTCTCTCTCAGGGTTCTCTCCCAGCTGGACTCTCTCTCTCTCTGCTGGTGAAGGCAAGCATACATTCTAAAGTATATTGTGGGCAGTGGTTTGGTTCCCATTCTCTGCTTTCCAGAGAATCCGGGCAGTGAATGTGTGTTCAAACACTACTTTTTACATGGTATGTCTGTCATCACCTTGAGTTCGCTTGATCAGAACTGGCTGCCTTTTGGCCTGGATTTTACTGTCAGTTGGCCACTTCTCACACAACAGGGGTGTCTTGGAGTCAGTTTTCAAAGGCCTATTTCCTTTTTCTTTTCTTTTTTACTAAGACTTCTGTGGTCCATCAATGTGTTTTAAATTTGCAATGAAAAAAGAATGCATATTCAGGATCTCTAAACAGGTATGGGATAGCGAGTCTGTGATTATGTGATCCTGAGTTTGCATCCTTGCTTAAGGACATAAGAAGTGGCTTTATTTGTTTGTTTATATTTTCTTCCAATTGTATGCCATCTTTCTTACATCATGGAGGTATACAGGCAGTCACCTATCAAATCACTGACGAGACCCAGACCTGCTTCAGCAAGGTGGCAGGTCCATGTGCCTTCTGACGTATCCTAGCAACGTAGGGACACAGGAAGCTGCCTTATAGAGTCAGACCATTGGTCCATCTAGCTCAGTATTGTCTACACTGACTGGCAGTGGTTCTCCAGAGTTTCAGACAGGGAGTCTCTCTCAGCCCTACCTGGAGATGCCAGGGATTTAATTTAGGACCTTCTGAATGTAAGACAGGTGCTCTACCAGTGAGCTACAGCCCTTCCCCATGACTTTGAAAGAGTTCACCTCGTCCAGCAGTAAAGAATCACAAGTGGTTCAAGTAGACCCCCACACTACATTGCTTGACAAACTCTTGAGTTTCTTTCAGAAACGTTTCATAGGAAAAGATTATTTGTCAGTCGTGCCCAACATTGTCTCCTCTGACTGGTAGTGGATTTCTACTGTCTTTCCTATTATTAGCTCTGAGGTCCTTCTAGTTGGAAACATCCAGGACTGAACTTTCAGGAACCTTCTGTATCCAATGAACTGAGCCATGGACTCTTTTACTTTCGGCTGACTTCCGGCGGCTGGGGGAAAGGTGAAACTACACAAGGGTGGTCAGAACAGAGGAGATGTGTTGCTAGAGGAAGAAGAAAAGGACCAGAAAGGGAACATATTTACATATGTTAATTTATATGGATCTGTGCCAATTTAGACATTATTATTATCTAAATAGAAATGCAACCCACCTCACAATAACGATGTAGTGGGTGGGGAACAGATTACCTGTGCACCTGCGCAGTCTGCTGTGCAGGTGGTGCTATCTGTTGACAGGCAACTTCAAGACCCTTCTGGCTCATCTTTCTTAGAGATTCTTTATCTTTAACCTGGACTTGCACCACATCTGCATCATACATGCCGCCTGGGGCTCCTGCTGGGAGGAAGGGCGGGATATAAATCAAATAATAAATAAATAAATAATGCATTTAAGGCACTCTTATACCACTTTAAATAGTCATGCCTTCCCCCAAAGAATCCTGGGGACTGTAGTTTGTTAAGGGTGCCGAGAGTTGTTAGGAGACCCCTTTTCCCCTCACAGAGCTACAATTGGTATTGTCGTTGTGGATGAAATGATCTGTTGAATTTCGTTTTTCTCTGTTTCTCGTTTTTCTAATCTTAAATTCAGTTCTCCACATTGCTGCAGCAAATGTGAGAGGACTATTGTTTAAAAAAAATCCTCATGAAAAGTTTTCAGCATTTTAGTGCAAATTTCTCCTAATAAACACATTTTGTAGGCAGTTTTTTACTACTAATCTACACATTTTTGCAAGCAATTTCTCCTAATATAATGCATTTTTATGAGTTATTTTCTCCATTATAGTTATTTTGTGCAGTTTCCCTTAATATATGCATTTTTGTAAAAATTGGTTGATTGGAGAACTGCATTGCAAAATTTGGGAAAGTGCAGATTTTGAAGGATGGCTATGTTTCGGTTCTCATAATGTTTTGAAAAGTGTGAATTTGATCAATTCGGCTTTAAATGTAAACTGAACTGAATTTTTCAGCCATCACTAGTTATTGTACAATTAGTGGTGTTGTTCCTCCATTTATATTCCAACTTTCCTTCGAGGAGCTCAAAGTGGTGTACATGGCTCTCCTCCCTCTCCATTTTATCCTCACAACAACCCTGTGAGGTAAGCTAAGCAGACTGTGACTCCCAGCAAGCTTCATAGCTGAATCAGGATTTGAACCATGGTCTCCCAGATCGTAGTCCAGCACTGTAATCACTACACCACACTGGTTCTCCTTAATGAGTAAAGGAAGGATTCCAAGAGAATTCCCAGAGTGGTTTAACAACCAGTCCCTCTCCTCGGGGAACTTTGAAAATTGTAGCTCTGTGAGGGAACAGAGTGTCTCCTAACAGCTTTCAACACCCTTTACACGGTACAGTTCCCAGACTTCTTTGGGGGAAGCCCTGACTGTTTATAGTGGTACAATACTGCTTCAAATGTATGGTACGGATGTGGCCCAGACCAGACAACCGTCAAATAGAGAACTGTAAAATGCCACCCTGGACTCCTACTGGGAGGAAGGGCTGGAAATCAATCGGTCAATAAAATAGGACACATGGCCTCCCTAAACTCCCAGCATGTGGCATGTTAATATTTGTCAGACTTTAATTCTTCCTTTTAATCTGGTTACTTCTTTTTATAAGTTCCTAACCTGCCACCATCTGGACTGAGCATCCAAGGAGGTGTGGGTTGCATTTCCAATGGTAAATGAGAAAAAAAAGTCACCTCTCAAGACACAAAACCAGTGGGCCTAATGATGAGCCGAGGGGTAGGCAATGCGTTCTTTGAAGTCATTTGTCAAATTTGTAAGAGCTCCCCAGGAGTATCCTGTTCCTCAACGATTTGTGTGACCTTGCAAAGGCCAGATAGGTGGCAGCCAAGCCTATGTGTGCACACAGACACACATACAGAGACACAAACTTCCTTGGAAGAAACCAAATAAAAATATTGAAAATATTGACTCCCCCTGAAGGGAGTCAGCAGCACTCTGGTCTTTGACCTTTGAAGCAGCCTAGGGTAGTCAATAAAAGCTGGCTGTTAGATGCTTGGGCTTGCCACTGATTTTGAGTTGGGAGTAGTTTAACCTTGAACCGAGATCCAAGTAACCACGGCAACAGGAAGTAGGCCTCTACATCCAAGGAGAAGGGACCCATAAATCAAGGGGTCCCTAATGCAAACACTGTGTGCAGGTAGAGATTTTGAGAGGGTAAGTGGTTTGTGAGGGATTACCTTTGAAAAATGGATGGCTGCCTCTTGATATGGTGAAGCACAGTTTCACAGAGGCCTGGGTGAAGCGGGGGGGGGAGGGAATTAGGGGTTGGTTTTTTTATCAATGGAGGTCAAGAGGTTACAGCTGCTAGTTTTCATAGGGCTTTTTATACAGGATCTTCTGCTTAATTATCAACAGATGTTAAATCCAGGAGGTGGTTAGCATTATTATATTCTAAATACAAGTGCTGTCTCTCACGCACACACACGCTAAAAAATTTTCCATCTTTGAAATATTGGCATGACTCTGATTTGCTGCACGTTTGTGCTGTGTCTGACACAATCTCATGTTGTTTGTGCATTCTGCTTTGTTATCTGAAATCAGTGTAGGAAAGCTCTTCAAATCATCAGCAATGGGGTCTTGGGCTTTGCAAGGCAAAATTGCGCATCACTGCAATAGAGTCTGTACATTTGTAAAAAAAAAATCCCAGTTTTTGTTTCAGTGCAGGTAGCAGCAGTCAGGGATGGATGAATCTGTCAGCTTTAGTTTATCTCCATTTCTCATTTTTCCAGTCCTAAATTCTGTTCTCCATATTTCTGCAGTAATATGCAAATTTTAAAAAGCAATCCTCATGAAAATCCATCAGCATCTTAGTGAGAATTTTTTTTCCTAATAAAGACATTTTTGTAGGCAGTTTTGATGAATATACACATTTTTGCAAGCAATTTCCACATATATGCATTTTTGTATGTTGTTATTTTATTTAACAAAATTCACATAATGCTTGATTGTAACAAAATCTCTAAGCAATTTGCAAGAAATATTAAAATTATTAGTAAAAACAAGTAATTAAAACATTTGAAAGACAGTTAAAATCAACAGAGATGAAAACACATCAACATCTACATGTCTGGATAGTCTTGTCTAGGCAGAAATATTTTAAGCAGGTTACAAAAAGACTACAGGAAGGTGTCTACCTGATGTCCGTAAGCAGGGAGTTCCAAAGTGTAGGTGCTGCCATGCTAAAAGAACAGTTTCTTACAAGTACAGAATTAATATTTTGTGGCACCTGTAACAGTGCCAGTTCTGCAGACTGAAGCAGTCAAGTGGCATATATGGGGTAAGGCTATCCCGCAAGCTGTTAAGAGATTTATATACCAATAGTAACACCTTGAACTTAGCCTGGCAACAAATCGGTGACCAGTGCAGATCTCTGAGCAGAGGTGTTATATGCTGACATGGTCTCACCCTGTCACCACTCTCACTGCAGCATCCTCCACTAACTACAGTTTCTGGGTCAAGCGTAAGGCAAGCCCCACATAAAGTGCATTGCAGTAATCCATTCTTGAAGTCACCAGTGCCTGAACTACTGTGGTCAAGCCCTCCCAGTCCAGGAACGATCATAGTAGTACCAGGCACAGGTCAAATAACCATCATTTGTGTTGCCCTGGTGTAGTGAGAAGTCACAAACTGGGCTGGTAATATGTGGAGGATTGTGCTTTAGAGTAAGTGGTTGGACCATAACAATATTTCTGTCTGTTAAAGTCCTTGTGATTGTGTGATAGATACAAGCATGCATGGAGGCACATGGAAAAACAACGCCAAATAGCGATACGATTGTAATCTTCTCATACTGTTTTAAAAATAGACTTGTGAGGCAATAATGTGTTGGCTGAGAATCAATGTTTATGTTATGTCCTGAAGCAAACCCAACTGACTGAAGCCCAATAAAAAAAATCATAATTGTCACTAGTATCAAAACTGTGTTATTAAAAGCACATTTGCAAGCAGGAATTTCTGGGATACCGGTTCTGTATGAAACACAGCAGGGCATTTATTGTATGTTTCTGATAAGACTAATAGGTGTTGCTGATTTCCACCCTAATAATTAATTATTTGTATATTTGCTCTCCAGGAATTGCCGGTTCCCACCTAAAAGCCGACCATACTTCGCTGCATAATAAAACGGAGGGTTCTGCTTCTTCTGTGATGACTCGTCGGAAACCAGCATCCCTTGATAGCGTTGTGATGTCCTCGACCCCGGTATTCTCTCTTTTACCTTCATCAACAGCAGCAGCATCAGAAGCAGGTAACTATGTTCAAGTTAGCTCAAGGAGTTTCCAGACTTCGTGCTATGAGAGTAGCTGTACTATGCCTTCAAAAATGAAGGCATCTTGTTGCAGGTATCACTACCACTCTTGAGGGAGGCCCCATGAAGCAATTGCTCCTGTCACCCATCAGCAACAACATCCTCAGGGAAGCTTAGAGGGGCACTGGGATTCTGTGATGCAGCCCAAACTGCTCCTGACTGTCGGAGCTCAACGGGGTCAGAGGCAAAGGCACGGCCCAACAGGATCAGATTCCGAGGTATGCACATAAAGGGTCAGAAGGCCACGGGCGGAAGAAGTGGTCAAGGATGAGCTGGTGGCCATAGGCAAGACAAGAGTCTCTTGAGCACACTCTCTCATGAACAAGTTGCCCAAACTGAGGTGCTAAGCCTTGGAGATATCTTATATCGGACCAGCAGGATCTTTATTGATTTCCTGGTCACCTGATACCTCTTGGGTTGGCTGGTTGCAGTTTCATTTCCTGCCAGGTGGGGTGCTGTGGAGCAGCAAGATTGAGGCTAACAAGTCCGCTCCCTTTACGATGTGCCAGTTCCCCGGCACCTTTCCCTGACAAAAACTGTCACCATTGCCCATTGGAGAAGGGCCATAACTCCATGGTAAGGATTTTTTTTTTTGCGTGTAGTGGGTCCCAGGTTCAAACCCCAGCATTTCCAGGTAGGGCTAGGAAAGGCTCCTTTCTGGAATCCTGGAGAGTGGCTGTCATTCAGTGGAGACAATATTGAGCAACATAGACCGATGGAAAGTGGATTACATAACACCATTTTTTTAAAAAAGGGATCCAGAGGGGATCTGGGAAATTACAGGCCAGTTAGCTTAACACCTGTTCTGGGGAAATTGGTAGAAAGATAGAATTACCATGGTGAAGCAGAACCGTATGGCTTTTGTAAGGAAAAGTCCCGCCTCACTTTATTTCTACAGTTATTTGACAGTGTCAAAACACATGTAGATAAGAGTGGATCTTATGGATCAGTAACTGGTTAAGGCAGGGGAGGGGATCAGGATCCTGTGGGATATTTGAGAAGGAGGCATATGTGTGGGTTTGCTTAGCTCATGATTCCTGCAGTTTATTGCCGTTGGCAACTCTGAGTATTTTCTTTAATAGGAACAGTGGGCAAAAGGGAAATAATGAATAATAGCATGCTCCCCTACATAAGAAAATAAGAAGAGTCCTGCTGCATGAGGCCAGATGCCCATCTAGTCCAGCATCCTGTCCTCACAGCAGCAAACCAGACGCCTAAGGAAAGCCCACAAGCAGAAACTGAGTGCAACAGCGCTCTCGCCACGAGTGATTCCCAGCAACTGGTATTCAAAGGCATACTGCCTCCCTCTGGAGGCAGAGCATAGCCACCATGGCTAGTGGCCTTTGATAGCCTTCTCCTCCATGAATTTGTGTAAACCTCTTTTAAAGCCATCCACGTTGGGTGACCATCACTACCTCTTGTGAGAGGGAATTCCATCGTTTGAACTGTTTATATATTAAATTTATCTCTGATCCTTCCTCCCGAAAGGAGCCCAGGGCGGCAAACAAAGAAGCGATAAAACAATAAAAAATACATTTAAGAACAATTCCAGCACAAAGGCAGAACTGGGATAACCTATGTCGAGAAGTCCTTCCGTTTGTCTGTCCTGAACCTTTCGACATTCTGCTTCCTTGGTTGTCTCTGAGTTCTTAATATTATGAAAGAGGGAGAAAAACATTTCTCAACACCACGAATAATTTTTATACACTCCCATCATGCCTTTTCTCTAAACTAAAAAGGCCCAAATGTTGTCCCATCCCCTTGCATGTCTACTCATAAGTAAGCCCCGTTCAGTTCAATGGGACTTACTCCCAGGTGTATGCGTATAGAATTACAGCCTGAAGAGCTAATCTATGGCCAGTGAATCTTTCACAGATCCAAGAAGGGGAAAGTCTGCTCATATGTTTTGTTCAGATTCAGAAAATGGGTGGACTTCACTGCGCAGCTCGTGTCTAATTAAACTGTTGGTGTTTTTGTCACCCAGACTGCGAAAAAGACAAATAATTGGGTGTTAGAACAAATTAAACCAGAACTGTCACTAGAAGCTAAAATGATGAAACTGAGGTTATCATACTTTGGACACATAAGGAGAAGACATGATTCACTAGAAAAGACAATAATGCTGGGAAAAACAGCAGGGAGTAGAAAAAGTGGAAGACCGACTTCCGGGAAGGGTGACTTAGCCTGTGCCTGCTTTTGAGACGGGCTCCTGCCTCAAAAGAAGCTTATTCAGATATATCAGTCAGTTTTTTCTTTTTTTTTTGACTGATTAAACTTCTCCCGGGTAGGGAGAAACGAAGAGATTAACCTCAAAGCCTATTTTTGTTGGGACGACCAGATCTCATTAATTTATGGGACGAGGTCCAGCCGACGAAGGTGGGACGGATTTTCAACAGCAAGCTCTATCTGTTAAAGCGAACGTTCATCTTATCTTCTAAGAGAGAACGCACTAACAGGCAAGCACCCTTCTTTCTATATTTTTCTTTTACTTGACTTAAATTGTTGCTGTTTAAAAGAGATTTGCCAGATTGATCAGTTTTTGACATCTCACTGGGGAGCCATAGCTTCTCTCTGCTACGCACTAATTAATAGCTTATCTCTGTTTTTGTTGCAAAAAGCTGTCCTGGATTTGCATTCTAAAGATATACACAGAAGAGGGATTTCTATTCCAGATTTTTATTTTGAAAAATATTATACTGTTTTGAGACTACTCTCTTTTTGGTCTATTTTATTTTGACGAATCTGTTTCTTGACGATTGCCATTAATTGTTTCGATCCTGGGAACTGCATTTTGTTTACTTAACTATTGGAGAGATAAGGCTGTCTGCACTGTTTATACTGTGATGTCACCAAGTTTGGAGTATTAACCCAATTGTTGCTGAAATAAGAAGTGGTTTTCCTATATTTTTCTTTTAAAATGGCAATTAAGAAAGTGGCTGAAAATCTGGAAATAACTATGTTTCAGAAAATAATGGATGAGATTGAGATAACGAAAATTGAATTGAGTAAAATGAAGCAGGAGATTAAAGATATAAGGGTCCCTGTGAGAGAGGTGACCCTGGAAGGGGTCCCTGTGAGAGAGGAGACCCCGGAGATTGGAACAGGGGTTCCTGTGAGAGAGGAGACCCTGGAGACTGGAATAGGGGTCCCTGTGAGAGAGGAGATCCCGGAGATTGGAACCAACGTGGAACAGGATCAAGATTTGGAGTCTATGGACTTTAGAAATAAAATCTATTGTTTGGAACTCAATGTTATCTCTGAAGAAATGAATGAAGATTCTAGAGATAAAGTTATCAATGGCATGGATAATCTTCTGGACTGGAATGATGGGATGGAGCCCAATATAGAGAAAATCTATGGAATTAACTGCAGCCATGTGACAATGGAAAAACTTTTAAGAGATGACCCAGTGCATTTTGAAAAAAAGAACAGAGATATGATTTTACAGCAGTATTTCAGCAACCTATTCAGAATGGATGGCAAGAAAATATTTGGGATAGAGGTAATTCCCATCAGACTCTTACTATATGACTATGGCTTTGACAGCAAGATTATTATGGAATACTGATAATGGAAGATTGGATATTGAAATTACTGGACTTAACAAGACTACTGAAGATGGAAGATGGAAAATGGAACTAATAGAGATAATAGAACAATGGCTACTGAAATTATTGAACCTAACAGATTCTGATGTGATGGATTAATTGAAATGTTTATTTTGACTATGGTTATGACAATAAGATTATCATAATTAGTAATGAGATGGATTAATCGATATGCTTATCTGGAAAAAAAAATTGATAGATATATTTCTTAAAGAATTGAAACCTCTCTTTGACTTTTTGTGGAAAGAATAAAGTAATGTTTATGAGATTTGATGATTAAGTAAGATAACTACTGGAGGAAAGTGATTTTATAATATGACTTAAGAGACAGGATTGTTATATATTATAGACTTATAACTGATTTGATCTTTGACAAATGGGAAGTCAATATTTTACTCTTTATTTTTTATTTTTGTTTTTTTTTTTTTCTTTTTTTCTTTTTGTTTAACTATTTTTGATTTTGTTTTTTGTCTTTGAATGTTTTATGATTTTGTCTTGTATGTTTTATGAAAATCTGAATAAAAATTATTGAAAAAAAAAAAAAAAAGAAAAAGTGGAAGACCAAACAAGAGATGGATTGATTCCATCAAGGAAGCCACAGACCTGAACTTACAAGATCTGAACTGGGTGGTTCATGACAGAGGCTATTGGAGGAAGCTGATTCATATGGTCGCCATAAGTCGTAGTTGACTTGGAGGCACATAACAACAAAGATATGAAAACCAGGCTTTGGAAGTCCAGCCATGTAAATTCATATACATGAGCAAACGACTGTGTTTGTTTTCTTAGGACTCGCTTCTGTTCCTTGTATTGTAGCTTTGGGTTGGGTTTGTTTATACAAGACCTTTGCAGAAGCCAAAGAACAAAGAAAGGGTTTTCATGAGGCTGAGCGGCAATGACTGGCCCAAGGTCACCCAGTGAGTTTCATGGCTATGTGAGGATTCAAACCCTGGTCTCCCAGGTCATAGTCCAACACCTTAACCACTACACCACACTGGCTCTCTTTTAATGTTTACCTCCTTGATATACTTTTATGAAAGTGTGGATTATAAATATTTAAGTAAATAAATAAAAATAAATGTGTGGTCCATATGCTAGATGCTGGGTCAGTTATCAGAAACTCAGTGTTCTCTGTGGATACCAGTACTGGATATACTAAAGATGGCCAAATACCACCCTGTTCTCCTCAAAAACCCACCTTGCTTTTCAGGCATCCCTTGCAAATGCATGCTAGACCTCAAGGAGTTTTGTGAGTGGTTACAAGAAATTCTCACAAAACACAGATGGTTTTGACTACCTCCCCTTCCTGTTTCCAACCCTTTGTAGCAGTGGAGGAGGGGGCGGAGGGGAAGGACTACTTAACCTTCCCAAAGGGAGAGCAGAGTTTGCTAATTGACAGACCAGCCAGCCTATCTTCCTGTCTGCAGAAGTTGGGAACACAGGAAGTTGCAAGTGATCCATCTAGCTCAGTATTGCTTGCAGTGGCTCTCCAGGTCTTCAAATAGGAGACCATTCCCAGCCCTATGTGGAGATGCTGGGGACTGAACCGGGGACCTTCAATACGCAAAGTAGATGCTCTGCCAATGAGCTCAAAAATCACAAATTCTGAAAACTTTTTTTCTCCAAAGAAGGGAAGGAATCAAAAAGTTATTAATGTTTCAAGAATTCGTACCTTGTAAGAAAGTTAGAGCCAACAATATTGGGAAACAAAAACACTATCTCATTGCTAGAATGTTACTAATTTTAATTCATTAATTCAGGCTGTTTACAAAAGGGATATTAATGGCAAGCTTACAGGAATATCACATAAATTGCTGTTCTTGTGTGACGATCTGTATAATAAATAATTCTGAAATATTTTCTGTTACTCTCTTCTGTATGCAGTTTCCCATCTTTGCACCATTATTCATAACCTGCAGCTCCAGCAAATCTTTACTTTGGCTGGCATTAATCATGTTCCAACAG
The DNA here is from genome assembly GCF_030035675.1 of Rhineura floridana. Taxonomy (NCBI): domain Eukaryota; kingdom Metazoa; phylum Chordata; class Lepidosauria; order Squamata; family Rhineuridae; genus Rhineura; species Rhineura floridana. The sequence continues at coordinate 11,721,898 of NC_084480.1, forward strand.
TTCTTTTGCACAGCCCTGAGTGACAATTTCAATTGATCCTGAACTTAATCATCATTGTTTCCTCTCTCGTGCAGCCAGCTCGCCACTCAAGAAACGATTCAAGCGCTGTGAGATCGAAGCAATCCAGTGCGAGGTGCGCAAGATGTGCAACTACACCAAGATTCTCTCCACAAAGAAGAACTTGGATCATGTGAACAAAATCCTGAAAGCCAAGCGGCTGCAGAGACAATCAAAGACAGGCAATAACTTTGTCAAGAAGAGGCGTGGGCGTCCCCGGAAGCAGCCTCTCTCATTTGACGAAGACTCCAGAGACCAAATGCCAGTTTTGGAAAAATGTGTTGACCTGCCTTGCAAACGAGGCCAGAGATTCACACTGAATCCTTTAATATTGGAACAAACAGCCAGTCAAGATACAATTGCAGCCACCATTGAGGCTGTAATACACATGGCCCGAGAGACATCCCAGTCACCCCCTGCACCACCGCCTCCTCCTTCACGGCCACCAAGAGTTGGAAAAAGGAAAAATAAGTCGCAGCAGCATCCAGAGGAAGAGGAGGATGAAGTGAAGGTGAAAAGGCACCGGAAAACTAGAGGATGCGACAGCGAAACCCTTGCCTAGTGACAGACATGGCCACGCAAAAGACAGTGCTGGATGTTTAGCACCCTGGGACCAACAGAGCAGAGTGCTCAGCTGGGCAGGCCAGCTTGACATCTTCCACAGTGTTAGACTTGCTCTGTATTTCAGTAGCACAGCAGCCATTTTAAAAAATCAGATAGGAATGACCAGTAATAATTACAATAACAATAACAGATCTTTGGCATTAGCCCTTAGGTTGATAATGGGGATGGGGTACTGGGGGAGATGTTCAAAGCTAGTGAGTCCATCCGTTTTGCAGATTTTCTGTTAACAAAAATCAGCTTTGTTATTTGCGTGTCTCAGAAGGGAAGGGGGTCCACCCAACGTCACTAGAGCTTCACAAATAACAGGATTAGTAGTATCCCAAATAGGATTGTCAACAATTTTCTTCATAGAAGTTCAAGACCCTTTTGATAGATGCATTGCAGGGAGAAATCCACCAGCAGCCACTTCTGCAGTCACTGCTGCTCCATGAAGGGGAAAAATTGCACTCATCAGATTTCTTCATGCCATGCACCTTTTAAAGCACAAGGGCCTCTACCAGGAGCAAAGCTGGCAACCCTAAAGAGTGGAAATTGCTGTAATCTTTCAAACAAAAGTGTGAATTCCTCAACTGTGCTCTTGGTTTTAAACTGCTTTGAAAATGTTTGTATTTTGTTTTGGGTTTTTTTAGAAATTCTCTGCAGGCTTCATGCAACTGAATCCCAAGATCTGAATTGCTTACTCTTCAATCTTATAATTTCCCCTCCACCCTCAGTAATTTGCCCATTGCAAATAAATAAAGGGCAAGTAAAATAGGCGAGACAAGTGGAGCCCTACTTTATGGAGCAAGATTAATCTCTAATCACCATCCTAAAATATAAGAGAATATCAGAGTGCTTCACATAAAAACAAAAGCCAACTTTTCACTAACATGGTCTTCCCACTAATCTCATTGGTGATGGAAGCAAGGGTTCACCAGTGGCCCAGTTTATTTGGGGAGCAGAAGAGGGCTTGGAACAGCAGGAATGTAGAGGTGATTAAAGAGGCAAGGAATCCAGGGAGGATACAAGCCTGTGAAACATTTGCTGCCCCAGGCACATCAGTGGGAAACGTGGGGCAAACATTTTTGCAAGATTATGTCCAAACAGTGTAGCAATGCCTTGACTTATTTTTCTACAGTGAAAATAGCGGAGGTCATTTAAAAAAAATAATCCACACAGAATAAAACCAGAGGAAGAAATATATCACTTCTCGATAGGCATTTCTAAAATTAAAATAATAAAAAGGAGTAAAGTGTTCTTATCTAAAATAATAAAAACCTAAATGTTCAAAGGATATCACCACTGCTGTTAAATTAATGCCACTTTGAACACTCCCTCACCCCACCCTGCCAAGTTGTGGTTGCCTTAATAAACTAAAAAATATTTTTTCCTTTTGTACATAATGTAATTAATTATAAAAAAGGGAAGAAACCAGTCTGCATGGACACAAACTGTATGTGGCAAATTGTCTCTTTAAATTGTCCGTTTCAGTTGTCCAGTTAAAACTCAAAGTGTACTTTTATCCACATAATTTTTAGGCTTAAATACATATATATATGGGTTGTATTCAACATAACGCTAAGCTGAACGTTCCATTAGTGCAGGATTTCTCCTTGCGTAACTGAATGTTCTCTCCCTCTCCTCTGTTTGCGTGCCCCCTAAATTTGTTCGGGGATTCCCCAACCCTGTGGAGCAGATTTGAGAATGGCGCGGGAAAAGCGTATGGGGACAAAGAGAAGAGTCTTCTTGTGCTGGCATGAATCCTATTTCATTGAATACCATCCTATATATGAAGCAATTTGCCATAGCCAAATTAAGAATTATTGATTTAAGCAACGCTGTGCAGACTAAAATCAAGTACTGAAAATATTACTTGATTGCAGTAATAATACTTTCTCTTTTTAAAAAAATAATGAAAGTTAGTTGTTGAAATTTAAAACAGGTGCCTGACAAATTCCTTTCCTTTCCCCCATTAATTTCATCATTGTAGAGAGATCCTAGCATGGCACAACTTCTGCTATGAGCTCATACTGGAGAAACTTGGAGGACTTGTTTCAATAAAACACAAGCTAATTTTTGGGTCGGGTTTCAGGGGGTGGGAATACATAATGAATATTTAGGAGAGAAAATTATAATCAGCAGAACATTTATTTTAAAAAGAAACCACCCTTACCCTTTCCCCAGCCCTATTAGCAATGGATGGTATTCAGTGCAGGTCATACTAGGAGTAAACCCGTTGAAGTTAATAAACATGACAAACAGGTTTGTTAATTTTTGGGTCTACTCTGAGTAGGACTTAACTGAATACAACCCTGTATGAATATTCCCGTGACTTACTTGCAAATTGCCATCAAGACATGTTCCTGTTATATGTTCCAGTGGGGCGCATCAGTCTCTATATGATCCCAGATTGTCGCCTCTTAAGTGTGAGAAAAGGCTTCATGCACATGTGATGGAGCCTTCCACAAAAGAGAATGAGGCACCTCACTCACATGGGCCACTCTTCTGTGCTCCTTTTGAATGATATCAGGGTACCAGAAATGAATGTGAAGTGTTCGGGAATCACATTTGCTAAGTTGTACCGGTATGCTTCAACTTATTTACAAGTCTCCATTCAAACTCTACTTTTCTAGTATCGAGGTCGTGTCAGTGCAGTCTATCCTCATGTTGCTCCAGTAATGTATGGATACAGAAACCATAGTTGTTTTCCTTCACCACTTCCCACCAGGCCTTCCATCCATCAAACCTCCATCAGCTTCTAGCTCTCAGCACTCATTACCATAATGGCTTTTCAGTCCTTTGGACCGGCTTGACTTTCCATTCTCCACCCAGTTCCCATTTCACCATGATCCATATAAACCTTAGGCAAACTCCCATACAGTCTAAAAGTGTGCCTGAAAGATGATGATGATTTTGCCACATCTGACTATTGTTTTTCTCCCATGAATAATCCTTTGCAGATTACATTTTCCTGCACTGCTATGCATCGCCCCCAAATGTGTCTGTAATGTCAGAGTGGGAGGACAAGTACGTATCTGGGTCTCGAAATTTGGAGATGCTGGTGCATACTGCAACTTAGTGATGCATATATCCAGACCACAATGGCCAGTTAAGTTGCCCTTCACTGCATTTCTGTGTCTTGTTTTATGGCAAGGCTGTACAAGTTGTGACAACAAGGCAAGTGCTGCCATATACTTAATAACTACCACTTCCAGACAGCAACAAAACCAGCTGCTTTATCAAGCTCCTGCTGGACAGGCCACCATGCTACCAATGGCCAATGGCTACCGTTTTGACTTGCTGGGTCACAAATTGTGCACATCTGTTTTATGATCCATTGAACTCAGCTCTAGGAAGCTGCCTTATACCAAGTCAGCCATCTAACTCAGTATTGCTCTCCAGGATTTCAAACATAGTCTGTCTCCCAGTTCTACTTGGAGATTGCAAGGATTGAACCTGGGACCTTCCACATGCAAAGCAAGACGCTCTACCACTGAGCTATGGCCCTCTCCCTTCGATCCACATATTACAGGACACTTTTTTTTTCAATGAAAACATTAACAATAATATAGGAAAAAGCACCTGACTGATTTGGCATTAAGGAGCACTTGACAAACAGGTGAATGTTTGCTTCTGAATCTGTTAACCATCACATGTCCTTTTAAGGCCAAATTAGCATCATTTTTGTACCTGAGTTTCCCTTAATACCTTGGCATACACAAACATGCCTGTGTGTAGCTGTCATGGCAGAGTTATCACACATTTTGGTGACTTTGGTCTGCATCTGCAAAAAAACTGCCATGTCATTGGAGCGGCCACTTTGCCATTGTAAATCCCTTCACACATTCTTTTTTGTTAACCAGTACATGTAAAAATCTTTTACATCTGCAGATAGAAAACCAAGCTAGTATATTACAGAGAAAGGATCACCACTGTTTTCATGCCAGATGTACAGAAGGAAGCACGCGTGCATATGCCACTGCGGAATGTGTGATGTCATCCTTTAGTGTGCACCACTCTCCTATTAGGAAAGTAAGCTACCTGAGACCAGGCACTACAGATCTACCTTCTCCATCCAGTAACAATAAAGAGGATGCAAGCACATAAAATAACACTGAACAGTGCAATGCTATCCATGTCTATTTAGAAGTTCCATTAAGTTCAGTGGGACTTACTGCCTGGCCAGTGTGTATAGGATTGTAGCCTCAAGCTGTGCAGCCCCATTGAGCACAGTGAGATGTATTTCCAAGTAAACATGCATAGAGTTGGACTATGAAGGTCTGGCTATCCTTTGGCCCACGTCTCTTCAGCAAGTCGTCTTGATATCACATTTTAGCCTAGTGCCAGCATCTAACGACTGGCCTGCAAAACCATCCCTATGTTCAACCTCCTCCCATGTAAATATTATTAAAACAGGAGGAGAAAGGGCTTTCCACCCCAAGGGTGAGCCACACTAAAGCCATCGGCTTTTATCTGGAATCCCCAAATTTCATAGCAACCCACACAAGGCAGCCTTCCTGGTTATTGCTTTTCCACAAGAATTTGGAAACAAAACATTCAAATAAAGTGAGGTAATGCCACAGCCCATGTTTGTCTGTTTGGCCAATGGCTAGCACATGGCTACAATACCACCTTCGCCAACCTGGTGCCCTCCGGATGTTGTTGGACAATTGCTGTAATATTTAGGATTAGAAAGCATCGTTCGTACAAGAGCAAGCTGATGCTGTAAGGTGGCACCACAGATTAGTGTTTTGCATGTCACGTAGCCTATCAATACAATTAAAAAGCCACTGACAGGATAATAAGATAAAGGAATGTACTGTATGCAGATTGTTCAGGGTATCATTTTTAGGGTCCAAGGCTGCACAGTATTACACAATCTGCATGGTGTGCTCTTTAAATTAAAACAAAAATTCATCCCATCCCGTTGCAGCATTTCCTTAGTTGAGATGTTCCAAATTCTTAAAACGCATTTGTCAGACCCAAGTATTTTCCAAAAAAAGAGAAGCTGCAATGGCGAGCAGGAATCAGGTCTCTGGCCTCGATCCAGCTTTTCATCCAAAGACACATGCAAGGCAACTCGGTGCACAGACGAGCATTGCGATGAAGATGTGGATGTGCATTCAGATGTGCAGGTGGAAATCTGCACAGATTCCCCCTCACCAAATTAGGGCGATTTGAGTTCCTATAACTCACGAATGTACCAACTTCTGTATTGCAGTTTCAAAGACCCCACTTAAGATGTTTTTGAAAGGGAAGAGAAGGGAAAGGAAATCATCTCAGTGAAAAAACTGGTTGGATATACATACAGAAATTTTGCAACACTGAGGCGTCGGCATCAATAAAATGACAGAAGATGAAAAGCATAATCTTGCTCTAAGAACAATACAGTTCATTTACAATGCTTCTCTTTTGGGCCATGAGGAATGTCACGATAAAGATGCTCCAAAATCCATCCCTCACCACCTATGATTTTTTTTTACTTCAAATAAATTTGGGTGGGGCCAGAGTCTCATATAAGTTTAATACAGCTCTGTATTCTAGTAAGGGCATGCTCTTCTTTCAGTTTTCCAATAGAAATGCCCTCCAGAATGAGGTCTGTTTCTAACATACAGATTTAGTGATATTTTCAATTTAGACATGTCCCCCACCCCCAAAAAAGATTAAGGTTCAGCCATGACTGATTTACACCCCAAGCAGAAATATAAATATTTGCTGGTGTCAGGTTGGCCAGGATGGGCCTTTGGTCTCACCCAGCAGGGCCCTTCCTACCTTCTTAATTTTGGGATAACATTATTATTTGAAGCCTTGGTCTCTCTGTTGGCTTTTCTCCATTCAAACAGTTTAAACTGCTAACACAGCAAGTCAGGATTGGGTTGTTAATCAGAAGCACATTTCAACAAAGAAATCTATTGAGGATCTTCATAAAATGCCTGCCTATACTGTAATAAAACAAATCATTTAGAAGTTTGTTTTCCCCTTTCAAAGGAAGGGGAGAAAATTAAAAGAAAGGCCAATTTTGTCAACATTGGGGGAGGGGATGGTACAACCCCATGTTGAAAGGTTTGTTTATTTTTTTTAAATGCTGTTTCTTAAATAGTAATACTAAATGCACACAAAGTGTTAAATATGTATATACTGTATTTCAAAAATTTAAAAAAAATCCTACAAAAATGGGGCACAAAATTGTTCTATAAGTTGTGCTGGCTACTTTTTAGTTTATACTCATAAGTGGTTTTTAAAAGCCTTTTTTAACGTGTAATTTGCATGTTCTACTTTGATTGTATGTAAACATATTTTAGAGCAAAAAAATGTATTTGTATTTTATTGAATATAGAGGCAAGACAAAAAAACTTGTACATTTGTTTGAAATGTTCTTTTTGTAACGGTTTTTATTCATGAAGCATTTTTGTACATTTAAAAAAACGGATACGGACTTGCTGTTATTTGAGGGTTAGGTACATCTGGCATGCTAAATTGTCATGCTCTTTCATGATTTTAGATGTTGGTTTTTAAACATTTTTTTCTAAAAGGACGCTCCAGTCTTTTCGCTACCAGATCAGGTTAGCACAGTATAGAGCACTTAACTATTAAAAAAAAAAATACCAGAAAAAAGGGGGGGAAAGTTAATCCTATTCATATGTTATTCATTGTGTGAAATTAAAGGAATTCAAATCAGTCTACCATGAGTTGTGAATTCTTTTGTCTTATTTTCCATCTGGTTCCCATCACTGAGGAGTTTAATAGCTCTGGGGATACAAATGCAGGCACTCAGCAGCCCTCTTTTGTGGTCATGGATGAATCTGGGGTTTAGTTCTTTTCTTTTTTAAAAAAAAAGATCTTTAAAAGTTTTTTTTTTAAAGTAATGTAAGCCTCTTTCTCTAAGAGCAGTGGCAAACCTAAGTCTGGAAATGTGGTAAATCATTATTCAGAAGGAATGCTGGCTACCTTCCTCTGAATGCTGACTCTTTCACTGTTTGACTCAGTTCAAACATGCAAGTTCATCCTTTGACGACTGCAAGTATCAACTGGTGACTTGCCTGCATCCTCACGAATCAAAGACTCCCAGTCCATTTCAGCCTGGCCCTGTGACTTCCTGGCTGACACAAGCAGCAGAAGGGCTCCTTCCGGCAACTTGTTCAAGGAGCATTCATCCTGAGTTGATTGCACAAAGCTTACACAGAGGTTAGGCTATGCCGGATCTTTATTGAATATTTGTTCCAATTTGTTTGGGCGGTGGTTATAAGACAATAAACAGTCATCACGATTTGCTTCTGGGGCATTTATGCATCTTCCCATTAATCGTTTGTCCATCGCACACTTTTCAGTGTGTTTCCCTGTCCTGTCCAAACTTCAAAAGATCTACTTCTTGTTTTGCTTTGTTTTTTAAGTAGATTTGTTGTGCCAAGGCGACAGAGACCTTTAATTCACTTTATTTGTGCAAACCAAACCTAACTTTCTGGTATGCACTTGAATCCCACCAGCAAAATAGTGATAGTCTGAAGGCACCTGAAGATAACAGAATTCCTGCAGTGGGAGAGTGGACTGTACAACTTCAGGCTGCAGGTGAGTGGGGGATACCGTGTTTGCTCACTCATGGAAAAAACAAAAATGCCTGCAAGTTTTAAAGCAAAAACCTTGGCACATCAGGAGAGAAATTCTAACCCAGCCCAGTCCTTCCTGTGCTATTATTGTTTCTACATTTGTTTTTATACAGGGAAACATTCAAAACTGGTATCATATATGCACACCTGCAATCCAAAGTGGTACAGTCCATTCTACCACCTCATTCTGCTGTGTGGGTAGACCAGGACTTTGGGCAATGGTGGCTGTGTCCATTGGGACTGGTGTGGAAGGCAGGGAGACCAACAGTAAGTGGTGTCAGTGCCAATGACACACAGCCTAACCTCCTCCTACAGAGTTCTACGAGGGCAACACCGAGACTAATGAAGAGGAAGCTGGCAGGTAGTGCCACCCCTTGGACTGGTTTTATGCATGAAGGCAGGCTAGTGGGAGGTGCCCGAGGACAGTCAGGTTGGTGGGCACTGTCCATTCACCCTAATGGACCAGCCTCCACTGCCTATATGCATTCAGTAGCAGACTTCCTGATGTTTTCCTGGATGGAATTAAAGCTTCATATTAGGAAGGTTTTTGAAAACATTATGAATAGACAAACTGCCCTCTTCAACAGCCCAGGAAAAATTAAGCTTGTTTGACTCCTCATAATTATAAACGTATAACACATTGTAATTGCATCATAAGATGCATGTACACCTTTTTTAAAAAATCTGTTCAAAAATTTCTTGAAAGATAAACTGTATACTATGCAATTTTTGCAAGTATTTTTTAAAAACCTGCATGTACACTTATTTTAATCATAACTGAAATTGTTTACTGTGCATGTGTGCCAAGATCCTGCTGTGATCATCTGTTCTAAGGCACTCTTGCTGCCGCTGAAAGCTATAAACTTTATAAGCTTGTGATGTGCAGATAAGCACAAAAAGGAAGCTGTTTTCTGGACTTGGGTTCTAGCTATTGCCTGGAGGTCAACAAATCCTTTGACAATCACAACCCTGATTTCACTTATTGGCTAAAAACCTGAAAGGGCAGGAATTAGAGGAGCCGGCTACTAGCTCATTTAATAGAAGTTGGGGGGACATTTTGGTGTATATCTCTTGAATCAGACCACCTAGGTTTCATTTTTTTAAAAATGAAAGCAAAGAGTTCAGAGATTGGGATGACTCACTCAGAGAGCACCTCCAAAAACCGGAATCTCCAGATGAAAACTAGAAACCTGGCAACCCTACTTCAGATGGCAAGTGGGTCTCTAGATTACAAGGCCTAATGCCCATCACCACAATATACTTGTTCTATATTATGTACATTGCTTAGAAGCTTTGGTAATTAAGTGGTATATAAATAGCTTAGACATAGGATTTACAATTTTAAAAAGAGCATTTTCTCATCTTTATAGTCTACAGTGAAATATTCCTGCAGCAGATTGTGCTGAGAAAGGTCTCATTATATTGCTTGACTCTAACAAAGCTGCAATGCTAATCCCACATATCTGGGAGTAAACCCCATTGAATTCAGTAGGACTGACTTTTGAGTAGACGTGGTTAGGATTGTGCTCGGGTCAATTGGTCTTTTGAGTGAACATAGCAAAGGACTGTGTTGTAAAGCTTTCCCCCTCCAATCCTATTTTTAAGCAATTAGGCAGGGCTTACTCAGGTGTCACTGCTTTTATTTGGTAGGAAACTAATACTGATTTTTTTTAAAAAAAAGTTTTACAATGACCAGCTGGTTTTGGTGTATGTATATAATAATAATAATAATAATTTAATTTGTGGGTCGCCTATCTGGCCAATGGCCACTGTAGGCAACGTACAATTTAACAACAATACATTACATCATAATAAAATACATCATAAAATACAATATAACAATAAAACAATGAAACAATTCCAGTACAGAGTAGTAGGCTATTCGTCGTAAAAATTTAACCCTCCCCAGAAGTCCCAAAGGCCTGTCTGAAGAGCCAGGTCTTCAAAGCTTGGCGGAATACATTCAGGGAAGGGGCATGCCGAAGGTCATACGGGAGGGAGTTCCAGAGAGTGGGGGCCGCCACTGAAAATGCCCTCTCTCTTGTCCCCACCAACCTAGCTGTTTTAGTTGGCGGGACTGAGAGAAGGTCCTGTGTGGCTGATCTTGTTGGGCGGCATGGTTGGTGGCGCTGGAGGTGCTCCATCAGGTAAACTGGGCCGAGACCATATAGGGATTTAAAGGTTAATACCAACACCTTGAATTGGGCCCGGAAAATAACTGGAAGCCAGTGTAGGTCGAACAACACTGGAGTGATGTGTTCCCGGCGGCGACAGTTTGTAAGTAGTTGAGCCGCAGCATTTTGTATAAGTTGTAATTTCCGGACCGTTTTCAAGGGTAACCCCACGTAGAGCACATTACAGTAATCCAACCGAGAGGTGACCAGGGCATGTACCACCAGTGGGAGCTGATGAGCAGGAAGGTAGGGCTGCAGTCTACGAATGAGGTGTAATTGATACCAAGCTGCCCGGCTCACTGCCGAAATCTGAGCCTCCATGGACAGCTTGGAATCAAGAACAACCCCAAGGCTGCGGACCTGGTCCTTCAGGGGCAATTTCACCCCATCGAACACCAGGTCAACATCTCCCAACCTTCCCTTGTCTCCCACGAGTAGCACCTCAGTCTTATCAGGATTCAACTTCAGCCTGTTCCTTCCCATCCATCCACTCACGGATTCCAGGCACTTGGACATGGTCTCCACAGCTGACTCTGGTGAAGATTTAAACGAGAGATAGAGCTGAGTGTCATCCACATATTGGTGACACTGCAGCCCAAATCTCCGGATGATTGTCCCCAGCGGCTTCATATAGATATTAAATAGCATGGGAGAGAGGATAGAGCCCTGTGGCACACCACAATTGAGAGGCCAAGGGTCTGAAACCTCCTCCCCCAATGCTACCTGTTGATGCCTGTCGGAAAGAAAGGAATGGAACCACCGTAGTACAGTGCCTCCTATTCCCGATTCCTCCAGGCGATGTAAAAGGATACTGTGGTCGACAGTATCAAAAGCCGCTGAGAGATCGAGGAGGACAAGAAAGGTGAATTCTCCCCTATCTAATGCCCTCCTCATATCATCAACCAGAGCGACCAATGCTGTTTCAGTTCCATGTCCAGTCCTGAAACCCAATTGGTATGGATCCAAATAATCCGTTTCATCCAAGTGTGTCGACAACTGATTAGCCACCACTCGCTCAATGATCTTGCCCAGGAATGGTAGATTCGAAATTGGGCGAAAGTATGTATTACTTCGTTCCTCAGTCTTGGATTGAAAACATTCAGTGAAGAGTGGGTTTTAAATACTGTAAATAAATAAATCATTGGTAACACTTCCTTCCAAGATTGCTTGCATTTCTAATTAAAAGCTAAAGGTTGCATGTCAGCTGGGTGAAGATCTTTGGTTAAAGCATTATGTGTTTCACAAGTTGAATCTATGCAACTGGAAATAAGCACCACTGAGTTCAATAGCATTTACTTCCAGGATATTATACTGTACACAGGATTGCAGTTATGCTGATCCTAATAAACGTGGTTTTATGCTCTGTACCAGTACCTCTTTGGAGACAGACAGAGAAATAATTGATCAGCACAGCTGGCTGTGGCTGTTTTGGACTCTCCTTGAGGAGGGTCATGATAAACATCTGCACATCAAAATTTACCACTACACCACTGTTGCTGCATGTACAGAGACAGCCTCACACAGAGGTCTTGCCTAAAAAAAACAAAACCTGTCATCCCAAAGATGGGTGACCAGACCTCGCCAATAGTGACTCAATTTGTCCTTTTGTGCACGTCCATCAGAGATGCCCCAAAGGTCCTCGCAACATATAGGCCCCTCTCCCCACATGATGGCCATCATAAGCATGGACATTTTGGTTACATCTAATGTCTGGCTTGTGCTGATGACTCTTCCTTTCTTTGAAATCTAAGTAAAATGTTTTGCCCCTTGAAAAACATGGTCATTGAGAAAGAGGTGGAGAGGGAATGGTAGCGGACCTTAGGAGGAAGAGTGCCCTAGGTGACGACAACCTTCTCCCCCTTCGTGGTTGTCTTGCCCAAACCCCCTGGAGTCAGACATAAACGTTCAGAGGTGTGCTTTTCGTTAGTAGTTTTAACAGAAAGTTTCAGTTCAGCGTGCTTCATGAATCAGCACAGGATTCAGCATCATTATTAGGATTAACAAGGCATGACTACACTGCTCTAAGACATTGCTGCAGCAACTAGACATACCACCCTACCGATCTTACGTAAGGATGGGCAGGCACCCTACTTGCATGGACCGAATGTCACTGTGGAGAGCACACGCAGAGGCGAGAGCTCCTCCTCAGAGGGACAGTGAGGGCTTGTTGAGATTGCCAGCGCCACAGCCTACTTGTCCTAGGTGAGGGCAGCTAGATCCCCTCCTCAACATCCCCCTCAGGAGGGGGCCTGCTCAGCGGCGGTGGCGGTGCAGTGAGCAAGGAAGGGGAGTGTAGGGAAGGGGAAGAGACAACTTCCTGATTGGCAGTGCCTCCCCAGTAGTAACTGGAACCAGAGGGCTGGAACTGTCACTGTCAGCCTTCAAGTTCACCCACGCCTGGGGGTGCATCACTGGTGCCTTCCATTGGTACAAATCTGTCTTCTCTTCCCCCTCCTCATTGCTCCATTGCCAGCCCATGGGACTCATGACAGTGGTCAGATTTGCAGGACCATCCAGAGGATTTATGGGACCCGGTGCAGTGATGTTGGGGGTCATGCTGCTGCCCCTCACAAGGCCCCATGCATGAGTGCACAAAGCTGAGGGCCACATGCAAGAATTATTGCATGCATGGACTACATGTGAGAATTCTCGCCCGCAGCTCCTCCTTGACCTGGGACCAAGCAGAATGATGGGTGGCACTTCATTTTTTCCTACGCAGGGAGAAAAGAATAGGGATCGGGTTGTGCTTCTCCAGATCACCTCCTCCAAATTCGAAACCTCTTCTAGCAGAGTTTCTATTCTGCTTCCTGTGGCTCGGTCTCACAAGTCTTCTGGTTGTGGCCTGCTGTTGGCCTGCTCCACTACTCCCTCTGGAAGGATTCCTCCCTCAAGACCTGGCCTCACATGTTTCCCTGCGGTAACTGCCACAGGAAATTACTCTCCAGCGGCACCTTGCCTGGAAATCTTTGGTGGCGTCCGTTCACTCCCTCACTCCTTGAACTCTTTCCCCAGCGGGCCTGGAGTTCTTTCAGTGACAAGAACAGGCCACCTGCTCTGCCACAGAACCCTCCCTTCAACCCTTCCCTGTTTCTTCTCTCCTTACCACAAACTCTGTAACCGTGGCTACTTGACCTGGGCCAATCATAAGCCTGCCTGATCAATCTTATCTCTATTGCTGCCTAGACATGTGAGAGGCTCACATCGCTTGCTGTCCTCTCCATGGAGAACGGCATTGCTCAAAACCTTGATCGCTCAGCTGCTGTGCTATAGTTTTCACAAGCCAACGATCAAAAAAGCCACATTCTGCGCAGTAGCAGTGTGCTATGCAAGACAGCAAAACTATCCCAGGTTTTACTTTTAGTATTTTTTGTTTTGTAGCAGTGCCCATCTTTCGGTATGCATTCTTTATTGTAGAATATCTTTTATTTTTATCTTTAAAAATATTAAAGAAAAGTTATAAACAAAGATATGCAGCTGACCTCTTACAACTTATGGCTTTATTTTATTGTTAATTATATAGTACTCTTAGCGTGTATAGTGTTTGAAGTGCTAACTGCTCGGTAACATTGCCTCAAGCTATGTTCCACTGATTTTTACCTAGCGCAAATGACATCAGCATGGAAATTGAAAAAGAAACATACTTTAAAGCTAAATGAAGGAAGATCATTTTTGTAGTTACTACCCCATACCTATAGAGCTGGTATAGCACAGAGGGGAGGGGAGCTTGGCTGGGAGTCCAGAGTCTGTGAGTTCAAATCCCCGCTCGTGCCTCCTGGGTGTCAAGGGCCAGCTAAAGATCACCCCCACAGTGAGTGGCTCAGGGGTTACATGCCCTGCCACCTGTGCAGCCATGGGCAAGTGGCATAGTCCCAAGGAGCCCAGTTGCCCCCCAGATGGCAGTTGCGGACAAGGAAGGGGCTGGCTTGTGCAGCTGTGGTAAGCTGAGCAGGCCCTGGCCAGTTGGGGAGGACTAGCCTCAGAGGGAGGCAAGGTAAACCCCCTCTGACCACCACGTACCATGAACACCCTATTCATAGGGTCGCCATAAGTCGGGATCGACTTGAAGGCAGTCCATTTCCATTTACCCAAATCTATAGAACCTTGAAAAAGAGGTTACAGACACTTGCTTTTTGCCACCTTGGCTCACTGCAGACAGGATATTCAGGAGAGAGGAAAAAACAGCCACCGTGCTCAGCTTAGTGTTCTCTTCAGCTCAGCACCCCAGGCGATCACCAAGCTCACCCACCCCTAAGGCCAGGCCCAGGCCTAGATATACAAGAAGCAATTCTTTTATATTAAAACAAGAAATTTGTTTGTTTTAAAAAACACCATACTGCTTAATATAATAAAAATTCTCTAAGCAGTTTACATTAAAACAATAACACTCAGTAAAAATTTCCTGGATCAAAACAAAACAAAGCCAAACTATATATCACCAATAAAAAAGAGCAGTGTACACAACAGAGAATTAATCATGAACGGAAATGAAGTCGAAAACTGTTTCCCTGGATTTCAAGATGCCTAGACAGTAAAACTGACCATCAAGGTTAGTGTTCCTTGCAATTTCTAATTAAGGTTGTGAATAACACCAGGAACATACTGTTCTCAAGTTGATGATTAATAAAAATTTAGCAAATAGAAAAGAAATTATGCATCACTCAACAATGTAGAAAGAACAAGGCAAGAACATACTTTTTAAAGCCCTCCTTATTTCCACCAGATGTGGCAGCCTCTCTGTTCCTCATCTTTTCCAAAACACTAAGCAATGAATCCCAAGATTTGTAAATAAAGAATTCTAACAGGTTATTATTTAATAGCCAATTGCAAAAGGACATCAAGTAAGGGATGGTGAAGAAATCTGATTCAGTTCACATTTAAAGGCAACCTTACCTAATTTGCACTTTCCAAAACAATATGTGAACCAAAACACAGCCATCCTTCAAAATTTGCACTTCTCCAAATTTTGCAAGGCAGCTCTCCAGCCATGTAATATGTACAAAAATGGATAACCTGGGGTAAAATGTGCAATAGAAAATGCATATGTTAGTGAAAATAGTATAAAAGTGCATTATATTAAGGGAAATTACTTTGCAAAAAATGTTTGTTTATTATTATTTATTAAATTTATATCCCGCCCTTCCTCCCAGAAGGAGCCCAAGGTGGCATGAGTATATTATTTATTTTTATTTATTTATTTAAAATATTTCTACCCTGCCCTTCTACCCTACAACAGGGCACTCAGGGTGGCTCACAATAAAATCATACATCATAAAAAAACCCACAAAAACATTAAAATAGATAAAAATACATAAAATAAGGTTAAGAAATCTAGGGGAGTGATATTAAAAGGGGACTAAAGAGGTAAAACTACAAATAGGGAGAAATAAAATCAGTTTCAGGCTATACTTTCAGTCCCTCCCAAAGATTCTCTGGAACAAGGTGTGTATCATAGGAGAAATTTGCACTAAATTGCTGACAATTTGTATGAGGACTAAAAAAAAAGTGAAATTGACAGACTCGCCCATCTGTACTGTAGAGGATTCAGATGGCAATTTCTGTTACCTCGCAGTTGTGTCGCTAAAAATCTTTCATGCGCTCCTTGTGTAGCACTCCATGTCTGCCTGAGTGTCATCTTTTCACATCAGACCAAGCATAGTTCCCCCCCTTTCAAAGTCATATTGCCTGGTGAAAATGACATTTTCTATATTTGTTTGTAGGGGGTGGGCTCTCTAAACTAGGGCATAAGGGTTCATAGATCCCAGGGATTAGAAAGTGGCCTATGACTAGCCTAGCTAGCTAGCCTCTCTTCAACATCTGTCCTTGACAGATGTCAAACCAAGCATTTCTTGAAAGGTTTCTTGAATCTTTTCCAGGAAAACCGATCACACAAAATTGGCCTTGTTTATCCCATTGCTAAAACATCCTTGCAACTAGAAACTTCCCTACAGGAAGCCAGTTTCCTGTATATTTAACTCATTAAAGATGTACTTATGTTATAATACTGTCAGGATGCAGTTCCATCTAGCCCAGTATTGTCTACTCTGACTAACAGCAGCTCTCCAAGATCCCAGGCAGAAAGAGAGGCTTTTCCATCACCTGCTATTTGATCCCTTTCAGAACTTTGTGGCTAAGAATTGGCCTGGATTTGCTTTTTTCCTCATCCCTCCAGGGATCCAGAGGGGTTCTATGGCATTCAGACTGTTTAGCATAACATCTGTTCTTGGAAAACTCATAGAAAGCATGATTAAATTTTGAACGGTCAAGCATATAGAAGAAAAAGACTTGCTGAAGAAGAACCAGCATGGCTTATGCAAGGGTAAGTCCTGTCTCACTAGCATTTTAGAGTTATTTGAGAGTATCAATAATTATATGGGTGGGGTGATCTAGCAGACAATATGTACTTAGACTTTCAAAAAGTTTTTGATGAAATCCTTCACCAAAGACTAGGAAAGAGGGAGAGATTTGATTTGGCATTTACAGCCAAATCAAATCTTTCAAATCTGCACTTTCTGAAACAATGTGAGAACCAAAATACAGACATCCTTCAAAATCCACACTTTTCCAAATATTGTGGTGTTCTCCGACCAAAGAATGTTTACAAAAATGCATATATTAGAGGGAAATGTGCATAAAAATGAATATATTTGCAAATATAACATACAAAAATGCATTAGGAGAAATTGCTTTCCAAAAAAAAAGTGTGCATTCATCAAAACTGCATACAAAAATGTGTTTATTAGGAGAAATTCACACTAAAATGCTGAAGAATTTTCATGACATTTCTACACAAATTGCTCCAGAAATATGGAGAACTGAATTGAAGATTGGCAAAAGGAGAACCTGAGAGAACTTCAGTTAGCAGATCCTTCCATCTCTGGGAGCCAGTGTTGTATAGTGGTTAAGGTGTCAGACTAGGACTTGGGAGACCAGGGTTCAAATCCCCACACAGCCATGAAGCTCACTGGGTGACTTTGGGCCAGTCACTGCCTCTCAGCCTCAGAGGAAGGCAATGGTAAACCCCCTCTGAATACCACTTCCCATGAAAACCCTCTTCACAGGGTTGCCATAAGTCGGAATCGACTTGAAGGCAGGCCCAGAGGCAAAAGTGGACAGAACAATATGTGCAATGTTTACCTTAGTACAGTAAGCTGGTTTCTACAAACACACACATACCCCTCTCTCTCCTCTACCCTGGCAAGCAAGAAGCATTGCCAGAGAGACAATGGGAAGAGTTCTAAGGGCCAGATGGAGAGGATTGGAAGGCTGCATTTGGCCCTCAGGCCTGAGGTTCCCCACTACAGCACTGAGACATTCAGGCACACAGCCCAGAGCTCTGTGCAGTCCCACTGATCCCAGTCCCGGCTGCTGTTCTCACCATCATCATGGGCAAGCAGATAGGCAGAGAGCCTGCCACCTGTCACCGAGGAAACCAGGGGACCCACTGAGTGCCAATGGACCACCAAGGGCAGCTTGCAGCTGGACCTAAGCCTGCATCACAGGCTGTGCTAATGACTCAGTACGGTGACGGACCCAAGATCCCTTTATTTTTAGATGCCTGCGTGAAAGAAAATGCTTTTAAGAAGAACTGCTTGCCCATCAATCCGTTGGCCTTTCCCAGTCTCAGGCAACCTGGATCTTTGCCGCCATTCCAGGAAATGGTAGCTTCAAAAGATCATATCGAATGGGTACATTATGTTTCCTGGACATCCTGCTTTATCAGAGGTTAATTTCTTCTGACACATGTGGCCTGATGCTGCCAACTAAGTCAAATGTATTTTATGCTTTCCTCTCTTTTGTTTCTGTTGCCTCGCAGGCTTTTGTTGGAAATAAGTGGGGAGGAGGAAAACTTGCCAAATCTTGTTAAATGCTTTGATCCACTGATGGCAAGATATTATTAACTAAATGGATAGAAAGAGGGATTCCTGAGCCAGAGGGAATATTTTAATATGTGCTTGCATTCTCTGTAAGATATTTGATAATATATATATAGCAAATCATTGCCCATGATGATGGCGATAGTAAATATATATATATTCATATGGCAACCCTATGAATCAGTGACCTCCAAGAGCATCTGTCATGAACTGCCCTGTTTAGATCTTGTAAGTTCAGGTCTGTGACTTCCTTTATGGAATCAATCCATCTCTTGTTTGGCCTTCCTCTTTTTCTACTCCCTTCTGTTTTTCTCAGCATTATTATCTTTTCTATTGAATCGTGTCTTCTCATGAGGTGTCCAAAGTATGATAACCTCAGTTTCATCATTTTAGCTTCTAGTGACAGTTCTGGTTTAATTTGTTCTAACACCCAATTATTTGTCTTTTTTGCAGTCCATGGTATGCACAAAGCACTCCTCCAACACCACATTTCATATGAGTTGATTTTTCTCTTATCTGCTTTTTTCACTGTCCAACTTTCACATCCATACGTAGAGATCGGAAATACCATGGTCTGAATGATCCTGACTTGAGTGTTCAGTGATACATCTTTGCATCTTAGGACCTTTTTTAGTTCTCCCACAGCTGCTCCCCAGCACTAGCCTTCTTCTGATTTCTTGATTTATTATCTCCATTTTGGTTAATGACTGTGCCGAGGTATTGATAATCCTTGATAAATTCAGTGTCCTCATTGTCAACTGTAAAGTTACCTAAATCTTCTGTTGTCATTACTTTAGTCTTCTTGACGTTCACCTGTAGTCCTGCTTTTGCACTTTCCTCTTTAACTTTCATCAGCATTCATTCAAATCATTACTGGTTTCTGCTAGTAGTATGGTATCATCTACATATCTTAAATTATTGATATTTGTCCCTCCAGTTTTCATACCTCTTTCATCTTGGTCCAATCCCGCTTTCCGTATGATATGTTCTGCATACAGATTAAACAAATAGGGTGATATTGATAGGTTCTTATCTCATTGGGCTGGATTAACCATTATGCAAAGTATACCATACAGCAGGCTTCCCCAACCTGATGCCCTCCAGATGTTTTGGACTACAACTTCCATCGTGCCGCTCCAACCTGCACAGCTATGATTCAGAGCAGTGATTCACTTTCTGGAAGTTCAGGAAACAACCATGGCAGTTCAGCCTAGAACCAGCCATTTCCCTACTGATGTGAACACTCCCGTGTTTATTAGGGATGGAAAGATCTGTCCATTCCAGTTCTCCCCATTTCTCATTTTTCCAGTCTTAAACTCAGTTTTCCACATTTCTGTACTAATTTGTGATATTTTTTAAAAAATCCTTATGAAAATTCTCCAACATTTTAGTGGAAATTTCGCATAATAAACGCATTTTTGTAGATAGTTTTTTGTACACTTTTTTTGCAAGCAATGTCTCCTAATATAATACAATTTTTGTATGTTATTTTCACTCATATATTCATTTTTATGCACACTTTCCCCTAACATACGTAGTTTTGTAAACATTGGTTGGCAAACTGCATTGCAAAATTTGAATAAGTGTGAATTTTGAAGGATAGCTGTATTTCAGTTTTCATATTGGTTCAAAAAGTGCGGATTTGATGGATTCAGCTTGGAATGTGAACTGAATCAAATTTGTCACCTGTCCCTACTGCATATTAGACTTTGATTAAAGATCTACAAAGCATTGGCTGAAGTCCGGATTGAGACCTTGCCTGCCACTTGCCCCCTTTTGCCATAAGCCAGAAAGAAAGAAAGAAAGAAAGAAAGAAAGAAAGAAAGAAAGAAAGAAAGAAAGAAAGAAAGAAAGAAAGAAAGAAAGAAAGAAAGAAAGAAAGAAAGAAAAAGTGGCTCCTCCTCTTGAGCCTCTCAGCCATTCATCTCTGCTGGAGGACAGAACTCTATGTGCCATGTGCGTTGCTCTTTGGCTCCTACACTAACCTTATGTGCCCGCAGGATGGTCCAGGCAGTCATCCCAGCACCACAGAATCATAGAATCGTAGAGTTGGAAGAGGCCCATAAACCCATCGAGTCCAACCCCCTACTCAGTGCAGGAATCCAACTGAAAGCATGTCCAGCCGCCTTTTGAATGCCTCCAGTGTTGGAGAGCCCACCACCTCCCTATGACATTGGTTCCATTGTCGTACTGCTCTAACAGCTAAGAATTTTTCCCCAACGTTCAGCCAAAATCTGGCTTCCTGCAACTTGAGCCCATTATTCCATGTCTTGCACTCTGGGACGATCGAGAAGAGAACCTGGCCTTCCTCTGTGTGACAACCTGTCAACATCGAATTGAGATCCAACGTCTGGATCAGCGAACCTCTGTGTGTGGAATGGCAAAGGGGTATTTTACTTATGCATTCTTGCCTTTCTCTCCAGGCAGCAAAACATCATCATCATCATCACTGTTTATTTGTATGCCGCCTTTCCATAGCAATCTATGCTCAAGGCGGCTCACAACATGAAAAAAAAGTTACATAATTCACTGTTAGAAAATAAATTCAAATAGTCAATAAGTTAACAAAAACATCTTAAGAAACGTACAATAAATTGATACACCCTTATAATTCCTAATAAGATCCAACAATAAAATGCAGAAGCATAATCCCAATAACAGCAAAACAAAAAACTGAACAGCAGAATTAATTTCTTGCCCAAACAGAAGCCCCTAAACAACACGCCACAGTCAAGGTGGTCTTGGTGCACACCCACCATAGTTCACGACAGACACTGCCCAGGGCTCTCCTCTGCCCCCCGCCCAGTGGCATCTGCCTTCCCAGCCCTGGAGTGAGGCCAGGAGGACTTTGGGGCAGACGCCTGGAGACCCACTCAGCAGAATGAGCAGGAGCCCCCCCCAACACAAGTCCTAGCTTACCACATTTTGAAGTGAGTGCATATTACAGTGTACAAAAATGTAGCATATTACAATCTGCAACTGTATTAATATTGTTTATATACGTTTTATCATTTGTGTGCTTGTCACCTGGGCTCCTTTGAGAGGAAGGGCAGGATATAAATTGTAACAACAACAACAACAACAACAGTCATCTAATCCCATTGTATCACTGCCGTTGCCACTGATATGTTAGATGTCTCTGGTATGTAAGACACCTCCTTCTCTTGGATCCTGCAAAGCAGTGGCAGCCAAGCGCTACAAATCTGACCATGGTTGGGTTGTGGCAGATGTGGGGAACCTTTGGCTCTCAAGACGTTGCTGAACTACAACTCCCATCATCCCTGGCCATTGACCATGTTTTCTGGGACTGATGGAAAGTGTAGTTCAGCAACTTTTGTTGGTCCAAAGGTTCCCCTCACCTGGGTTAATGGCTCCTCAGTGATAGTGTAACCCTGGTGGATGGGCCTTCAGGGAAGGAAATGAGCCTTCTGGAGCTTATTCACACATAGACACAGGCTGGTTGTTGCCTGGTTTTGCAACCCCCTTCCCTCGTGTCCCCTCTTCAGCCAAAGCAAGACTCCAGTCATTGTCAGCAGCATTTATTTTGGATGTTTGGCATGTTTACGTCAGGAGGAGAAGGCTAGCTGTTTGTTGCTGTTTTCAAGAATGGGGAGAAGCTGATCGCCCCTCCCTCCATCATCTCCACACTGCCTGCAATGTTACATCAAGCTTTACTTCTCCAGAACCTGCACCTCTTCTCGTCTCCTCCCCTCCATCTCCCCAGCCACTCACCCTCCTACTCTCCTTCTTTCCAAACCCTCAAAGACTCTTCGCTTTAGCCCACCAGGCCACCACGCACACCCCTCTCAAATCTTTCCCAATCAATTTCATGCCACGTGCCCAAACGTTCCAGCACTTCCCTTCTCCCAACAAACGCAGACTCTTCTCTTTCCAATTCAGATTTCAAGAGTTCATAGAATCACAGAACGGTAGAATCAGAAGGGGCCTACAAGGCCGTCAAGTCCAGTCGCCTGCTCAATGCCGGCATCCAACGTAGCGTTGCCACTTAGGCATGATCATTTCCCTTTGTGATAAATGCTGCAGATTCCCCGCTTGCAATGGGACATTGCCCTGGCATTTACATGGTCATAAGCCCGTAAAGCTGGACTTGTGTAGGGTGGAATTGGGTTGGAGGAGGAGGAGGAGGGAAGTAGTCTTCTTCCTTGTGTTCTATTTTGTTCTTGATGGTTCTCTTCTTTAAAAAAAACTTTAAAAGGGGGGGAAACTGCCACCCCCACTACCCTGCTCTCTTCTTTTCTATGACACCTTCTCTCTATCTTGTCCCCTTCTCCCTCCCCCTCTCTTCCCCCCCTTCCATCTCCACTTTTGGGAGCACTCTGGTGCATGTCTGTCTATGTACTAAACATAGTTGCTGATGGTGGAGAGAAGAAATTTGGATAAGGACATCAAGGAACTGGGGTAGCGGGGGGGAAGTGAAATGTATCTCTTGGACATGATGCTGCTGCTCAGCCTCCTCTTCCTCCACCGCCTCCCCAGACTACCCCAACACAGTATTGATATATTTGATGCTTTAAAAAAACAAAAGCTGGTGTTTCGGAAAAACCGTTGAGTTCTCAGCAAGCTTGCTCAGTCCTCAAACAGAGTGAGCAAGCAACTTATTATAAAATTCTGTTTCGAATCTGACTCAAGCGGAATTCTCGCCCATCCCTAGTGGAGAGTAAAACAGCACTGAGACAAACACAGTGTTCCTCAGAGTATCCAACAGAACTACAATTGAGCGGATTAAAAACTCTGCAAGCTAATACCCAGGGATTTTTTAAAAAAACTTCCTGGTTCTGGAAAAAGATGGCAAAGAAGGGGGCCAGGCAAGCCTCTTTGGAGAGGACATTTCATAATGAGGGCTGCCATTGAGAAGAATGTGCGTAGCAAATGCATGTGAGACTGAAAGAACTGGACATGTTTAGCCTTCAGAAGACAAGACTGAGGGGAGATAGGATAGCACTCTTCAAGTATATGAAAGGTTGTCACATAGAGGAAGGCCAGGATCTCTTCTCAGTTGTCCCAGAGTGCAGGACACGGAATAATGGGCTCAAGTTGCAGGAAGCCAGATTTCGACTGGACATCAGGAAAAACTTCCTAACTGTTAGAGCCATACAACAATGGAACCAGTGACCTAGAGACATAGTGGGGTCTCCGACACTGGAGGCATTCAAGAGGCAGCTGGAGAGCCATCTGTCAGGAATGCTTTGATTTGGATTCCTGCATTGAGCAGGGGGTTGGGCTTGATGGCCTTATAGGCCCCTTCCAACTCTACTATTCTATGATTCTATGAAGGAGAACCTGGGCTGTGGCTCAGTGGCAGAGCCTCTGATTTGCATGCAGAAGGACCCAAGTTCAATCTCTGGCATCTCCTCATTTGGCTTGGAGAGATCCTGGAGAGCTGCTGCCTGTCAGTGTAGACATTACTGAGCTAGATGGACCAATGGCCCGACTCGGTATGAGGCAGCTTCCTCGGCTCTCCCTGTTTCCTTTCTAACCTCACCAACACACACAGGAGCCTTAGTGAAAATATTAGTAGATTAAGGCATCAACCAAGTGGCCGATAGAAGGTGAGTAGGGGCCTTAGGAAGATCCGTAAGAGCTGCTCCAGTGAAAAGGGAGATCAGCAGGCCTTTCCTCTCAAGAGCAGCAAACAAGCAAGCAGAAAAACAATGCAATTAAAATAAAACATGCAAAACATTTGCAAAACAGTGAGGTACCCTCACAGCTCATAACTTCAAGGTTGCCAGGAACCAGAATCTTTCGGCCATCAAATGTCTGGGTTAACAGAATTTTTTTTAACATCCTTCTGCTTGTAAGAATGAGGGAGGCCACAGCACCTGACCAGAGAGGGCATTCCACAAATGGGGAACTGCCACTGAGAAGGCCCTGTCGTGGGTTAGTGCCAACTGGACGGCACCGCCTATTGGGTCTCCTCTGCCCATCACAGGGCCCGAGATGGTTGAATCTGGGGGAGGCACTCTTATCGGCACTTGGGTCCCAAGCCATTGAGGGCTTTGTATGCTAGCACTAACACCTTGACTTGGGCTTGGTAGCTCACTGGCAGCCAGTGCAATGCTTCCAAGGACCAGCGACGCATGGTTTCATCAGGCTTATCAGCTGCATTCTGCACTAGCTGCAACCTCTGGACCATCTCCAAGGGAAGTCCCATGTAGAGCACATAGCAGTGGTTGAAGAGGGAGGTCACGACAGCATGGACAGCTGAGGCCAAGCTATCCTGGTTCAGGAACAGCCATAGCTGATGGAGCAGCCTGAACTGGGCAGAAGCCACAGAAGCTACTTGAGACTGCAAGGACAGATTGCAACCCTGGAGTACTAACTCCTCTGCAGTATTATGCTCACAATGTGGGAGGGGGATGGAGCATTCCAGGGATGTGTTAGGGGGCATGTTAAGGGCAGTCATTGATCTGCTGGATCCAACACACTCTCACCTCCTTTCCAACATGCCCACAAAATTGGCCCAGAACTACACCAGCCATGGAGATGGTGTTGCTATTTCCTTCCCACCGGAGTCAAGGGAAAATGAAAAAGTCTGCCTCCCCTCCTGCCAGGCCCAAAATGAGCCAGCAATGGGATTGCTCTACCAAAGTCATAGGGATCCGTGGAGGCAGGTTGATCCGATGTCAGCGGGGCAGTGAATCCGCACCAAGCTTTAGCCCAAATGTTCAAGGAGCTGTCCGAGGTGCTCGGTATACATACACGTACATACACTTTACCTCAGTATCTGCATTTTTGTACACAATACTTGGCTGGAGAACTGCATTGCAAAATTTGGAGAACTGCAAACTCTGAAGAATGACTGCATTTCAGTCTGTGCTTTGTCTTGGGGAATGTCAGTTAGACAGGTTCACCTTGAAATGCAAACTGAATCAAATGTCTCCCCCATCCGTGGTCAAAGGTCACCCAGGGAGAGAGACAAACGTTAGTAATAAGGGCTTCCTCCTCCTCTGCTTCTGTTACTTAGTGGGTGCACGAGCAAAGGATTCAAGATGAGACGAGCCGTCTGTCAATCTTACATTTTCCTAGACTTTTGACAGTTATTTCCTTGACGTTTGGACGTCTACTGCAGCGGCATTTGAGGGACCCTGAACAGGAGCTATTACCTCGCATGCTAATGATTTGGTTTTATAAAAAGAGGAAAAGAAGTTTTCTTGTCCTGAATTTGTGTGAGTGTGTGTGTGTGTGTGCTCATTCAACATCTCTCACCACAGCAATAAATATTCATACTTCTGATTTACACAAAAACCCGACTCCTCTGTGTTTAGTCAGATTTTATGACCCATTTATTGTCTTATCTTCTCCTGGTTAAAGGCAATTATTTCTTAATTAATCATACATAAACAGTCTTTATCCTTTGCCAATCTGGCTATTAAAAAAAAGCATTCATTGTGGGCAATACACTCAGCAGATCTGCAAACAGCACAGTACGTGTCAAGTTTAGTTGTATTCACTTTCTATTAGTTCCTCATGTTGTTTGCTAAAAGCCTTGGGAAAAGGAGATACAATGGCTAGGGATGCTTATGAATTCTGAAGACAGAGGGTGTGATGCAGTCTATATACCTCATGGTCCCATTTGGGGATAGACCTCAAGTCATCCTCCAGTTGGAACTCTTACATTAGAGGATTTCTGACTATGGCACATACTTGTGACATCATTACAATGTGCCGAGGTTCAGAGTCTGAGATGTTGTGAGAGACCTTGCAGTGGCCTTCAGGACACAGCTGCTGGCCAGGGCACATGGGAATTGTAGTCTAAAGCAATTGGAAGGCACCAGGTTGGGAAAGGCTAGTGTAGAATCTGGGTATGTAGAAGAATAAGGAATGTACATGGTATCATTACATTTGTGGTTATCCTATGTAAACCTCACATTGCAAGGAAGAGCTCAGGACTTGGTATGCTTATTATTATTTATTAAATTTACATCCTGCCCTTCCCCCTCAAAGGAGCCCTGAGTGGCCACCAACAAGCAATAGAACAGATGTGGGGAACCTTTGGTCCTCCCAATGTTGCTCAATCGCAACTTCCATCAGCCCTGGCTAATGGTCATGCTTGCTGGGGCTGATGGGAGTTGTACTTCAGCAACATCAGGAGGGTGAGAGGTTCCCCACATCTGTGATAAAACAATAAAAACATATTTGAAACAATTCCAATACAGATGCATACTGGGATAAAGGCTCTTTCTTAAAATAATTGTTGAAAGAGATAGGTCTTCAGTAGGTGCCAAAAAAATAACAGAGATGTTGCCTGTCTAATATTTAAGGGGAGGGAGTTCCAAAGTGTCGATGCTACAACACTAAAGGTCTGCTTCCTGTGTTGTGTGGAACAGACCTCCTGATAAGATGACATCTGCAGGAGGCCCTCAATGGAATTAGTGCAGTGATTGAGTAATTATTATTATTAGTAGTAGTAGTAGTTGCCCACCCTTCACCTAGAGATCCCAGGGCAGGTTGCAACACCCTTAAAATACAGTGTTATAAACAATTAAAAACAACCAGAACTACAAAATAGGTTGGATCCTAAAAATATACATCTCAGGTGTCAAAGGCCAGGGTAAAAATGTGTATCTTCAGCATTCACCTAAAACTGTACACTAAAGTTACCAAACCCCCTCAGTGGGGAGGGAGTTCCACAACTTAGGGGCTACCGCAGAGAATGCCCTCTCCCAGGCCACCACCACTCAAGCTTCAGAGAATGGCGTAACTACCAAAAGGGTCCCCTCTGCAAGGGTCAACATCTGAGAAGGTCTGTAGGAAAGGAGGGGGTCTTTCAGATATTGGGAACCTAGTAATTTAGGGCTTTAAATACTTGTGTGAGCACCTTGAATTAGGCCCAGATATGAACTGACAACCAATGCAGCTGTTTTAAAACAGGGGTTATATGAGATCTGGCTTCTGCATTTTGAACCAGTTGAAGTTTCCAAGTTGTCTTCAAGAGCAGCCCCACATGCAGCACATTGCAATAATCCAATCTGGGAGTTACCAGAGCATGGAGCACTGTGGCCAAGTCTTCTCTGTCCAAAAGGGACCAAAGTTGGCAAACCAGCTGGAGCTGGGAAACGGCACTCCTGAGGCCACTTAAGCCTCCAGTGACAAGGTTGAATCCAGGAGTAACCCCAGGCTGCAGACCTGCTCCTTGAAAAAGAGTTCAACCCCATCCAGAACAGGCTGTCTCCCAACCTCTCCTCTCAGACATGGGAACTTTAGACACATGTCTGTCTTTCAGGATTTAGCCTGAGTTTATTGGCCCACATCCAGCCCATCACCAGGGTGAGACAATAATACAGGTATCCAGGTCCAACGCTGTATAGGGCTTTATATACCAAAACCAACACATTGAACTTATAAGAAAAAAACAGGAAGAGAAAATTGCTTACAATGGCACTGTTTACTGTGAACACAGAATTCAGGTTTGCTTGGGGCTGGATTATTTTTCCTTTCAATGCCACCAGAGAATGAACAGCCTTGGCTTCAATCCAAGAGCTTTCTCCTCCATCCTCCTCCTCTGAGAAGCCCTCAAACTATAAATTCCACCTACATCACGACAGCTCTCTTTGATGCGAGTGATTATATCCTTTCAAGATGTTTTGAGTGCTGAAAAGAAACAGGGACATTATGGGAAATGGCTCTTGGGAACACATTGGATGATCAATTGTCACCCAAAATTGCCTGCAATTTTCATGGGGTGGGTGGCATTTCATTACTTCCTCACTGATGGGAAAAGCCGCCACATCTAAAATTGCAAGTGGATTGTAGTGGACTGTGAATCTCAGCAGACACTTTGCTCTAAGGCCATTGGGCTGGAATTATGGAGAGGGAACGCCAATGGGGCTTGAGACGGGATGAGCTATTAAGGCAGTCAATGGGTGGTGGGGTGGGTGGGATTATGGGGAACAATCTGAAATCTTTGGCTGACGTGTTATCCTTTAAAAAAACAGATGGTGTGTTTGGCCAGCACTGAGTACTGAACGACAGGAGACCTGAGCAGGTAGAAGTTACTTTAAAACTCGTAAAACATACATGAAACATAAGGAAGTCAATCTAACTAGATTATAGACAAGGAGGGTGTTCTTTGTGGTGGCCCCTAAGCTGTGGAATTCCCTCCCCATAGAGGTGCATCATTGTATAGCTTTTGTCATATGCTGAATATGCACCTCTTTACCCTGGCCTAACATCTAAGGTACCCACCTTATTCTTTTGATTGTAATTTGTTTTAACTGATTTTAATACTGTTTTTTTATTTTATTATCATTATTATTATTATTATTATTTTGACTGAGGCTGCAATCCTAATGTGAGGTGTGGTGTGGGGACCAACAGAGAATATCTGGATAATATTCTGCCAACTGACCCTCTTTTTCAGGGAGACGGGGGGAGGGGAAGAGAGAAGAAAATTCACAGAATTATTTTGCAGGAAAAAAATCTTCTGAGAAAAGTCAGTTCAGCTCTCCCTCGGACACGCCATTCCCCTCCTCCGAACATGCAGCTCTGCGAGCATCATTTTGTTCTTTACCAAACCCCGAAACCTAACAGAATCAGCCTTTTGCTCAGCAATGAGGGAAATACCCTGTGATTCTCAAAGACGGCACTAGAGGACCAGCAAGTGTCTGACTAGATGTTTGAGGAAATGCCCACAGATTTCTTGATGACACCGATTTGCATTCAGCCAGACCCACTCCAAGAAACTAGCCTATTCCAAGTGCAAGAAACTATTCCTCTCCCTGAACAGGAGGGTCACAGTTGTTAAGTACCGTGAGTAGGCCTCAGCCTTACCATGGCCTTCACCACCCTCGTGCCCTCCAGATGTTTTGGACTACAAGTCCCACCAGCCCCAGTCTTCACACTCAAAGACTGCCTTATGTTGGAGCTCCACAAAGCAAACACTTTTAATATATACCTTTAGCACTTGCAGAAAAGGAAAGGTAGGGTGTGTTTGTGTGAGTAAGATGAAAAAACTGACAATTAATTTTTGCATAGGATGAGGCTGGGGAACTGATAGGTCTGACATTAAGTTGACTGATGGCTATTACTCAGCAGGCCAGTCTCTGAGCATGGCCAAAACCATCACTTCCTCCCTTGTACACCAAAGTTGTTACGAAAAGAACATTGTTAGTAGAGCAGGGGTAGTACAAAATAAAAATGCCCCCTCCCCCCAAAAAAACCCAGTGGATTAGTCAGTGTGATTTTGAAACTCACTATATAGATATTAAATTAAGGCTCCTTTTAAGGAAATTTGGGACCATGGCACTCCTTAAATATTCAGTGTCAGTAACTCATTCCATAATGAGTGAGTTACGCTTATAGACCCAGTCGATCACTGCGCTGTGCAGGTGAGGGCCTCCTGCAGATACCATCTTATCAGGAGGTCTGTTCTGCACAACGTAGGAAACAGACCTTTAGTGTGGCAGCACCTACCCTTTGGAATTCCCTCCCCTTAAATATTAGACAGGTGCCATCTCTGTTTTTTTTTTTTTTGCACCTGCTGAAGACCTTCCTCCTTTAACAAGCCTTTTAAGTAGAAACCTTATCCCAGTCTGCATCTGTGTTGGAATTGCTGTTTAAGATGTTTTTAAAGATACTTTTAAAGTTTTTTTTAAAAAAAGATGTTTTGTTTTTAAGTTTTTGTTTGCTGCCCTAGGCTTCTTCTGGGAGGAAGGGTGGGATATAATAATAATAATAATAATAATAATAATAATAATAATAATAATAATAATAATAATAGTCCAGAGAGCTGGGAAAGGGCAGTTAAAATGGCTCAAAGGCTTGAGAAGCACCTTCCCTCTCAGTAAGTAATAGCTAAAGCATTTGGGAGACTTTCAGTATGGGGTGGGTGGGGATCTCAGTCATAGTCATAGTCAATTTACTTGTTGTTGTTATTGTTATGTGCCTTCCAGTCGATTACGACTTATGGTGACCCTATGAATCAGTGATCTCCAAGACCATCTGTCATGAACCACCCTGTTCAGATCTTGTAAGTTCAAGTTTACTGAAATACTGCATTTCCCACAAATACATCACTGGTCAAAACAGTTCACATACAAAATAAGACATAAATGATACATAATAAAAAGCATAATATCACTACCACATAGCACTAAGACAAAGAAACCTAAAAAAAACAGGTAATTTAATATGCACACACATAGGGAGCCCTCTCTGCCCCCTGATGATGCTCGCTGAGCCCTCTCTCCTCTTCCCTGGGATGCAGATTTCCTTAAATAAAAATCTGGCATCTAGGAGCAATTTGTGGCTTTCATTTCTCTGGAAGCGTCACGTGGAAGCATTGTCCCATATGTGCTCAGACTTGAAATGGGTTGCAGTAGTGGTGGTGTGTGTGTGAGAGATTCCTTAATTCTGATCAAGAACACAACTAAGGATGTTATAATTAAAGTTTATACAGTTATGAATAATGCTAACAGGGAGAAATGTTCCTCCCACTTTCGTAATATTAGCCCTCTGGCACACCCAATGCAACTGAGCAGTAATTGCTTTGGAATGGACCAAAGGAAATGCAGGACATGGCAGTTCTTTGGCCTGATCCAGCTCCAGGGGCTTTTTGGGGGGGGGAAGGGGGGTCATTGCCAAAATAACCTCAGTGTTCCCTCCCCTAGATGGGCTCATCTCCTCCCCATTCACTAGCCCTATTCCTTTGGGGGGCATCTGCAGAGAACCCAAAGGAAGAAGGCAAGGTGAGTTTAGGGCCAGGCAAGCTCCTCTCTCCTCTCTCTACTGGCTCGCTCAGAGAAGGCAGGCACAGGCACTGGCAACAAGCAGGAGGAGTGACAGAGCCAGGGGCTCTAGAGTTGGGATGTGGGCCTTAGCAAGGAATCCTGACCCCTAATGCTGGCTCTGCCGGGACAGCCCACTCACCCATGCTGCGGGTCAGTGATAGAGCATCTGCTTTGCAGGGAGGAGGTCCCAGCTTCAGTCCCCGGCATCTCCAAGTCGGCTGGGAGAGACCCCCGCTTGAAACCCCGGAGTGCCTCTGCCAATCAGTGTTGACGATACCGGCCTAGAAGGACCAAAGGCCTGTCTTACTACAAGGCAACTCCTTATGTTCCATGCAAGTTATCCCTTGATGTTGCAGTCTTCCAGTGATGAACGGGCACCCATGAATCAGACTCTGAAATGCAATGGCAACTTGCACTTCCTTGTGCCCACATTCTTTTAAAAATATGGCGTATGAGTGCATTAACCTCGAGAGAGAGAGAGAGAGAGAGAGAGAGAGAGCGCACATAGCCTTGGCAGTGCTTGCTCTCGAGTGTGTTAATAGTCACATTTTTTTGACATTTATAATTCATGGAAATGGCCTCAGGATGCAGAATCTGCCTAGATGATTCACTCTCGGTGTGTCAACCTTGTTCTTCAGGGCTACAGTTATCAAGTGCCGAAATGTTGCTTCCCTTTCTTCTCTTCTCTTTCTTCTCTTGCCCAAGGCAAGAACAACACCACAAGTGTCACAGCTGGCATCCTTGTAGTGTTTTTAAAAAACACACACATCGGATCAGTTCCATTATGGCATCTAAGGGAGGCTGCAATTTAAACGGACCATCCTGCCACTCTAATGAGATGGGTTAAGTGTGTGCCATCATACATCCTCATTACAATCTTTGCGACTGGAATCGAAGTCTCTTTTACTGTTCACCATCTCTGGGTGCAAGCATTCACACTATGGTCATGGTGACAGCATGCTCATTAGGAACTGGGATTCTGTTACACTACATAGGTCAGGGTGGTGAGGCTCAATTGGTCCCACAGGCTGATGATTGTAAAAGTCCCATTCAAGTGGCAAAATTCTGTGTCATCCATAGCAGAAGGTTTGAGGTTGTAATCAGTGATGGGCTAACTCCCTTCAGCCTGCTTCAGAAGCAGCTCAATATTCAAGCTCTTTGTCAGCAAGTATTCAGAAAAGTATTGTTCGGCCTCACCAGCTTGTTACGTGTGTGTTGATGGTGCCAGATATATGCATGCTACTATTATAACACCCTGGGAATTGTAGTTTGGTTTCATCTGCCCTTCCCACCACGCTGCGCTAGCCATGGTGGATCGCTGCTTGGAAATAATTATTTATTAAATGTATACCCTACCCTTCCATAGGAGCCCAAGGCAATAAACACACAAACAATTAAAACATCTAAAAACAAATCCAATACAGATGCAGATTGGGATAAAGGTCTCTACTTAAATGGCTTGTTGGAAGAGGAAGGTCTTCAGTAGGCACCGAAAAGAAAACAGAAACAGTACTTGTTTAATATTTATCGGGAAGGAATTCCAAAGGTAGGTGTTGTAACGCTAAAGATCTGCTTCCTATGTTGTATGGTATCAGCAGGAGGCCTTTGTCTTATATAAGGGGTAAGATGATCTTTCCGGTCAACATTCTCACTCCTCACCCAACAAATCTACCTAGAAACGAGAGGGTTTGAAATATGGGTGGTTCTATTATGAAAACAATCAAGAGAATTTTACCCAAATTAGAGACAGGTAAGCTTTCCTCCATGCTTCAGTTTGTATCTTGGCAAGGCAATCCCAGCTATTTTTCTCAAAAATTCATGAAACAGCTCACTTTGTTCCAATCACTGTTATGAGTCAAATCAGACCTCATTGTGACCCCAGTAACATCACTCAGGGCTAGCAAAGAGATGATCTGTCAGTTTCAGTTCTCTCAGTTTCTCATTTTTCCAATCTTAAATTGAGTTCTTCACATTTCTGCAGCAATCTGTGTTTGTTTAAGATCAGCATTTTCGTGTGGATTCCTCCTAATAAATGCATTTTTGTATGTAGTTTTGACTAATGTACACATTTTTGAAAGGTGTTTCTCCCAATATAACACATTTCTATATGTTATTTTCACCAATATATTCATTTTTATGCACACAACCCCCTTAATATATGCATCTTTGTAAACATCCTTTGGTTGGAGAACTGCACTGAAAAATTCACCTAAGTGCAAATTTCAGAGGATGGCTGCATTTCAGAGCGACTCCCTTATGAGGAAAGGTTGCAGCATTTGGGGCTTTTTAGTTTAGAGAAAAGGCGGGTCAGAGGAGACATGATAGAAGTGTATAAAATTATCCATGGCATTGAGAAAGTGGATAGAGAAAAGTTTTTCTCCCTCTCTCATAATACTAGAACTCGTGGACATTCAAGGAAGCTGAATGTTGGAAGATTCAGGACAGACAAAAGGAAGTACTTCTTTATTCAGCGCATAGTTAAACTATGGAATTTGCTCCCGCAAGACGCAGTAATGGCCACCAGCTTGGATGGCTTTAAAAGAAGATTAGACAAATTCATGGAGGACAGGGCTATCAATGGCTACTAGCCATGATGGCTGTGCTCTGCCACCCTAGTCAGAGGCAGCATGCTTCTGAAAACCAGTTGCCGGAAGCCTCAGGAGGGGAGAGTGTTCTTGCACTCGGGTCCTGCTTGCGGGCTTCACCCTGGCACCTGGTTGGCCACTGTGAGAACAGGATGCTGGACTAGATGGGCCACTGGCCTGATCCAGCAGGTTCTTCTTATGTTCTTATGTTCAGTTCTCATACTGTTTCAGAAAGTGCAGAATTTGATAGGTTTGGCTTCAAATGGGAACTGAATCAAATTTCTTGCCCATCCCTACTCAGAGCACAACAGCATCTGATCCCCAAGCAAGGTTGAAGACCCTCTTCTTGCCTCTTCCACCCAAGTGTCAGACTCCAAACCAGAGCTTGGAAGATTACTTTTTAAATGTAATAAAGTACAGTTACAGTTACACGGCCCAAAAAGTAGTAATTACTGTTACAATTACAATTGCTCTGAAAGTAACTGATTACATTACTTTTCCTCCAAAGTGATCACTACAATTACATTTCAGTTACTTTTAAAAAAAGGCCTACAAGGTGCTGGCCTTGGCTGCTGCACATCTAAGTAGCCTAAAACAACATTAAAAATAAACACACACATACAGAGGTAGTAGAATAATTATTTTTATTCATAAGATAGCAATGGTGGTCTCTCCGCTGGTAAGGGTGGTGGGGAGGGAGGCTGAGGCCACTACTCAAACCAAGTGCAACCCCCCCACTCAGCCAGCCAGCATAATCTCTCTCACTTAACTTCCTCTCAGACCCTGCCCTGCCACCAACTAAGAGACACTCACTCAAGCAAACATTTTCCCCTGAGATGCAAAAAAGTTAAAATACTACAAATGCAGCACAGTAGCCTCTCTCTCTCTCTCTCTCACTCACACACACACACACACGTCATCTTTCACCTCCACAGTTGTTTATCTCCATTCTGCTGCTGCCTCCTTCTCCTCCTTCATCCATGTTCTTGACCTCCGGATCCTTTTCCCTTCCACTCCATTCTTCACCACCACCACCATTATCTGTTTTTTTACATAATTGTTTTCTCCACTCCACCCCGTCTCACTCTCCACCTCCTCCCTCATTGCCTCCTACCCATCCACAGAGCCTGAGGAAAGCGCGACACTGCACAGAAGCCCAGTTTGAGGCAAATGATTTTCATCCGCAAATCAGAGGAGCAGAAGACTTCCCCTGCTCCCCCCCCAAGTAATGCCCAAAAGTAATTCTGGAAACATTGCAATTACTCCACAAAAATAGTAAAATTACTCCTAGTTCTATTACAATCGAAATGTAAAGGAATTACCCACTCGTTACTCAAAAAAGTAATGAATTACAAGTAATTTGTTACTTGTAACTAGTTACTTCCAAGCTCTGCTCCAAACCCCATCAACCCTCCCTCCATCAGAATAAAAAATCTCAGCAACTTGAAATGCTTGCTTTAAATACGCAGCAGACATTACACCCTCTGAGTTCTCTAGCTTAATTTGAAGCTGACAATGCTCCAAAAGGAGTTAAGGTGCACATATGAAATGCAAAATAAAGTATAATAAACATTTAATATTAAACAAATATTAAAGAACCAACATAAAATCACTACCACAATTCTGCATGTAGAATTGAATCAAAGCCCATGTAAGATGAAATACACAGAACAGAATACAAATCAATCCCTATACAAGATGAAATACAAAAACAGAACACAGCCAAACACGTTTTGACAGAGTCTTCTTCAGTGGCCTTGTGAGTGTCTCTGGATTCAAAACAAATAGCTGTTTGTTGGAAGAGGATACTGTAAAACCACTTACCCTTATATACTGCTTTCATTTATAAGGGCTGATACATTGGCAGTTCAAAAAGTCAAAATCTGTGCATAAAAATAATGTAAAATTAAAATACAATAAAAAGAAAGATTTTGCCATTGATACATGTCATTTCCTTCTATTAGCATATTTCTAAAAATAGAGACAAAAGTTTCACCAGCATTATGCATCCATCCCAGGCATATTGCTATGGTTTCAATGCCTTATCAGCTACGTTATTA
Organism: Rhineura floridana; assembly: GCF_030035675.1. Lineage (NCBI taxonomy): Eukaryota > Metazoa > Chordata > Lepidosauria > Squamata > Rhineuridae > Rhineura > Rhineura floridana. The sequence goes on from NC_084480.1 coordinate 11,757,604, forward strand.
TAAATATATTCACTATTGGGCCTAAAGATGCAGCACAGCTGTGAAATTTACTCCTCCAGCCGTTAAGCACATGACATACCTCGACTGGAACTGCTCAACAATTTAATGCTCAACATTAACCCCTGAGAGTCCACCAAAGGCACTTCACCATAGAGAAGATAATAAGGAGGGAACTTTTCTGGATATATTCTTTGAACACTGTGGTGCCAAATGGACAAAATAAAGGCCTGAACTGGACCCCTGTGCTGCAATAATTGCTTTGGGTTCCTGTTTCATCTGTTCTTTGTAGAGTAGGAGGTTCTATTTTTGTGATTTGTATTTTTGAAATGTATATATTGAATTATTTTTCTTAAGAAATTTAATTGGTTCATAGGTGGCATTAATTGCCATGCTATTATCTTCTTTATGGTGAAGTGCCTCTGGTGTAAGGGGTATATGTAAATTGTTCAGCAGTTCCAGTTGAGGTATGTCATGTGCGTAGCGGCTGTAGGAGTAAATTTCACAGCTGTGCTGCATCTTTAGGTCCAGTAGTGAATATATTTATAATAACCTGGCTGATAAGGCATCAAAACCATAGCAATATGCCCCAGATGGATGCATAATGCTGGTGAAACTTCTGTCACTATTTTTAGAAAAATGCTAACAGGAGAAAATGGTATGTATCAATGGTGAAATTATTATTATTACTAGAATATTGCATTTCATTACATTTTAAGTGGTTTACAGTATCCTCTTCCAACAGTTTGTTTGTTTTTAATCCAGAGACAAGGCCACTGAAGAAGACTCTGTCAAAATGCATTTGGCTGTACTCTGTTTTTGTATTTCATCTTGTATAGGCATTAATTTATTACCTTCTGCAGAATTTTATGGCTGTATTCTGTTTTGTGTATTTCATCTTACATGGGCATTGACTCAATACTACATGCAGAATTTTGGTAGTGATTTTATGTTGGTTCTTTAATATTTGTGCATTAAATGTTTGTTATACTTTATTTTGTGTTTGGTTATCATACTTTAGACACATAATGAGAAGACATGATTCACTAGAAAAAACAATAATGCTGGGGAAAACAGAAGGGAGTGGAAAAAGAGGAAGGCCAAACAAGAGATGGATTGATTCCATAAAGGAAGCCACAGACCTGAACTTACAAGATCTGAACAGGGTGGTTGAACCAGAGAATGATTAAATCCCTTCCTTTCCTTCTTCCTTACATCCCTAAGTAAGCCTGCAAACAAACACAGTCCCTTGCATCCATTTATCTGGCTAGTCTGCTGTTGGCAGGGAGAAGAGACGTCACCCAATGGATGTCAGGTGCCCTGGGAAAATTACATTTCCCAGAGCTACCTGCACTGGGGTTTCTGCCAAGGAATGGGGAGGGACATGAGTTGAGTTATTCATTGGCTCAAATTGAAATCATATTGTAATAAGCTCCAACCCTAATTATTGGGTATGCCCCAAAATTATGCCCCAAAAGGCAAGAAGGGAGGAATGTTACTCTCTGTTTCTCTGCACTCTTCTCTGGTACTAGAAATCATCCTGGGAAATTGTTGTTTTCCCAAGGGCTATTGGCATTGCACACCAGAGGCTGGAAGGGAAGGGACTTCCCACCCTTCCATCTCTCTGCTTGTAACGACTTGCTGCTGAAAATGAGGCTCTTAAATTGCCCCAGCAGGTGAGACGGTGGTGACCAAACAAGGCTCAAGAGGCTAAAATCTGTTAGAAAAGATTTATTTTAAAGATATCAGCAGAACACCAGTGAACGCATTTCAGTTTTATACAAAACTTGAACATAATAATATCAAACAGAAATCAACAGCACATTATACATAAATGAATCTTGGGGAAGGGAAAATAAGGAACAGTATATACAAATAGTGATTATATGGAAAAACAAAATAGAATATGAACATGCAACTTAACTTATAAAACAACTCTACTCAGAAGAACAATATGCAAAAGTAAAATTGTCTATAACTTAACTATTGCTAAATCCTACACTGGCCCACCGAAGCTCCACCAGTACTCTAGTTAAAGCTTCCTACGTTATCTCAGTTGCCTCAACTACATGGCCTTTATTTTAAGTGAAGAACATAGCAATCAATCCAAAGTGACATTCCAGGGATCAGACTTCAGTTCCTAGATGCATGGATCTGGTATCCAGAATATTCTTGTCCAGGTAAAAATTAAATAAAAATGTTTAAAAATAAAATAGGGAAGTCTGACTCTCACCCAGGAACACACAGAAAAACCTAACCCAATATAAAATTATTATGAATAGGAAGAATGGAATCTAAAAGAAAAATTTTCTTCCTTGTGCATGTTCCAGAGAAAAGATAAATTACGGCACAAAAAGAACTTAGAAACACCTACTTGTATAGAAAAGATATGAAGCTAAGATGGAGTCCAGAGAAGGTGCCACAATTTGCGCAACTGTCTTATTTTTAAACATTGTGCAACTGTCCTTCACATGGCTTGTTTTCGTCCCTCACCCATGCGCACTGTTCCCCACTGTGTAGGAGGTCTAAGATCTCGTCCGGTCCCCATTCAAGCCCTCTCCCTTTAGGATCTGACTTTTTAAATTGTGACGGGTGTGTGTGGAAATGCTGCCGCTATCTGTGTCTATGCCGGAATCAAAGCTTGGAAAAGTTACTTTTTTGAACTACAACTCCCATCAGCCCAATCCAGTGGCCATGCTGGCTGGGGCTGATGGGAGTTGTAGTTCAAAAAAGTAACTTTTCCAAGCTCTGTACAACATTAGTCAGGCAAAAATACACACAAAAAAACAGTGTGACTAAAGGGCGGGAACGCACTGCATGCCGGGACAGACACACACACACACACACCCCTTAGATGTCTTTTCATTGTGTTTTTTGTACTGTTTTTTTTAATGGCTAAATTCTCAACGGTAGGAACTGCAAAGCTGGTAGGTCACATAAACATTCCAAGTCACATCAAGCACAATATACTTTTCATACTGTATGCCTAACTTTTATACATCCTGTTGTTTCGTACCATCAGATCTGCCAGGATGAGCAAGTTAGGATCTCGCTCAACTGGATGGTTCCTGGGTCAGCTATGCTATGCTGGCATAACTCACTCATCCCAGGTTAACCAGAAATATGCTGGCTTAACTTGATCAGCTCTGCTCAGCTAGGGCGCACCCAGTTGAACCAAGACTGGCATAACTGATGATGTTTCTGTCTGTTATAGCAGTTGTAACGGGCTGTGTTAGATGCTGTATGATTTTTAATTGTATTTTTACAGACACACCATGGACCACTTGAGAGAAGCTTGTGGACCACTGGTAATCCGTGGACCACAGTTTGGGAACCTCTGAACTATAGTGTTTAAAACCTAATAAAGAAATATACAATTTAAAAAGTCACATAAGGCCCATAGTGCCATACTTACAAACCTTCAAATGTATACAAAAGTGATAAATCGCAAGGAGGAGGCCACAATCTCCAATGACCAATTCTCGAGTTGAGTTTTGTACTTGGGAACTGAAACCCAGGAACAAAGCAAGATGCATGCCTACAACAATTATGAAGGAGTAAATCATGGCTTTTGCCTGTGATATACAAGCAAAAGGATAGGGCCCTTGCTCATATCTATTTTGCAGGCAAAACCTTGCAGCCTTCGCATATTCTTTGCTTTTAATTAGCTCCGAGGGAGTCGGTCATTTTCCTGCAGGCTGGGAGGCTTCTCTCCCTCCGCTATAAGGCTGAAGTTCTAATTATCTCTGCTAACAGAGAATTCCCTTCGCAGTTATCACAATGGGAGGGATATTAGCTTTGCTATCCTGACCACAGTATTATTAAGACTTTTGGCCACCCTGGCTTGTGTGGGAGTCTTACTATGAAGATCAACAGACCCAATAGTTCATTTTACTCTCTCCTTACACTTTGCCCATTTATAATTACTTGCATAAATAGTTCATCTCTTTTCGTTTGGGAAATAAGTTTTAAAGAATAGTTTTCCAGTGGTAACATTGTATGCCCTGATATGGCACCTGTGGGTGGACAATGCAGACGTGGTAGTGCTGGTGGGGAATGGTGCAATTCATTCCCGCTTTTTTAATTACTGTGATTGATTTAGCCCTATACAGCTTGGGACCAGGATACCAAAAAGATCGCCTCCAACAGATCACTGCTCTCTGTAGGAGAGGGCATCCTGCAGATACCATCTCATCAGGAGATCCATTCTGTATGATGTCAAAATTGCCCCTTTAGTGTGGTGGCACCTACCCGTGGCAATTCCTTTAAATTACTTACTAGACAGGTGCCATTTCGATTGTCTTTTCAGCAGCTGTTTCCTTTTTTCAACCAGACTTCAAAGAGATCATAGAATCATAGGATAGTAGAGTTGGAAGGGGCCTATAAGGCCATCAAGTCCAACCCCCTGCTCAATGCAGGAATCCAAATCAAAGCATTCCCAACAGATGGCTGTCCAGCTGCCTCTTGAATGCCTCCCATGTCGGAGAGCCCATTATCTCTCTAGGTGATTGGTTCCATTGTCATATGGCTCTAACAGTTAGGAAATTTTGTCCAGCCGAAATCTGGCTTCCTGCAACTTGAGCCCATTATTCCGTGTCCTGCACTCTGGGACAATCGAGAAAAGATCCTGGCCCTCCTCTATGTGACAAGCTTTCATGTACTTGAACAGTGCTATCATATCTCCCCTCAGTCTTCTCTTCTCCAGGCTAAACATGCCCAGTTCTTTCAGTCTCTCCTCATAGGGGTTGGCTTCTACTCCCCTGATCATCCGTGTTGCCCTCCTCTGAACGTGTTCCAGTTTGTCTGCATCCTTCTTGAAGTGCGGAGACCAGAAGGCCTAACCAGTGCTGAATAGAGGGGAACTAATACTTCACGCGATTTGGAAACTAATGTTGATCACATTCTGGAGCCTCGACCAAGCCCTGATTATATGTGAAAAACAAAATGGAATTCATGAATAATATGCCATTTTGCCTGCATTAATGCACTATGTACACATCAAAGTAGGAATAGGCACTGTAATATTTTTAGACAGTAGGGACAAAGCCCTACTCAGCTTGGGACCAGGACACCCCTTGTATACCCAGTCAATCACTGCGCTCTGCAGGTGAGGGCCTCCTGCAAATACCATCTTATCAGGAGGTCCATTTCTCACAACATAGGAAGGGGACCTTTAGTATAGTGGCACCCACCCTTTGGAATTCCCTCCCCTTAAATATTAGATGGGCGCCATCTATGTTGTCTTTTTGGCACCTGCTGAACACATTCCTCTTTCAACAACCTTTTAAGTAGAGACCTTAGCCCAGTCTGCATCTGTGGTGGAATTGCTTTTTAAGATGTTGTTAATGATCTCCGCCATGCCCCTTCCATGATGAGTTTCTGCCAGGCCTTGAAGACCTGGCTCCTGTTCAGGCAGGCTTTTGGGGTTGGCTAGATTTTATCTTCATTGTTTTTAGATTTTTAATGTCTAGGTATTGTATGCCTATTTTGTACGTCGCCCAGAGTGGCTGGCCAGCCAGCCACATGGGCAACTAATAAATTCAATAAATAAATAAATAAATAAATAAAATAAAGCTATGTTTTTTAAAGATGTTTTTAAAGATGTTTTATTTTAACATGTTTTAAAATCTTTTGCTTTTAAGATGTTTTAGAGTGCTTTTAGTGTGTTTGCTGCAATCAGCTCCTTCTGGGAGGAAGGGCAGGATATAAATGTAATAACTAACTAAATAAATAATATTGTTTAACTGGACTGAGGAGGATATTTTGCTGACCAAAAGTCTCTGCTAAAGATACTGTTGATCACAGCTAAAATAGTATGGGCTCTAAAATAGAAAACCCCAAAGTCCCATCCACATGGCAATGGCTATTAGAATGTCTAGATTTGGAGGAAATAACTGACTTGGTTCATTAGACAAATAGAAGCTTTTACAATGCAAAGTTTGCTGAGAGGTGGTTATGTTTTGTAAACTATTGGAATATGTAACATGGAAATACAGGACGTGAAAGAATATTTCTGTAAATCATGAATTATTGATCAAGTTTGAAAATGAAAGAATAAATAAAGGCCAGTCATTATTGATTACTGGAAAAATGTATATTCACCTGTAAATTCTGAATATGTACTTGACTTATAATCACATGTGTGCTCTCAACAACCACATAAAAATGATTTTATCTCCTGGGCCAACCTATTTAGAGTATAGAATTCTCTAGGTTGGAAAGAATTATTATTATTATTATTATTATTATACAATTGAAAGTGTTAATTGTATGACACTTCCCCCCATAAATGTGCTCAAAACAACTCAAAACACAACAGTAAAAACATATCAATAAACCATTACAATAAACCACCTCATGTGCTTGTGTAGTCAGCTGTCAAGTGCTGTTGATGGGCAACTTCAAGGCTCCTGAACTCTCTTCTTCAACACCCCTGGTCCTTTCTTCTTATAGTTCTTGATCCTTAAAATGCAGTTGGACCAAACAGCCTTTCAAACAGAAGACACTTTCAAACAGAGAACCATCTCCTGGTAGCTCTTCAAATTAGAGGAATGTCCTCTGTAAAGTAGGAGAAATGCACACCCTAAACCAGAGTCTGATACGATAAAACTTCTCAGTACAATCAGGTTTTAACAAAAAAATATCACCAGCAGCCAATTCCTCAAAAGTGCCATCTTCAGGAGAATGCAGCAGATGATCTCTAAGATGCCCTACTCCAGTAGGGTCTGGTGGCTCCATGTAAGTGGGGCAGTGGAATCCGCTCTGGGTTTTAGTCCTAACTTTCAAGACGCTGTCCTTGAAAGATCAGATTAAAACCTGGAGCAGATTCCATTGCCTCACTGACTTGGAGCCACCAGCCACCACTGCCCCACTCCCCCTCTCATATTCTGGAGTCATTCTTAAACTGGGTGTGGGGAACCTGAGGGCCTCTAGATGTTGTTGGACACCAATTCCCATCAGCTCCAGCCAGGATGGCCAATAGTCAGGGATGATGGAAACTGGAGTCCCTACAACATCTGGAGGACCACAGGTTCCCCTTCCCTGTCTATAAGGCTCCATCAGGGGAGAGGTATGGTGTTCAGTCTCTTTCCTGTGCATAACAACATAAAAAGCCTGCTAGATCAGGCCAGTGGCCCATTTAGTCCAGCATCCCGTTCTCCCAGTGGCGAACCAGATGCCCTGTGTTCTGGGTGATCCTCATCTAGAGAAGGGTAAAGACTACATGGTCTGAGGAAGCCAGGGTAGCACCACCTGTAAGGCATAGGGATCAGTGCAGTGGATTACTACTCTCTCACACAAATAAGTTCATTTCCCCAGCAGGCTCAACTTCAGCCGTTGGAAAACCATGGAGCTCAATGGATGGTGATGTGAGGAGCCTGCTTTGTCTTCCTAATGCAAATTCTTTGAGAGATTTGAAATCACCTCAGGACTTGAAGCATTTCAGCACGTATCTTCTGTTTACTAATATCTTGCCTTTGGGACCAACGCCATAGTTCTTTTGGCAATCCTCCGTGCATCTCTAGAGATGCCTGCCTGACACTCGGAAAATCACTGTCTTGGACTGATAGGCTATGACATCACTTAAACAGCAAAGTTGTTCCGAAGCAGCTCATCTGTCCAGAGGGAAATGGAAGTACGCTCCATCCATCAATTGCCAAGGAACTGTCTCCTGGCCCACATCTCTTTCCACAGAGGGATGGGGGTTAAGCTGTGTGGCGCCTAAGCCCATGACCTCTACTAAACCATTCCATGTGCCTCTTCCCCCCACCCTCTAGATTTCTCTTTCCCTCTCGTACATGCTTCAGCTGTTCCTCCTAGTACATTAGAGGGACGGCTGTCTTTATTAGTCACCAATAATGCTCTAATACATTCTTTCTCCTATTACCTCAGACACTAATTTGGTGAAATTGGATACTGACAGTACATTGATGTTGTTAAGGTTAATGACCCAGAGATTTACAAGGAAAGTCGCATTAGAAGTCAAATTGATTGTAATAATTGTTTCACTGAACAGTGTCAACATTAAGTACAGTGTGTTGTTCCATGTTATCCTGAAGAGGCTACTTGACTGTCCATTAGCTAGCAACCTTTTGGGGGTGGAGAAATTGCTTTGGAAAATGGCAGCATAGCCCAGTGAGAACAACCTTTGAGGATGAGCAGCACCATTAAGACTGCATCACCCATCACTGTCGGCAAAAATGGACACATCAAAGCATATGGCTCCAGAATATAAGAAGTTCACATGTGTGGTAGCAGGCTGCCCCAGGACAAGAGGGTCTCGTTCTTCCAGCGTTTCAAAACTAGGGCTCACTTTTCATTTGTTCCAGCAGAGGAACTACTTTTATTCGATGATGATGATCATCATCATCAGTGCTTTTTTGGTAAAAAAAAAAAAAGAGGTTTCGGTACTCATATCTTGATAAAAGCACCATGGGTGCGAACAAAAATGCTTGCCATGGGCAGCAAACAAAGAGGTACTCTTTATCAGTGTGTACTGTCACAAAAAAACACTTGTTGTTGTTGTTGTTGTTGTTGTTGTGTTCTTGTTGTGTTCTTGTTGTGTTGTTGTTGTTATTATTACCCATCCTTCACCCTGAGGTCCCAGGGTGGGTTGCAATAGTTTAAAATACATAATTAAAAACAATGAAAAACATCTTACAATCACAAACATTTTAGAAAATGGATGGATCCTAAAAATACAAATTTCAGGTCTCAAAGGCCAGGGTAAATAGCACATCTTCAGCATTTGCTGAAAACGGTATCGTTTTGTCAGACGAACCTCCGGCAGGAGGGAGGCCCACAATTTAGGGGCTGCCACAAAGAATGCCATCTCCCAGGACACAGACAGACACACAAATTGAGGGCAGTACAACTACCAAGAAGGCCCAGTTTGTTACAAGCATAGCTAAGTCAGACCTCGTTGTGAATGCCAATGACATCAGTCAGAGGTAGGGATGGGAGGATCTGTTGATTTCTGTTCTCTCAATTTCTCTTTTTCTCCCAATCTTAAATTCAGTTCTCCACATTTCTTCAGAAATCTTTTTTAAAAAAACACCTTATGTAACTCTTCAGCATTTTAGTGCCAATTTAACTAACATTTTCCAAAAGTATTTAACATTTTTGTCTGCAGTTTTAACTCATGTACACATTTTTGCAAGCAATTTCTCTTCGTATAATGCATTTTGTACACTATTTTCACTCACATATCCAGTTATGTGTACACTTTCCCCTAACAGATGCATTTGGGTAAACATTAGCTAGTTGGAGAACCGCACTGCAAAATTTGCATAAGTGCAAATTTCAAAGGATGGCTGTGTTTCAGTTTTCTCGTCGTTTCAGGAAATGCAGATTTGATAGATTTGGCTTGAAAAGCGAACTGAATCAAATTCCTCCCCCATGCCTAACAGTGACCAAAAGAGCATAAAGATACAAGAAGCAACAGCATTGGTGCAGCACAGGGATGAGGAACCCTTGGCCCTCCACATGTCGCTGACTCCAGCTCCCATCAGCCTTGGGCAGAATAGCCAATGGTCAGGGATGATGGGAGTTGTAGTCCAACAACATGTGGAGGGCTACGGGTTCCCTATCCCTGGTGCTGGGAGAAAAGTGATGAGTATTTTTCCCCCCTCTTCTCTCTAGGTGCATGACCCTTTCTGTTCTCACTGCCATGGCTCTCTACCGGGAGACAAGCATGTTTTTCAGGGCCAGCAGAGGCATGCAGAGAGAGCTAAGGATTATTGAACCAATGAAGCTGAGTCAGGCCACTGGTCCTTCTAGCTCAGTATTGTCTCCACCAGCCTTCCTCAACTTGGTAACGATCAGAATATTGCTGAGATACAACTCCCATCATCCCCATTGACGGTGCTGCCTGCCGCTCATGGAAGTTCAAGTCCAACAACATCTTGACTGGAAGGCATCGGGTTGGAGCAGGCAGGTCTACATTGACTGCAGTGGCTCTCCAGGGTGTCAGACAGGGTTCACCATCTCTGACTGGAGATGCTGAGGACTGGACCTGGGACTTCCTGCATGCAAAGGAGATGCTCTATGTGATATCCCTGTATATATATAATACTGTAAATATGGTAAGTGTGGGTTTATTAGAGTATATGTGGTAAGTAGACTGAGTGAGAGGGGGGAATACATGGGTTGGAATGTTGATGAGCGTTGTATTATGATTGGCTGAGTGCTTGAGTGTCTGAAGGTATAAATGAGAGGATGACAGTGGAGAGGTGGTTCGGTTGGTTGGGTTTTTGTGAGGCTTTGAGAGGGTTGTTGGGTGGATTGGCGGGTAGTGAGGCAGGTTATTGACGACTAGAAACATAAAGAGTAATGCATATTATGTAACCACATGCTTGTTGACAATACCTTTAAGTAATCTTGTTATTCCCTGTGTATATAAATAAATATTTCTTGGTTTACCTAACATCCGATCCTTGGCTGGGTTTACACAGACCAGAAGGGTGGGCAGGGCATATACCAAGGTTGGGAAACAGTATCAATGGTGGCAGCGGTGAAGAGACAGTGTATCATCACCAGGTATCCAGAGCAACCCAGGGCTGTAATCTTTATAGGCACAAAGAAAGAGAGGGATTGAGGCCTGTAAGTGCACCCAGACACAAAGTAACAATAAGCCAGGAGGAGACAAAGGCACAGCCTCAAGGCGTTATTGTTTACAGAGAGTGTCTGGTGGTGCTGCCTAGCAGCGGGATCTTGTGAGATCTTTGCTAGAGCCGGTGAGAGAACTATTTTGAGAGCATGACCCTGAGGTGGGACTGTGACAAGGCGGTGACCACCAGGTGGGGTCCTGACACTCTACCACTGAGCTATGCTCTTTAATATCTATATGAAGCCGTTGGGTGCAGTCATCCGGAGTTTTGGAGTGCGTTGTCATCAGTACGCTGATGACACGCAGCTCTACTTCTCCTTTTCATCTTCTTCAGGTGAGGCGGTCGATGTGCTGAACCGTTGTCTGGACGCAACAATGGACTGGATGAGAACTAACAAACTGAGACTCAATCCGGATAAGACTGAGATGCTGCTGGTGGATGGTTTCTCTGGTCAGATGGTGGATACATACCCTGTCCTGGACGGGGTTACACTCCCCCTAAAGGATCAGGTTTGTAGTTTGGGAGTCGTTTTAGACTCTTCCCTATCACTCGAGGCCCATGTAGCCTCGGTGGAACGGAATGCGTTTTACCAACTTCGGTTGGTAGCCCAGCTACGTCCCTATCTGAGTAAGGAGGACCTTACATCAGTGATTCATCCTCTGGTAACCTCACGTTTGGACTACTGCAACGCGCTCTACGTAGGGCTACCTCTGAAGACGGTTCGGAAGCTACAGCTAGTGCAAAATATGGCACCAGACTGCTAACAAGAACTAAGTGGTCTGAGCATATAACACCTGTACTGGCTCGCCTGCACTGGCTTCCAATATGCTACCGGGCCAGATTCAAAGTGTTGGTATTAACCTACAAAGCCTTATACGGCGCGGGACCACAATACCTGCAGGAATGCCTCTCCCGTTATGAACCGGCTCGTACACTACGGTTTACTACGAAGGCCCTCCTCCGGGTCCCGACCCATAGGGAGGCCTGGAGGGTAGTAACAAGATCTAGGGCCTTCTCAGTGGTGGCCCCCGAATTGTGGAATAGTCTCCCCGAGGAGGTACGCCTGGCACCGACACTATTATCTTTTTGGCGCCAGGTTAAAACCTTTCTCTTCTCTGAGGCATTTTAATCTAAGTTATTTATGTAAATGTTGTAATTGGTATTTTAGATGATGTACTTTTTTATTTGTTATATTGATCTTGTAATTTTATTATTGTATATGTTTCTATGTTTGCCACCCAGACAGCTGTTTGCTAGTCGGGCGGGATATAAGCTGAATAAAATAAATAAATAAATGGCCCTTTCCCTGTAAATAAAGCAAGCTTCCAGTTCTCATAGTTCTGCATAGAGAGCTGAAATACATAGGAACAGATGAATCTGCCTTACACAGTATGAGACCCCTGATCCATTTGGTCGGCATTCTCTACACTGACTGGCATTGGCTCTCCTGCTGGGGGCTGGACCTGTGGCCTTCTGCAGGCTCTCTACCATGCAGCTACAGGCCCATCTGTATAATCCAAGAAGAAGAATTCCAGGGCTTGTAACTTGCTTCTTTTCAAGCTCAAATCCAAAAGTCCAAGCTCAGAAAAATTTCACCTGCATCTCAAACAGAACTAAAAAGTCAGGTCTTGTACTTCTCTAGCATCAAGATATCTGTTAACTTTCATCTGAGTCTTCATTGGCCAACTCACCACCCACCCTCTCCTCAGCAAGCTTGATGTGCTGATGTTCCAGTGCCCTCAAGCGAATTGTGCACATCTGATGTCTTTCCTCCGTTTCTTCTTTTCTGCAGTGAACCATGGGTGCCTCTTAATGCTGCTGCAGCCACTAACACAAACGGGGGAGAAGTGCACAGATTGCACCATCTGGAACACTTCCCCAGGAATGTACGTTATTGGCTCTGTGCACTCTGAACCAGCCTTGTCAAAAAACAGACTCATGTACTTGCATGTCTTGGAGATGCAGCTTGGTATCTCCTTAGCTGAACTTTTTGAGTTTTTATTAAAAAGTAATTAGAGGCAAGGAAATGCTGGTCCAGTCAGCCTGCTTGGTTTTAACATGCAGCAAGCCTAATGAGGAGAGGAGAGTCTCAAAGGGAAAGCACTGTGAATAAATAACATCAGTGCTCAGAGTAGTTTGTTCTGTCCAGGAGAGGGGGGAAAAAACTCAAGGAAAGAGATTTGCCATAGACTGGTGCTTTGTGCACTGTGGGATCTGAGCCACCCACTGCTGATAAAACAACACATTAGAACTACACACTGAAAGCATGGTACAACGCTCGCAGCATAAGACTGCTGGCAGAATGATGGTTGGTCTCTTATATGGGCTTCTGAGCCTGCCATTCTGAGCTCAGCAGAAATGGGTCTTCCAGGTGCCTTATCTGCCTAGTGCTATTCTAAGCCCCACAATCGCCAGTCCAATTTTCCCACATATGCCTGCCTTCCTGCAGCAGTTGAGGGGGATGTCTCCCTCTATGCACTGTAAAATCTACCTTTTACACATGTACAGAGACTATTGAGCACATCCCAACCTTTATGTGCAATATTTTCTTCCACAGCCTGGGGACACCACAGCATCCCACCCTTATCTGTGGGTGAACCTGGAGTAGTGTAGTGGCAAATTCAGAAGTGAAGGGTCCCTTCATGATACACACCACACCCCCTCACAGCCATGCCCCTTTTCCACTTTCCCTCATCAGCCTTGCTCTCCCTTTGCTTCACAAGTCCACGCTCCACTACAACAGACAACCCTAGGGTCCAATCAGCATGAAAGAAAAAGCTGTCTGTTAGCTACTGAAAAGAGTCTTCTCAGTGGCTGACTCACCTCCTTTCACTCTGATTGGCTCCAATCAGCACAAAAGGACCCTCACTATCACTAGAAGCTAAAACGATGAAACCGAGGTTATCATACTTTGGGCATATAATGAGAAGACATGATTCACTAGAAAAGACAACAATGCTGGGAAAAACAGAAAGGAGTAGAAAAAGAGGAAGACAAGCAAGAGATGGATTGACTCCATAAAGGAAGCCACAGACCTAAACTTACAAGATCTGAACAGGGTGCTTTACAACAGATGCTCTTGGAGGTCGCTGATTTATAGGGTTGCCGTAAGTCGTAATTGACTTGAAGGAACATAACACACACACAACAGTTGAATCTGAAACTGCAGTTTGATGTAAAATTGGATGGATTACAATATGTTGCTAATTAAGCAATGAATCTAGCTTTTGGAAAAAACAAACTTGGCCTGCCTAATATGCATGTTTTCAGCCTGGTATGCTTAAATCATCCCACTTAAAGAAGGGTGGACATGGTCAATTAAAAACATAGAGCACACCTAGAAATTTGCTAGAATATATTTCATCTCCCACTGTGTTATCTTGTGCAAACTGAGACACTCGTCATGTCCACTGGAGACTGTTCTGCAGAATAGTCAGTGCCATTATTCCACATTTGTTTTTGGAGTTTTTAAAGTGTAAATTATGCAAAGTGTTGCTGTATTTCACATATTCATAAAAAAAGAAGCAAAGGAAAATACTTCACTAAAATTGCAAAGTAAATTGTAAAGTAAATCAAACATATTTAAAGTAACTATCTGAGCTATATCAACTGTTTTAATATAGTTGCTTCCTCCCTGCTAAAACAAGATCAGCACAACACATCTCTTGTTTCTGTTATTTTGGCTGATTGCAGGTGTTGCCACCACTCACCATATGCTCAGAGGCACATGTTACCAAATTCTTTCAAGTTACACAGGAAGTGGATTGGACTGTGAAAGACCAACCCAAAAGCCAGACTCACACCTGTTTGGCTTGGCTAATCAGTTGGCCGCACCCATGCCAGACCTTTATTTCACTGTAGACAGTCATGGCTTCCCCCAAAGAATCCTGGGAAGTGGAGTAGGTGAAGGGTGCTGACAATTGCTAGGAGACCTCTATTCTCCTGACAGAGTCAGAGTGGTTTAACAGTCTTCTGGGGATTGTACTCTGTGAGGAAAATAGGGCCTCTCCTAGCAACTGTCAGCATCCTTCAGCCACCTGATTAGTCATGCCAAGCAGCTGTGAGCCTGGCTTTTAGAACACTGCAGTTGGTTCTTACTGAGCATGCCCAACAGTTTAATAGACTTCAATGTTAAAATTCTTAAATTAAAAATCAGCCATGCAGTTTTTTGACTTTTAAACTGCAGAAGATGAAAGTCAGAGTATGGGGCAAAGTCAGTAATAGAATTACAGGTATCCTGTGAACATGGTTGATTTTAATTAATTTCAACAAATTATGAGACCACTGACAGAAAAAAGTCCAACAGAGATCTGCATTTTTTTCTCTTGTTTTACCCTTTGAACTCTTGATTCTCTCTGATTGTTTTGGATATCACCTTGAAAATTTAGAGGGTTGTTAAGCAAATGTTTCTGAGTTCAGGACTATAAGTTTTGTAAGGTTTTGTTTTGAAACGAGCTTGCTTGCTTGTTTGCTTGTTTATTATTTGATTTATATCCCGCCCTTCCTCCCAGCAGGAGCCCAGGGCAGCAAGCATCAGAATGGCATGGGGGTATTTTCAATTTAACATTGCAGAATGTGAATAATCCATGCTGGCTATAATATACAGCCACTCTCATGGCTCTATAATACATGACAATTCCACTTACCCTAATGGCCCAGGTGGAAACATCCCAATGTAGGCGACAAACAAGATGTTCAGAAAAGCGAGAAGAACTTTGGTTAGGTGAGCAATTCAGTTTACGCTTTGACCTCACAAAGTGAAGAATGATAAAGTGAGTGAGTGTAGAAGTGCCATAGCTCAGTAGCAGAGTATCATCTTTGCACGCAGATGGAACCATATTCAGTCCCTGTCATCTCCAGGGATGTCCCCCAGTCTGAAACCCTAGACAGCTGCTGCCAGTCAGTGTAAACAATACTGAGCTCAATATAAGGTAGCTTCCTATGGTCATATTTTCATAGCAAAACACCCCCTATATGTTTCACATCAAATTTGCTCCAAGTTCCCATCTCAATACAAGTTGGGGGGTTAAACCCAAGAACTTCAGAGACCAAAGCTGGGAGGACCTTGCCTGATGAAATCCTGTTACATATGAGCACCTGTCTGGGAACCAATGAAGAACAAGAGCACAACACCTGTATTGCTAGTACACCGGAAGTATGAAGCATCTTCATTGGTTAAGCCAGGTGTAAACACCAAGATTCTGGACACTGGGCGTCATTGGCCGGTCAATAGCATCTGTGCTTTTTGTTTCTAGATTCTCACCTTGAGATCCCAGCTCCTTGCTCACAGTTTGCACCCTGATTTTTTCCTTATTCCCACTTGCATCAACTGCTCCAGTTTTTAGTCTGGCTTATACACCCTCCACCTATTGAAAGCCAATATGGTGTAGTGATTAGAGTATTAGATTAAGGAAGATCCAGGTTCAAATCACTGCTCCGCTCTAAAGCTAACTAGGTGACCTTGGGCAAGTCACTGCCTCCCAACCTAACTAACCTCACAGGATTGTTGTGAGGTAAATTCTTAGCAATACCTTGCCATTAGTTTACAGTGCTGTGGCTTACATAAATCTCACCAGCAGCCTGCTTGTGACCCTAGGCTTCCCTTGTCAGTCGCTTGTGGAGTCAAAATGATTTTCATCAACCAATGATCTCCTAAGGGAAGGGATTTGGGAAAGGAAGAGAAAGATGGTGGACATGATGCCTGAATAAAGAGATGAGAAAGGAACCTGGAACTGAAGGAAGGAAGGAATTGATGCTGAGTCCTTTCTTCCTAGAGGGGCATCTCAGGGCATGGACTGAAGGCAACCTGATGTGACTTCCATTTGCTAGACTTCCAGAGTGCCGCAGTAGGACAATCTAGCAGGGGAGGGGGGAGAACATTCTAAAAACAGCCTTCCTGTAGGTTGTTGGTTTACAGTTCAAAATGTTAATCCTCCAGTGCTGAGGGATGCCCTGTCTCTGAATTAACCACAGCAGTGCATGTAAAATCCAACCAAGCACATTGTGGGAGAGGTGAGAATGGAATGTGTGCATGGCAGGCAAAGTGAGTCGTCCCTCCATTCAAAGCACAGGAGAATGTCTCGACCCAATAAAAAGATGGACCTGGAGGTTGAGGATACCCTGACCCTGGCCATGCTGGCTGGAGCTGATGGGAGTGGGAGCCAACAGTGTCTGAAGAGCCACAGGTTCCTCATACCTGCTGTGAGCCTTCTGAGGACCTGGGAACTTAGAAATCGGCCTTATACCAACTCAGACAATTGGGTCCATCTATCTTAGTACTGTCTACACTGAAAGGCAGTGGCTCCCCAGTCTCTCCCAGTCCTACCTGGAAATGCCATGGATAGAACCTGGGCACTCTGGCATGCAAAACAGATGTTCTATCAATGAGCGACATCCCTTCTCCCAAAGTGAATGCATTGCTTTGATCCACTGTTCCCTGGTGTGATAGACCACTGCCCTGGCCTCTTCCTATATAAATGCCCCCTTCCTGTTAGCAGACCGTTCCTTTGAGCCAAAGCAACGGCTATATGCATCTCACCAACTCTAGTCCGGGGGTAGTCAACATGGAGCCCACCAGGTGTTGTCAGGGATGGAACACTGTTTGGCTGCTTCACTCCCAGAACAGTCTCCATCAGCAGCTGTTCCACTGGCTATCCTGTAGAGCCAAAGACCTGCATAATGTATAGAGCCCATGGCACGAGAAAGGCGGTGTGAGATATTACCCTCTCGAGCATGTCAGCAAATCAGTTCAAATCCTGCCACCTGTCCACACAATTCCCATCTCAACTGAGAACCTCACATGTCACTTAATGGGATTAGTCTCCACATCCACATGGAACAGAGATCCCTGCTTTATTTATTTATTTAAAATATTTCTATCCTTCTCTTCTACCTTATATTAGGGCACTCTGGGCGGCTTACAATAAAATTGAACATGTACATGATACAATTGTACACAATAAAGATCACAAAAACATTAAAATAAATTAAAATACATAAAATGCAATTAAAATACATAAAATAAAATATATACATATATATCTGTCCTGGATGGGGTTGCACTCCCCCTGAAAGAGCAGGTTCGTAGCTTGGGGGTTCTCCTAGAATCATCTCTGTCACTTGAGGCTCAGGTAGCCTCGGTGGCACGGAGTGCCTTCTACCAACTTTGGTTGGTGGCCCAACTACGTCCCTATCTGGACAGGGATAACCTGGCTTCAGTTGTCCATGCTCTGGTAACCTCCAAATTAGATTACTGCAATGCACTCTACGTGGGGCTGCCTTTGAAGATGGTTCGGAAACTGCAGCTTGTGCAAAATGCAGCAGCCAGATTGGTAACAGGGACCAGACGGTCCGAACATATAAAACCTATTCTGGCCCGCTTGCACTGGCTGCTTGTATGTTTCCAAGCTCGATTCAAGGTGCTTGTTTTGACCTATAAAGCCTTACACGGCTTGGGACCACAATACCTGATGGAACACCTCTCCCGATACAAACCCACCCGTACACTACGTTCAAGATCAAAGGCCCTCCTCCAGGTGCCTACTCCAAGAGAAGCTCGGAGGATGGCAACAAGGGAGAGGGCCTTCTCAGTGGTGGCCCCCAAATTATGGAATGATGTATTTGACGAGGTGCGCCTGGCACCAACACTGTTATCTTTTCGGCGCCATGTCAAGACTTTCCTCTTCTCCCAGGCATTTTAGCATGTGTTTTATACTGTTTAAATTTTTTAACTGTGTTTTAAATTGTTTTTATAAGATCTGTTTTAAATTGTATTTGTTTTAATGTTTTTAGTTTCTGTAAACCGCCCAGAGAGCTTCGGCTATGGGGCAGTATACAAATATAATTAAATAAATAACTGAATAAATAAATAAAGGAAGTGGTACTGAAGGGACTACAGAGGTAAAAATTAACATAGAAGGAATGAAATCACTGTCAGGCTCTACCCTCAGTCCCTCCCAAAGGCTCTCTGGAAGAACAAGATGGTTTCCAAAAGTCTCTGGAAAACCATCAGGGAGGGAGCGGAGTGGGCTTCTTGGGGTATGGTATTCCAAAGCTTGGGGGCACAGCTGGAAAGGGTCTCTCCCACGTGCCTGTCAGTCTAACATCTTTCATTCCAGGCACACAGAGGAGACCAGAGGCAGATGATCTTAAATCTCGGGCAGATACATACGGGCTTTAGGGCAACCGCCCTCCCCCATCATTTGGTAAGCGAGATTGCTGGTGTCGATGCCCCCAGACACCTGCTCCTCCCCCATGTTCAAGCAGCCAAGCAAAGGCCAGGCTCATGGCGCACGGCCAACTGGAGGGTCATGCAGTTGCTTTGGCCAGGGGTTGCCAAAGTTCATTCAGGCGGTCTGTGGTACGTCTGTGAAGGGAACTTACAATGGACTTCTATGGAATTCAAATTGCAATACAATAAAACACAAGAGGGGGGGAAAGAAGCAATCAAATACAATTTAAAACCATACAGCATCTAGCATTGTTATTGCTACAAAAGGCAGAAATATCATTAAATGGTCCACCAAGAGCCTCAGCAATTTTCAGGTGGTTTCGGGGGGGGGAGTTTTGGAAACTGCAAGCTTTGACCTGCCTCCCTCTAGCCCACATTTCATTTCCCAATGATTTTGTGGGTAATTGTACAGAGCTGAATAATGTTGTAAAGGGTTGTTAAACGGAGGGATTCCTTGTTGGTTCTTCTTGATATTTTGATGTCTAGAATTCATGTTTTAATTTGTGTTACATTATTGGAATTTTGATTTTACTTGTTACAAGTTTTATAAGCTGCTTTAAGAAGGTATTGTTCAGTAACTTGGGTGAGGGTGGGATATCTAATAATTCTAAAATGACAAATAACTGATTCTAACCCCACTTAGCCATGATAAGAGATGCAGGAGAAATTTGATTCAGTCTGCATTTAAAGGTGAACCTAATTTGCACTTTCCAAATGAATATGCGAACCAACACACAGCCATCCTTTGAAATTTGCACTTCTCTGAATTTTGCAGTGCAGTTCTCCAGCCAAGTAACGTGTACAGAACGCGAATACTAAGCTAAAGTGTGCATATAAATGTGAAAATAGCATACAATAGCATTGCGAATATGCGCATGTTGGGCAAAAATTGCATACAAAAATGTGTATTTTAGAAGAAATTTGCAGTAAAATGCTGATGAATCACAAGCTGATGTGGAAATGTGAACTGAACTTCAGGTTGGAAAAATGAGAAACTGAGGAAAACAAAAATGGATGGATTTGCCCATCCCTACCTGGGAGTAAGCCCCATTGAATTCAATAGGTGTTACCTCTGAGTACTCGCACACATATATTGATCATTCATGGAGGAACACTGTGATTAGCAAGCCAAATATAATTCACATCATTAATCAGCCGTCTTGAACCTGGTGGACTCCAACTCCCTGACCAATGCTCCGGAGCTGTAGTCTAAAACATCTGGAAGGCACTAGATTAGGAAGTCTGATTTAGAGGGCATTCCTGTGGGGATCTCTCTATTTTATTCTTTTTATTCTTATTGATTCCATTGTATCTCTGAATTTCAAGAGCTCAGTAAACAAACAAACAAAAAGGAATGCTAATTGCATTGTGTGTGCAAATTAGCTTTTGCAACAGGCATTCCCCCCCCCCTCTTCCCCATGGGAAAAGTATATTCGGTGAACATTTGGGTCACAGAAAGGGAACCAACTTGCTGATTTTAATGACAGAGCTCAGCATGTTCTTCTGGCAGCACTGAATGACTTGGGCCCCAGAACTGTCACGGCTGTTAAATGTTACATGTTGCAAATTGAGACGTTAAGGAGCGTGGGCTTGAGGGTGATGCCAGCATTGCCAAGTGTGAACCAGGATGATTAATGTCGTTTGCTTCTGACTTTTTGATGATTCCATTAATTAAGACTCTCTATGTGTATATGTGTGTGTTGGTTATGGCTGTAACAAAAATGTTACTGGAGCCATGGAGCTTTCAAACAAAAAGAGCAGCCCCATCTTTATTTATTTTTATATCACACCTTTCCTCCAATGAGCTAAGGATGGCAAAGACAGGTCTCCTTCTCCTCTCTCAGAGCTGCTGCCAATCAGTGCAGACAATACTGAGCTAGATGGCCTGGCATTCTGCCATGGTATAAGGCAGCTTCCTATGTTCATAATCAAGAAATGCTTCATTTTCAGGGATATACAAATATGGGGAATGAACCTCAGACGCATTTTCCATTTAGACTTGAAGCACAGCAGGTCTTGGGTACCTGGGGTTTCTCAGCGGGGACTTTCACCTGCAATGAACAGGCTCACACTCTCTCCAAATGGTCAGAATCACCAGATGGGTCCCCCCAAACCCCCATAACAGTGTCAGTCTGTTGCAAAGAAAAGAAAGAAAGAAAAAGACACAGAAAAAGAATGATCTGTATTTCCAAAAAAGAAACAAAAAAGTATAGCCTTCTTCTCTGGCTCAGATGTGCATTTCTCCCCTTTATTGTTTGGCTTTTGGGGTCAGAGGCTAAAGAAAATAAACAATTGAAGAAGACAACAATTGAAATAATGGTTGTTTTCTTTGGAACAATTGCCTCTGATGCTCCTGGCAGTTTGAGGCTATGCTCTTTTCTCCAGGTTAACCTTTTCTGTGCAGCACTTGTTGCTATTGGGAACCTCTTAAAAGAGTAGCTGGGCGAAAAAGGTCTTTTTGCTGCTGGTTTATGTACTAGCGGCAGAGAAGATTTCCACAGCAAGAGGATCAGGCAGCTACACAATCAGAGCCCAAAAGAAAAGATCCCCAAAAGGTGCTGCTGTGTTGTGTATTCTTAGTCCTCATTCCCTCCCTAAACTACAACCAAAGAACATGAAAGTGTTACCTTCTTGACCATCTTTGTCTCTTCCTTCTGCCTGCCCAGTGTTGATTGCTAAATTGGAAGGTCCTTGGGGCAGGGGACCTCACTGTTACTTTGGAAAACAAGGGTAACCAATGTGATGCCCTCCAGGTTTTTTGGACAACAACTCCCATCCTTCCTGACTATTGGCCATGTTGGCTAGGTCTAATGGGAGATGGAGTCCGACAACATTTGGAAGGGCTCCTGCTGGGATGAAGGGCGGGATATAAATCAAATAATAAATAAAATCACATTGGCTATCCCTTTTTAAAAATATTTTTAACTCAAAACCTTTCTTTTTTCTTTTTGTACAGATAACATTAATACAAATAATATTGTATTAATTGTAATAATATCAATATTGTACAAGTACAATATTAAGTGCATAAAATGTATACATTTTACAAAAGCTATAAACTTTATAAAATGCAAAACAGAAATAAAAAACATTAAATATAACACTATAATGCAGACAAATTTATACTCAAAAATTTTGAAACTATGGCATTTAAAGTTTACTTACATTAATATTTGCAGTTATATTTATTTATTCCATCTCCCTCTCCAGACTTCTGTCCACTTGACTGTGGACCTAGAATGGTGGTATCGGACAGAAAGTGGGATTGGATGAAGGAGGTATGAAAACTGGAGGGAGAAATATCAATAATTTAAGATATGCAGACAATACCATAATGCTACCAGAAACCAGTAATGATTTGAAATGAATGCTGATGAAAGTTAAAGAGGAAAGCACAAAAGCAGGACTACAGCTCAACGGCAAGAAGACTAAAGTAATGACAGCAGAAGATTTATGTAACTTTAAAGATGACAACGAGGACATTGAACTTGTCAAGGATTATCAATACCTTGGCACAGTCATTAACCAAAATGGGGACAATAGTCAAGAAACAACAAAAAGGGGTTTTTCAGATATGTTCGAAGCAAGAGAAAGACCAAGGAAACGGTGGGACTGCTGCTCAATGAGGATGGCAAAATGTTGACAGATAACAAGGAAAAGGCAGAACTGCTCAACGCCTATTTTGCCTCCGTTTTATCCCCAAAAGGGAACAGTGTGCAACCTTGCATCAGTAGCAACCTCAGTAAGGGGTTGGGATTGCAGTTCAAGATTGATAAGGAGATAGTCAGGAAATACCTAGTTAACCTAAATGAGTTCAAATCTCCAGGGCCTGATGAACTGCATCCCAGAGTATTGAAGGAACTTGCTGATGTGCTCTCGGAACCTCTTGCCATCATCTTTGAGAAATCCTGGAGAACGGGAGAGGTGCCGGAGGATTGGAGACGGGCAAACGTCGTCCCACTCTTTAAAAAGGGTAAAAAAGAAGATCCGGGGAATTACAGGCTGGTCAGTCTGACTTCAATACCGGGAAAGATATTAGAACAGATAATAAAAGAGTCCATTGGCAACTATCTAGATGACAATGCTGTGATTGGTAGGAGGCAGCATGGGTTTGTCAAGAAAAAATCCTGTCAAACTAATCTCATCTCTTTTTTTGATCGGGTCACTAGCTTAGTAGATGGCGGAAATGCTGTAGATGTCGTCTATCTAGATTTCAGCAAAGCGTTTGACAAAGTCCCCACGACCTTTTGATTAGCAAACTGGTCAAATGCGGACTAGATGGAAATACTGCCAGGTGGATTCACAACTGGTTGGAAAACCGTACTCAAAGAGTGGTCGTCGGTGGCTCTGCTTCGGACTGGAAGGAGGTTTCGAGTGGAGTGCCACAGGGTTCTGTCCTGGGGCTGATACTCTTCAACATTTTTATCAATGACTTAGATGACGGGGTGGAGGAAAGCCTTATGAGTTTGCGGATGATACAAAACTGGGAGGGATAGCTAACACAATGGAAGACAGGAATAAAATCCAAAGGGACCTGGATAGACTAGAAAATTGGGCTGAAATTAATAAAATGACATTCAATAAAGACAAATGCAAGATTCTGCATTTAGGCCACAAAAACAAAATGCACGGGTACAGGATGGGAAATACCCAGCTTAGCAGTAGTGCATGTGAGAAGGACCTTGGAAGTGTAGTGGATCGTAAGTTGAACATGACCCAGCAGTGTGATGCTGCAGCAAAAAAGGCAAATGTGGTTTTGGGCTGCATAAACAGAGCTATAGTTTCCAGGTCGAGGGAAGTAATAGTCCCACTATATTCTGCATTAGTCAGGCCTCATCTGGAATACTGCGTTCAGTTCTGGGCGCCTCATTTTAAGAAAGATATAGACAAGTTGGAGCAGGTTCAGAAGAGGGCGACGAGGATGATAGCCGGTATGGAGAACAAGTCTTATGAGGAAAGGTTGAAGGAACTTGGCATGTTCAGTCTGGTGAAGAGAAGGCTGAGGGGTGACATGATTGCACTCTTTAAGTACCTGAAGGGCTGTCACATAGAGGAGGGTACAGATTTGTTCTCTGCTGCCCCAGAGGGTAGGACTAGGTCTAATGGTTTTAAGTTGCAGGAGCGTAGATTCAGATTGGACATTAGAAGGAACTTCTTGACAGTAAGGGCAGTTCGGCAATGGAACTGACTGCCTAGGGAGGTGGTGGAATCCCCTTCGCTGGATGTCTTCAAGCAGAGGCTGGACAGCTATCTGCGGGAGATGCTCTAGCTGTGGATTTCCTGCTGTGAGCAGGGGGTTGGACTTGATGGCCTACAAGGCCCCTTCCAACTCTATGATTTTATGATTCTATGAAATCAGAAGAAAACTAGGACTGAGAAGGGCAGTAATGAGAGAACTAGAAAAGGTTCTCAAACAAAGATGTATCACTGAACACTAAAGTCAAGATCATCCAGACCATGGCATTCCTGATCTCTATGTATGGACATGGAAGTTGGACGGTGAAAAAAGCGGATAAGAGAAAAATCAACTCATTTGAAATGTGATGTTGGAGGAGAGCTTTGCGCATACCATGGACAGCGAAATAATTGGGTGTTAGAACAAATTAAACCAGAACTATCGTTAGAAGCTAAAACGATGAAACTGAGGTTATCATACTTTGGACACATCATAAGACATGATTCACTAGAAAAGACCATAATGCTGGGAAAAACAGAAGGGAGTAGAAAAAGAGGAAGGCCAAACAAGAGATGGATTGATTCCATAAAGGAAGCCACAGACCTGATCTTACAAGATCTGAACAGGGTGGTTTATAACAGATGCTATTGGAGGTCACTCATTCATAGGGTTGCCATAAGTCGTAAATGACTTGAAGGCACATAACAACAACAATCACAACTGATTAGGGATTCTGCCTGTTTACCACCCCCCTCACTGCCCTGCAGTCTTCCTGCTTGAGCTGACAAAGATGGTATTGGAAGTCCAATCCAAACTCAATGGGGGAACCTTGTATATCTTTAGCGGTCTTTTTTTGAAATGAAAAAATTCTTATGGTGTTGCATCATGTTGCATGGTGTAGAAGAGTGGGGGGGGGGAACAGGAGGCAACACACAGTTTTACAGAGTATCAGAACACCGGGGTAATGAATGGGTATTCCTTTCTCTGGTAAGTGAATGAGGTAATAATAAGGCTTTCAAGTTTGTCATGGATGAAGGCACAGAAATGAGGGAAATAATCAAACAAAAGCTAGATTTTTTTTCTTTGATTGGGTTCCCACTTCATGCTAGCAGTTTAAACCTTAGAATCATAGAACAGTAGAGCTGGAAGGGGCCTACAAGGCCATCAAGTCCAACCCCCTGCGCAATGCAGGAATTCAAATCAAAGCATTCCTGACAGATGGCTGTCCAGCTGCCTCTTGTAGGCCTCCAGTGTCGGACAGCCCACTACCTCTCTAGGTAATTAGTTTCATTGTCGTATGGCTCTAACAGTTAGGAATTTTTTCCTGATGTCCAGTTGAAATAGGTCTTCCTGCAACTTGAGCCCATTATTCCGTGTCCCGCACTCTTGGAGAAGAGATCCTGGCCCTTCTCTGTGTGGCAACCTTTCATGTACTCAAAGAGTGCTATCATATCTCCCCTCAGCCTTCCCTTCTCCAGGCTAAACATGCCCAGTTCTTTCAGTCTTTCTTCATAGGGCTTTGTTTCCAGTCCCCTGATCATCCTTCTTCCCCTCCTCTGAACCTGTTCCTGTTTGTCTGCATCCTTCTTGAAGTATGGAGACGAGCACTGGATTCAGTATTCAAGATGAGGCATAACCAGTGCTGAATAGAGGGGAACTAATACTTCAAGTGATTTGGAAACTATACTTCTGTTAATGCAGCCTAATATAGCATTTGCCTTTTTTGCAGCCACATCGCAGTGTTGGCTCATATTCAGCTTGTGATCAACAACAATTCCAAGATCCTTCTCACATGTCGTATTGCTTTGCCTTCTTTGCAAGATTGCATGCCTGCTTAAAAAGCTAAAGATTACACTTCACCTGGCTTATGATCTTTTGGGAAAGTCCAATGTGTTTTACAAATTGAGCCTCTGCAGACAGAAGTAAGTACCATTGAGTTCAAGGGAGTTTATTCTCAGGAAACTATGTTTAGGATTGCAGTCATGTTCCTTATAAATTGGGGATTATGCTATATACTGCTCCTCTTTGGGGGGGTGTAGGTATGTGTGCAATAATAGATCTACACAAGCTACCTGCATTTTTGCACTCTTCATGAGGGCATGTGTATGTAGCCTGTTGTGATGAGCTCCTGCACTTCAAAATTTACCACTATACCATAGTTGCAATTGCTGCAATGCTGCAGTTGTCAACCCTGTAACTACATGATTTGAAGTGAAGCATCCATTTTGAAGGAAGTCACCCAACTGATTTAAACAAAGCCGCTGTCCCTGAAGTGAAATGGAGTTACCTTGTCTGTCAATTGCTCAGACGTGATTTGTCAATTTCAAAGGGTCCTTTGCTTTCTGGCCTCCCCCTGAGAGTCACAAGTACCAACAGTTCTGTTGTTGCACTTGCTCATCCTTGATAAACAATTGTCTCCATTTTCCTTCCTGAGTGTGCATATGCATAATTAGAAGATCAGATATACACAACAAACCAGTAATTTTTCTTCCTGGCTGTTAGATTGTCAGCGCAGATTTTATGTATTTGGCTGTGTGTTCAAGCTTTAATAGAGTTGTCACTCTGTAGTGGCCTGGCAGAAATGACAAACGACAAAGCTATCCCTCCTTATTTCAGCAGATATCCCTAAAACATGAGGCAGTAAATTGTATGGCATATTTGGGGGTCCTTATTATTATATTGGAATTCTATCCAATACTAGTCGTACTCAGAGCAGACCCACTGAAATGAATGAACCTAAATTATTCAGGTCCATTAACTTCAATGGCTCTATTCTGAGTAGGATTAGCATTGGATACCACCTTTGCCATTTACTTACTTACTTACTTATTTACTTATTTGGGCTCACTCTGGAATTGACCTGGTGGATATAGTCAAAAAGTCCATCTAGTCCAAAGATGGGAGACACCTGGTGAGCGTGCTTTAGGTTCTAGAGGCTAGGATGGGGGTGAAGAGCCTATAGTTCTCCAAATATTGTTGTGCTCCAATTCCCATGAATCCCAGCCAGCAAGGCCAATGGTCAGGGCTGATGAGAGTTGTAATCCAGCAACATTGGAGAGCCACAGCTTGCCCACCTCTTCTTAAGCCCAATAGTGACTTTCCAGATGCCATGATGTGAGTGGTCTTCCCTAGCAACTGTTACTCAAAGGTATACTGCCTCTGGAAGTGGAAGCTCCATTTGGCTATCATATTTAGTAGCCAATGATAGACCTATCCTCCATGAATTTGTTCTCTCTTTTTTAAAAGCCTTCTAAGATAGTAGCTGTCATCAAATCTTGTGGTAGTAAAGGTCACAGTCTAGTTAAACACGAAGTTAGGCGGCAATCCAATACGTCTACTCAGAAGTAAGCGCCATTGGGTTCAATGGGACTTCCTCCCAGGAAAGTGTGTATTGGATTGAAGCCCTAGTCTGTCTTTTTTCCCACCATGGAACTCAAGGCTGCTCATATCAGGGTTCCCAGATGCTCTCCTATCCACACACTGACCAGACTCAGACCTGCTTAGTTTCAGCACGATGGCTGTATCATATATTCTCAGGTCGTATCTTCTGGTTACCCTGAACTCGTCTCCCTCCACCATTCTAATGCTTTGGGATACTCCCCATATTCCCAGACGCCTTTCTTTTTCAGTCCTTCTGACACCCAGCCTGCCAAGTGTGATGTGTTGAAGCAGTGATTGATGAAAGTCTAATGTAGCCAATCAGAAATCCCTGTCACCCAACAGGGTAGAGAGTAGGTGAAAAGGGTCCCTCCCTACTGCCAATTTTGAAGTAGAACAAAAGCAAAATCCTAAGAATACCAAAATGTCTTAGATCAGATCAGTATTGTCAGCAATGATTAGCATCAACTCTCCAGGGTTCAGACAGGAGGTTTTCCTAGATTACCTGGAGATGCCAAGGCTTGAACCTGAGACCTTTTGCATGCAGAGCGCATGAACTGCTGAATTATGTCCCTTCCCCAAGGTGTTAACTGGCTAATCCTGCCGTGTTGAGAGTCTGGTGGGTGGTCAGGTCACCCCTCGAGTTCAGGCTGTGGCCACCTCCAGTAGGTGCCACCATTCCTGATGCTGATTGGTTGAGCTGCACATAGCAACTTAGCCTACCTAGCCACATTCCTAAGCCCTATTCTGACAATGGAAAGAGTCATATCCACCCCTCCACAACTGTAGTGGGGATGGGGATCAGTGATGGCATTTTTAGTTTATAGGCACTGACTTGATAAATTATTTAATTTGGAAAGAATAATTTTTTCGTGGCTGGGAACAAGGAAACAAAAGCCGGGAAGTGTTGACTTCACACTCTTGTATGCCAAAGGAAAGGTTTCCAGGTTTGATGGCTGAATCGCAAAGGCCTGAAAAGAGGCTGCTTTAATCATTCATATTAATTTAGCTGAGAATGAAAAATCTGACCTCTCAGCTGATTAGCATCTACACTGCTCACACGCTAATGATGAAATATTTAACACCAACGCCTTGTAAACAAAATATTGTGAAAGTTAGAACATTCCTGCAGAAAGCCATTTTTTTTTCCATTTAGGAGCTACTATTAAAGAGAATGAAAAATATTTTTATTCCTTCCTTCCCCACTAAACAATAATACTAGGAAGAAACAGAACAGTAACAAGATCTGAATGATAATTTATGTGGTTTTAAAATGCTGTCCAGCACAGTCTGCCTTAGACACTCCACATGTTTCTTGAATGTGACCTTTTTCATTGCTCGGTAGTATTTTGTTGATCTCTGAAAAAATATTTCATTTCTTCACACCTTGGGAACGTACCCAACAATATGTGGTGATACAATGACTCTGATGGTCTTGGAGCATCTCTGATTCAGTCCATTCCTGTAACAACCCCACTGCCAACTCTGTCCCCCTATTTACTCAGGCAATACCAGCTCAAGAGGAGTGATGCTACACAGTCAGTGGTTGTCCACCTGCCCAGCCTACTGAAGATTTCATGGATGGAGTTTGGACCATTTGGGACATAGGAAGCTGCCTTATACTGAATCAGACCATTGGTCCATCTAGCTCAGTATTGTCCACACTGACTGGCAGCAGGTCTCCAGGGTTTCACACAGGAACATTCCCAACCCTACCTGGAAATGCCAGAGATTGACCCTGGGACCTTCTTTGTGTACAGCATGCTGTACCAGTGAGCTATGGGTGGGGTGAGAGGCTGGGTCTGGCAGTCCAATGAGGAGGTCTGGCGGACCATAGTGGAGGAATACAATCTGCACTCAAATGTGCCTCGAGAAGGAAGCGAGAACTTAATGTGCCCAGAGGCAGGCGGCTCTGGATGGCAAGCGACACACTATGCAGCGAGTCAAATGCAAATCATGCACATGGAAGGTGCAGATTCATAAGGGCATCTTCAATGGCTACTGGTCATGATGGCTACACACCTGAGGGCTTCCCAGAGGCATCAGGCTGGCCGCTGCAGGAAACAGGATTCCTCCAGAGTGATGGCACATCATCCGGATCAATGAAAGCCCCAGTGCTGGCCTCGCTTCTGCTGCTGGCAAACCAGAGTACACACGTACTGTTCCCTTTGGCACACCAGATCACTCACGGTTGTTCCTCCTCCTTTCAGCAGCGTTGGTCTATCTTTCCCTCTCTCCCTGATTTAATTTGAACCAAGACCTCACCAGGGCAGCCTAGGAGTCTGTTTTCAATACCAGTCCTAGACTATGAGAAGCAAAGAGCCTCTGAGCATGTACAGTGTGCCTTGTTCAAGTTTTGATACTTGTATTGCAGTGGAGAGTGCAGAAATAAGAACATAAGAACATAAGAAGAGCCTGCTGGATCAGGCCAGTGGCACATCTAGTCCAGCATCCTGTTCTCACAGTGGCCAACTAGGTGCCTGGGGGAAGCCCACAAGCAGGACCCGAGTGCAAGAACACTCTCCCCTCCTGAGGCTTCCGGCAACTGGTTTTCAGAAGCATGCTGCCTCTGACTAGGGTGGCACAGCACAGCCATCATGGCTAGTAGCCATTGATAGCCCTGTCCTCCATGAATTTGTCTAATCTTCTTTTAAAGCCATCCAAGCTGGTGGCCATTACTGCATCTTGTGGGAGCAAATTCCATAGTTTAACTATGCACTGAGTAAAGAAGTACTTCCTTTTGTCTGTCCTGAATCTTCCAACATTCAGCTTCTTTGAATGTCCACGAGTTCTAGTATTATGAGACAGGGAGAAGAACTTTTCTCTATCCACTTTCTCAATGCCATGCATAATTTTATACACTTCTATCATGTCTCCTCTGACCCGCCTTTTCTCTAAACTAAAAAGCCCCAAATGCTGCAACCTTTCCTCGTAAGGGAGTCGCTCCATCCCCTTGATCATTCTGGTTGCCCTCTTCTGAACCTTTTCCAACTCTAGAATATCCTTTTTGAGATGAGGCGACCAGAACTGTACACAGTATTCCAAATGCGGCCGCACCATAGATTTATACAACGGCATTATGATATCGGCTGTTTTATTTTCAATACCTTTCCTAATTATTGCTAGCATGGAATTTGCCTTTTTCACAGCTGCCGCACACTGGGTCGACATTTTCATCGTGCTGTCCACTACAACCCCGAGGTCTCTCTCCTGGTCGGTCACCGCCAGTTCAGACCCCATGAGCGTATATGTGAAATTAAGATTTTTTGCTCCAATATGCATAATTTTACACTTGTTTATATTGAATTGCATTTGCCATTTTTCCGCCCATTCACTCAGTTTGGAGAGGTCTTTTTGGAGCTCTTCGCAATCCCTTTTTGTTTTAACAACCCTGAACAATTTAGTGTCGTCAGCAAACTTGGCCACTTCACTGCTCACTCCTAATTCTAGGTCATTAATGAACAAGTTGAAAAGTACAGGTCCCAATACCGATCCTTGAGGGACTCCACTTTCTACAGCCCTCCATTGGGAGAACTGTCCATTTATTCCTACTCTCTGCTTTCTGCTTCTTAACCAATTCCTTATCCACAAGAGGACCTCTCCTCTTATTCCATGACTGCTAAGCTTCCTCAGAAGCCTTTGGTGAGGTACCTTGTCAAACGCTTTTTGAAAGTCTAAGTACACTATGTCCACTGGATCACCTCTATCTATATGCTTGTTGACACTCTCAAAGAATTCTAATAGGTTACTGAGACAGGACTTTCCCTTGCAGAAGCCATGCTGGCTCTGCTTCAGCAAGGCTTGTTCTTCTATGTGCTTAGTTAATCTAGCTTTAATAATACTTTCTACCAGTTTTCCAGGGACAGAAGTTAAGCTAACTGGCCTGTAATTTCCGGGATCCCCTCTGGATCCCTTTTTGAAGATTGGCGTTACAGTTGCCACTTTCCAGTCCTCAGGCACGGAGGAGGACCCGAGGGACAAGTTACATATTTTAGTTAGCAGATCAGCAATTTCACCTTTGAGTTCTTTGAGAACACTCGGGTGGATGCCATCCGGGCCCAGTGATTTGTCAGTTTTTATATTGTCCATTAAGCTTAGAACTTCCTCTCTCGTTACCACTATTTGTCTTAGTTCCTCAGAATCCCTTCCTGCAAATGTTAGTTCAGGTTCAGGGATCTGCCCTATATCTTCCACTGTGAAGACAGATGCAAAGAATTCATTTAGCTTCTCTGCAATCTCCTTATCGTTCTTTAGTACACCTTTGACTCCCTTATCATCCAAGGGTCCAATTGTCTCCCTAGATGGTCTCCTGCTGTGAATGTATTTATAGAATTTTTTGTTGTTGGTTTTTATGTTCTTAGCAATGTGCTCCTCAAATTCTTTTTTAGCATCCCTTATTGTCTTCTTGCATTTCTTTTGCCAGAGTTTGTGTCTTTTTTATTTTCTTCATTTGGACAAGACTTCCATTTTTTGAAGGAAGACTTTTTGCCTCTAAGAGCTTCCTTGACTTTGCTCGTTAACCATGCTGGCATCTTCTTGGCCCTGGCGGTACCTTTTCTGATCTGCGGTATGCACTCCAGTTGAGCTTCTAATATAGTGTTTTTAAACAACTTCCAAGCATTTTTGAGTGATGTGACCCTCTGGACTTTGTTTTTCAGCTTTCTTTTTACCAATCCCCTCAGTTTTGTGAAGTTTCCTCTTTTGAAGACAAATGTGACCGTGTTGGATTTTCTTGGCAATTGGCCAGTTACATGTATGTTTAATTTAATAGCACTGTGGTCACTGCTCCCAATCGGTTCAACAACACTTACATCTCACACCAGGTCCCGGTCCCCACTGAGGATTAAGTCCAGGGTTGCCGTCCCTCTGGTCGGTTCCATGACCAACTGGTCTAGGGAATAGTCATTTAGAATATCTAGAAACTTTGCTTCTTTGTCATGACTGGAACACATATGCGGCCAGTCTATGTCCGGGTAGTTGAAGTCACCCATTGCTACCACATTTCCTAGTTTGGATGCTTCCTCAATTTCATATCTCATCTCAAGGTCTCCCTGAGCATTTTGATCAGGGGGACGATAGATCGTTCCCAGTATTAAGTCCCTCCTGGGGCATGGTATCACCACCCACAACGATTCTGTGGAGGAGTCTGCCTCTTTTGGGGTTTCGAGCTTGCTGGATTCAATGCCTTCTTTCACGTATAGAGCGACTCCGCCACCAATACGTCCTTCCCTGTCCTTCCGATATAGTTTATATCCAGGGATAACTGTATCCCACTGGTTTTCTCCATTCCACCAGGTCTCGGTTATGCTCACTATATCAATGCTCTTCTCTAAGACCAAGCACTCCAGTTCTCCCATCTTGGTTCGGAGGCTCCTAGCATTAGCGTACAGGCACTTGTAAGCAGTGTCTCTCTTCAAGTGTCTTTGGCACTTGTGGTTAGGCCTGTGGTAATTTTGCTCTTCTGAATTTATATCCTGTGCCCTTGCTCTCACAATGCCTACTTCTAGGCCTACCCCTTTTAAAATTTCATCATTTCTTTGGTTTTTATCCCAGGGGGGAGGTTTATTCTGAACCGGACCTTTCTCAGCTCCTGTCGGGTTTCCCCCCTCAGTCAGTTTAAAAGCTGCTCTGCTACCTTTTTAATTTTAAGTGCCAGCAGTCTGGTTCCATTCTGGTTCAAGTGGAGCACGTCCCTTTTGTACAGGCCCGGCTTCTCCCAAAATGTTCCCCAGTGCCTAACAAATCTGAACCCTTCCACCCGACACCATCGTCTCATCCACGCATTGGGACTGCGAAGCTGGGCCTGTCTGGCTGGTCCTGCGCGTGGAACTGGTAGCATTTCAGAGAAAGCCACCTTGGAGGTCCTGGCTTTCAGCATCCTACCTAGCAACCTAAATTTTGCTTCCAGGACCTCACGGCTGCATTTCCCCATGTCGTTGGTGCCAACGTGCACCACGACCACTGACTCCTTCCCAGCACTGTCTACCAAACTATCTAAACGACGGGCGATATCCGCAACCTTCGCACCAGGCAGGCAAAACACCTTGCAGTCTACACGCCCATCACACACCCCACTGTCTATGTTCCTAATGATCGAATCACCCACTACAAGGATCCCTCCACCCCCTGGAGATATATCCTCGGCACGAGAGGATAGCTGCTCATCCCCCAAGGAATGGGTCCCTTCTAAGGGATCGTTTCCCTCTTCCTCAGCTGGATGCTCTCCTTCCCCGAGACCATCGTTCTCCATGATAGCAGGAGAGCTATCATCGCTGGAGTGGGACACAGCTATAACATCCCTGAAGGCCTCCTCCACACACCTCTCTGCCTCTCTCAGCTTTTCCAGGTCCGCCACCTTGGCCTCAAGGAAATGAAGTCGTTCCCGGAGAGCCAGGAGCTCATTGCACCGAGAGCACACCCGCGACTTCTGTCCAACAGGCAGATAGTCGTACATACTGCAGGCAGTGCAAAACACTGGAAAGCCCCCACACCCCTGCTGGCTTCTTACCTGCATAGTTTTGTTTAAGGTTTATTACGTCAATGGGTTGGAGACTGCGGTTTAGTTGAGGTCAGGGAACAGACGGGCAGAGTGGGGGGCCCTGGCCTCCTCGCCCTGCTGCCGAACTCGCTCTGCTGCTTAACTCGCCTTGACGCTTCGTCAGCTGGGGCTCCCTCTAGCTCGTGGAGCAGGCTCCCTCGCTAGGGTGCTCTGACTTTATATGTGTGGCTGGTTCCTCCCAGCTACTGCTGCCAGCCAATGATGTGTTACTTGAGGCTGATGGCTATCAGCTGGGGCTTAACTCTTTAGTATTCTCTCAGGCTTCCTTCCTTCCTGAGCGAGGGGCGGGGCTGTTTAAGCTTTTGGCTGCTTTTAATCTAATCAAGGGGCTGCGCCTTCCAGGCAAGTCTTTTCTGTTTGTTGTTTTCCCACCTAGAACAGCCTGACCTTTCTTTAACCTAGGGAAACAGAGCTTGTGGTTGTGTTTCAGGAAGGCTGAAGCTGCCCTTTTTAGCAAATACCTAGTCTGTTTATGACAGTTGAAAGAATAGAGAAGGTTTATTACTACAAAGAAATAAAGGCATACATGCTGTTGCTGCCATCGCAGCACCACCAAGCTTGCACTCACAGGCACTCTCTCTGACTAACTAGACAGGAAGAGAAGGGAGGAAGGGGAGGAGCAAAGCCTGCATAAACAAGCAGTTACTTTAAAGGAGGAGGCAGCAGAGGGAAGAACAGATTGCTTTTCTGTCTATCGCCCTTCCCCTCCTGGTTCAGGCTAGTTATTCATGTGTGCTTTACTCCTAAAGCTATCACCACAGAATTCTTCTGCCTCCCCACACTCTGAGCATTTTGGAGCAGGCTGCCTCTGAGCTTAGCTATCATTTCCCAAACCATTTCCCTACACACACGCACCCCCCCTCTGTTTCCTTCTCTCACTATCAGCGTCATTTGTTCCAGACAGTTCTCCAAACAAAGATGTCTTCCTCTGTAAAAACAACTTTCCAGCACAGTGGAAGAATAACTTTTTTAAAAAAACAGAAAAATCATCTTGATATGTTCATCAAAAGGGGATTTGGAGAGCAGAGTATTTTCCTTTGCTCAACCTCTTCCTGCCCACAAACTTCCACTGCAGCCCTGAGTAGGCTGGGAGAGGCAGGAAGAGCCAGCCCATAGTGAAGGCAGTTGATTTGCATGTAATGCTGAAGGATTGAGTGCAAAAGTTCAAAGGGTGGGAAATCAGCAAATGCTGTTTTGCCCATTTCTTTGTTTGTTTCAGACTGTATGAGATGCAAATTAATGTGATCAACAATCATAATTTTTGGCGATACTCTTACCTAGAGGGATGACAAAATACATTATATGTACAACTCTGTGTTTCCTACAGTGGGCTTCAGCTGCTATTGGAGTAGGAATGTGTAATGCACATGAAAGGGAAAAGGGAGAGATGGGAGGAGGAGGGTAAATCTAGTTGCCTCCTGAAAATCAGGACATTTGGAGGGAAGGGTTTTCTGAAGGACTGGGTTCTAGACAATGGTGCTGTCTCAAATGAAATGGAGCAGTTGGAGGTTAAGCCCAGCTATATTAAGTGGTATTATTAAGTCAGAGGTGCACAAATAACTCTGTGGTTGCCTTGAAAATAATTGAGGTATTTCTTGCGATGCTTGTGAAATCCCAGTGTTCTTCCATCAATTTCTATAGGCAGTTTTAAACCCACTCCATGCCTTAAAATAACTGGTAGAGGGGCGAATAATGACTTACCACTAGGGATGGGCAAATATGTCAATTACAAGTCCTCATGAAAACCCATCAGCATTTTCTCCTTATAGACATTCTGTATGCAATTTTACCTAATATACACATTTGTTCAAAGCAATTTCCCCTAACAGAATGCATTGTTGGATGATACGTAGTCTATTAAAGACACTGAGAGGACACCCCTATTCCCTGCCCAGAGCTGCAATTGCTAGAGTTCCCTGTGAAGTATTGGGAATAGTCAGCCTCACATGCTGCTGCTGCTAAGGAGCATACTTTAATATAGTTAAGGGAAGAAATGCTGTTTCTGGCAAGACTCAGGGAAACTCTATAGATTTCTGTGATGTAGCTTCCTGTTTGATTGTTGTTTTGTCCTCCCCTTCCTCCTGCAGCGTAGGGCTGCTTGCAGAAGCTGAAAACTATGCACTGCAAGTAAGGTACAATTCTTCTTTCCTAAGCTGGGTCTGTATCACTGTATACATGAAGTGTTCATCAGTAAACTATTGTTATACACTTTACTGGAGAAAGCTAATTGCTCTATTCTCCTACTGTGGAGGTAGGGCTGGTTATTGCTCATTCCATTTTTAACCATTTCACTCTGCTAGAGATAGAACCACATAATTGTTTTAGCCCATGAACCCCAACAAGAAGAAGGATTGATTGTTAAACCACTTTGGGAATTGTAGCTCTGTGAGTGGAATAGGGATCCCCTTAACAAACTACAGTTTCCAGTATTCTTTGGGGGAAGCCATAATGTTGTCAATTGGCTGTACTGCGCACCGGGCAAAGAACCCATTTGGGAGACAACAATAACAGTTTGAAGTGGCATGATACTACTTTAAATGTATGGTGCAGCTGGGGCCTACATGTGGTGTGTTTGTTTACTTTTTATGTGTTTATTTAAAAGCATTACTTAGCTGCTTAAGAATAGATTTAAAAATGTTCTAAGCAGTATACGAAAGTACAAAATAAAAAACAATAAATTAGCATTATAAAAACAGAGACATAATAGAAACTGGTGAAACAGTTGCAGTTAAGTGCAGATTAAAAACAGGAATTCAGAAATAGCAGAGTCCAATCTTATGAGTCAGGGAAAGCCTGGACAAAAACGACATATTTTTACAAGATGCCTAAAGCAGCTGATGGTTGCTGCTGTACATCTGGCAGAAGGAAGGGAATTCCAGAATATAGGAGAAATGGCAAAAAATGTCCATTTTGGGGGTCACACAATTTAATGATATTCTCTAAGGTGCAGTGTCACAAGTTAAATTTCTCCAGGGGATCTAAGTAATCTTATAAGTCTGTAAAGGAAAAGGAGGTCTTTCAGGCAAACTAGGTCCAAGTTGTTCAGGGCTTTATATGTTAATTACAAAAACCTTGAACATGGCCAAAATATATGGTCACCAGCCAGTGCATGTGTTGACTTCAGCTGTTTCTATTAAATACTCTGGTCATCATTCAATGGACCAACTGTTCTTCCTGAATGCTTTTCAGAAGCAGCCTTAGTTGTTGTATAACACCAGGTCAACCAGACTGCTTACTGTCGATATCTCAGTTTATCTGGATTGATATTCAGTTTATTTGCACTCATCTAACTTCTTACAGACTCCCAGCCTCAGTTACAGGAATCCACAACCAACCATTTACAACAAAAGGAGATCTATCACAGGGTGCCATCAGGGTGAAGGTGACATCTCACTCCAGGTCCTCACACAATCTCTCCTCCTGTTATGACCCCTTCTTCTCATGTTGTTAGACTAGTTGGTAGATTTTTCAACAGAAAGCTTTTCACAAGTAATCAGCACCACCAAATATTTCAAAGGACTCTTTTGGAGTGTGTGTTTGGGTAAATGCTTTTGATAAATCCTTTCTAAAAATCATTTAGGCTTATAGTCATCCCCACATGTGGTGGCCATGAGTTACTCTTCTTCTTCATTTCACTGACAAATTGCTTCCTATGAGGTATCCCAAAGCTATTTACAATACAGTGGGTTCCAAAAACATATTATGCAATGGGTCGAGTGCCTCCTTTTGTCTGCCCTTGATCTACCTTTTACTGATTGTTTCCAAGTCCTTCTGACCTTTTGAAAAATGAGTGAACAAAATAATGACAACAGAAGATTTATGTAACTTTAAAGTTGACAACGAGGACATTGAACTTGTCAAGGAATATCAATACCTTGGCACAGTCATTAACCAAAATGGAGACAATAGTCAAGAAATCAGAAGAAGGCTAGGACTGGGGAGGGCAGCTATGAGGGAACTAGAAAAGATCCTCAAATGCAAAGATGTATCACTGAACACTAAGGTCAGGGTCATTCAGACCATGGTATTCCCAATCTCTATGTATGGATGTGAAAGTTGAACAGTTAAAAATGTGGATAAGAGAAAAATCAACTCCTTTGAAATGTGGTGTTGGAGGAGAGCTTTGTGGATACCATGGACTGCAAAAAAGACAAATAATTGGGTGTTGGAACAAATTAAACCAGAACTGTCACTAGAAGCTAAAATGATAAAACTGAGGTTATCATACTTTGGACACATCATGAGAAGACATGATTTACTAGAAAAGATAATAATGCTGGGAAAAACAGAAGGGAGTAGAAAAAGAGGAAGGCCAAACAAGAGATAGATTGATTCCATAAAGGAAGCCACAGACCTTAACTTACAAGATCTGAACAGGGTGATCCATGACAGAAGCTCTTGGAGGTCACTGATTCATAGGTTCGCCATAAGTCGTAATCGACTTGAAGGCACGTAACAACAACAAAATTTCTTCTTTACTTTCTCCCCAGAGGGAAAGTGGCATCCTGCTGGGAGGAAGGGCAGGATACAAATAAATAAATAAAATTCACACTTCTCTGAATTTTGCACTGAAATGCTGACGAATTTTCATGGCTTTAAAAAAATTGCAAACTGATAATGGAAATGTAGACTGGAAAAATGAGAAACTGAAGAAAATAGGAATTGACAGATATGCTCATCCTTCATAGAGGTCAAACATAGTTTTTATGTCAAAGCTTATGGCTTTCTTACAGCAAACAGCGCTAAAATCTTTTCCTTTTTCCTCTTTTCCATTTTCATAACATTGTTATTGCTCTTGTCTTCATCTAGTGTATCAATTGCTCCTTATTAAGACACTGGAACAGAGACACAGGCCTCTTCTTTGTCTTCCTCTTCAGGCTTTGACTAGTCTTCCGGACTGATTTTCTGCTCGGATTCTCTTGCTAATGATAATTTGTGTTCTCATCATATTGCATTTACGGTGGAAAGGGACATTTTAAATGAAGCTGCGATGCAGTGTGTAGGATATCAGTTTTATCTCACTGGCAGTGCCCTGGAATATGATTCCTTACCAAGAGGATAAATAAACCTCAGAGGCTGGCATTTTTTCATCCAGAAAATTCCTCTTCATTCAATTACATATGTGTTAAACTGAAGATAAGTTTCTTAGGCTAGAATATACACACTTTCCTGGGATTAAGCCCCATTAAACTCATTGGGGCTTACTTCTGAGTAGGGAGGCAAAGGAGTGCACTGTGCAGCACAATCCTTGGCATGTCTACTCAGAAGTCAATCCCATTGAGTTCACTGGGGCTTACTTCCAGGTAAGTAGGACTACAGGCAAATAGGTAAATATTCCAGGTAACTAGGACTGCAGCTTTCACCACTGTTTTGTAACACAAGCGATTGAATTTTCATGTCATAAATGTATGCCAGCAGACTGGCAGAGAAATTAGCTTCTTCTTTTTTGCTTATGACTGGTTTCATACATTTTAATGGACTAATTTTAAATTGTTTTAAATTTTTAAATTGTGTTTTAAATTGTTTTTAAAAGATGTGTTTTTAAATTTGTATATTTGTTTTAATTGTTTTAAGTTACTGTAAACCGCCCAGAGAGCTTCGGCTATGGGGCGGTATACAAGTACAATAAATAAATAAATAAATAAATAAATAAATAAAAAGTCTTCACATTAATAACTATCCTATTTCCCTTTAGTGTTTGCTGTGCTGTCATTTAGGAATATAAGAAGCTGCTTGATACTGAGTCAGACCAACAGTCTGTCTAACTTGGTATTGTCTACACTGACTGGCAGCAGCTCTTCTGGATTTCAGGCAGGGGACATTCCAACCCTATCTGGAGATGATGGGCACTGAACTTGGAACCTAGATGCCCTACCACTGAGCTACAGCCCTTACAATCCTGGTGTAGTGTAGCACATTGTCACATGATTTGACCAAACTGGGTGCGGTTGATGGGAATTGCAGTGTAAAACATCTGGAGGGCACCAGTTTGGGGAAGGCTGTCCCACTCCCTTTTTACTGATTGCTGTGACCATTTCTTGGGCTGCCCCTGAGTTCACAATATACCTCAGCAGTTACAATTTGTGAAATGACTGCCCATTGCATTATGACTTAGCGATCATCAGCACACACTGAAACCAGAATTAAACTTCTAGAGATCCTGGAGAGGCAGATGAGTCCTGAAGAAAGACTGATCTAGTAGCTGACTAGTAACTTTAACAAGGCATCCCTCCTTGTTTAACAAGTAGCTCCCCTATGAGGAAAAGTTACAACATTTGGGGCTTTTTAGCTTGGAGAAAAGGCGAGTAAGAGGAGGCATGACAGAGGTGTATACAGTTATGGATAGTGTGGGGGAAAGTGGATAGAGAGAAGTTTTCCTCCCTCTCTCGTAATGCTAGAATTGGACATCCAGTGAAGCTGAATGCCAGAAGATTCAGGACAGACAAAAATTCCCACCATCTGTCGGGAATACTTTGATTTGGATTCCTGCATTGAGCAGGGGGTTGGACTTGATGGCCTCATAGGCCCCTTCCAACTCTACTATTCTATGATTCTTCATACAGCTCATAATTAAACTATGGAATTCGTTCCCCCAAGAGCCACCAACTTGGATGGCTTTAAAAGAGGATTAGACAGATTTGTGGAGGATTAGACAGATTTGTGGAGGATAAGGCCATCTTTGGCTACTAGCCACAATGGCTATGCTTGCTTGTCCACTGCCAGAGGCAGCATGCTTCTGCATACCAGTTGCTGGAAACCGCAGGAGGGGAAAGTGCTGTTGCACTCAGGTCCGGCTTGTGGTCTTTCCACAGGCATCTGGTTGGTCACTGTGAGAACAGGATGCTGGACTAAGATGGGCCCGTGGCCTGAAGTGGCAGACTTTTCTTACTTTCTTAT
The DNA here is from genome assembly GCF_030035675.1 of Rhineura floridana. Lineage (NCBI taxonomy): Eukaryota > Metazoa > Chordata > Lepidosauria > Squamata > Rhineuridae > Rhineura > Rhineura floridana. Next base: position 11,798,448 of record NC_084480.1, read on the forward strand.
CCCCGAAAGGAGCAGCAGTTTTTCAGGGATAGCAATCGGAAAGTCAGGACAATCTCTATAAATAGTGACCTATGAGCTCATAACAGGGCTGGACCAATTGGCGACAACAGTGTAGCTTAAGCACAGTGATTTGCAAGGCCGCATTTTCATCTCTGACCCTGGCTGTTTACACCCTGATCTTGTTGTTGGCTTCTTCAAGCATCTGAGCCACCCCATGGAGCAACTGAAAGTGGGCTCCCTACAGTGGCCTTAATGTGCGAACCAGCCAAAAGTTTCTTCTTACATTCTGAGACTGTATGCCTTATCCTAGAATGAGAGATGAGAGGATGAGAGGAAACTGATCTCGCCTGCTCCCCTATCTCACAACTTGAGCAGATCTGTGGTTTCAAATGCCCCTTAAGGATTTGCTCATTTCCTTGTTACTCCTTCAGTGAAGTGGTCATTGAGAATGATATGGGGGAATTCCTTGTGGTTTAGTTTTAAAAAACAACGGCAGTTAAAGCGTATGTACCAGAAACCACAGAACCCAGGCTTTTATTGTCACTGGGGACAAATGTCCGCTATTGATCTGTTTTCCTTGCCCTGGTTGACTGAGGCTTTTATTTTTGATTACATGATTTATGCTTGTTTAGAACATAAGAACATAAGAAGAGCCTGCTGGATCAGGCCAGTGGCCCATCTAGTCCAGCATCCTGTTCTCACAGTGGCCAACCAGGTGCCTGGGGGAAGCCCGCAAGCAGGACCCGAGTGCAAGAACACTCTCCCCTCCTGAGGCTTCCGGCAACTGGTTTTCAGAAGCATGCTGCCTCTGACTAGGGTGGCACAGCACAGCCATCATGGCTAGTAGCCATTGATAGCCCTGTCCTCCATGAACTTGTCTAATCTTCTTTTAAAGCCGTCCAAGCTGGTGGCCATTACTGCATCTTGTGGGAGTTTACTTATCTCAAAGGACAAAAGTTTGCAGAATAGATCCACATCTCTTTCTTTTCTCTCCCCCCCTTCCCCCCTTTTTTCCTTTTTTGGCTATTTCAACTTTGCCACACCTTGGCCATTTATTGTCTGTTCAGGACATTTATCTATAAAAACAGGTCTGCATTTTTTTTCCTGCAGCGCTTAACTAACTTTCCTATTACTGATTTATTTTAAAAATTCACTAATAGGCAAAAAACCCCTTGTGGTTTAAGAACATACCTATAGCCAACAGATATTTCTATCAATCTTTAAAAAGCAGGGAAATTGGGCAGCTATAGTGAATGCACCAAGGTAGCAGGACACCTGACCTCCTCTCTGAGATATTGTACTGCCCTACATATTTGTAAAAACGCAAACACAATTTGGGTTGGTCTTTCACAGTCCAATCCACTTCCTGTGTGACTTAGAAGAAGTTAGTAGAATGTGCCTCTGAGCATATGGTGAGTGGTGGCAACACCTGCAATTGACCCAAATAACAGAAACAAGACATGTGTTGTGCTGATCTTGTTTTAGCAGGAAGGAAGGAAGGAAGCTCCTGTGTATCTTGGAAGAATTTGGTAACATGTGCCTCCCCCAAAGCCATGCCTTTACTAGCAGATGGAGCATGTGTAATCATGAAGTCAGGTGGGCTCCCTTAGTAAGGTGTTCCAAAGCACTGGTGCCACAACTGAAAAGCCCCTGTCTCTCATACCCACCTGCCTCACCAGATTCAGCTGTGGGATTGGGAGCAGGACATCTGATACTGAATGGAGTGTCTGGGAAGCATTTAGGATCCCAATATGGTAAATTGTTACTAGTCTCTTAGCAGGCTAGTTAATAAATAAATTATAGGCTAGTATCATTTTTGTGATAATTTACAATGCTGTGCTAGGAATGGGTGGATCAGCCTATTTTTGTTGTGTCAGTTTTGCATGCACTGAATCAGAAGTTCTGTCTCATTTTTTGCAGATTTTTAAAAAAAGGATGAAAAGTTGCATTTAAATTGTACATATTTTAAATGACTTTTATATGCATTCTTCCCCTAAAATATGTATTCCGGTATGCTTTGATGTGCATTCCCCCCTAAAATATGCATTTTTGAGCACATTTTTGGAAACAGAAACTGCATCACAAAAATTGGAGAAGTTCACAATCCAATTGATAGCTCTGATTCACATATAAATCTGAAACTGGGGAATTAGGCTGGTTTACTTTAAAATACAGACAGAATTAATTGCTCCTCCATCCCTCAGAAGTGCTAATACCATCGCAATGGCGTCAGCCAGACCCTGAGAACAAATAATTGGAGAAGTCCTTAATTTCCATTCCTTGTTTGTGAGCTTTCAGGGTCATTTGCAGTCAGAACCCAAATGTGAAAATAAGATGCTGGACTAGATTGGGAAGGGCTGTGGCTCACTGGTAGAGCATCTGCCTTGCATGCAGAAGGCCCCAGGTTTAATCCCTGGCTGCATCTCCAGGTACAGCTGGGAAAGACTCCCTGTCTGAAACCCAGAAGAGCCACTGCCAGGTCAGTGCAGACTGACTGAGCTAGGTGGACCCATGGCTTGATTCAGTACAAGGCAGCTTCCTGTGTTCCCAGACGGACCTTTGATCTGGTCCAGCTAAGTTAGGCAATGCCTTGCTTTCTTCTCTTTAGTCTTTGACTCCTGCTGGCCTTAGTGTCAAGAAGATTTCTCCAGAATGTGCAGGGCTGGCCCTAGGATAAATAGGGCCCTTCGGCACCCTCCTGTAGTCAACTTTACAGGGCCACCCAGAGGATTTATGGGGCCTGGTGCAGGTGTGATGTTGGGGGCCCTGTTGCTGCTCCACCTCAAGGACATACATCTGTGCTCAAAGCTGGGTGCCACATGCAAGAACTATTGTATGCATTGATTACATGTGAGAATTTTCACCTGTAGCTCCTCCTTGCCCTGGGATCAAGCAGAATGATAGATGTGATTCATTTTTTTCTTAATGGGGATAAAGGAATAGCGATAAAGTTGTGCTTCTCCAGAGCACCTCCTCCAAATTCCAAACTCCTTCTGGCAGAGCTTATTTCTAATTTCTGGGGATCAGTCTTACAGGTTTTTTTAGTTGTGGCCTGCTGCTAGCCTGTTCCACTCTAGAAGGATTCCTCCCTTAAGGACTGTTCACACACCACTCCTATTCCTTTCCCTGTGGTAACTGCTACAGGAAGTTACTTTCCAGTGGCCCTTGCCTGGAAATGTTAGGTGTTGTTTGTTCACTCACTCACACACTCACTCCTTGAATTCTTTCCCCAGCAAGCCTGGAATTCTTTTTGTGACAAGAACAGGCTGCCTGCTCTGCCACAGAATTCCTCCTTAAAGCCTTCTCTCCTTGCAACAAACTCTGTAACTGGGTCTACTTGGCCTGAGCCAATCATAAGCCTGCTTGACCAATCTTATCTCTATTGCTGTCCAGACATAAAGAGACATTTTACCTTACTGTAATTGATTTAGGCTCCCTTACAGTTGGGCTACAGGCCTAGCTAATAAGGAGGCTCCTCCCTTTCAGCCTCCCAAGGATACATTTTACAGTCAGCTTAAGCCTCAAATTAGCATATATTACGTTTCATACACAACTATGTAAAATATTTACTTCATAATGTCCAGGGAGAGGTCCCATTATGCCCCAATTATATATTGAGATTCAGTGTCATCTTACCCTCTAATATACCATTTCTTCTTGTTATGAAAACTTTAAACAAAATACCAAGAATTCTGGTGAGGAATGTGGCAGAAAAGGGAAAGGGCTGTAACTCTGTGGTAGAGCATCTGCCTTGCATGCAGAAGGTCCCAAGATCCCTGATATCTACTCAGTATAAGACAGCTCCTTATGTTGCTTGTTATATCTAGCTGATCTCTTACAGTTTATGGTTTTATTTTATTATTATTTATATAGCACTGATAGTGTTGATAATATTTGAAGTGCTCATTTACATTGCCTCAGAGTAAAGCCGTGTTCCACTGATTTTTACCTAGTGCAAATGACATCAAAGTGGAAATTAAAAAAGAACCTGTACGCTTAGACACTTGCTATTTGCCACTCTAGCTCAGTGCAGATAATACATTCAAAAACACAAGCACTGAGCTCAGCTTGGCACCCCCTCTCAGCTCAACTGGGTGTCCCCTTCAGCTTGGTGCCTGGGCGACTGCCAGTTCACCCATCCCTAAGGCCAGCCGTGAGAATGTAGGCTTCTCTGTTTTGATTGCAATAGACCAGTGATTGCCAACCTGGTGCCCTCCAGATGTTGTTGGACTCCAACTCCCATCTGCCTCAGTCAGTGTGGCCAATGCCCAAGGATTATGTGAGGTGTAGGCCAGCAACATTTGGAAGGTTCTACAGGCGCTACAGCTGCACTAGACAAAGCCTACACAACTTGTGATCTACCATACTAAACATAGCCCATAAAGCATGCCAGAGACTTGGAGAAAAAAAAACTAGTTTTGTTTCCTGGGAGGGGCTTTAAGATGGATATGGGGGAGTCAAGCGCTTGGTAGGCTGGTGGCCTTTATGTGGCCTTGTGGGTCAGGCCTAGAATTATTATTAATATTATTTATGTATGAAACACTTTGTATGAAGCATCTTCAAGCAATTGCACAATACAATACAATACAATAAAAGCAAATGTAAAACAACAGCGTATATGAAAACAATTTCCAATCCAATGCAGATATTGGCTGGGATACAAAGAAATATCCACTTGTTGAAAGAGGAAGGTCTTCAGCAGGTGCCAAAAAGGTAATAGAGACTGTGATTGTCTGATACGTAATTGGAAAGAGTTTCCAAGGGTAGGTGTTGCCACTCTAAAGGCCTGATTCTGACACTGTGCAGAATGGACCTCCTGATGAGATGGTATCTCCAGGAGGCCCTCTCCTGCAGAGTGCAATGACTGATTGGGTACACATGGGACAATCTTTTAGGTATCTTGGTCCCAAGCTGTATAGGCCTTTGTACGCTAGTACGAGCACTGTGAAGTTAGCACAATAGCTAATTGGCAGCTAGTACAATTCTTTCAAGAGCAACACCATATGACAGAGATATTCTGCTTAGGTAAGTATTCAAGCCACTTCATTTTGCACTAGCTACAGCATCCAGGTCAACCTTCAAGGGCAGCCCCACATAAAGTGCATTGAAGTAATCCAGTCTGGAAGTTACCAATGAATGGATAACAGTGGCCAGTCTATCCTGGTCCAGAAACTTCCATAGTGGTCTTACCAGACAAAGCTGGTAAGAGGCATGCGTAGTGACTAAGGTCACCTGGGCCTCTAGTGATCCAGAAGTACCCCCAGACTACAAACCTTTTCTTTCAGGGGGAATATGACTCCATCCAAATATGCAATTGACCACTACAATTGACCAGAATAGACAATAGCATCCACTGTCCATAAATTCTCAGCAGGTTCTACCATCTCTGTGTACATAACAGGCAGAATGAGAGTAAATGTGCATAAAATATCCCTCGGAATCATTTAAGCTAATCTTGGGCAATCTGTATTAATAATAAAAGCGTCACAAGACAGTATCTTTCCTTACGGTTTTTCGGTGCCCTAGATAGGATCAAAGTAATTGCTCCATAAATTAGGCAATGGGTAATAACTAAAACACAAGAAGCCCCTTTAATTTTCTGATTCATATCTTTAATCAATTGTAACACGGTACAATTGAGTCTTGGGCGCAGTTTGCCAATTGTTTGCTCAATAGTGATTGCTCCATTGCTTTTGACTGACGTGGCATTATTGCATTTTTATTGACTTTTATGGCTGCTTTTACTACATATGAGGTGCATAAGTTAAATAGAAATGTAACATGGTTACATTTTGGGATGGAAGCAGGCCATAAATATGGAAAGGAGGTGTAACGGCCTCCTATTTTCAATTGCAGGGAAATTACAAAATGGGCACAGCTACCACATCCACTATCCGGCACCTGCAGGAAAGCCACATCATTCCACAACACTCACTGAATTGGGAAGAACAAGCAGCACGTAAAAGTCACTTATAGCACTGCGGTGAGGAAGGATAAGGGTTATCGCCAAATATAATTTCTCCATCTTCAATTAGCTTAGGCTTGTACAAATACATTCCAGTAAAGAGGAGATGGAGAGGATGATAATATAAGATAGTGGGCTCACCCAATGAAATGGATTGGCAGTTATTTTCCATTTTCCATTCTGCTCTGGATTTGTTGCATGCAGCACTGTTTCCGTTCAGCTGTAGTTCATCTTCTGCCAAAACGACATTGTTCATCTCATTGTTCACTGTGATGAAGTTATGTAACATATGGAATTTATGTAGTTAATTATGTAGACTACATAAGTTCCATTGTCATTACATTATTCCACCATTGCATTCATTTCAATGCAAAGGAAACACAACACAAATCAGGAGAAGAGTAACCAATCAATCAATCATCATTTATTACGGTCAATGACCAGCACTATAAAATGTAAAAACAGTAAAACAATAAAACATATCAGTATTATACAGAGGAGGAAACAAGGGCAGCAGCCTGAGATAATATGGTACTAATGGTGTTGAATTAAGGCATCAATGGCCCACCCAAGATTAACCATTATTGTTATTTGCCATCATCACTCTCCTGCAGGTAACAGCCGGAGCACAAAATCTTGCCACCTTGGCTGTCACCTGCTGGTTCCTATTGAAGAGTAAATATTCTAAATAAAATGCGTCAGACTTCCCTGGGATTTTTTGGAGAATTGAATTAATAAGATCGAATTGGGAGTCTCGATAAAACGGTCAATACAACAATACATGTGCAACAGTTTCCACACTGAGAAGTGTGGAAGAGTAACCAATTTTGTATTGTTTGTAGACTGAAAGCAACAACAGTGAATACTGATTATATTACAGATTACAGATGTTGGCAATTTCCACTCCTATTTCCGTTCTCATTGGAATCTTCTGACATCCTTGCTGGCAGTCATCTCAGGGCAGACAAAAGGAAGCACTTCTTCATATAAACCATAACTAACCCATGGAACTTAGTGCCACAAGATGTAGGTATAGCCATTGGCATAGGTCAGAGGTTGGCAACCTTCAGCTGTAGAGCCACATGATCCTTGCCCTAATTTTATGTGGCCCTGGGCCTAAATTTCAAAACCCCACTGCAAGCAATCACTTCAGCCTGCACTCCCCTGGCGGACTGCTGGATGGAGAGAGGGTGTGTGTCAGAAAGACACACAGAGAGAAGGGGGTGTCCTACAGAAAGAAAAAAGGGGTGGCACAAAGAGACAAAAAGGAAGCAACAGAGAGAGAAGGGGTGCCTCCTCCCACTTTTGCTCTTGGCCCTCCCACTACTGGTTTCAACCCACCCACAGTCAGCATCTGGCCCCTGGCACAATACCTCCTAGGCCCTGAACAACAACAGCAACAACAGTTGTCCCCCCACTGGCTCAGACAGCTTAAAAGGAAATGGGACACATTCATAGAGGGTGTCTCTTAAGAGCTATTATCTATGGGAGTTAAATGACACCTCCTTTCAAAAAGGCTTTCCACCTCTGAATAGCCAGTTCCTCTGGAGCAAACAACTGGGAAGGACTTTCATTCCTCCATGCCTTGCTTGTGGCATTCCCAGAAGCATTTGTTGAAAGAGGATGTAGTTGGTCTGATGGACCTCTGGCCGGATGCAGGAGGATCCTCTCTCCACCAGGAAGGTCTCCTGTGGCAGCTGCATAAGAATGAACTGGGGTGGTGGTGGCTATGCCAGCGCAGATCTGTGTGCAGCAGTCTTTTAAAATATGGGAACATCCCCCCATCCATTCTCACACCCACTGAATGTTCACCATCCTCTGCTTTCCACCAAGCTAGGGACGGCAAGGTCCCTCTGCCTGTGATAGGCAGTAACTGAAGCACTGCAATGTTCCCTGGCCATTAGATATTGATTTTATCTCTAGCCTGCCATTCAGTCTATAACAGGACCCTCAAGACAGCTTACCGTGTAATAAAACATTGATGTACAGGATCCGTAACCTAATAAAATTACAAGATATTAAAACAATTGAGACAACCCACAAACTCAAGAGGAAAGCCTAGGGGTGAAGAAGATGCATTAATAAGGAAAGCTCCACCTATTGAGTTTTTACCTGCCATGCAGCCATTAAGGGCACAGGCCTGCTTTCAAAAAAGGCGGTCATTTATTACCAATGTGTCAATATCCTTTTTTGAACACTGTGCCTGTCTAAAATGGAACAGAGTGTTTCTGATGGTATCTTACTTTGCTTGGCCTTGCATATGATGCTCTTCCTGTTAATGCGTCACAGCAACACTGTATCACCCCACTCAGAAATCTGTATGTGCACATAATTTGTCTGTTTGCCAGAGCAGTGTCAACCCAGCACATGGAAGGTTGCTAAGGAAGAATGAGATACATCAAGTGTTCAAAATAATGGCGGGGAAGAACTGGTGCCAAGCTCATCATTCCCAAGAATCTTGAAACTAGCCCACTTGCACGCTAGCAACAGGTCAGCAGTGGGCCAGAGAAGACTGAGGTGTGGAAAACCTGAGCTGCACAACCCCCTCTTCTCCAGGAGCCACTGGGGGTGTTGTGTGGGGTCTTCACTAGGGATGAGGGAGAAATCTGATTCTATTTTCATTTAAAGGGGAACCTACCTCATGCACACTTTCCGAAAAACGCACAAACTGAAACACAGCCATCCTCCAAAATTTGCACTTCTTTGAATTTTGCAATGCAGTCCTTCAGCCAACGATAGTGGACAAAAATGCACATACTAGGGGAAAATGTTTATAAAAATGCATATATTAATTAAAGTAGTGCACAGCAATGCATTATATTAGGGGAAATTGCATACAAAAATGTGTATATTAGGAGGAATTAGAAATAACTGAGCCAATGCACCGTTCAGAGTATACCCTACTCCTCTCCCATTGGGAAAGTGCCCTCCTCCATTTTGTCTTATGGCCTAATAATAATTTTAATAATGATTATGATAATAATATTAGTAGCTTTTTCCCCAGAAAGTGGACTCAAAGTGATTTTCAAAAACAAACATTAAAAACAAGAGTAAAGATATCCTAAAATGCTCACCACTAACATATACTTAAAAGAGCAGTTCCAGCTCAACCCACCTCAACTCACCAAAAGATAGCTGGGAAGCTGTTGCAGGATCAGTGATGGTGGAAATAGCGGAGAGGAAAGCAGGCAGAGGGTTTCTTTCTTTCTTTACCCTGCCCCCTCCAATCATCCTGGCATCCTAGTGGGCTGGTGTTCTTATTTGCTGTTACACAGCATCAGCATGCTGACAACCTGTGAGAGGAGTTATCAGAAGAACCCAATGGAACACCAAGCGAGTGGAGGTCCTCAATGCCAGGTAGAGTTACCAGGTCAGAAGCAGCCCAAACCCTGAGATTTCAAGGGTGGGCCCTAGTGATGTCATGGGGTGGGCCCTAGTGATGTCATTAAGCATGATATATTAAGCTATTACACTCTGGCCCCAGGGACATGGTAGAACATGGTAGGACATGGTAGAACATGGTAGAACATGGTATGAGGCCCGCTGTAATCAATTTGCTAGGCACTTCCAGGCTAAAATCTTTAGCATCTGCCAGGACTTAGACTCCAGTGTTATAGCAGGTGAATCAAGCGAGGTATCAAGAGCACAGCCTTGTCCCGATTTCTTGAATGAGTTTCAGTTGGTGCAGCTTGAGGATGTTGACAAGGTGCTTGGACACGTTCGTGCAACCACTTCTGTGCTGGATCCTTGCCCTTGTTGGCTAATAAAAGCTAGCAGTGATGGAAAAGCCGGCTGTGCCAGGGATGTGATTAACGCCTCTCTGCAAGAGGGGGTGGTCCCTGGCTGCCTGATAGAGGCAGTAGTGAGACCACTCCTGAAGAGAAAATCTTAATAACTATAGGCCGGTAGCAAATGTTCCATTCCTGGGCAAGGTCCTGGAACGAGTGGTTGCAGGCCAGCTCCAGACACTCTTGGATGAGACTGATTATCTGGATCCATTTCAGTCGGGTTTCAGGCCTGGTTTTGGCACGGAAACAGCCTTGGTCGCCCTGTATGATGACCTTTGTTGGGAGAGAGACAGGGGGAGTGTGACTCTGTTGATTCTCCTTGATCTCTCAGCGGCTTTCGATACCATCAACCATGGTATCCTTCTGAGTTGGGAGTGGGAAGTACTGCATTGCGGTGGTTCCACTCCTACTTGGCAGGTCACCTCCAGAAGGTGGTGCTTGGGGAACATTGCTCGGCACCCTGGACTCTCCAGTATGGGGTTCCTCAGGGGTCAGTTCTGTCCCCCATGCTGTTCAACATTTACATGAAACCATTGGGTGCGGTCATCCGTAGCTTTGGAGTGCGTTGCCATCAGTATGCTGATGACACGCAGCTCTATTTCTCCTTTTCATCTTCTTCAGGTGAGGCTGTCAATGTGCTGAACTGGTGCCTGGCTGCGATAATGGACTAGATGAGGGCTGATAAACTGAGGCTCAATCAAGACAAGACTGAGATGCTGCTAGTGGATGGTTCTTCTGACCAGATGGTGGATGTCCAACCTGTTCTGGATAGGGTTGCACTCCCCCTGAAGGACCAGGTTTGTAGCTTGGGGGTTCTCCTAGAACCATCTCTGTCACTTGAGGCTCAGGTAGCCTCGGTGGCACGGAGTGCCTTCTACCAACTTCGGTTGGTGGCCCAACTACATCCCTATCTGGACAGGGATAACCTGGCTTCAGTTGTCCATGCTCTGGTAACCTCCAAATTAGATTACTGCAATGCACTCTACGTGGGACTGCCTTTGAAGACGGTTCGGAAACTGCAGCTTGTGCAAAATGCAGCAGCCAGATTGGTAACAGGGACCAGACAGTCCGAACATATAAAACCTATTCTGGCCCGCTTGCATTGGCTGCCTGTATGTTTCCGAGCTCAATTCAAGGTGCTTGTTTTGACCTATAAAGCCTTACACGGCTTGGGACCACAACACCTGATGGAACGCCTCTCCCGATACGAACCCACCCATACACTACGTTCAAGATCAAAGGCCCTCCTCCGGGTGCCTACTCCAAGGGAAGCTCAGAGGGTGGCAACAAGGGAGATGGCCTTCTCAGTGGTGGCCCCCAAATTATGAAATGATGGGTTTGATGAGGTGCGCCTGGTGCCAACACTGTTATCTTTTCGGCACCATGTCAAGACTTTCCTCTTATCCCAGGCATTTTAGCATGTGTTTTAAATTGTTTTTATATTGTTTTAAATTTTAAAATTGTGTTTTAAATTGTTTTTAAAATATGTGTTTTAAATTGTATATTTGTTTTAATGTTTTTGATTACTGTAAACCGCCCAGAGAGCTTCGGCTATGGGGCAGTATACAAGTGCAATAAATAAATAAATAAATAAATAAATAAATAAACTTCACCCAACCCTAGCGAGGGAGCCTGCTCCACGAGCTAGAGGGAGCCCCAGCTGATGAAGCGTCAAGGCCCCAGCTGACGAAGCGTCAAGGCGAGTTAAACAGCAGAGCGAGTTCGGCAGCAGGGCGAGGAGGCCAGGGCCCCCCACTCTGCCCGTCTGTTCCCTGACCTCAACTAAACCGCAGTCTCCAACCCATTGACGTAATAAACCTTAAACAAAACTATGCAGGTAAGAAGCCAGCAGGGGTGTGGGGGCTTTCCAGTGTTTTGCACCGCCTGCAGCATGTACGACTATCTGCCTGTTGGACAGAAGTCGTGGGTATGCTCTCGGTGCAATGAGCTCCTGGCTCTCCGGGAACGACTTCATTTCCTTGAGGCCAAGGTGGCGGACCTGGAAAAGCTGAGAGAGGCAGAGAGGTGTGTGGAGGAGGCCTTCAGGGACGTTATAGCTGTGTCCCACTCCAACGATGATAGCTCTCCTGCTATCATAGACAACGATGGCCTCGGGGAAGGAGAGCATCCAGCTGAAGAAGAGGGAAATTTTCCCTTAGAAGGGACCCATTCCTTGGGGGATGAGCAGCTATCCTCTCGTGCCGAGGATATATCTCCAGGGGGTGGAGGGATCCTTGTAGTGGGTGATTCGATCATTAGGAACATAGACAGTGGGGTGTGTGATGGGCGTGTAGACCGCAAGGTGTTTTGCCTGCCTGGTGCGAAGGTTGCGGATATCGCCCGTCGTTTAGATAGTTTGGTAGACAGTGCTGGGAAGGAGTCAGTGGTCGTGGTGCACGTTGGCACCAACGACATGGGGAAATGCAGCCGTGAGGTCCTGGAAGCAAAATTTAGGTTGCTAGGTAGGATGCTGAAAGCCAGGACCTCCAAGGTGGCTTTCTCTGAAATGCTACCGGTTCCACGCACAGGACCAGCCAGACAGGACCAGCTTCGCAGTCTCAATGTGTGGATGAGACGATGGTGTCGGGTGGAAGGGTTTGGATTTGTTAGGCACTGGGGAACATTTTGGGACAAGCCGGGCCTGTACAAAAGGGACAGGCTCCACTTGAACCAGAATGGAACCATACTGCTGGCACTTAAAAATAAAAGGTGGCAGAGCAGCTTTTAAACTGACTGAGGGGGGAAACCCGACAGGAGCTGAGAAAGGTCCGGTTTGGAATAAACCTCCCCCCTGGGATAAAAACCAAAGAAATGATGAAATTTTAAAAGGGGTAGGCCTAGAAGTAGGCATTGTGAGAGCAGGGGCACAGGATATAAATTCAGAAGAGCAAAATTACCACAGGCCTAACCACAAGTGCCAAAGACACTTGAAGAGAGACACTGCTTACAAGTGCCTGTACGCTAATGCTAGGAGCCTGCGAACCAAGATGGGAGAACTGGAGTGCTTGGTCTTAGAGGAAAGCATTGATATAGTGAGCATAACGGAGACCTGGTGGAATGGAGAAAACCAGTGGGATACGGTTATCCCTGGATATAAACTATATCGGAAGGACAGGGAAGGACGTATTGGTGGCGGAGTCGCTTTATACGTGAAAGAAGGCATTGAATCCAGCAAGCTCGAAACCCCAAAAGAGGCGGACTCCTCCACAGAATCGTTGTGGGTGGTGATACTGTGCCCCAGGAGGGACTTAATACTGGGAACGATCTATCGTCCCCCTGATCAAAATGCTCAGGGAGACCTGGAGATGAGATATGAAATTGAGGAAGCATCCAAACTAGGAAATGTGGTAGTAATGGGTGACTTCAACTACCCGGACATAGACTGGCTGCATATGTGTTCCAGTCATGACAAAGAAGCAAAGTTTCTAGATATTCTAAATGACTATTCCCTAGACCAGTTGGTCATGGAACCGACCAGAGAGACGGCAACCCTGGACTTAATCCTCAGTGGGGACCGGGACCTGGTGCGAGATGTAAGTGTTGTTGAACTGATTGGGAGCAGTGACCACAGTGCTATTAAATTAAACATACATGTAACTGGCCAATTGCCAAGAAAATCCAACACGGTCACATTTGACTTCAAAAGAGGAAACTTCACAAAAATGAGGGGATTGGTCAAAAGAAAGCTGAAAAACAAAGTCCAGAAGGTCACATCACTCGAAAATGCTTGGAAGTTGTTTAAAAACACTATATTAGAAGCTCAACTGGAGTGCATACCGCAGATCAGAAAAGGTACCGCCAGGGCCAAGAAGATGCCAGCATGGTTAACGAGCAAAGTCAAGGAAGCTCTTAGAGGCAAAAAGTCTTCCTTCAAAAAATGGAAGTCTTGTCCAAATGAAGAAAATAAAAAAGAACACAAACTCTGGCAAAAGAAATGCAAGAAGACAATAAAGGATGCTAAAAATGAATTTGAGGAGCACATTGCTAAGAACATAAAAACCAACAACAAAAAATTCTATAAATACATTCAAAGCAGGAGACCATCTAGGGAGACAATTGGACCCTTGGATGATAAGGGAGTCAAAGGTGTACTAAAGAACGATAAGGAGATTGCAGAGAAGCTAAATGAATTCTTTGCATCTGTCTTCACAGTGGAAGATATAGGGCAGATCCCTGAACCTGAACTAACATTTGCAAGAAGGGATTCTGAGGAACTGAGACAAATAGTGGTAACGAAAGAGGAAGTTCTAAGCTTAATGGACAATATAAAAACTGACAAATCACCGGGCCCGGATGGCATCCACCCGAGAGTTCTCAAAGAACTCAAAGGTGAAATTGCTGATCTGCTAACTAAAATATGTAACTTGTCCCTTGGGTCCTCCTCCGTGCCTGAGGACTGGAAAGTGGCAAATGTAACGCCAATCTTCAAAAAGGGATCCAGAGGGGATCCCGGAAATTACAGGCCAGTTAGCTTAACTTCTGTCCCTGGAAAACTGGTAGAAAGTATTATTAAAGCTAGATTAACTAAGCACATAGAAGAACAAGCCTTGCTGAAGCAGAGCCAGCATGGCTTCTGCAAGGGAAAGTCCTGTCTCAGTAACCTATTAGAATTCTTTGAGAGTGTCAACAAGCATATAGACAGAGGTGATCCAGTGGACATAGTGTACTTAGACTTTCAAAAAGCGTTTGACAAGGTACCTCACCAAAGGCTTCTGAGGAAGCTTAGCAGTCATGGAATAAGAGGAGAGGTCCTCTTGTGGATAAGGAATTGGTTAAGAAGCAGAAAGCAGAGAGTAGGAATCAACGGACAGTTCTCCCAATGGAGGGCTGTAGAAAGTGGAGTCCCTCAAGGATCGGTATTGGGACCTGTACTTTTCAACTTGTTCATTAATGACCTAGAATTAGGAGTGAGCAGTGAAGTGGCCAAGTTTGCTGATGACACTAAATTGTTCAGGGTTGTTAAAACAAAAAGGGATTGCGAAGAGCTCCAAAAAGACCTCTCCAAACTGAGTGAATGGGCGGAAAAATGGCAAATGCAATTCAATATAAACAAGTGTAAAATTATGCATATTGGAGCAAAAAATCTGAATTTCACATATACGCTCATGGGGTCTGAACTGGCGGTGACCGACCAGGAGAGAGACCTCAGGGTTGTAGTGGACAGCACGATGAAAATGTCGACCCAGTGTGCGGCAGCTGTGAAAAAGGCAAATTCCATGCTAGCAATAATTAGGAAAGGTATTGAAAATAAAACAGCCAATATCATAATGCCGTTGTATAAATCTATGGTGCGGCCGCATTTGGAATACTGTGTACAGTTCTGGTCGCCTCATCTCAAAAAGGATATTCTAGAGTTGGAAAAGGTTCAGAAGAGGGCAACCAGAATGATCAAGGGGATGGAGCGACTCCCTTACGAGGAAAGGTTGCAGCATTTGGGGCTTTTTAGTTTAGAGAAAAGGCGGGTCAGAGGAGACATGATAGAAGGGTATAAAATTATGCATGGCATTGAGAAAGTGGATAGAGAAAAGTTCTTCTCCCTCTCTCATAATACTAGAACTCGTGGACATTCAAAGAAGCTGAATGTTGGAAGATTCAGGACAGACAAAAGGAAGTACTTCTTTACTCAGTGCATAGTTAAACTATGGAATTTGCTCCCACAAGATGCAGTAATGGCCACCTGCTTGGACGGCTTTAAAAGAAGATTAGACAAATTCATGGAGGACAGGGCTATCAATGGCTACTAGCCATGATGGCTGTGCTGTGCCACCCTAGTCAGAGGCAGCATGCTTCTGAAAACCTGTTGCCGGAAGCCTCAGGAGGGGAGAGTGTTCTTGCACTCGGGTCCTGCTTGCGGGCTTCCCCCAGGCACCTGGTTGGCCACTGTGAGAACAGGATGCTGGACTAGATGTGCCACTGGCCTGATCCAGCAGGCTCTTCTTATGTTCTTATGTTCTTATTTAACCCAAAATTCAGAATCACGCCACTTTAAGTTTTATACTTGTTTTATGGTTTTGTTGTTGTTGTTATGTGCCTTCAAGTTAATTACGACTTATGGCGACCCTATGAATCAGTGACATCCAAGAGCATCTGTCATGAACCACCCTGTTCAGATCTTGTAAGTTCAGGTCTGTGGCTTCCTTGATGGACTCAATCCATCTGTTGGTTGACCTTCCTCTTTTTCTACTTCCTTCTGTTTTTCCCAGCATTATTGTCTTTTCTAGTGAATCATGTCTTCTCATGATGTGTAATGTTGATACACTCCATTTCTTGCTTGACAATTTCTAACTTTCCCTGGTTCATGCTTCTCACGTTCCATGTTCCTATCATGTGTGTTGTACAACTCCGAACTCTCCTTTCGCATCTGTGCGCATCAGCCTCTGGGCTTCCTTTCAGCTTTGACCCAGCTGCGTCATTAGTCTCAGCTCTACTTGTACTTGTCCTTTGTTCTTCCCCAGTAGCTTGGTGAGTGCCTTCTGACCTGGGGGTCTCATCTTCCAGCACTATCTCGTGTTACATTTTGGATACTCTGTTCATAGGGTTTTCATGGTAAGAGGTATTCAGAGGTGGTTTACCATTGCCTTCCTCTGAGTTTGGATGCATCTTAGTCTGGTGTCTCAGCTTGGCCATTCCTCCTTGGGTGCCCCTGCTAGGAGTCTAGCCTCTTGGTCTAGACTCCTGACGGCATTGCTCTCAGCTTCTTCAACACTCTCAAATCCCTCACCACGTTAAGGTGTGCATCCTAAAGGGGGTGTTTTACGGTTATTGGATTTTAAATGGATTTATTTCTTATTGTGAGCTGCCTTGGTTTCTAACCTTATCTCACACAGATTGCATATACACACACACACATTGAAGATGTCAAAATACATATACCCCATGTAATAGTTTTGTGTCGAAACCAGTTGGTCATTGCAGAATTTTTTTAAAAAACACAACAGTGTTAGTTTCGTACCAAACAAAAGTAGTGACACCTATGTAAGCCCTGCCTCACTGCTTAAAAAAGGATTGGAGGGGGAGAGAAAGATTTACAACACAATCCTTTGCTAGGTTTACTCAAAAGTCCCAATGATTTACAGCACAATCCTAACCATGTCTACTCAAAAGTAAGTCCTACTGAATTCAATGGGGTTGACTCCCTGGTATGTGGGATTAGCATTACAGGTTTACTCCCAGAAAAGTGAATCCATGCCTACCAAGATCCCGCTGCGATCTTCTGTTCTAGTGCAATCCTACTCATGTTTACTCAGAAGCAAGTCCCAATGTATTTAGATCTCCTGCACAGAGAAAGTACTCTTGATGTTGCTGAGAGTTATAAAGTTACTGACTTTCTGATGTGTAGACAAGCTGGAAAACACAACTGTTTTCAGAACTTGCAGTGGTTTTAGCTGTTGCCTGGAGGTCATCAAACCCCTTGTCAATCACAACCCTGTCTTCATTTATTGGCTAAAAACCTGAAAGGGTGGGGATTAGAGCAGTCAGTACTATCAGAAGTTGTGGAGGGGTGGTGGCGACTGACAGTTTGGTGTATATCTCTTCAACCAGACCACCTAGAAATTTATTTATTTTTAAATGAAAGCTAAGAGTCTGGAGATTGGAGTGACTCACCCGGAGACCCAGGGAGCACCCCTAAAAACCACACTCTCTGGGCAAAAAACCAGAGACCTGGGAACCCTAATTTGCCCGGTGGGTCTTCAGTGGAGATCTTCAGGTGGGGGAAATCACAAATCCTTTCTCCCCTAGCATACCACTGTTGCTTCCGCTGCCTGGCTTGTTAAGGCCTCAACGGGGTTGGACTAGATGACCTTTGCCATCCCTCTGCAGCAGGGTCTATAATTCCTTGTAGGTGACTGTCAGCTCTGAACACTGTAAAGAACCCTTCCCTAGGCTAGTGTCCTCTAGGTATTTTGGGCCACAGCTCCCCATCAGCACAACTGCTGCTGGCCGGGGCTGATGGGGAATTTCTAAAATATCTGGGCACCACCAGCTTGGGAAAGACTGCTGAAAAGAAGCCTGCAATGTGATGCGTGCATGTTACATTGCAAGGGTTGGGTCTAAGCAGCTGGGCTGTCATAGACCTCCTGCGACCATGTCTTTGGATAGAGAGACTTTCTGCTTCTCCCTGGCATTGAGATCGAGAAGCTACCTTCTACCAAGGCACACCATTGGTCCATGTAGCTCAGTGTTGCAAATTGGCTGGCAGTGGCTCTCCTACCCCTACCTGGAGATGCTACAGACTGAACCTGCATGCTAAGCAGATGCTCTACCACTGAGCTACGGCCTGTCCCCAAGGGTGCCTCAGTGATGATCAGGGAGGGAGGGATGGAAGCCAAAGATTTCTCTCTCTGGGAGGAGCAGGGAATATGAGGTCAGAGAGCAAAATGCGGGCCTCCAGGCCTCTAGATCGGATGTGCCCCCAGGCCACACCCCTCACTGGCCCTGGTTTGCATCCACCGTGAGTGTTTGGAGAATGTGTCCTTGATGTTTTGACATTTTAGAATGCCTCTTGCTTGCCTGGGTGGAGGATAGATGAGGGGGTGAATGTGTGTAGAAACTATCCTACAGTACAAAGGTAAAATCTGCATTCACTGCCATCCTCCACCTCTCAATTTTGCCTTTGGTCCTGCTCACCACTAGCAAGTGGCCCTTGGAAAGTTGCCCAGAATGAAGCCTTTGGCTTGAAAAAGTCCCCCTCCTCTTGCTTTAGAGTGTAGATTCTAATCCATGCCAAAGAAGAATTCTGAGGCTTTAAAATTTGCCTCTCTTGCAATGCTTTTAAGAACACCTGGAGTTTGTTTCTGAGCCTTTAGGAGAACTTTACTGGTATCCCTATGGGAGAGAAAGAGAGAGTGAGAGAATGAGATGGAAACTGAGGGGGAGGGAAAGGGAAAACAGGGAACGATTATGCTCCATCCATCCTTATTAATCAGAAACAGTCCTACCTTTGTCTAAGGGACCCACCAGACATCCCTCTTATTGAACATTCCTTGTGATTTGTGCTCATGATGTTATTGGGGTGGTTATGCATAATTCCACTTTCAATACCATTTGTGCCTGCGAAAGTTTCAGGGTGGAGAAACTGCTTTGTTTGCAATAGGTACACGTCCCGTAGTTTCCTGCTAAAACCTCGTGACTTTTCAGACTGCATGTGTTCCTTTTTTTTTACTTGCTTTTATTTGTTTGTTTGTTTATAAAAGTATTTATATACTGCCCTATCACAAAACACTAAGGAGGTCTACAGCAACATAAAAAGATTTAAAAACAATGCAATGTTAAAATGACAGCCTACTCAAAAACATCTTGAACAGTTGCATAGGCCTGTCGGCACAGAAAATATTTCGAAAGATGCCTGAAAGTCAAAAGTGAGGATGCCTGCCAAATCTTTGCTTGAAGAATGTTCCACAGCATGGAATCGGTGACTTTAAATGCCCAACTTCTAGCTGAGGCCAGTCAGGTCTCATGGAGAATGTTGCTTTGTAATCGCACAAGAAGGCCTCCCTAGATGGCAGCAATGTGCTAACTTTGGAGAAGCATTACAGATAGGGTTGCCATATGCCAGTCCCACAAATCTGGGCTCCCGACCCTGCCGCAGATCATGAGAGGGAGCTCCCAGGCACTCCCCCACTGCGCAGGCCTGTGATGCCCTCCTGCATGCTCCACTTACCTCTCCCTTGACATAAATGCTGGTTGCTCTGCGAGCGCAGCCCTGCCATCAACCAAGATGGTGGCCGAGGTTTCCCTAAGGGGTTGATGCCCCTGCTGCCATCTTGGTTGATGGCAGGGATGCTCACACATAGCACACTTGCGTGCCATCAACCAAGATGGCGGCAGAGGCATCAGCCACTTAGGGAAGCCTTGGCCACCATCTTGGTTGATGGCAGAGTTGCATCTGCAGCGCAACCAGCATTTATGTCAAGGGAGAGGTAGGTAGGTAGAAAGTGCATGCTTGTGTGCATGTGCCAGGGCCTGGGACAGGCTGGTGCTGCCCTTGAACACAGCCCACCTTGCCCTCCATGCGTGCCTCTCTTCTTTTCTCGTTGCCAGTCTCTGCAGCTCGGTGCCCACCGTGAAAATCTGGGCCACCTAATGGGCTAAGCACGCACCGGGTAGCAGGTCTATAATCCGGGTAAAACCTGGCTAACTGGGCAATATGTCAACCCTAATTACAGAACAACTAAGAAAGCGGAATGATGTGTGGAAGATCCAGTATATATCCACCACTGATGGACTGTTCTTGCATCAGTGGTGTGGTGGAGAATATATCTGTAAAAAGACACTGGTCCAGAGGGGCTGGGGAGAGTGGACAAAAACAACAAGGGAAAGAAATTGCTGCCCTTTCTTCACTGTTTCAGCTGCTGTCGTTTTGCAGGAGCAACAGGAGGGAGAGCTGTTGTGGTCCCTGCTGCGTGGCGTCTGCCACTTTTGCTTCCCACATAGCTTCTGGGAAATGGGAAGAGCTCAAAAAGCCCTCCACATTTCACCTGCATTTCATTCCCTCAGCCCCAAAATCAGAGAGAGGGGGGGGCGCACTGGCTGTCCATTAACTACCAGGCTAAGTTCAAGGTTCTGGTTTTGGTGTACAAAGCCCTACACCGCTTGGGACCAGGATACCTGAAAGACCGTCTTACTCCTTATATACCCAGTCGATCACTGCGCTCTGCAGGTGAGGGCCTCCTGCAGATGCCATCTCATCAGGAGGTCCGTTCCACACAACATAGGAAGAGGACCTTTAGCATTGTGGCACCTACCATTTGGAATTTCCTCCCCTTAAATATTAGACAGGTGCCATCTCTGTTATTTCCCCCCCGGAGCCTACTAAAGACCTTCTTCTTTCAACAAACCTTTTAAGTAGAGACCTTATCCCAGTCTGCTTCTGTGCTGGAACTGCTTTTTAAGATGTTTGTAAAGCTTTTTTCTTAAGTTGTTTTAAAAGATGTTTTGTTTTAATATATTTTAAAGTCTGTTTTTAAGATGTTTTATAGCGTTTTAATGTTTTCTTTGCCAACCTGGGCTCCTTCTGGGAGGAACCGTGGGATATAAATTTAATAAATAAATAATAAATAAATAAATAACAAATAACAAACAGGATGGCCCCTTCTATTTGCTGCTTTTGTTGATAGAAGAAATCCTTTTTGAGACGGCAAAGATCCTATTAAATTTCACTCCAGAGACAAGACTACTGTTTTCTACTAAGCGTCTACAAATACATTACATTATCATTCTTTTGTATTTATATATCATGTCATTTTCACTTGCCATAAAGACACGTCTTAAATTTACCATGTCGCTCCTTCCGTTATCCCCATAAATTGCCCATTAGTTATTAATTTCATTACATTGCCTTTTCACACTGGATGAATTCAGTGGCAGATAATCTCACTGTTGCCTAACCATGTTAGGTCCTTGTGTTTTTATTTTTCCCCTCCCACAAGATAATTGTCCTATTGGAATCTGATCAGCCAAATCTGTGGGATGTTTGATCTCACTGAAGAGAGCGGTTCCTGTCCAAAACCCTGGAGAGTCATTGAAGGTCCCTGCGCACAGTACTGAAAGAGATGGACCAATGGCCTGACACAGTAGAGGGAAGGGCTGTAGCTCAGTGGTGGAACATCTTCTTTGCATGCAGAAGGTCCCAGGTTCAATCCCTGGCGATGGCAGCTAGAGCTTGCCTGAAATCCTGGAGAGCCAGAAACAGTCAGTGTAGACAGTACTGACCTAGATGGAACAAGGGCCTCACTCAGGGTAAGGCAGCTTCCAATGTCCCTATGAGGGTGGAATGTTCCAGTTAGCCTAGAGTCCTTTGAATTCTGCTCTCATGAGGAGCTACCCATACCTTCTCTTGAAGTTACCGGAAAACCATTTATCCAGTAGGAGCTTAGAATCATAGAATCATAGGATAGTAGAGTTGCAAGGGGCCTATAAGGCCATCGAGTCCAACCCCTTGCTCAATGCAGGAATCCAAATTAAAGCATTCCTGACAGATGCCTCTTGAAGGCCTCCAGTGTCTAGGTAATTGGTTCCATTGCCGTATGCCTCTAACAGTTAGGAGGTTTTTCCTGATGTCCAGTCGAAATCTGGCTTCCTGCAACTTGAGCCCATTATTCCGTGTCCTGCACTCTGGGACGACCGAGAAGAGATCCCGGCCCTCCTCTGTGTGACGACCTTTCATGTACTTGAAGAGTGCTATCATATCGTCCCTCAGTCTTCTCTTCTCCAGGCTAAACATGCCCAGTTCTTTCAGTCTCTCTTACTACTTACTACAATGGCTATGCATCTACTTACCTGAAGTCTGATGCCAAGTGGTGAGGACAAGAATGTTTTGGACAGTTTCCTTTGGCTGACACAGAAGTGCGGCAAGATTACCATCCCCACTATGGACCCCCGTAGATCCATACCGATGATCAGTGGGGGCTAGAAACTTGAAGGTTTCATTTTGAAGAAGTTGCTGATGGGGCCTGAACCTGATCCTAGATTAGGGACAAGAATCTGGAAGCTCCAGGCCAAATGTGGTTCCTGGAAAACTAACCAGCTGCCTACTTAGCTACCATCCTTGAGACAAGACTGTGTGGATAGAGCTATGAATGGGGCAATGGCTCTTGGACAGCTTCTTGAAAGTTTGGACTAAAACCAGGAGCAGATTCACTGTCCCATTGACATCAGAGCCACCAGTTTCCACTGTCCATAAGGGAGCCAGGGGAAATGTGAAACTGTGGCTCCCAGCAGTCAGGCTATGACACTTACCTCCTGTGACATTTTAAAAATTTATATTAATATGTAAGAATAAACACCATCTATTATTCAATGGTCTGAGGGCCTTAATGCCCTTGCTACATTGGAACACACATTTTACAAACCCCAGTCTCGCCTGGATACCTGTTTGGATGGCTCTCATTGAGAGAAAGGGTGGGATATAAATTTAATAAATAAATTGAGTTATATGTGTAAATTAAGAAGGATGTATTGGTGATCATTGCATTGTTAATGTGAGTGGATGTTTTCTTTTTTGTCCTTTTCTTTCCCCCCACTTTTTCCCTCTGTAATAAATTTGCAATAAAAATCAATCAAAATTACACTGATATATTTTATAACAGTATTTATAAGCGTCCGATCCATAAGAAAAGTGTCATGGTGGTATACACCCCAAAGTACAATAAAAATCATTAACTGTGTTGCCTGTGACCGGAAGATTATCTAGACATACATTGAAGAGATTAGAAATGGCATGTGAATGGCCTCTATCCCCTAATTATTGCCCCAAACCCTTGATTTATGGGGGTGCTGATTACTACTTAGAATTGGAGTCTGAGCAGCTCAAAATGCAGGCTCCCTGACACAGTCACAGCATTTGGGAAGCTTCCCTATGCCTCTGTGCTCAAAACAACACAGAGTCTGGGAAGTTTTTGCTCAGTAACCAAAACAATGCCGCTTGTCCCACCCTTCTGCTCTGTCAGGTGGGATTGTTTATAGTTTTCCCAAGCTTGAAGAGGTGATGAGGTAGTTGGCTTACAAATATTCTCACTTGGCTAATAGAAACAAGCAGCCTGATAATCAAAACAAGCAAGCAACCTTGAGAATGCAGCTGCATTCTCAAGCCCAAGATGTCACGAGGACAGGATCAGGAGACATCACCTGAGGAGGAACCAGCTACCTGAATGATGGGAAGACAGTGATCTAATAGGTGTAAGGTGCCCCCTCCCAGGGGGTCTTTGAAGGATAAATACAGGACCTCGAGATCAGGGCAATTAAGTCTCCAGGGGGCTGACATAGCCTTGAAGTACCATCAAGAAGCAACATCAAGAAGATTGAAGACTCAACCCCTCCCAGGCAAAATTTACTGCTGTGTTGTTAGGAGGATTCCAGCACGCAGGGAGACAGATGTGAGATAAGAGTACTTAGAGACAAGGGGGGAGTGGTATTTAGCTCCATTTTAGCTGTTTGTATCCCTTTGCTGTCATAAACCCTTCATTTCTCCACAGCCAGCTGTGTCCATGATTTCTTTGAAATTCCAAACTCAATAGTCTTGTGCTTGGCAAATGCTAGGCATTTGGCATTACAACCACAAAATCATTGGATAGATGGGTGGGGGACAGAACCATTAACAATGAACAGAATTAATTCTCTAAAAAATTTTGAGGGAAATAAAAAAAATGTTTTCTACAGAGAACAAAGCTGCAGAATTGGTGCTTGTGTAATGTCAACCGGAACAACGTTCCAAAGTACTTGCGCCACTGTGTTGAAAGCCTTGGTCCGAGTAGGCACCTGTGGGGCAGTCAGGAGGACATTTAACTCCAATAATTACCTCGTGTCCTAGACCAGGTATAGCCAACTTTATATCGGCCTGATGTTTTGAATTTCCTCTCCCATCTGTCCCAGCCAACATCGTTTCTTAAGGATGATGGGAGTTGTAGTCCACAACTTCTAGAGGGGCACCCCATTGGCTATCCTTATGCTCTATGCTTTGAGGGCACCATCTAGGATGCAGTACCAGCTTGCCTGGGTGTTCGGTCAGCTGACCCATCAGGCCATATAAAGCCCCATCTTCAGAGCTTGCTCCATCATCTGAGCAACAGTGCTCAAGCCAACCAGGCACCCTTCAGACATTGCAACTCCCAACATCCCCTGCTAGCTTGACCAATGATCAAGGATGATTCTTTATTTATTTGTTTGTTGAATTTATACCCCACTTTTCCTCAAATTCCTCCTGAAAGTCAGCAATGATGGAGACAGCTGCACCCAGTGTGGAGCCACCAGTGAAAAGCCCCGGTTAATGGAGGCTGTTGCCCTAAACATCTGGAGGGCACAAGGTTGGACTAATCTGGCCTAAGCTTTTGCTAGCTGCTGTCTTGGAGCTTGACATCTGCCTGGTTGTTTCTGACCCCAGCGATCCTTTTGGTTAGCTACTCCTGAGCTCCCCATGGGGAAGACGGGAGGGTTATAAATTAGAAATAACAAGCAAACAAACCAGCAAACTTCAAGGCCCCTCTTGCTCTTCCTTCTTTTGGGTTCTTTGTCTTGAAAACAGACTTGGACTGGGCGAGGGCTCTCCTCTGTAAAGTAGGAGACATGGCTGGCCTATTTGGAAGCCCTGTCTTAAAATAAATTGCCACCAGCAGAGGCTCGTCCATTTTGGTCAATGGGGCGCTGCCCCACCAACGTCAGTCTGCCTTCAACTAGCCCCTGCCAGCAACCAGTTCAGGAGGTGGCCCTGGCTGCCAACCTCTTCCTCCTTAGTCTGAGTGTCGCCCTTGATGAACTCAGCAAGGAGGAGGGTGGGGACAAAAACTAGCATGAGTTGGCTCTGCCTGTCATTGGCTCTGGCTCCACCTACTGTTGGGCTCCCGGTCTTCCGCCCCACCTGTCCCAAATGGGCACCATCCACCACTGGTTGTCACCATGGCCAGCTGCTGGTTTGAGGGAAGAGGCTATGAAAATGCTTTCTGATGGTCCCTCCCCTTTTGTACAGTCATGGCCTCTTCCTGCTGGCCTCACCAGACAGCGGGCAGCAGTGGCAGGAGGACTCTGGGTCTGGGGGAGCCGCCATTTTGATTCCCGCAATCTCCCTGAGGTAGTGTTCCTCTGGGGAGATTGTGGGAATTAAAATGTTGGCTCCCCTAGGCTCAGCGGATGCTCCATGCATCAGAATGTTGGGGGAAATGAATAACTGTGTGACAGGAGCTTCCTTGTCCACCCATCCTGGGTGTTGCTGCTCCTAGCTCTGATCTGGGGCAAGTGGCAGGCGGCGGCTGGCTCCAAGTCAGTGTGGCAATGGAATCCGCTCTGGGAATCTGAACTTTTAAGGAGCTGTCCAATTTTTTTTCACTCTTAAGTACTATTCCACATCAATTTGCATTAAAAAAATAGTGCAAATTAGGTAAGTGTGCCTGTAAATCCAAACTGAACAGAATATGTCCCCTCTTCCTTAGAGTGGAATAAACATGCCAAAGTATCCTGCGGCACGGGGATGCTGCAGAAAAACATCTTAGAATCATAGAATGGAAGGGGCCTATAAGGCTGTCCAGTCCAACCCTCTGCTCAGTGCAGAATCTTCTCCTTCATCAACCTGTCCATCCACCAGATCATCCCAAGGGGCCCTCCTCCAACTGTCCCCACAATCAGTGGCGGCTGGTGACTCCATGTTAACAGGGCAGTGGAATCCACTTCACACCTTGGACAGCTCCTTGAAAGTTCAGACTAAAACCCAGAGTGGATTCCACTAACCCACTGACCTGGAGCCACCAGCCACCACTGTCGGAGAGGGGGAAGTGCTTTTGGGGAGGGACTGTCCTTTATCAAGGGCAAGACAGCCAGAAACTATACAATTGCATTGTAACTACTGTAACTTGAAGAACTTGTGCCAGACTTTGCTTTTTTCCTCCTCCCTCCTCTTCCTTTTTCTTTGTGTGTTGTGTCTTTGCCATCCTGGGATCTTCTGGGAGGAAGGGCAGGATATACATTGAATAAACAAATCTTTTTAGTTTGTGAGCCTGAGTGCAGGGACCATTTTAGAACTGGCTCTTGGAAGCTGCACTGAGAGCCTCATTTGACTGAAAGGCAGGGTATCAATATTGTAAGTAAATAAATAGGAACCCAGAAAAAAGGGGGGCAGGACAGAAAAAGTCAGGCAAGCTGCCCATACTTCCAGCTGCTGATGCTGAACCTTGTTGCCCCAATATTGGAGCATCAAACTGGGCCACTGGAGATTTGCGTCTTCATCTTGTCAGCTTGGAGAGTCAATGAGGGAGTCTAAACACCTGGGAGGGCTATGTAGCCCTGAGGAGGTATCTCAACACAGCTCATGTTTTCCTCTCACTCTATGCAGAAAACCTGCCCGTGCGACTCTTTCTTTTGGCTCAAGGCTCTACCGTTCTTCAACGTCCCCCTCCCCTTACTTTTTAACAAAGAGGAAATAAATGTCTCCCTAACGGCCCAGGCACCATGATCTGAAAGCCAATTTCAACAGTACACATAACTTTCAAGGTTAGATGCCCCTGAGCAAGTATAGTTCAGAAAGTTTTTTTCTCTCTCTTTCCACAGGAAATGTCTGAATCTTCCATGAAACTATGCAGAGTGAAAGAGTGAGAGGGACCTTTGGAGTGAGTGATAGATGGAGTGAGTGATAGATGGAGTGAGCCCTCGAAACCCTTAGAACAACACAGAAGGCAGGAATGCCCCAGGAGATGCTTTTGGAGAAGGCAATATATTGTAACACCTGAACAAGGGAGGCTGGCTCAACCTTTCCCTTCTTTGTAAAGCTTCCGGAAATGTTTATGTGCGGGCAGGGGAGGATGCCTTGTTTCAACCCTGCAGATATGGATGTAACTCCCTAAGTTCCGTTACATCAGATACAGCCACCATTCGTAGCTGTAGGCAACTTCTAGCTAGCATCACTCTTCGGCTTTATGACAAGGTATGTGGGGGGCAGAGGGGGACTAGTTCATCAAAAGCCCTTGTCCCCTCTGCTCTGCGCACTGTGTCTCAGAATCTGGGGGAGCCTGTCAGCCAATCTCCTGGCCTGGTGCTGCTGCTGTTAAATGCCAGGCCTTTCCAAAATAAAACATTTATCATCCAGAATTTGATTGTGGATGAGGGGGCTGATCTGGCACGTATAATCAAGACCAAGCTGTGTCCATCTGGGTGCAGCACCACTGTAGGTCAGAGGGGTGGGGTGGAGGGGGTCACTATTATCCCTAAAAACGTGGTCTTTCTCACCAGGAGAGCAATCCACACTGTCTGGGTTTGAGGGTTTGTTGGGAGTGTTTGGTCAGAGAGAGAGAAAAAGGGATGTTGTTAGTGTACCATTCACCCTGCTGTGCTCCGCTGAGCTGGTGGAGGTAGCCTTGGATGTTGTGTTGGAGAACCCTTTCACAGAAGTGTTGGAGGACTTCAATATTCACGCTGAGGCTGCCTCAGGCTGCTTTCACACTGTACTTTATTCCATTATTTTGACGATTTCTTGCCTGGCAATTAGCCCATTGTATTTGATCTTTCACACAATGTACAAGCTAGCTCCAGAATTCTAGTGGAATGGAGTGCAAGTTTAGCTCAAATTTTCATGATAAATGATACTAGAAAGAGATGACAGAGATCACTTTGCCAGTATATTCCATGCTCTGGTAACTTCCAGATGGGACTATTGCAATGTGCTCTATGTGAGTCTGTCCTTGACTTGGAATCTTCAACTGGTCCAAAATGGATTACTGGCTGGGGCTGCTGTTATATCTGATATAACCCCTGTTTTAAAACAGCTGCATTGGTTGCCAGTTTGTTTCAAGGCCGAATTTAAGGTGCTCACACTAGTGCGTAAAGCCTGAAACAACTTAGGCCCCAAATATCTGATAGACCCCCTCCGCTGAGATCAGCAGGAAAAAAAACCAGGAAGAATTCAGGGCTTTGGGAGGAGAAAGGGAAAAACAACAGATTTTTTCCTGAATCGATTCATTTTTCCCTTGAGCCTTCACATCTCTAGATAGCTATCTGTCTGATGCACTTGTGTCTCCCCTCTGATTCCATGAGGAGTGGGTGGGGTTGATGGAGGCGGTGAAGCACAGCTTTGGAACAGCCTTTTGGGAATCAAGTTGGGAAGGAGGCTTCTGGCTCACTGGGGAGGAGGTAATGGTTTGTGAGTGATCTGGGTTTCTGTGCCTAGTGATGAACCAGAGAGGGATATCGGGTGATTTATTGAGAGGAATTCAAGAGTGGGGGAAGGTTCTTGGGAGTTCTTGTCTGCTGATGAGCAGATCCAGCAGTAAGGGACCTGCCATACCACCTGGGAAGAATGAAGCAGGTGTGAGACTCTGAGGCTTTTCATCTCTGTAGGGCACCACTCTCTGAGGATATGTTAAAACTCATCTGTCACTCAAGCTCTCCCTCAGGGGTGATCCAGCTATGGTGATGTTTTAAGCTGATCTATTTTGCATTTTATGGATGTAATTTTATTGTTGCCTTTATATTGTTCACTGCCATTATATCTTTTCTTAATGTTGGCAGTATAGAAACTTTTGTAAATATATCTTAGCAGGATGTTTTACATCAAGTGTTTCTGCAGTGACTTATTTTTGACAACAGGAGGCTTTTGTTTTTCTAAGCCATTTTGTAGATCCAGAAGGGTTTTTTTAAGCATGGGATAGAAACACCATCTCTCTCTCTCTCTCTCTCTCTCTCTCACTCACACACACACACACACACACACACACACAGCATAGTGTAACTAAGCCCCTAGACAAAACAAGGCCTTCTACAGCTGATATTACCCCATTGGGGCTGCAGTCAGATTTCTAAGCATGAATACTTGGTAGTAAATGGAATTTGAATGAATGTGACTTGGCTTCCAAATGCACCTGGCTAGGATCAGATTGTAAGTTTCTCCTTCCATGGGAGTGCCCCCCCCCGTTGTAAAAGTCTTAAGCCCCTCCCCTAATGATGTCACTTCCTGAAAGGCCATCAGGCCCATTGCCTACTGTGCTGTTTAAAACTGAGGTCTTCTGTGTTCCATTGCAAGCTTTACCATACATCAGGTTGTTTCTCCACCAGCACTGTATCCAGGAATTGACCTCACCATCCAAGGCATAGCTGTCAGCTAGGGATGGAGGAATCTGTCCATTTTGGTTCTCTAAGCTTCTCATTTTTTTTCCAATTTTAAATTCAGTTCTTCACATTTTCACAACAGTTTGCACTATTTTTTAAAGATAAAAAATGTTCATCACAAATGCTCATCAGCATTTTAGTGTAAATTTCATGAACACATTTCTATGTCGCTTTAACTAACATACACACCTTTTTTGCAAGCAATTTCTCCTAATGGAAAGCATTTTTATATGTTATCTTCATGAATACATGCATTTTTATGCACACTTTCCCCTAATATATGCATTTTTGTACATACTGTTTGGAGAACTGCATCATAATATTTGGAGAGCTGTGAATTTAGGCAGCTGTGTTTTAGTCTGCATATTGGTTTGAGAAGGGCGAATTAGGTAGCTACTCATTAAAATGCTTTGCTACAGTCGGCTGGTAACTTACTGGTCCAGCCAGTAATTCTGAATTCTGTCTTCAGGGTGGTCTGAAAAGTAATATTTTGCAGTGATCCACCCAATTTTGGCAGGCTGTACCTGTAACATGTCAAGTTTTGTCCTGGCTATGATAGGCCCAGTCTTTTTTAAATCTACAGTTGGCAGCCCTGACCTAGATTTGCGGTTATGTTGAGCGGTGAATGACCTACTATAGATTTTTTCTTTGCACAGCTAGCCTAGAAGTGTGCCAAGAGAAATTATTCATTCATGTAGATTTTTAACTGGAGCCAGCCCAAAGGGTTGGGGGCAAGTCCCCAAAGTGCAACCCCCTTTCCCCAAAACAAATGTAAATAAAATATATTCCCATCTCATGAGCTGTGTGATGCCCCTGTATTTATAATACTGTAAATATGGTGAGTGTGGGTTTATTAGAGTAAATTAGGTAAGTGGACTGAGTGAGAGGGGGGAGTACATGGGTTGGAATGTTGATGCATGTTGTATCATGATTGGCTGAGCGCTTGAGGGTCTGAAGGTATAAATGAGAGGATGACAGTTGAGAGGGGGTTCATTTTGGTTGGTTTTAGTTGGTGGGTTTAGGAGTTCGTTGGTTGGTTCTGGGTTTTGGAGGGTGGATTGAATTAGGTGGGTAGTGAGACAGGGTATTGATGACTAGAAACATAAAGAGCAACACATCTTATGAAACCACACGCTTGTTGACAATACCTTTAAGTAATCTTTTTATTCCCTGTGTATATAAATAAATATTTCTTGGTTTACCTAATGCCCTATCCTTGGCTGGGTTTACACAGACCAGAAGGGTGGGCAAGGCATATACCAAGGTTGGGAAACAGTATCAATGGTGGCAGCGGTGAAGAGATAGTGTAACATCATCAGGTATCCAGAGCAACCCAGGGCTGTATTCTTTATAGGCACAAAGATAGACGGGGGTTGTGGCCTGCAAGTGCACCCAGACACAAAGTAGCAATAAGCCAGGAGGAGACTAAGGCACAGTCTCAAGGCAATATTGTTTTACAGGGAGTGTCTGGTGGTGCTGCCTAGCAGTGGGATCTTGAGAGATCTTTGCTAGAGCCGGTGAGAGAACTGTTTAAAGACCAGGACCCTGAGGTGGGACCGTGACAAGGCGGTGACCACAGGTGGGATCCTAGCAGCTGGTGTCTGAGGTGGGATCCTGACAGGAAGGGGCCTGACAAGCTGCTCTTTGCCTACCTTACTCTCCTCGCTCTATTTTCCATTTATTGAAAGGGTTTCTAGGCTGCTGATCAGGTGAAGCTTCCAAGGCAGCTCACAAGGTAACACAAAACAGGATATTCTGAAACACACACACACACAATTAATATTAAAATGCAATAAAACAGTACCTACAAAGCAAAGGAAAAAACAACAACAGCTAGAAGCATCAGTAACAAAATGTTTGCCTTGTAAATGAGAGGGAAAATACAGTAATACACACTTAATGCCAAGGCAACTGTCTAGTGTTCTGGGGATAGCATATTACAATTTGGGGTGCCACCACTGAAGAGATCCTGTCTTCAGCCACCACAGCACAAAAGGTGACAGTGTCTGGAAGATATTTGATGCAGATCTTAATGAAGGAATGGGTAGGTGTATACAGGAGCAGGTTCTTCTGCACAACTCCTTCCATGAACAACAACAGATGTGGGAATCTCAAGGGACAGAATCTGACTACGACTTGCCACTCCAGAGTAGGGTTGTGGGGGAAAAACTGAAATGGGAGTGGAAATTGCTGGTGTTTGCTTATATAATCAGCTTTCGCTGCTGTTTCTGCTTTCAGTCCACTAACAACACATCATGCCCTCTCCTATTTGCATTGCATTTCCTTTGCATTGAAATGAATGGGGTGGAATAACATAATGGCAATGTAATGTATGTAATTAATTACATACGTTACATAATTGTTATCACAGCAGACAGCAAGACAAATGGTATCATTTGGGGCAGAAGACGGACTGCAGCCTAACAGAAACAGTGCTGCATGTGACAAATACAGGGCAGAGTGGAAAATGATGCCTTCTTGCATGCCTACTCCCAAGTAACAGCAAACTAGACAGCTGCTGCCCCCTGGTCATCAGAATAGCCCTGCCCAAGCTCCTAGAGTCGACTACCTTTAGTCATGCTGTAAGCTTCACTTTCCAAAGTGAATAATGAATTTGGGGGGGGGAAGGTGGCACCTTACAACAGTTCATGCTCTGATATACCTACTATTCTCTTTAAGGTGGCTGAGTAGCTGGGACTGGCCCTATTATCAGGAGAAAGCAATGGCTGCCATAGGCCACAGATGCTGGGAAGTAAGGGTGGTGGTGATGGTGGTGGCAGCCCCCTGAACCTTGCACCCTGACAACCACTCTTGCATTGCTTCATTCAGCGATGCAGAAGAGGGAGGACAGAGCTGTGCGTCCTGTCCAGCCTTTGATGTTGCTATGTGCCTTTAAGTGGATTACAATTTATGGTGACCCTATGAATCAGCGACCGCCAAGAGCATCTGCCGTGAACCACCCTGTTCAGATCTTGTAAGTTCAGGTCTGTGCCTTTCTTTATGGAATCAATCCATCTCTTGTTTGGTTTTCCTCTTTTTCTACCTCCTTCTGTTTTCCCCAGCATTATTGTCTTTTTTAGTAAATCATGTCTTCTCATGATGTGTCCAAAGTATGATAACCTCAGTTTCATCATTTTAGCTTCTAGTGATAGTTCTGGTTTAATTTGTTCTAACACCCAATTATTTGTCTTTTTCGCAGTCCATGGTATCCACAAAGCTCTCCTCCAACACCACATTTCAAATGAATGGATTTTTCTCTTGTCTGCTTTTTTCACTGTCCAACTTTCACATCCATACATAGAGATCGGGAATACCATGGTCTGAATGATCCTGACTTTAGTGTTCAGTGAGACATAACTTTGCATTTGAGGACCTTTTCTAGTTCTCTCATAGCTGCCCTCCCCAGTCCTAGCCTTCTTCTGATTTCTTGACTATTGTCTCCATTTTGGTTAATGACTGTGCCAAGGTATTGATGATCCTTGACAAGTTCAATGTCCTCATTGTCAACTGTAAAGTTACATAAATTTATTTATTTATTTATTTATTTATTTATTTAAGCTTATATACCGCCCGACTAGCAACAGCTCTCTGGGCGGTGAACATTAAAAATACAATAAAAATAACACAAAACTGTACACAAAACTGTACAGTCTAAAATCAAAATATAATAATTTAGAATTAACAGGAATTAAAATGCCTCAGAGAAGAGAAAGGTTTCAACCTGGCGCCGAAAAGATGATAGTGTCGGCGCCAGGCGCACCTCCTCGGGGAGACCATTCCATAGTTCGGGGGCCACCACTGAAAAGGCCCTAGATCTTGTCACCACTCTCCGGGCTTCCCTATGAGTCGGAACCCGGAGGAGGGCCTTCGTAGTAGACCGTAGTGTACGGGCCGGTTCATATCGGGAGAGGCGTTCCGACAGATATCGTGGTCCCGCGCCGTATAAGGCTTTATAGGTAAGTACCAACACTTTGAATCTGGCCTGGAAGCATATTGGAAGCCAGTGCAAACGGGCTAGCACAGGTGTTATATGCTCAGACCGCTTAGTTCTTGTTAGCAGTCTGGCCGCCGCATTTTGCACTAGCTGTAGCTTCCGAATCGTCTTCAAAGGTAGCCCTACGTAAAGCGCATTGCAGTAGTCCAGATGCGAGGTTACCATAGCATGTACCACTGATGAGAGGTCCTCCTTACTCAGATAGGGACGTAGCTGGGCTACCAACCGAAGTTGGTAGAACCCATTCCGGGCCACCGAGGCTACATGAGCCTCAAGTGTGAGGGAAGAGTCCAAGATGACTCCCAGACTACGCACCTGTTCCTTTAGGGGGAGTGTAACCCCATCCAGGACAGGGTATATATCCACCATCCGATCAGAGAAACCATCCACCAACAGCATCTCAGTCTTGTCAGGATTGAGTCTCAGTTTGTTAGTTCTCATCCAGTCCATTGTCGCAGTCAGGCAACGGTTCAGCACGTCGACTGCCTCACCTGAAGAAGATGTAAAGGAGAAGTAGAGCTGCGTGTCATCAGCATACTGATGACAACGCACTCCAAAACTCCTGATGACTGCCCCCAGCGGCTTCATATAAATGTTAAAAAGCATGGGAGACAGAACCGAACCCTGCGGGACCCCACATTGGAGAACCCACGGTGTCGAGCAATGTTCCCCAAGCACTATCTTCTGGAGACGACCCGCTAAGTAGGAGCAGAACCACTGCCAAGCAGTGCCTCCAACTCCCAATTCCGCAAGCCTCTCCAGAAGGATACCATGGTCGATGGTATCAAAAGCCGCTGAGAGGTCAAGGAGAATCAACAGAGTTACACTCCCTCTGTCTCTCTCCCGACATAGGTCATCAAACAGGGCGACCAAGGCAGTCTCAGTGCCAAAACCAGGCCTGAACCCCGATTGAAATGGATCTAGATAATTGGTTTCATCCAATAGCGCCTGGAGCTGGTCAGCAACCACACGTTCCAGGATCTTTCCCAGGAACGGAACATTGGCTACTGGTCTGTAGCTGCTGACATCCTCTGGGTCCAAGGAAGGTTTTTTCAGGAGTGGTCTCACTGCCGCCTCTTTCAGACAGCCAGGGACCACTCCCTCTCGTAAAGAGGCATTAATCACTTCCTTGGCCCAGCCAACTGTTCCTTCCTTGCTAGTTTTAATTAGCCAAGAGGGGCAAGGATCCAGTACCAAAGTGGTCGCACGAACCTGTCCAAGCACCTTGTCTACGTCCTCGAACTGAACCAACTGAAACTCATCCAACAAAACATGACAAGACTGTGCTCCAGACACCTCAGTAGGATTAACTGCTATTAAATAGGAGTCTAAGTCCCGGCGAATGCATAAGATCTTATGCTGGAAGTGTTCAGCAAATTTATTACATCGAGCTACCGATGTATCTGCCGTATCTTGTAGGCCTGGATGAAGTAGGCCACGAACCACTTTAAAAAGCTCCCGTGGGCGTGAGAGAGATGACTGAATAGTGGTGGCAAAATGTTGTTTTTTTGCCACCCTCACCGCTCCTACATAGAGCTTAGTAGAAGCACGAACCAGCTCATAATTGCATTCGTCGGGAGTTCGTCTCCATCTCCGCTCAAGCCGCCTCCTGTCTTGTTTCATCGCTCTCAGCTCCGGAGTATACCAAGGAGCTGTATGAGCTCTACATAGGAGAGGGCGCGCAGGAGCGATCGTGTCAACAGCCCGGGTCATCTCTGTATTCCACAGATCGACCAGGGCTTCGACAGGAGCACCAATCTTATCAGCCGGAAAACCCCCCAGAGCCTTTTGAAAACCTTCAGAATTCATTAGTCTCCGGGGGCGGACCAATTTAATAGGTCCCCCACCCTTGCAGAGGGAAAAGGCTACTGAAAGTCTAAACTTCAGCAAGCAGTGATCTGTCCATGACAACGGGAGAGATGTAAAACTCCCCACATCCAGATCACTATCCCCATGTCCAGTAGCAAAGACCAGGTCAACAGTATGCCCCGATGTATGTGTTGGGCCAATAACATACTGAGACAGCCCCATGGTTGTCATGGCGGCCATGAAGTCCTGAGCTGCCCCAGACAAAGTAGCCTCAGCATGAATGTTGAGATCTCCCAGTACTAATAGTCTGGGGGATCTCAACAGTATCTCCGAAACCACTTCCGTCAGCTCAGTTAGGGAAGCCATTGGGCAGCAAGGTGGGCGGTACACCAAAAGGATTCCCAGTCTGTCCCTCTGGCCCAGCACAAGGTGCAAACACTCCAGACCAGTGATTGCATGGACATGGTGCTTGGTGAGTGAGATGGAACTCTTATAGACCACAGCAACCCCACCTCCCTGACCCTCAGATCTACCATGATGCTGAACCAGATACCCCGGTGGGCAGAGCTGGGAGAGACTAACTCCTCCCTGTTCGCCCACCCAGGTCTCGGTTATACATGCCAGATCGGCCATCTCGTCCACAATCAAATCATGGACGAGGGAGGTTTTATTATGTACCGATCTGGCATTAAAAAGCAGCAACTGGAGATCTGAGAGTTGGCTGATAGGACAACCAACAACCCTGCGGGTATGAGAAGGACCAGAACGCGGCACAGCCACTACATGTCTGGGCCGCGTTCTCCTTACCTGGCACGTCCCTCTCATATCACCATACCTCCCTCTACCCGTCACTACGGCAATTGGGACCCCCTCAGGTCTCCCCTCTTGATGATAAAATCTCTTCCCGAGGCACATGATAAACTATAAATACAAAAAACTGATATACATAAAAATACACATTCACTCACAACATACACTCATATAACACCCATTCATCCACTTCAAACCCACACAGAAGACACAGTCCCGTATTCTGTGCGCCCAAACGCCAGCTCTAAGACCGTTCTTCTTCCCACGTATAACACCACCTGGGGCCTGGTCCTGTAAGGTGCCCATGTGCAGAGCAGGAGCCCAAGAAGGAGAGAGCAGAGATGTTGGCCAAGCAGCAGCAGCAGCAAAGCAGGCAGATGGCTCTCCCTCCCTGGGCGGTGATGGTCCTCTTCCCTTGCAGGCACTAGATATCCCAAGCCCCCTCAGCCAGCCGGCTTATATATCCCCTCCAGAGAAGGGACAGGTGGAACAGTATCAGGCACAGCTGGCTGAGTACCTGGGGCCTGGTCCTGCAAGGTGCCCACGTGCAGAGCAGGAGCCCAAGAAGGAGAGAGCAGAGATGTTGGCCAAGCAGCAGCAGCAAAGCAGGCAGATGGCTCTCCCTCCCTGGGCGGTGATGGTCCTCTTCCCTTTAAATCTTCTGTTGCCATTACTTTAGTCTTCTTGACATTCAGCTGTAGTCACTCATCTCATGCCAGATGTTCTCAAGTATAGTGGAGGATGCTGAACTATCACAGGTGCTGAAAAAAGATTCAGCTGCCAACCTGGTTGGCCTTTGAATATATTTATTTGTTTGTTTTTATTATTTATTATTAAATATACTGTATATTCCACCCTTCCAGCTGCCACCTTTCTTTCTTTCTTTCTTTTCTTTCCTTTCTTTCTTTCTTTCTTTCTTTCTTTCTTTCTTTCTTTCTTTCTTTCTTTCTTTCTTTCTTTCTTTCTTTCTTTCTTTCTTTCTTTCTTTCTTTCTTTCTTTCTTTCTTTCTTTCTTTTTCTTCTTGAGATTCATTATTGGAAAGTACATGGGCACCTGCAGGTGCCTTTCCCTGGACCTGCGTAGAACCCTTGCCAGGAACCTTTGCCAATTATTGAATTGTTTGTTGCTTACCAATATGCTATTGTAGTTTAGTTAAGTTTAGTTCTTTGGTAATGATTATATTGATGGAGCTCTTATTTACAAACTGTAGTTCTGTGAGAGGAACAGGGGCCTCTGAACAACTCTCAGCACCTTTTACAAACTACAGTTCCCTAGATTCTTTGGGGGAAGCCATAACTGTTTAAAGTGGTATAACAGTGCTTTAAATATATAGTGCCATGAATGCATATTGGGTCCAAATCCGGTATGAACCGCCAGTCTTGCTCTTTCTCTGCCGTCTTCCAATGCTGCTCACTGGCATGGCCACTGGGCATCCCACTGGCTCCTCAAGGGGCAGCAGCTGACTGATTCATGAATGCCCCCCCACGCGCACCCCTACATCCTCATGGCTGCTTACAGGAAGTCTTACATCTTCTTTACCTCAAAACATAGTTGGTTAAATGGACTGTTGCTCCTGTCCCTTGTTGGGGTGATTGATGAACAATCAATATTTCTTGTCAATTTTGACTAAAATTACTTTCTACAGTAGGCTGCCTAATGGTTATTTGTGATGTCCACCCTTCCCATTCCCACCTCACAACACGACATAATAAAGACCCCATTTTTCCACCCCAGTGCATTTTACCAACTCAAAGAAATAAGGCTGGGATATGATTGATGCCAAAGTGTACCAATTCAATCTGTCTGTTTCTCCTAAGCTTATTTTTATTAAATAGGCTTTGAGGGGATAACTTCTGCCAACTGCAAGAAGGAGAGAGACGGAGACGGTCTGTGCCTCCTTTAAACGGTAATGCCTACCTTGCTCGGCATCCTCCTGAACTTTGCATTTGGCACAGATACTGTTTGCAAAGGGCTGCTGCTCACAGGTGCAATCATTAGAGACTCTTTGGCTTCACAGGTGAGGGATTCAGTCAATATGCTTTCCACGAAAAACACATTCCTTCGCTTTGGGACTAAGCAAGCTTACAAGGTGGGGGGAGGGTGCGAAGGAGCAGAGAAGAAAGTCATTGCAAATGGATGTGGAACGGCAGTAACTTTACTCTGGGTGGTATTCAATGCTAGTTCTACTCAGAGTAGACCACTGAAGTTAATAGACAGGACTAACTTAGTTTCAGTGATTTCATTGGGTCTGCTCTAAGCCGTAAGTGGTTCGATGCAATCCTGTGGTTCCCAAACTGGTGGTGATGGGTTGGATTCAGACTTACATCATGCTTTGAGTAGGCCCATTGAATTCAGTAGATCTACTCTAAGCATCGCTAACAGCGTACACCTAGCCATTTATTTATTTATTTATTTATTTATTTATATACCGCCCTATAGCCCAAGCTTTCTGGGCAGTTTACAGTAACTAAAAACATTAAAACAAATATACAAATTTAAAACACATCTTTTAAAAACAATTTAAAACACAATTAAAAATTTAAAACAATTTAAAAACACATGCTAAAATGCCTGGGAGAAGAGGAAAGTCTTGACCCGGCGCCGAAAAGATAACAGTGTTGGTGCCAGGCGCACCTCGTCAGGAAGATCAGCCGTGTCTATTCAGAAGCAAGTCCTATTTAATTTAATGGGGCTTAGTCCCAGGGAAGTGGGGTTAAGTCTGGATCCAGCTCTTTGAGTTCTCTTTCAGAAGGTTGACATGGAACTCCTATAACCTGAGGACTATCTTCCTGTAAAGTAGAACACAGGGCCATCTGCTGGAAGATATGTAAGTAAGCCTGCAGGGAGATTAGAAGTTGGAAAGATTGCTTGCCATGCTGATGGCCAATGGCTGGGTAATTCCATGGTAGCATTGGCAACTGGTGGTTCCATGTCAGTGGAATCCACTCTGGATTTTAGTTCAAACTTTCAAGGAGGAAGCACCTTGGACAGCTCATTGAAAGTTCAGACTACAACTTGAAGCTGTTCCCACTGTCCCACTGACATGAAGCGCCCAGTTGCCACTGCACGGCGGGCATTCCTTAGAAATGGAGAAGAAAAGTTATAAGAACATGGATCAGGCCAGTGGCCCATCAAGTCCAGCATTCTGATCTCAAAGTGGCCAACCAGATGCCTGTGGGAAGCACACAAGTAGGTCCTGAGTGCAACAGCAGAACTCTCACCCATTGTTATTCCCAGCAACTTGTATGCGGAGGTAGAACAGGGGATAGTACACATTCATCATGGCGAGTATCCTCCATGAATTTGTTTAAGGGTGTGTACACATGTAGCCTTTGAAAAGCATGTGGGTCATTTTTCCCTAGAGCATTTTTGGACAGAGCGCTTTGAAATCCCACACAGTTTCCCATCATGATGTTTGCTGAAGGGGCAGCCGCTCTCCCTGCCCCCTGCACACATTGATGGGCTGGTTTACCAACCAGGATGTCTTGGTTTCCTCTTCTCCCCTCCCCTCAGTTAGTGTCTCCACACCACCTGAGTTGTGCCAGAAGCAACATAATGCTCTGCTGCAGCTGTGCATGTACAGTTCTGTCAACTTTTTAACTTTATTTTTTGAGAGTCTTTTGAAAGACAGAATATCTGGAAAGAGAGGAGTTGGAAACTGGTGTGTTGATATGTTGATATGCTGATACAGTTTGTTCCCTGCTTTTCCATCTCTTGAGCGGTATGTTCAAAGTACCATAATTGCTTCAGTGGGAAGCCCACAAGTTGGACCTGGGTGCAACAGTGCACTCCCCTCCTGTGGTTTTCAGCAACCAGTATTCGAAGCCATACTGCCTCCCACCATGGCGGTGGAGCCTGGCTATTGGGCGTGTAGCCATTGATAACTTTATCCTGCATGATTTTGTGCAGACACAGTTGGATGGAGGCAAGAATTGAAGGAAGAGCAACACGTTTTAGAGTACTGGCCTTAGCCTGGGGCAGGGGGTCCCATTTGGCACCTTTGCTTCCGAAAGCTAACAATGTTTTGGGCTGACATTGTGAAGGATTGGAAATAAAAGCAAAGTCTCCATCTTGCATTTCCCAAGGAAAAAAAAGAGTGAAATGTGTGTTTTTCCCCCCCAGCCCACCCTTGGCAAGCCTGGAGAAGACGTTTGTGTGCTGTCGGGCTATCTTGATGAACAGTCTCCAAGCCACAGGGCAGGGCTCCACATGGCCTCCAACAGTCTCCGCTTGCCTGTGCAATCTCCTCAATTAATTCCAGCTGCGTAGTGCCCAAGCTGGCAGAGTCGTTAAGTATTTGTAATGCTAGCCGATCTGAGCAAAGAACCTTCTGTTTAGTTCTCTCTCTCACGCTGATCTCTGTCTTCCCTCTCTCGCTCCAACACCCTTTGTCTCTCTCCCTCTCCATATGCTGCAACATTCATAGATTATAACGGAGTCAGGTTCCCTACCAGTTTAGTTAGAGGCGAAGAAATGGCAGAAGGTGCCTCAAATGCTGTCTTTTTTTTTGCTTTCCCTCTTTTATTTCAAACGCAGTTTATTGTCATCATCATCACCACCACCACCACCACCACCACCACCACCATCATCATCATCATTATCATTATTATTTTGCCTTCCCCAGAAGAAGTCTTGGCGATTGCAATAATAATAGAAAATAAAAGAGAGCATTAAGGAGAAACATCCTAACCCCACCTCCTGGCTAATGAAAAGTCACTAGAAATGTGCTCTGGAGTGTCAAGAAAGATTTGTGCACTGGCCACCGAGCCTTTCTCTTTCAGATTGCGTCCACATTAAATTTCAGTATTACATACACTTTCTTTTTTCAACATTTTGTGGTTTCATGGCCAGGGCATTTTTAGCATTGTTAGTGTGTGTCTTTCTCTTCCAGCTTTTCACAAATAATAAAACACAAAATCAAAATGCATGCAGTAGAAAACATTAGGGAATTATGTCTCTTACTAGAAAACTGCTGCCAAAGACTGGGGGCACAGCTGCACTCTGCATTTAAAGCAGTATCATGCCACTTTAAGCAGTTGTGGTGTCCCCCAAAGAATCCTGGGAACTGTAGTTTGTTTAGGGGTGCTTAGAGTTGTTAGGACATCCCCTATTCCCCTCACAGAGCTACAATTCTCAGAGTTTCCTGGGAAGAGGGATTGATTGTTAAACCACTCAGTTAATTTTGGTCTTTCCCAGATTCTCCTTCTTTCACTCTTAAATTCAGTTCTCCACATCTCCAGATCAGTTTGCATTTTTTTTAAAAAGTGCAGATTAGAAGGGTTTGCAAAATGAACAGAATATCTCTTCTCTTCCTGAGAGTGGAATAAATGTATAAACCCATAGGACTGGGATACTGGATACTGGAGAAAAGCATCTCCTTCATCAAAACGTCTTCTCCATCAACCTGTCCATCCACCAAGATCATCCTAAAGGGCCCACCTCCACCTTTCCCCACAGTCAGTGGGGCAGTGAAATCCACTTTGCACCTTGAACAGCTTCTTCAGTTTGGACTAAAAACCAGAGCAGATTCCACTGCTCTACAGGCATGAATGTTTTTAAATTGTTTTCTTGTGTTTTAAAATTTGTGTATTTGTTTTTATTGTTTTTAATTGCTGTAAACTGCCCAGAGAGCTTCAGCTATGGGGCAGTATATAAATGTAATAAATAAATACATGAAGCCACCAGCTGCCACTGCCCAGAATCTAAAGTGAGGTAGGGTCTTTGGGGTTGTGGCATCCTGCTTGTGAAAACTGATTTTATGTATATGCTGTTGTACTGTTTTCATATTTATGATTGCTTTTTAAAATTGTTTTTATATGTGCAATTGTTTTAACTGTTTTTATGTATGTAACTGCTTTATATATTTTATTATATGGCAAATCTCTCCAGGATGCCTAAAAACAGAACCAATCACTAAGGAACAGCCACTGGAGAGTTCAGTTGCACACATGTCCTGCTTGTGGGCTTCTCATAGGCATCTGATGGCCATTGGCCTGGTCCGGCAGCCAGACTCTCCTTACATTGTTATTATCATTTCTGCATTGTTCTTAGTGCTGCCTTTTATTGTTGTATATTTTTATATTGATTTTCACCATTTTATTTTATTTTATTTTATTTTATGACTTGTCGTAAACCACCTTGGACTTTTTAAATGGAAGGGTCAGGAAGGGAAATGTGTTACATAGACAGATGGCACCATCTGATGTCTATAACATCTAGAGCCCAACATTCTATCCCACCTTGTATTCAGGATTTCCACAGCCTTAATGACAACAACAAAATTCCTGCAGCTGCAGGGGTTGAGGAGGGGAAGAGTGATCACCGTGCAAGTGGGTTAGGCAGCCTGCTTGTAGCTCATCTTTTCCTTCACCTGGTATCTGCTTTGTATTCAGAAGGTCCCAGGTTCAATCTCTGGTGTCTCCGAATAGGGCTGGGAGAGACTGAAATCTAGGAGACCCACTGCCAGTCAGTGCAGACAAGAATGGGCTAGATGGACCAATAATCTGACTCCGTATAAGGTATCTTCCTATGTTCCTGTGTCTTAAGAGCTTTGCTTCAGGGCCTTCTCCAAGTTCCTTTCTTAGTAGAGGTGCATTACGTTTATGCAAAAGACAGGGCCTTCTCTGTGGCTTATTTATTTCAAGGGTTTTTTATAAGAACGTAAGAAGAGCCTGCCAGATCAGGCCAATGGCCCATCTAGTCCAGCATCCTGTTCTCACAGTGGCCAACCAGATGCCTATGGGAAACCTACAAGCGGGACTTGAGTACTAAGGCACTCTCCTGCCGTTTCCAGCAACTTTTATTCAGAAGCATACTGACTCCAGTTATGGAGGAAGAGTATAGCCATCGTGGCTAGTAGCTTTTAATAGCCTTATCCTACATTAGGA
Source organism: Rhineura floridana (assembly GCF_030035675.1). Lineage (NCBI taxonomy): Eukaryota > Metazoa > Chordata > Lepidosauria > Squamata > Rhineuridae > Rhineura > Rhineura floridana. Next base: position 11,841,283 of record NC_084480.1, read on the forward strand.
GTAAAACAATGCTTGCAACAAGTAACCTGAACCAGTGGGGGACAATAGAAAGAAAGGCAACCTGTTTTCCCCTCACTGATTCTTTCTTAAATTACTACTTGTTGATACGTAGATCATTTTTCTCAGGCTTTACTTCCTTACTCCTTCTCTTTAGTTAGGGTTAACTTCATGACTCCACAAAGGCCACATGTATGCTTATACTCAGAATGGCTTTGTTTCCAGGCAGTTTCTTTACCCTTTCAACCAGCAGTCTTACCAGGCTATTCATCTCTGCACTCCGCTACTATATATATACCAAACTCCAATAACAGGAAAATAGCAGACTGCCCTCTCCATGGGCAGAGAGGGAGTTCTGTCATCAGAGAAGTGCTCTGATGGGCTTAAGAACCCAAAGGAATCACATCAGACCATCTTGCTGTGCACTCTGCAAGGTCTGCTCCCTGGATTATCTCCACATGGCCTGGGAAGGCAGAGCCCGGACTGACTCCAGCTACAAAGGCTGCTTTTGCTGCTCAGAATATTCCTAAAGTGGGGTATTATTTAGGGGTTGTTTGCTCGGGTGAAGATTTAGTTTCAGAGAAGTATTGTTGTTATGCTGTTATACACATAATGAGAAGACATGATTCACTAGAAAAGACAATGGAAAAATGAACTGCCTCCAAGTCGATTCCAACTTATGGCGGCCCTATGAATAGGATTTTTGTGGTAAGTGGTATTCAGAGGTGGTTTACCGGTGCCTTGAAAAGACAATAATGCTGGGAAAAACAGAAGGGGGTAGAAAAAGAGGAAGACCAAACAAGAGATGGATTGATTCCATAAAGGAAGCCACAGACCTGAACTTACAAGATCTGAACAGGGTGGTTCATGACAGATGCTCTTGGAGGTCGCTGATTCATAGAGTCACCATAAGTCAGAATCGACTTGAAGGCACGTGACAACAACAGACCTTATTATGAATTATCAATGGATTGTTCTGTTGTTTTGTATATTAATTAATCTGAGGTGCTTTTATTAGTCTGTTGCTTATGGCTATTTAAAGTTTGCTATGTCTTGTAACTGCTCAATTATGTGAACTTTTTTCATGTTATGAGACACCTTGAGCATGGATTACCATGGAAAGGCAGCATACAAATAAATGTCGATGATGCTAATGATAGGGACAGACTATTGGATCTATTGGATCCAAAGCACTTTCTTTTCTTGGAATGGGGGAAGCCAATGGGAAGGAGAATAAAACAAGCACATCTCACAAGGGGGAAAGGGGGAGGCTTAAAAAGCCACGTTACCCACCTTCTTCCACCCTGCAGACGGGAGCCCAGCAAAGCTAGGAATCTGGAAGTTCCTCCACCACTATAGATTCTCCCTCTCCTGACCCATTAGGATTCCTGTGTCCACCTCCCAAATTAAGGAGAGACCAGCTATTTGCTGCAGCGCTCTGGTAATCTCAGAAGGCCATCAAAGGGCACTTTGCAACATGGTTTCATAATGGGGGTAATTATTTTTTCAAAAAATAATTGCTAAATATGCCATCGGTAAGCAGGACATGGATGCCTCATGGCTGTTGTCTTCTCTCCTTATCCTAGGCAGCAACTTCAGTTTTTAGAATGAGCATAACAAGAAAAAGCAACAATACAACTAAGCTCTGTATTCCTAGAAACAATTTTCCCATATCATTCCTCAAAGCAGATGAGCTGTTGTTCTTTGCTGCCTTCAGAATTCCTTTCCCCACTATTCCTCATACAAGCATAAGCCCTGGCAAATACATATGCTCTCTACTTTTCTGAAATGTAAGAAGCTCCAAGGGCAAAGCTACAGGGTTTACTTTCCTTTGGATGAGAATATACAGGAGACCTAGGTTTTCCTACATTAGTATCTTAAGTGTATGTTTCATGGTTTTAATGTCGTGAATAGTTTAATTCTATTTTAATTGTATATTTTTGTATGTTTTTTTACTTATGTGTAGTTTTTATTTGTAAGCCGCCCTGAGTTCCAGTTTTGGAAGAAGGGCGGGGTAAAAATAAAGATTCATTCATTCATTCATTTTAATCATAGGCATGTATAGTCAGATGAAAGTCCCACTGTGTCCAAAGGGGCTTAATTCCTAAGGTGCCTTTACAACATTTGCCTTATTTCCAAATGTACCAGAAGAGCACAGCAGAGACGCACACAGAGTGCTACAGCAGACAGCACAACCACTAATCCTGCATTAGGTCTCCAAAGAGAGCAATTATATCCCAAGAATGATTCTGTTTCAAGCAATGCACAGCTCCAAAACTCCTTAAGAACACAAGGAGCCTTCCTGCTGGATCAAACAAAAGCCCTATCCAGTCCAGTATTTTGTTTTCCCACAGTGGCCATCCTAAGCCTATGAAGTGCCAACTCCATCAATTCTAATGAGTGTTATATGCCAAAAGCTGGGTAGAAATCCTGAGCTATCAGGAGAACATTAAGCTGGACTTTCAGCAAGGCATTACACTAGCAAAGGATGGCCTCTCAGTATCCATAACCCTGTTGGTAGAGATGGGGGGGGGAATTCAGTTCAGTTCACATTTTAATGTGAACCTATCAAATTTGTGCTTCCCAGAACAATATGTGAATCAAAACACCTCTCCTTTGACGTTTGCACATCTGTGAATTTTGTGGATACAGTTCTCCATCCCCCACCCCTCAAAAAGTAAAAAAATACATATATTAGCAGCAAGTGTGCATAAAGAATGCCTATGTTAATGAAAATGGCATGTGAAAAATGCATCAAAGAAGGGGAAATTGCTTGCAAATTGCTTGTGTTTATTCAGCAAAATGGCATACCAAAACGTGTATATTAGGAGAAATGTACACTAAAAATAATAATCTTAAACCGATGCAGAAATGTAGTGGACTGATCTTAAGATTGGAAAAATGAGAAACTGAGAAAAAAAGCCCCAAATTGATAGATTTATCCATCCCTAACTGGGCACACTCTGGTCTATAACGACTTTTCTTCTTGTTGAGGACTACCATCCCTAAATATAAACACGTCATACAAAAATAACAAAACAGTAGCAACCTTTACAGGCCTGTTGATCCATGTCCTTCTGTGGCCACCATGACATTCTGGTAATTCATGGGGAAAGAAAAGAAAGTGATATTTTTTTTAAAAAAAGTACTTTCCAATAAAATTAGGTTAGAGAGAGGCCCCCCACCCCATAGATGGTGCTTTGCAGTGTTCTGTAGCCTGGGGGTGTTCCTGGATCCATCTTTGTCGCTAGAGGCCCAGGTGACCTCAGTGGCTAGGAGTGCCTTTTACCAGCTTTGGCTGGTAAGACAGCTGTGGCCATTTCTGGACTGGGATAGCCTGACCACTGTTGTCCATGCACTGGTAACCTCCAGGCTGGATTACTGTAATGTGCTCTATGTGGGGCTGCCCTTGAGATTGGTCTGGAAGCTGCAGCTGGTGCAAAATGTGGCGGTGAGACTGCCCACTGGGGCAGGGTATCGCCATCATGTCACCCCGCTGCTGAAAGAATTGCATTGGCTGCCCATTTGCTACCGGGCCAAGTTCAAGGTTCTAGTTTTGGTGTACAAAGCCCTATACAGCTCAGGACCAGGATACCTGAAAGACCGTCTTACCCCTTATATACCCAGTCGATCACTGCACTCTGCAGGTGAGGGCCTCCTGCAGATACCATCTTATCAGGAGTTCTGTTCTTCACAACATAGGAAATGGACCTTTAGTGTGGCAGCACCTACCCTGTGGAATTCCCTCCCTTTGAATATTAGGCAGGCGCCATCTCTGCTATCTTTTCAGCGCCTTTTGAAGACTTTCCTCTTTCAACATGCCTTTTAGGATGAGACCTATCCCAGTCTGCGTCTGGGTTAGAATTGCTTAATATGTTTTTTAATAATGTTTTTAACCCTTGTAAAAAAAATGTTTTTAACACTGTTTTATTTTAATGTATTTTAAGATCTGTTTTTATGATGTTTTAAAGTGTTTTTAGCACTTTGCTTGCTGCCCTGGACTCCTGCTGGGAGGAAGGGCGGGATACAAATTAAATAATAAATAAATAAATAAATATAAATAAATAGATGGTGCTTTGCAGTGTTTACACCGGAAAAAAATGGTCTGATTTTTTTTCTAAATGATGGCACAAGGGGGATTCCCTAAATCTTAGCTATTGTGTTGAACCAGAAATAATTTAGATGATCTTAAGAAGGAGAAACACAAAGAGACATAAAGGTGAGGAGAAAAGATAAGAGTGATTCATAAATTGAAAAATGATATTCCAACCCCCCCTTCCTCGTCTATGGAGTAATGCATGCGGCGAGTTAACAAGTGCTTTTCAAGGGCGCGGGATGAGCACTGTACATGAGATACTGAAAACAGAAGAGCTAACAAAGAATGCAGCCAAAATGCTGAGGGTAATAATATTTTATTTCTGTAGTAATTGCCGTGCATTGAACCTCGAGTTGACTCTGAAGATGTGTTCTCGGAAAAAGGAACAAAGGAATAAATAGAGGTAATCTGCAGAAACGGTTTGCAAGGAATTTACTCATTACTGAAGAAGTGGAAGGGCACAGCAAAAATAAAAAAAATGAAGGTTTCGTCATTGAAGGGCAGCACATTAGGTGTCTGCGTGAGCAGAGCACTGGGGAGCTGGCGCTGGGTGCCTCAGGAGTAGATGATGCTTAATGGCTATATTACGTGTTCCAGTTAAAAGGGGGGATTATTTGTTGGAGGCATTCTTTTCTTTTCATTTTTTGTTTGTGCAAAGCTAGTCAAATACTAAAAATAGGAATGGGTAGCTGAAAATCAATTGGGACCATTTGAGCCGTCCAGTGCAACACTGGGGAATGCACTCCCCCCGATCCAATCTGAGGCCCGATCCGGCACTTCAGATTGGTCCTGATCTGATGCAGGCCAACCCAGTTCTGGACCTCAAATCAATTTGGGGGGGGCAGCCCTTATGTTTAATTAGGGTTTTGAACCCTTAATATGCCTAGGATCGTGGGAGTTGAGCTACTGTCCTGATTGTAGTTCAACCCCCATCATCTCAGATGAAAAAGACAAAGATGATGCTGGGCCTGGTAGGTGGGCAAGTGTTTGGGCAGGATCAGCTTGGGTGACCTGCTCAAGTTAGGCTTGTATTGCCTGTCCTGATTCTGCCACAGAGCTGGTTTGCATCTGCAGAGCAGGCATTCTTCCCATGCAAATGTGGGAAATTCTTTCCTTAACCCCCAGACCCTTTGCGTCCGTCCTCGTTTCTGTTCTGGCCAGCACAAAGTTCTCCTTTTGCATCCATTACAATGGCGTCCACGTTTCTCTGCTTGCCTCCGATCATCCTGTTAGATCTCCTACCAATTTATTTCGCCTCTTGCTTCTGCTCACTTACCGAATTTAATTCCAAGTAATCTTATATATATTCCAGGCTTAAGCCACCAGCACATAACTGTGAGCTTCCAATTCAGCCTTCTTATTATGTATGCTCTTTGAATTTGGGCCTATTCTTTTCAACTTTGAAACCAACGCATGGTCCATTACTCTTCCTTTCCCTATGCCAGACACGTTCAAATTATTTCCTTGCTGGATAGGTCTGCATATTGCCCTGATAATAAAGTAATCTACAGAAATGGAGACTGGAATTTTACCTGTCTCTAAATGCCAGCTGCATGGAAGTAGAGAAAATATCAAGCAATTGCAGCTGGCTGCTTTTTCGCAATGATCTTTTCTAACCCCAAATGACTGAAGCCAGCTTGAAAATATGTTGTGAATATATAGTAGGTGTTCTCTCCTCTCTCTTTCTCCCTACATCCTCCCTGTTGCATTAAGGGGAGCTTAGGATGAATTCTTTGACAGATAAAACTCCCATGAGATTCTTGACGATTAATACATAGAGAGCAAAGGTCTAAGAGATATTTCAAGATGTCTAACTTTGAAGCTCATCCTGGAATGAATGCTTTGCAAATAGTTGAAATATTTGCTCCAAAATTTCTAGTTTCATAACGTTGAATGTGAAATTCCAAATTTCACCTTCACATGATGGATGTGAAAGGTTACCTCAGATTTTGAAACGTGTTAACTTGGCAGACATGAAACAGGAAATCTTGTAGATTGTTAGCGGATAGATAACAAATACCATTGGATGCTATCTATCAAAGAAAATCAAAGACTAAATACTCCTGCACACCAGCTATCAACATCATTGAATATAAAATGGCATTGCATGTCAGCTATCAGTTCTCATACACTGAAATCAACACTGAAATAAAATATCACTGGATATAAAACCAAGAGATTGGTACTCATATTTTTTGAAGTAATTTTTTGTTAGTGCCAACGGTGATGCATAGGCCCATGCTTGGATACCCAGTGCTTTTGGGGGGGGGGTAAAAATTGAGGTGCCAACACTCATATATTGATAAAGGTGCCATGGGTTCCAGCACAAATGGCTGCTATGGACAGCAAAAAAAGAAGTGACTGTACTGTCACAAAACAAGCCCTGCCCACTGCACAAAGCTTGTTCACACATTACGTTGTGCACCTCTGCACATGTACAGAAGTTTGGGTGGAAGAGTGTACATTTCTTGATTTGAATACACAGACTGTACACCTCATAATGTTACATGTGAATAACTGTATGAGTGTATGGCACATAGGCACACAGATTGTACACTTATTGAATGTAATGTGAACCCCTCTATAATGTTTGGGCATCATGTCTACAGTGCAAACGGAATCCCATTAAAACTCTACCACCCTGTCTGGAGACGGAAGGATCTTGAGCATTTGGCACATCCCATATGCATGTGTGTGCTTGAGGAAGTTATAACATCTCTGCCCGTCCCAGCACCATGAGGAAAGGTTGCAGCATTTGGGGCTTTTTAGTTTAGAGAAAAGGCGGGTCAGAGGAGACATGATCAAAGTGTATAAAATTATGCATGGCATTGAGAAAGTGGATAGAGAAAAGTTCTTCTCCCTCTCTCATAATACTAGAACTCGTGGACATTCAAAGAAGCTGAATGTTGGAAGATTCAGGACAGACAAAAGGAAGTACTTCTTTACTCAGTGCATAGTTAAACTATGGAATTTGCTCCCACAAGACGCAGTAATGGCCACCAGCTTGGATGGCTTTAAAAGAAGATTAGACAAATTCATGGAGGACAGGGCTATCAATGGCTACTAGCCGTGATGGCTGTGCTGTGCCACCCTAGTCAGAGGCAGCATGCTTCTGAAAACCAGTTGCCGGAAGCCTCAGGAGGGGAGAGTGTTCTTGCACTCGGGTCCTGCTTGCGGGCTTCCCCCAGGCACCTGGTTGGCCGCTGTGAGAACAGGATGCTGGACTAGATGGGCCACTGGCCTGATCCAGCAGGCTCTTCTTATGTTCTTATGTTCTTATGATTGGGATTGAGATCATATGGTGAGTAGCAGGAAGGTATGATCTCAATCCTACTAGAGGGGAGCAGAGAAGTGTCAGCATCTGTGCCCAGTCTAGCACTATGATTGCGATACAGAGAGCTTCGGCTATGGGGCGGTATATAAATATAATAAATAAATAAGTAATACATATTGCACCCCCCTCAGCTTAACAAATTATTGATTTTATGGATGAGGAATATGCAGTCTGCATCCTCTGGATCTTATTCATTTTATTTATTTAAGAAAATGTATATACCGCTTGATTGTAATAAAACCTCAAAGCAGGTTTCAAAAAATAAAATTATCAGTTAAAACGGGTATTTAAAAACATTCAAAACTAATTTAAATTCAACAATAAGCTAAAAAAGAGATTAAAACCCATGTAACATGCCCTGGGTAAGTTTGCCTAAACAAAAATGTTTTAAGCAGGTGCCAGAAAGAGTATAGTGAAGATGTCTGCCTGATGTCAATAGTCAGGGAGTTCCAAAGTGTAGGTGCTGCCCCACCAGCTTCAGGCCTGGCCATGTCACTGAAACCACCTTGGTCTTAGAATCATAGAATCATAGAATAGTAGAGTTGGAAGGGGCCTATAAGGCCATCAAGTCCAACCCCCTTTGGACACTTTGGTTGATGACATGTGTTGGGAAAGAGATTGGGGGAGTGTGACCCTGCTGGTTCTCCTTGATCTCTCAGCAGTTTTTGATACTGTTGACAACAGTATCCTTCTGGAGTATCTCAGGGAGGGGGGGTTGGAGGTACTGTGATTCAGTGGTTCTACTCATACCCCTAGAACCACTTCAAGAAAGTAGCTATGGGAGGTTACAGTTGGGAGCTGTCCTATGGTGTTCCACAGGGTTCCATCTTGTTCAACATGCTATTTAACATCTATATGAAGCTGCTGGAGATATGGAGTAAGGTGGCAATATACAGGTGACACTCAATTCTCTCTGTATGTTCCATCTTAATCAGAAGAGGAAGTTAAGATGTTAGACTGGTGCTTGGAAGCAGTGATGGGTTGGATGTGGGCCCATATATTGAGTCTGAATCCTGAAAAGACAGAGATGCTATGTGTCCTGAGCAGGGGTTTAATCATCCACGGTCTTGGGGTGTGTGACTTAGACCCCTTACTTTTGGGGGAGCAGGGTCCCAGCAGGGTCCCTATGTCTCCAGCATCCTATGAACCAATCAGCATGAAAGCAGAGTGTATTAGCCACTGAGAAGAACCTTCTAACATGCTTCCTTGTCCTTTCTTGCTGCTTGATGCCAATCAGAGTGAAAGGAGGTGAGTGAGCCACTGAGAAGACTCTTCTCAGTAACTAACACATCCCCCTTTCATGCTGCTCAGCTCCTAGGGATGTCTGTTGTTGATGGAGAAAGCACACGCTTAAAGGACGGAGGAGTGTGGAGATGACGATGGAGAGAGCGCAAGGGGACATGGCTGTGAGGGTGCATGGCAGGACTGTCATGAAGACACCCTGCACTTCTGGATTTGGCACTCTGCTGCTGGTCCAAAGTTCTGATGGCTGGTAAGTAGAGAGACAGCCTTACCTGGATGGCGTTGCACACCCCTGGAAGGAGCAGATCCGTAGCTTGGGGGTGCTTCTGGATTCAATAATGTCACTAAACGTTCTGGTGGCTTCCGTGGCTAGGAGTGCCTTTTTCCAGCTCTGGCCCCTCTTGGACAGAAATGACTTAGTGACTGTACTCCGTGCTCTGGTAACTTCCAGACTGAAACATTGCAATGTGCTGTATGTGGGGCTGCCCAGAAATGACTTGGAAGCATCAACTGATGCAAAGTGCAGATGATTGGCTGGGGTTAGGGTTGCCAGGTCAGAAGCATCCCAAACCCTGAGACTTCAGGGGTGGGCCCAAGTGATGTCACAGCGGCGGACCCGAGTGATGTCATTAGGCATGGTACATTAAGCATCAACCACAGTTGCTTGGAGCATACAATTCAAACAAAAACATTTCTCTGATTGGAAATTGAGATAGAACTCTTAGCTAAAAGATGGAGCCTGGGTAGGGAACATTTAATCTAGCCCACTTGTTTGTGGCAAGAAGGATTTAAGTGCTCTCAGGTTAGGATAGTCACCAGAAAGCCATTGTAGGAAGAAAGGAGCCTTGTGTTGTGGAGATGTTAAATGGGAGCACCCAGGAGTAAAGATGCCCCTGAAGGCTGCAATTCTAAACACACTTACTAAGGGACTAAACCCTATAGAACTCAATAGGACTTACTTCTGAGTAGATATAGTTTGGATTGTGCTGTTGGTAAAGCTTTACTAGGGATCCTCTGCAAATATATCCATATCCAAGCAGGATTGGAAACCCCCTAGCTAGAATGCCCTTCCCCTACCTTTTAACATGGCTGCTCCAAACTTCTTTACAGATTTGACCCTTCACTTCAGAAAGAGGTCTGAGAAATGAGAAAGAATAAGCAGATTCTCTACCCTGTTCTGTCTACCTTGTGGGTTGCTATAAACTCACTTTGACAGCCAACACAATTACAGTGAATAATAATTGACAGAGAGAAAACACACATGATTTGGTCTACCTTCACAGGCAGCAACCTGGGAACAACAATAATTGCAGCCACACTTTGTGAATTTTCTTTTACCAGTATTGGGCAAGAAACAAACCATCATGCAACCAACAAGGCGTGTCATCAGTGGGTTTAAGGGGGTTGAGCTGTGCACATGGAACCACTGTTGTTGCTCCTATGGATGTAAGGGAGTGAGGTTAAAGGTGAATGAAACGCAAATAGAAAAACAAAAACAAAAGACAGTGATGATTTCCTAAATGCAATACCATACCAACCACAACAAGATTCCTTAGAGTAAGACAGAAAACTCAGCATCCCACAACCAGTCAGGATTCCTAACCAAAAACAAAAAATAAAAAAAATCCTGGCAGCCAGTCAGCCATGGTCACAGAAATCTTCATGCAGCACAATCTGACCCAGGGACTGCAGTTAGTGCAGAATGCTGTGGCACAATTGCTGACAAGAGTGTGACTCTATCAGCACATAATACTTCTGCTCTGAAATCTGCACTGGTTGCCAATTTGCTACAAGACCAAGTTTATGGTGTGCTTTCCATACTACAGGTGCCACATAGTACTTGTTCTGCTCTTGTAAGAAATCAGTCCTTTAGCGTGACAGCACCTACGCTTTGGAACCCCTTGCCTATTGACATCAGGCAGGCACCTTCATTGTACTCTTTCAAGCACCTGCTCAAAACATTTTTGTTTAGGCAAGTCTACCCAGGCAGGTAGAAGCTATTGTGTTTTTATCTGTTTTTAACTCATTGTTGGTTTTATTATTTTGACTGTTTTTAAATACCTGCCTAACTGGTTTTGCCAATAATGTTATTGTTTTCATTCCTTCTGTAAACCGCTTTGAGATTTCTTACAATAAAGCAGTATATAAATGTTGTAAATTAGATACATAAATAAATTTTGGAGTCACTGTGGCCCTTGGGTCTCTTCCCAATTTTAGGAACAAAGGAATCTGCCTTATACTTACTCGGGCCATTTGGTACTCTCTAGCTCAGTACTGATGACATGGACTAGCATTGGCTCTCCAGGATTCCAGGCAATAGTCTTTTCCTGGAAATTGAATTTTGGACCTTTGCATGCAAAGCATATGCCCTGCCACTGAGCTACAACCCTTCCCCTGCTTAAAAAAGTATCTTTTAAAATTGTTCTTTTCAATTCACTAATGAATGCACAGCATACCTAGGGCAGATCCACACAATTCATTTAAAGCACATTCAACACACATTTGAAGCACTTGAATCACACAGAATCATGGGAACTGTAGTTTGTTAAAGGTGCTGGGAACTATAACTGTGAGGGGGAAATGACCCTTCCCAGGATTCTTTAGGGGAAGTCATGCACTTTACATATGAGTTGGATGTGCTTTAAATGCATTGTAAGATTTACTTAATAAACTATGTCTGCATGTAAATTCTTTTAATTAATTTTTTAAAATGGAAATGAGCTATAAAGTTTACTGGATGACCATGGGCTACTCACCATCTCTCAGCCTAATCTGCTCCTCAGGATGAAAACAACAGAGGGGAACCATGACCACTGAAGGAAGAAGGGAACACTTAAAATGTAGAGGAAATACTGATGTACAACCATAGTGTGAAATCAGATGCTTATCTGGATGTAGTATGAAGAAATATTTATATAAGCATGACTGTCAAAAATATTTATTATTTACACAACCTGTAAAGATATTTATAGTGCAATCTAATGTTTGTTTACTCAGAAGCAAGTCCCAATGTATTCAATGGGGCTTACTCAAGCAGGGAAGCATGCACAGAACTGTAACCCGAAGTGATAAGGAACTTCACTCACCCAACCCAAAATTCAGAATCATGCCACTAAGATGTTTTGCAACTGTTTATACTTGTTTTCATGGTTATTGGATTTTAAAGGGATTTATTTCTTATTGTGAGCTGCCTTGGTTTCCAGTCTGCAACCCTACCTCACATGGTTGTTGGAAAGACTCTATATGTACACACACACACTGGAGATGTAAAAATACATACACCCCATATAATAGTTTATTGTGAAAACCAGTTGGTCATTGCAGAACTTTTAAAAAAAAATTGTATTAATTTCCTACATAATAAAAGCAGCGATACCTAAGCAAGCCTGCCTAATTGCTTTAAAATTTAGGACTGCAAGGGGAGAGAAAGATTCACAAGACAAACACAGTTCTTTGCTATGCTCATTCAAAAGTCCCATTAATTTACAGCACAATCCTAATCATGTCTACTCAAAAGTAAGTCCTATTGAATTCAATGGGGTTTACTCCGGGTTAGGGTTGCCAGGTCCATGACCTGAGACTGATCCTGTATCTTTAGGAGAAGAGAAGGTCAGCGAAGTGCAGGTGTTCTTGCAACCCTGTAATGAGAAAAACCACAAGGTGGAATTCTCCCTCCCCCCTCCACAACCTTTAAAGATACAGAAGACCTCTTGGAGGCCGGGCCTGGCAACCAAAAGGTCTTCTGTATCTTTATAAGTTGTGCAGGGGGAAGGGAGAATTCCACCTTGTGGTTTTTCCCATTACAGGGGTGCAAGAACACCTGCACTTGGCTGACTTTCTCTTCTCCTAAAGATACAGGATCAGTCTCAGGCCATGAACCTAGCAACCATACTATGGGGTATTATGTGAAATTAATATGGTGGCCCTCTGGTTGGAATCTGAGTCCCAGGTTCAATCCCCTGCATCTCCAGGTAAGGCTGGGAGAGATCCACTGCCTGAAACCTGGACAACTGCTGCCAGTCAGTGTAGACAATACCGAGCTACATGGACCAATGGTCTGATTTGGCATAAGGCAGCTTCTTATGTCAACTTATATAAACAATGTGCACTGGGGTATTTGCCATTTTTTATACTGGTCACAGCATACCAACCAGGTGAAGCATCCACAAAAAAACTCTCCTCAGAAAAAAAGGAGTAATTTTTATGTTCTTATCTCTTTCTTTCCATTTTGCAGGAAGTTGGATAAATAAAAGAACTACTGGTCTATATTTTCAAAGTTAACTCTAGCGCTTTCCTTGATCAGACCCGATGGATCTTTATCTCCTGCAAAACACCATGTGAGATTGCTTCCTTGACATTTGCGCCTCGCAATAACAGCTTTGCTGAAGAGGGCCAACTCAGAAATAAATATTGACCATGCATGCTCCCATGATAAGGAATTAAGTCAGGCAGCCTGATTGCTTTTAGTAATGTTGATGTTATAAATCTCTAGATGAGGTAGATTAAAACTGACTGATCAACAGATGTCCCTTATGATAGTGGAGTTGGGCTAAAACAGAGTTGAGGACTATCCAAGAGTTTTGTGCATGTGTGTGTGCGCTCAAACATTCAAAGAGCACATTGACCTGAACTACCTACATTTTACTAATTATAAAAGAGACAAATAAAAAGGAGCGATCACTGAGGGAGGTAGTGGGAATAGGAACCCCCCCATGTTTATGTGTACTGGTGGAAATGTCTAGGGTGACCATATCTCTGCCCTTGCCCCCTAAGAGTCTTCCAGAAAGAAGCTCTTGTGGACTGACAGGTAACTGGGAGAGAAACAGAGCAAGTTTCAGTGTCTGGGAGAGAAATTTGATTCAGTTCTTATTTAAAGCCAAATTTTTCAAATTCACACTCTCCGAAACAATAGGAGAACTGAAACACAACCATCCTTCGGAATTCACACTTATCCGAATGCTCTGATGTTTTTCTCCAACCATGCCATGTCTCACAAAAAATATGTATATAGTTTTGACTGATGCACACGTTTTTGGCAAGCAATGTATTCTAATATAATGCATTTTTGTATGTAATTTTCACAAATATATTCATTTTGTGCACTTTCCCCTAATATTAGTCACTGCATACAAAACGTTATTTATCGTGAGAAATTCGCACTAAAATGCTGAAGAAATTTCATGAGGATTTTTTTTAAAAAAAATAAAAATCTCAAATTGCTGCAGAAATGTGAAGAACCAAATTTAAGATTAGAAAAACGAGAAACTGAGAGAATCAAAATTGAGAGATGGTTCCTTCCCTACTGTAGACCAGCCAGGTGAGAGAGAGAGAGAGAGAGAGAGAGAGAGGAATGTGCAAGGAGGTAAAAAAAACAGGAACTAGAATCAAGTGGTTCCACACTATAAAGAAGTTTGCACCATGGATAAACGTTGACTCCAGATTTTGGGGGACTCTTAGGCAAGATGCCCTCAGGGACCCCCTCTCCCTAAGTATCCATACCTCATCATCATCACTGTTTCTATTCCCCATTCACTTACCCTCTTCCCCTGGACCTGATCCGCATACCACCCAGAGGGAGTGGGCAAGTGAGCAGAATCTACTCATTCCTTCCCCTTCCTCCTGTCACTGCTCACTCGCTTGGAGAGGCAAGGTGAACAGGTAGTGATAACCAGAGCTTGGAAAAGTTACTTTTTTGAGCTACAACTCCCATCAGCCCAATCCAATGGCCATGCCGGCTGGGGCTGATGGGAGTTGTAGTTCAAAAAAGTAACTTTTCCAAGCTCTGGTGATAACCACCAATTTGGATGGTTCTAAAAGAGCATTAAACAAATTAATGGAGGATAAGGCTATCAATGGCTACAATCCATGATGGCTATGTTTTACCACCACTGTCAGAGGCTGTATGTCTTTGAATACCAGTTGCTGGGAATGTGGGGAGAGCAGTGTTGCACTCAGATCCTGCTCATGGGCTCCCCAGAGGCATCTGGTTGGCCACTGTGAGAACAGGATGCTGGACTTGATGGGCCCCCTTTGGCCTGATCCAGCTGTGGGTCTCTTTTGATTGGCAGGTTTAGCCTTGGGCAGCAGTAGAAAGAGACACAGTTCCCTCCTACACAAGAATTGCTTTCCTTCCTTCATGGGGGATAAGGCCACGGCCATCATGACTAGCTGACATTATGCACTTCTTCCAGTATCGGAGCTGGTCATGCCTCTGAATACCAGCAGCTGGAAACCACAAGTGGGGAGAGTGCTGTTGCACTCGGGTCCTGCTTGTGGGCTTCTCATTGGGGCATCTGGTTGGCCACTGTGAGAACAGGACGCTGGACTCGATGGGTCCCCTTTGGCCTGATCCAGCTGAAGGTCTCTTCTTAGGTTCATATTCAAGGAGGAGGAGGAGCTGGGATTGGCAGTGGGCCCCTGACTGGGCCCTGGGCCATGGCAGATGCCTGATGCTGCCTATCCCTCATGGTATAGACATGAAAACATTTTGTTGCTGAAGTCACTACTCGGGTTTGCTACTGCGGTGAGAACCTTTGGTGCGAAATGCATCTCTATGCAGCAGCAGAAATCACGGGAAGCGATTTAAACCTGCCTCCTCTACCTCAGCCACCTTATCACATATACCACCTTTTGTCTCCAGGGACCAGAAATCCCGTCACAGATAAAGGAAGCTTTCCACTCCGTGTTCCTGAATGTTGATTCCCCCCCCCCACATCCCTGTTGTACCTGAAAGCAAAGCAACCAAAATGGTCACTATGTTATAGCTCCTCTTTCTCTCTCAACAATTTGCCTGTGTCCTTTCGAGGGTTCCCTTTAATGCAGCTTGATGCTTCTCCTCTGCCAGCCTCAGTGGGTGCGCACTTTATTAGAGATTTCCCCCCCTTCCACCCCCTCCTAGATATAATGGCACCAATTAAATTACCTTACCGCCTGACCTTAATCTGGCAGGAATGATTATTCCATGAAACAGTTAGGGCTCTAATTGACATGAAGTGTGAGTAACATTAAAAAAAAAAAAAAGAGGGGGAAAAGTCTCTCTCTTGCAGCAGCCTGTCAAAGTCACATTGATATGCTAATACTTATAGCTGGCAAAATCACTTCATAAAGAGAGACGTTGAAAATTGAATTATTTCAATTTCACTACCTAGGAATCTACTGATTCGCCTGTATACGCAGCTAAGTAGCTGCGGCGCTTTTCGGCGGGTAAACAGCTGTACTAGGGCGTTGCCGTGGCAACCGCTTGACTCATGACAATTGCGCTCGTGATGAAGTCATTAGCGATGTGAAATGTACTTTGAGATTGTCAAGTATACACTCCAGGAATATTTTAGCGAGAATGGCAAAGCCTTTATTTTTTAAAAAAAAGAAAGAAAAGGGGGAAAAGAAAAGAAATTAGCATAATTTTGGCTTTCCACACATGATCTCATTAGGGTGCAAAGGAAATGGCATGGAGAGATGTGCGTGTGTGTGTGTGTGTCATTGTGCTCAGTGCGCAAAGAGCTAACCTTGTAGAGTTCCAGAGATTAAAAGAAATGGATCCTGGTGAATGCAAAATCTCTCTCTCTCTCTCTCTCTCTCTCTCTTTCTCTCTCTCTCTCTCTCACACACACACACACACACACACAGCTCCACCTCGCTATATTTTGAGCATGAGTTCATAGGAAGGGTGGGCTCCTGCATTTACACTGCATTGCTTCCAAGCTTTGCATAAGCTTCCCTGCCACCAGTGGCCTCAACAAATGCCATGTTGACATATTAGTGACCTGCTTCAGAACTGGGCCATCAAGGCCAGCACAACAGGCTCCAGCCATGACAAGGCCCACAGACTTCCTTCACCCTCTCGCCCTAACAATATCCTCAAGTGCAGCACGATAGTTTCCTCCACAGCACTGAATAGCAGGCATTCCTTTTACACACGTGTGCCCTCTGTCCCTTAACTCCCATGGCCGTTGCCCACTTTGCCACACCACCAATCAGGTTTATAACTTGCTGTGCAGTAAAGTTGTGAGGGCACATAATGGGAATGAGCATACTAGCTCCATGCATGCTTTGCCATTCCTGTAGCCTTCCATCTTGCGGAGGCTAGAATTTAGCCTCGGCTGTCTCTCTCTTCCCCCCTCCATTTTCCACTTGGCTTCTGGGAGATGAGGGTTCGAATCCCCACACAGCCATGAAGCTCACTGGGTGACCTTGGGCCAGTCACTGCCTCTCAGCCTCAGAGGGAGGCAATGGTAAACCACCTCTGAATACCGCTTACCATGAAAACCCTATTCACAGCATCGTCATACGTCGGAATCGACTTGAAGGCAGGCCATTCATTCATCAGTGGAAAGTCCTGAGCTACCCCCACCATCAGGCTGTCCACCTGACAATCACCTGACGTCCCCATGAGATCAGGTGAGCCATTTTTCCTTTGACGTTTGGCTTCAGTTCAAGCAAAGGAAGATCACAGCCAATCACAGCACCTGATACTGTGGTAGTAGCCAATCCAGCAGGGATTGAAGTCTGTGCCATCAACAGTGTCTTCAAACCTTGCTTTCAGTAAGGATCAACTCCACTCCCATCAGCCCTGACTATTGGCCATGCCGGGGCTGATGAGTGGTGTTCAACAATATCTGAAGGCCCGCAAATTCTCCATCCTTGCTCTAGAGGGCATTGTGGGGACGGGGGTGGGGGGAGGGATGAAGAATCAAAGGCTGGCACATGCATACATGCATGGAGGTGCATTGCACAATCCCTGCATCACAGACCAAATACCAAAGGCAGAATTCTCCTATCACCTCCAAGACAATTTGATTGTCAAAGGAGTCAGCACACCTTCAAATGCTAGGCATCCACTGAAGCTTAATTGAGTGTTATAAAAGCATGTGTGAACCAGCTCCTAGTGAGGGCCACTGCTCAGAATCAGTTGCACAGAAATGGAAACAAACAGATGCATCCGTTTATCAGAGCCAAGACTGAAAACAAGAAAATCGATAGAGGGCTGCAGGACTATCATTGATTTAGACAGCTTATCAGCCTACTAATTTGAGCCTTGCTTGAAGATCCTGTTTTTTCAAGGTGCCTGAACCTTTTCTTTTTTTGAAAGGGCACCTAATATTGGATGCTCTCGCTATACATTCAGCTGTAATGCTGCATAATCACCAGGCTCTTATGTATTAATTACAGCTTAGCTTTACAGCTGGGATGAGCAGAAAAGCATGAAAACCAAAGCTAGATTTCATTTGCATACTTCACCATGAAGCCATGGTTTTCTTGGGTATTTGCAGTCGGAAAAGGTGCGCTGGATAACACACCATGGCAAACAAACAAACAAAAAACTTCAGCAGATTTGAAGGGATTTGACTTATTCTTGCACTTGGATGTTTTTTCAAAGCCTATTGCTGTGACTTAGGAAGGGGGACCTGTGATGCTCACATGAGTGCAATTGAATGGTCAGGTCTGCAGATCTCAAAGATCAAGCCCATCCAGGGTCACTAACCACATAGAATGACAGAGTCAGAAGGGACCTCAAAACTCATCTAGTCCAACCCCTGCCAAAGCAGAAAATCTACTGCTATAGCATCCCTGTCAGGTGACCATCCAGCCTCTGCTAAAATATCTCTAATGAATCCACCACCTTTCAAGCAGCCTGTTGCACTGTTGTGCAGCTAGCACCATCTGCATGTTCTTCCTAATGTTTAGCTGAAATTTCCTTTCATGTAGTTTTAACTCATGGCTATAATTTTCTTTCTCGTAATTCAAAGCCATTAGTTCATGGGGGAGAAATTCAATTCACTTTACATTTATTTTATTATTTATTTATTTTAAAATATTCCTATCCCGCCCTTCTACCCTATAATAGGGCACTCAGGGCGGCTTACAAAAATAAAATCAAACACGTACATAATAAAATTGTAAACAGTAAAATCACAAAAACATTAAAATACATAAAATACAATTAAAATACATAAAATACAATATATATATATATATATATACACACACATATATACATATATATAGGGAGTGGTACTAAAGGGACTACAAAGGTAAAGTTTCATGTAGAAGGCATAAAATCAGTGTCAGGCTCTACCTTCAGTCCCTCCTAAAGGCTCTCTGGAGCAAGATCATTTTCAAAAGTCTCTGGAAAACCAACAGGGAGGGAGCAGAGCGGACTTCTTGGGGTAGGGTATTCCAAAGCTTGGGGGGCACAGCTGAAAAAGCTGTCTCCCGCGTGCCTGTCAGTCTAACATCTTTTATTCCAGGCACGCAGAGGAGACCAGAGGCAGATGATCTTAAATCCTGGGCAGGAACATATGGGCGTAAGCGGTCCCTCAGGTATATTGGTGCAAGGCCATTTAGTTCTTTAAAGGTCAGTACCAGCACTTTGAATTGGGCCCAGAAACAAATTGGGAGCCAGTGGAGTCGACAAAGCACAGGGGTGATATGCTCCCTGCGCCGTGCTCTAGTTAACATTCTGGCTGCTGCATTTTGAACCAACTTCAATTTCCGTTTTCAAAGGCAGCCCCACATAGAGAGTGTTACAGTAATCAAGCTTCGATATCACCAATGCCAGGGCCAGTTCTAAAGGGCGGCCAGGTTGGGCACTGGCCCGATGGCCCCTGGAGCTACAGGGGGCCCCTCAGCCGCCCCTCCGTTTCCCTTCTGTGATCCGTAGCCCCCCAACCTCCCCCCATGTCTCCCCACTTACCTGTCTGCTGTCTTTTACCGTTGCCCTTAACAAAGATGGCAGCTGCGGTTTCCCTAAGGTACTGAAGCCCCTGCCGCCATCTTAGTTGATGGCAGAGATGCACGCGCATAGCATGCATTCATGCCATCAACAAAGATGGTGGTGGAGGCTTCATCCCCTTAGGGAAACCGCGGCTGCCATCTTAGTTAAGGGCAATAGTAAAAGACAGGAGACAGGTGGGGGTGGGGGGCATATGTGCGCACGCGAGCGCAAACGTGACACATGCGAATGCGAACGCGCATGCATGCATATGCCGGGGCCTAGGGCAAGCTGATGCCCAAGGGCCCCGGCATTCCTGGAGTTGGCCCTGACCAATACATGTGTCACTGTGGCCAAGTCAACTTCCTCCAGGAACAGACGCAGCTGGTAGACCAGTTTGGGTTGGCCAAAAGCACTCCTGGCTACCGCAGCCACCTGATATTCAAGCAGGATCCAGGAGGGCTCCCAAACTGTGGACCTGCTCCTTCAAGGAGAGTGCAACCCCATCTAGAACAGGTTGCAACCCCGTCCCTGGTGCAGTTTTTCCCTTGACCAGCAGTACTTCCGTCTTGTCTGGATTAAGTTTCAGTTTGTTAGCCCACATCCAGCCCTTGCCAGCCTCCAGACACTGGTTTAGGATGAGCACTCCCTCCCTGCAATCAGGTGGTAGGGAGAGATAGAGCTGAGTGTCATCAGCATATTGATGACATTGTACTCCAAATCCCCTGATGACCTCTCCCAGCAGTTTCATATAAATGTTAAAGAGCATGGGAGACAGAATGGAACCTTGCGGTACCCCACAGGCCAACAGCCAGGGGGTCGAGCAGTAGTCTCCCAGCACTACTTTTTGGGTCCTGTCCATCAGGTAGAACCGGAGCCACTGTAAAACAGTGCCTCCCAATCCCATCCCAGCTAGACGGCCCAGAAGGATACCATGGTCGATCGTATCAAAGGCCGCTGAGAGGTCCAGTAGCACCAACAGGGATGCACTCCCCCTGTCCGATGCCCGGCGTAGGTCATCATAAAAGTGAACTTACCAAATTCATACTTTCCAAAACAATAGACAAATTGAAACACAGCCTCCTTTGACATTTGCATTTCTCTGAATTTTGCAGTCCCGTTCTCCAGCCAAGTAATGAGTACAACAATGCATATACTAGGGTGAAGGGTGCATATATTAGTGAAGATTATATACAAAAATGTATTACATTTGAGAAAGTTGCTTTGCAAAAATGTATAGGCGAAACTGCGTACAAAAATATACACAGATGCATTTTCATGAGGACCTTTGGAAAAAGCATTCACAAACTGATGTGAAAAGGTGGAGAACTGAATTTAAGACTGGGAAAATGAGAAACTGAGAGACATCAAAACTGACAGATTCTCCCATCTCTGGGCCTGACCCTGTACAGTTGGATTGGGACCATGATGTTTTGCCTCATAGTACATCCTTTATTTATCTATTTAAGATATTTATATGCCCCTTAAACATTCACATTTCTAAACGGCGCACATAAAAACAAACCATACAGAAAATGAATTGATAAATGAAAGCATTTTCTTTATTTCTGCTTCCATGCCAAATAAAAAGTGGATTTCAAACTATTTAGGGCAAACTTAAAATAATACTAAAAGGTTAATTTAATTAACATTTTAAAGGTTAACATTAACCTTTCGTCCTCCCCCATCATTATTAGTGCAATGAGGCAACAAAAAAGGCTAGTGCAATTCCAAGTTCCATCAAAGAAGTACTGTATGTAGTCCTCCCAACTGTATGAAGTAATTCTATTCTGTTTTGGTCAGACCTCATGTGTAGTACTCTGCCCAGGTATGGGCACTACCTTTTAAGAATGATATCAACAAACTGGAATATGTCTGGAGGATGGTGAAGCATCAAAAGTCTGAGCCATATGCACAGGTGTGTAGTCATTTGGGATCACAGGGGTCATAGGCTCATTACATTTTTGGAAGTGGGGTCCCAATCGGGTCCCTATGTATGAGCCAATCAGCAAGAAAAGGGGGCATGTTAGCTACTGAGAAGAGTCCTTGTTCTTTCATGCTGATTGGAGCCAATCACACTGAAAAGAGGTAAGCCAGCAGCCGAGAAGACTCTTCTCAGTTGCTAATATACAGCATCCCGTTTCATACTGATTGGCTCCTAGGGATGGCTGTTGTAGTGGAGTATGGACTTGCGAGATGACAGGGGAAAGTGGAAAAGGGGGCATGTGGTGTGACTATCATGAAGGGACCTTCCGCTTCTGAATTTGCCAATACATTACTGCATATGCAGAAAGGTTCAAGGTGTTGGACATATTGTTATTATTCCTCTTTCAACAAGCCTTTTAAGTTGAGACCTTATCCCAGTCTGTGTATGTGTTGGAATTGCTTTTTCAGATGTTTTTAAAGCTTTTTTTTTTAAAGACATTTTTAAAGATGTTTTGTTTTAAGATGCTTTTAAAGATGCTTTGTTTTAATATATTTTAAAATATATTTAATATATTATAATATATAATATATTTAATATATTTTAAAAACGTTTTAGAGTTTTGCTTGCCACTCTGGACTCCTACTGGGAAGAAGGGTGGTATACTATCATCATCATCATCATTATTGTTGTTGTTATTTGCCTAATACAGTCCTAACCTTGGGAAACCAGCATAATTTAAGTGCTGACAGCAGGAATGGGATAGTTAGGGCTGAGACACCATGGGATCTGTTGGATCCTTCACTGCTGTCATGTGATGGCATTTGGCCCAATGGCACAGTGATCTGCTTACCCCCCTTTCTGCACCAGCTGCCACGTGCTGCAGGGCTATGGATGGGTCTGAGCCCCCCCTCCATAAAGCCGAGCCAAGGCTTATAAGAACCATAACTGCTTTTGTCAAATTCTCCTAAATCTGGTTTTCAGGAGCACTTACGAGGTTCTCCTCCCCACCCACCCCCAAACCCCATTCTTGCACTGTGGCACCTGGTAGCTCCATGTCAGTGGGGCAGTGGAATCCATTCCAGGTTTTAGTCTGAACTTTCCAGGAGCTGAAAGCATTTTGGACAGCTCCTTGAAAGTTTGGACTAAAACCAGGAGTGGACTCACTGCCCCACTGACATCAGAGCCGCCAGTCTGCATTGCCCTTGCCACATCCCTCTGAAAAGCAGCAAGAAAATGTTAATAGGCTTCCTTTTCCGTGCTCAGCCATCTCAGGTGTGACTTTTGCCTCCTTCCCTGCTTTGTGCTGATGGAGCTGGATTTTCGCAAGACAGAGCTGGATAATTTTGGTGGCAGGGACTCCACTGCAAACCAATTAGAAAGACAGCTGGATTGGGAAAGGTTTCAGCTTCTTTAATAAATGTCCTTACGTATCAATATGATAGCATTGATTTTTTGGTGCTGTAGCAGAGTATCCAAGTTCAAGTTCTGAAACAGACTAGCACCTAATGAAGCTTAAAACCATGGAGTTTCAGTGTTTTAACGGGGCTAGAGAAAAATCTTCTCCCTCCACCAAAAAAACCCTGCAGCCCCATTGGTAGGCCATGAAAGTGGGAGGGTATTTCAGTCTTTCTAGGGAGGGGGATGTTTTGAGAGGGCATTCTTCTCTTCCCCAGAATAGTGCCATCTCATGACATTGTGTCATCCTATGACAGGGATAGGGATGCTTTTTTCAGCCTGAGGGCCACATTCTGGTGGTCAACCTTCTCAGGGCCACATTCCAGTGTTAGGCAGGGACAGAGGCACAAAGTGGGGAGAGTGACAACTGTGAACTCTTCGAGGAGGCTACTACCCAGCCATGCAAAAACCAGATGTTTCCAGATGCGCATACACTCACTTCTCCATCCTTCACCCTGGCAAGCAAGAGGCTTTGTCACTGTTCAAGGAAGCATGCCAGCCACACAAAAGCAATCAAGGAGGGCACCAAGTAGGGCTGGTGAGGGGTGTGGCCTGGGGAGAAGGGGTGTGGCCTAAGGAGGAGGGATTTTCTAGGGAGAATTCCGAGAGCCCTCATCCCTGAGGTCCCTTGCCTCTGTCCCAGGGCATTCTGGGGAAAAAAGGCCTGCTCCAGTGAGCTGTGTGGAGTGCCAGGCTTCATATATGAACACAAGAGGGTTGAACCCAGCCCAGCAGCACATCGGCTGCCAGTGCAGATGTTTTAGCAGATGTGCCGGCCTTCTGCCCCCATCAGCAGTCTAGCCACTGCACCCTGCACTAGCTGGACCTTCAAGGGCAACCCCACAGAGGCACACTGCAGTAGTTCAGTCTTGAGGTTACCCGTACATGGACTACAGTGGCCAGGCTATCTAGAAATGACTGCAGTGGGGGTACTTCCAGTTCTGTACAAGCAAGGCTTCCAGATAAATTCTCACATCGCCTGACCCCATCCAAGCACTGCAGCTGCAAGTATCCATGCCACCTTGAAGACCCTGCAACAGCACTTTGGAAGTCATTATTTCTTGGTTTTCATGTGAAATTAATTGCAGAGAAGATTCCACCTCCCCCCCATTTCCCATTGTGCACAGCCAAATGTCTTTTCAGTCTTATTATTCTTCCAAGGCATAAAACACTAAACTGATAATTTTTTTATGACTCAAAATGACCTTCAAAATTCACTGGCTTCTGCCTTGACTGTAATATTTTGGCTCGTTAATTTCACTGGTGATATTCTGATTTGTAATTTTATTAAGTTTTGGAGTGCAACCATTTATTATAATATGCTTCTCAAGATGATGGTCCAGATCCTCCACTAGTGTGAAAAAGAACAACGGGGTTACACGGATTTTCAGGTAAGGAACTATCCCAATGTTCTTTACTTTCTTATATTAAAGGCAATGCGCCATGCCTCCTATGAATATCATCAGTGACATTCATGAATATTATTCATTACCTCCAATATTTGAGCAAGGACATCTTAGACCACATCCATACCATAATTTTTTCCACTATTATTCCACTTTAAACAACTATGGCTTCCCTCAAAGAATCATAGGAAGGGTAGCTTGTGAAGAGTCCTGAGAGTTGTTAGGAGACTCCCTATTCCCCTCACAGAACTGCAGTTCCAGAGTACTTTGGGAAAAGGAACTCATTGTTAAACCAATCTACTCAGTATTAATCCCCACTGAGGTCAATGAAACTGTCTCCCAGCTAAGTATCTATAGAGTTGCACTCTTGATTAGACTATGGCATCCTTGTAGTATATTAAAGTTAGGTTGATTCTGCATCTCACAGATAAAGTTCATAAATAAACTATCCCTTGAAATAAGGAACAGCTGGTGAACCTAGAGAACAATAAAGTAAATTAACTGGGGAACCATCTCATCTCTGGTTCTGTCTACAATCTTTTTATTTCCATGAGAAATAGTTATACTTCAGACAGCTTACCCTTTCTTTTGGTCTTCCTTCAAGTAAGTCAAACCCCTGCCATTGGCTTCTTTGATTGAAACATTTGTCTATAAAACACCATTTCTGGTGGTTTTGCAGTTTGTTGATTCATCAATAATCACTGGTTTGCCCTGCTAAAACAAGTATAAATCGTTTTCCAAAGTGGGCTCTGGTATCTGAGGTATAAAGGGCATTCACATTTTAAGATGTCATTGCCTGCCCAGTTTATCATGGACATTTTTTTTTTTTTTTGCTGCTTGGGTGAGTCTCACTAGGTAATCAATACTCGACAGTGCAGGGCAACCAGTAATGATGTGATGTATTGATTCAGCATGATGGCAACATTTACAACATTTGTCATTTTCTGTCCTTTTAGTGATGCATTTGTTGCTATCATTTGTGACAATTCATGCAGTGCACCTGCTCATGATATGCGATAATCTGGATTGGGAAGGCTGGTCTATGCAGGGATGCCCCTGCCTTATGATGGCGGAGGACGTTTCGGTAGAGGGGTGGTAGTTCAGATTCTCAGTTTAATTTAAAGGCCTACTCTTAGATGTATGCTCAGGTCCAAAGGGGTGGGGGAGAAATTCATTGGGTTTACATCTTAACAAGAACCCAACTAATTCAGACGGAACCAATGCATAAACTGAAATGCAGCTCTCCTTCGAAACTCACGCTCCTCCAAATTTTGTGATGCAGTCCTCCAACCAAAATAATGCATACAAAAATGTGTATGTCAAAGTACTCACAAAAATGCATACATTAGTGAAAAAGATATACAAAATGCATTATACTA
This sequence comes from Rhineura floridana, assembly GCF_030035675.1. Lineage (NCBI taxonomy): Eukaryota > Metazoa > Chordata > Lepidosauria > Squamata > Rhineuridae > Rhineura > Rhineura floridana. Next base: position 11,866,830 of record NC_084480.1, read on the forward strand.
GGGGAAATGACTTGGAAAAAATGCATATATAAGGCCAAATTGTGCACAAAAAAGAAAACATTAGAAGAAACATGCACCAAAAAAACCATTGGTCATATCCAGTGCTGCTATTCTGCTAGCACAGGAGATGGAACTTGCACAAAGGAACTATCCCCACCTCTCCTCTCCCTTGCAGCCCACTGAGAACCCTCCAAATCTGCTCCAGAGGTTTGGGAGACCCTCTGGAGCAGATTTGGAGGGTGTTCAGAGGGCTGCAAGGGAGAGGAGTGGAGGGTTTTGGGGACCCTCTGGAGCAGATATGGAGGGCACACAGGGTGAGGAGAGGAAGGGGAAGTCCTGTTGGATGAGCGGAACTCTGCACATGAAGTGTTGGATACAACCCATACAAATTTTCCTCCATAGTTGAAAAATAAATAAATCAGTGACTGATGCAAAAATGGAGCAAACTGAATTTAAGGTAGGAAGAATGAGAAACTGAGAGATATCTAAATAGAGGATAATGCTATCAATGGCTACTAGCCATGATGACTGTGATCTGCCTACATTGTCGGAGGCAGCATGCTTCTGAATACCAGTTGCTAGAAACTGCAGGAGGGAAGAATGCTCTTGCACTCTGGTCCTTCTTGTGGGCTTCCCACGGGCATCTGGTTGGCCTCTGTGAGGACAGGATGCTGGACTAGGTGGGCCACTGGCCCGATCCAGCTGGCTTTTCTTATGCTCTTATCCTTTCCACGTTCTTCAGCCAAGCATTTCCCCTATTCCTTAGAGAGGCACTCTAGCTCACTGATAGAGCACATGGTTGATTCCAGAGGTTCCCAGGTTCATTCTCCACTTATAAAAAGTCCAAGAAGCAGGTGATAGGGAAGACTTGGCCGAGGGCCACTGCTGCCCTAAAGGGCCCCTCCTTAGGGTGGGAGGGTAGTGTGACGACCTTCCCTGGTTCTCCCTGTCAGGTTCCCACCTGCTTGTGGCTACTGCCTTTCACTAGGCACCACCAGGGACACCACCAGTCAGGACCGTCCTTTATATGGTTTCTCACTCTGCTCTAGCACAGATCTCACTAGATCCCACTGCTAGGCAGCACCACCAGTCACATCCTGTAACCAATACTCCCAGAGACTTTGCCTGAGTCCCTCTCTAGCTGGTTACTTTTGTGACTGCATGCTTATGCTGTTCCCAACCCCCTTGTATCTTTATATATAAAGCATACAACTCTGGGTTGCTCTGGATACCTGACTTGTTACAATTTCTTCCTTCACCGCTGCCACCATTAGATACTGTTTCTGTTCAGCCTTGGTAATTACCTTGCCCTCCCTTCTGGTCTGTATATTCCCCAGCCAAGGATCAGGCCTTTGGTAAACCAAATAAGTATTTATTTACTAATAACAGGAAATAAGATTACTTTAGGAATGTTTCACAAGCGTATGGTTTCATATATGGTCACTCTTTATGTTTCTGTTCATATATATCCTCTTTAAATATCAGCCAAATCCAATCCAAACTTCCCTCAGAACTCTGCCAACCAACTCAACAACCTCTCTCCAACCGACTCTCTAACCCACTCTCTCTCTCTCTCCCCATCACTCACAAACTTCCATTTATACCTTCAGCCAGCCAGCCACTCAGCCAATCATCATCCAGCATACTTCAGCTTCTCACCCATATACTCCCCCTTTCTCTCTCAGTCATTTATCATACATCACCCAATAGACCCGCACTTACCATATTTACAGATGCTAACTTACAGGAACATCACAGGTAGCACTCCTGTTCCATGAACTGTGGCAGTGTCACACACCTAACCCTGCCTCGGATCACAGAGAGGGAGCTCCCAGGCATCCCCCCCATACAAATAGCACCGGCTTCAATAAGGCCGCACACACACTCCACCTACACCTCCTGTCCCTGAGTATGCCGTGTGTGCTACATGCACATGCCTGCTGTCAACTAAGATGGTGGCAGGGGCTTCCTTAAGGGGCTGATACCATCTTCATTGGTGGCAGGCAGGCATGCTATGCACACACGTCATTCATGTCACATGACGTGAGACAAGGTACGTGGGACGCAAGGGCAGGTGCCACGGGCCCAGGGCAGGCTAGTGCCCAAGGGTCCAATCATGCCTGTCGCTGGCCCTGGGAAAGACCTCTCTCTGTTTGGGTCTTCCATGTCTGCTTGCTATGTTTTGACTCTTCTTAATTGTGACTAGGCACGTAAAAAAGCATCGCTTTCCATTCTGCCCTGAGTTTGTCACATGCAGCACTGTCTCTGTTCCACTGTAGTTTGTCTTCTGCCAAAAACTACATTATTGGCCTCACTGTCCACTGTGGCAAAATTATGTAATCTATTACATAATCTACTTAATGAATTACATAAATTATGTTAATTACATTCATTTCAGTGCAAAAGAAACAATGCCAAGTGCAGATTATAATGTCCCACCACCATCCAGCAGGCCTTGTTATTAGGATGCCAAACTTCACCCCACTTACTCACGAAAAAGAGGGGTTTCATTTTCATCTGTGAAATGCTGGAGTGTTTGTGATTCTGCCCTACTTATCTATAGAAGTGTCTATCCACCTGTCTGTTGTAAAACTTAAGGGTTTTCTGAAGGTAACAGCCATTTCAACGCACAACAGAAACCACCATTTTGTGCTTGCTTTCCGCAGTATTCCTGCATTTTATTATCTTCACTTTGGCAACATCTTTGTGAGATGTACAAATTCTTCAAAAGAAGGTTTCCTTCACTCCGAATAACCCTGGGAGGTGTTGTGCAGTAACTGGAATGCTGAAAACTCATCTAGATTCTGCACAGAGCAATAGTTCCAGAATTCCTGGAATGGGAGAATCACTGATAAATAAGTCCACTCTGTAGACATGACCTTACTGGCTCCATGTCACAATAAATGTCAACCAAAGCCCTCATCAGTTGCCCATGTATTAAATTGAATTGAAACTTTATTTTTACCCCTCCCTTTTTCCAAACTGGAACTCAGGGTGGCTTACAAATAAAACTACATGTAGTTAAAAACATAGAAAAACATACAATTAAAATACAATTAAACTATGCACAGCCTTGTGTGGGTCCTTGCCAATGTTTGTCTACCTCTCATTCATCCTTTCCTCATTTCTTGGAGATGGTTTTCTGATTCTGATAAAACCTGTTTGTGTGTATGTGCACATTTCACTTTAAATATCTGAACCAGCAATATAGTTGATAGTTGCTCTGTAGCCTGAGGCTTCCTTTGCACCTAAGGGATCCATAATCATGCCGTGGAAGAGTTTATATGATGCATTCTGACATCGTTCATGAGTCTTTAGGTGGTTGCAAGCAGGTCATGTAGATTGGTATCGGACTATTTACAAATCCCAAAAGTGTATGAAAAGGAGGGGCGGAAAGCAGTTGGAATAGCCCAGATCGATTCATAACTTGAATCTTTCTGTACAGGAATTGGCCACCAAAGTAGTGCTTAGAGTGGGGAGGGGGGAAGTGGAGTAGTCAACGGGTAAGAAAATGGGAAGGGGGGTATTTTGTTTCAAATTAGTCCTGATTCCATTAAACAAGAGGTCACACTCACCAAGAGGCCCCCATTTGTGAATTGGTTGCACATGCGCAGAAGAGAGCTTGAAGGGCTTCTTCTAGCATAGTGCAGTGGTCTGATTAACACATCACTCTACTGCAGAGGTTCTCAGACTTTCTACTCCCAAGGCCCTTTGGAGATGGCTGAAAATGAATGAAGCCCACCAGTCACAAAATGGTGGTAGATGTAGGCAAGAGTTCAGCATAATCAGCTGGCAATTACTGACATCATTTTCTACTGATATAAAACCCGTTTTTGGAAATTGATAAATTTCTTTGCCACAGCATTCTCCTTGTGACAAGGAGTTCCATAGCTCACCTTCCTTAAGCTAAGAACAAACCTTTGCTCTGGAGCTTTGTGTATTAGCCTCCCCAGAGTGAATCAGGGGGTATTGTGACTCACCGTCCCCATTTCAGGCAGAGTTTGCTGATCCAAAGGAGAAGGCTTTTTTCTTGTTATATTTTCCCCTCCCCAGACATGCATCTCAAATTATTTTTACTCTTCTCCTGTCATTTCTTCTCTCATTCTCCTTTCAGACTCAATTTGTACCTTATCTTACATCCCACCACCACCAAAAAAATGCAAGTTTCTTTCACCTCTCCTTCTTTGTCCTTCTACACTCACTTCTTTGTATAACAGCTATATTTTCTTATCCCTTTCCTTTCAATTCCTAGTTTGTTTATTATTAATGATGATGATAATAACAACCATTTAGCTTTCTTTCTAGTTTCCTTCAACGCTTCCTCTGGCCCTTTCTTGTCAGTGCAGGAAAAGCTCCCCCGGCCCTTGAACTTCTCTATCTCCCTGACACCTTTACTCAGCATGCAATGAGTTGCTAACCAAAAGGCTGTGGCATGGCTAGAGCGTGGGGAAGGCAAGTGAGGCACTGCTGGGTAGGCTGTGTCACACTGAAGCCCACCTGAAAGTGGCCCAAGGGCCACTAGTGGGTCCCAACCCACCAACCAGAGGGTCAACCAAAGGGTGAGGGGAGGATGAGGCTGCTTCACCATCTCCTGACTCCTGTCACTACTTGCTCACTTAAGAGTGGGTATCATTCATTCATTCATCACCAGTATTATTATTATTATTATTATTATTATTATTATTATTATTATTATTATTATTATTTGTTTTATATCCCGCCCTTCCTCCCAGCAGGAGCCCGGGGCGGCAAACAGAAGCACTAAAAACACTTTAAACATCATAAAAGCAGACTTTAAAATACATTACAACAAAACATCTTTAAAAACCTTGACAGGTGCCCAGTGATATTGAACCTGGCACTAGCCCTAGTTCTCATTGCCTTTTATTCATACTCATCGTTCAAGTTTGAATATATAGAAACTTAAACTTAATAAAAAATATATTGAAAAAAATTGTTAGTTCTATCATTACTATCAAATGTATATTTAACAGTTACTGTGTGCAAGGTACTATACAAAATATAGAAGTGATATCTTCCCTGTCCAAAGGGTTTACGTCATATATTAAGGGGATCAATAATAATCCCTGCATCATTCAGGGCCAGCCTGTAGGGTTGCCAGGTCCATGGCCTGAGACTGATCCTGTATCTTTAGGAGAAGAGAAAGTCAGCCAAGTGCAGGTGTTCTTGCAACTCTGTAATGGGAAAAACCACAAGGTGGAAATCTCCCTCCCTCTGCACAACTTTTAAAGATACAGAAGACCTCTTGGAGGCAGGGCCTGGCTGTCAGCTCTACACTGCATCAGCAGTGTCAGGGGGGGCTGGAAATTCCTGGGTCTTTGGCAGGGAAGGAAAGTCCTTAGCCAGCAGTCATGTTGTAAATCTGCCAGGCCTATCCGAAGCGTACTTGCCGAGTCAGAAGTCCAGAAGCGAGGTCAGTGGAGGTCCGGGATCAATTGCCAAGGAGGTCAGTCAAAGAGATGCTGCAGGGAAACTAGGTCTACACAAAGCCACACCTGACGTTGCAGTCAGCAACAAGCTGCAGCCAAGGTGTGCCTTATAAAGAGCAGGATGGACAGCAGGTGTGAGCCCTCAGCGTTTGGGCCTTAAGGAGACAGGCCTGCCTCTCTTCTGCCTGACCTTCTGCTGTCTACGTTCTGCAGGTGAGGGGGGAGTATCCTGTTCACTGTCTGTGTCTGGCTGCAGGGCCTCTGCTGTCCCTGGGGTGCTCTGCAGCTGAGGGGCAGAAGGAGCTGGATTCTCAGGAGGCTCCTCCGTGTCTCCTGCTGCTCCTGGGTCTGCTGCTGTTACTCCTGAGTCGTCCTCATCTGAGGAGTCCTCTGACGGGGCCATGACACTGGCAACCAAAAGGTCTTCTGTATCATTAAAAGTTGTGCAGGCAGAAGGGAGAACTTCACCTTGTGGTTTTTCCCATTACAGAGTTGCAAGAACACCTGCACTTGATTGACTTTCACTTCTCCTAAAGATACAGGATCAGTCTCAGGCCATGGACCTGGCAACCCTACCAGCCTGCCTGAGGCGAAGGAGAAGATAGTCTCCCCATCTTAGGCTGAACCATCTACACCATATATTTAAATCATTACTATCCCATTTTAATAGTCATGGCTTACCCCAAAGCATATTGGGAACTGTAGTTTGTTAAGGGTGCTGAGAGTTGTTATAGACCCCTATTTCCCTTACAGAACTACCCTTCCCAGAGTTCCATGTGAAGAGGGAGTGACTGTTAAACCTCTCTGGGAATAGTAGCTCTGTGAGGGTAATAGAGGTCTCCTAACAACTCTCAGCACACTTAACAAATTACAGTTCCCAGGATTCTTTGGGGCAAACCATGGTTGTTAAAGTGGTATACTGGTACAACGGCAGTTTTTCCGTTGGCTGCTGGGGTTGGGGCGCGCCCCTGCAGCCTCCGTTGTCCTGCCGTGCTGGCCTTGCTCGTTTCGCCTTGTGTCGGCCGCGTTTTGCCTCTCATCGCCTTTGCTTTTGGCTTCTCGGGGAGAACTTTCCTGTTGGTCGCGTCTTCGTGGGGCCTGTTTGTGCCGCCTCTCGCCGTTTGCTACGCTGGATGCTGAGAGTGAGAGGAGATGCCGCTTTCGGTTTCGCAAATGACGCACCTTGTGGACTATACGGGCCAGAAGCTTTGTTGAACTTTGTTGTGGTGACCTTTACCTGTTGTTTAGTTTTATTGCTGTTTTGATGTTGTGATACTTATATATGATGACTTTGTCCATCGCTCAGAGTGGCTCGGTTTCCAGCCAGATGGGCGATAAATAAATCGCAGAAATAAATAAATAAATAAAATGGTGCAGATGTGGCCACACTTTGACACTGGTGATGAAATAATGCTCCAGTGGAGAGACTGAGTAGGAATAGTTGCTATGACCATATGGCTAAATGTCCTTTTTTTAACCCAGGTATTGGGTTAAACTGGAAATTCTGATTGTTGTTCTTACTGCAGTTTAGCTTTGTTTGCTTTATGATGAAGCTGTTAGTTTCTTTTTTATTTATTGGACTTGTTTTACAGATTTTGTAATTTTAATTTTGTATGTTGTTATCTTTTCCCCCCCTGTATCTTTATATTATTACTTGATTTCATGGTTCTCCACTCTGGGACTGAAACTATTCAATGAAGAGCAGTATAAATACATCAGAGAAGTAAAATGTCTCCCTGAGTGCAGCAGGCTAGCTTAGTGACCATAGGGCAGGCTGTCCTTTGCCATCATTCCTTGGCCCCAGCATCTCCTGCTCAAGGTCCCCACCTTAATTTACCTTTGGGTGAAAGGCGGGTAACAGCAACAACAACAATAATAGGGCTGGTGTCAGGTCTGCATAAGGTATGTAAGAAGGCATCACTTCTCATTCCAGTGTGTATTCCTCACAATTAGTGCTGTTTCCATTCTGTTGCAGTTCAGTTTCCGCCAAACAGTACATTATTTCTCTTGCTGTCCACTATGTAACATAAGTTACATAACTCAGGTTGAATAGCAGACACTGAGACGAACTATGCACGTAGTTTATGTAAGTTACATTCATTAAAATATAAAGGAAGTGGCAAACAATTTTTAAAAAGTCACTCATTACGTATCACTTGCTGACATAAAAACCCAGCAACGTCAACAAACCAATCGTGTTCACTTGACTGACCATAGACGAACACACGAACAGCAGCAATGTTGGCTTCTTTTTCCTTTTTCATCAGAATTCTGTGACTTCCAGTGCTTGTTTGTGATGGAACTCACAGATCCAGAATACCAGCAACTTTTTTTTTCTGCCCATGGCAATGATTTTGTCCTGGCGCTCATAACACTTTTATCAAGGTATGAATACTGGTACCTCATTTTTTACCCCCCAAAACGCACTGCTGACATCTGTACTTGAGCTGAGGCCAAAGGCTTTTCAAGACACATATCATCTGCCTGAAAGCAGGCAGCTAAACAAGTGGATTTACTTTTTTATATTTTTTGAGATCTTGCTGGCTGCCATATCTGGTTAGCGGGTTCCACTTGGCTTAGGGGAACCCATTTAGTAATGGACAGAAAATATGATCTGTGATTTGATCATATTTGATCAAAATATGATCGTATTTGATCACAGTTCTCTCCATTCCCCATTCTGCAAAGAACCTCCCGGTCCAAGTTCTAGTAATGCTTTCATACAAAATAGAAGTTTACCCTGCCAAAGTTAATCCCCCTTTATGACCTCAACAATGACTTCTGCAGTGCCCCAATTGCATGAGTGATGTCTCCTGCCTTGTTTATGACCCTTGGTTTCCAAAAATGTGTATTGCGCAGCTCGCACAGAGATTATCATATGAAATAGGATGGTGTCAGCTATCGCCATCATTAGGAAGACTGTGGTTCCATTTGTATTCCCTCTCTGGGGGACTGAATCTTTGAAGTCCTGAAACAGTATACATTCTTTACTTTTTGATTAGGTGGGGGCGGGGGAATAACATGATTGAAATGCCGGTTGTAAAAGAGTTGGAGGCTGCTGGCGGACTGCCAGGGCGCTGGGACATAGCAACACTGTCGGAGTCGAAATAACAGACGACCAGCAAGGAAAGAGCTGTAATCTTAACGAGACAGAATACAATATTGTGGGGAGGAAAAAGTTCTTGTGGAAATCCTATTGAGTTGAGAATGCTATGAACTGAGAAAGTGCATGGAATCGCTATTTATGTAGAGTAGTCACTGAGGGAATGCTACTAGTTTTGTTTTGTTTTTGCTTTAAAGGATTTATAATACTAAAATTTTCAGGGATGGAAGAGTGACTTTAAAAAGAAAGCTGTGTCAACTGCCAGCTCTGTTTATATTTTGCTTCAAATCCTGCATGTAAAACGAAAAGATCAATGACAATTGTTCCAAATGATTATATTATTATTATTATCTCTAATACTAATACTATGGCAAACCATTCAATTTATATTCGGAGCCCAGTGTTTTACTTTCTTGGCTGGATTCTTATTTTAAAGTTGTCTTTGGCCAGAAGTGATGTGGTGGCAGCCAGTAATTAAAATGGGCCCCCAATGATTAGGAAACAAAAGCTTCTGTTTTCTTCATCTACTGATCAAACTATGCTCAGCCAAAAGCGCATCCTGACCTTTGTAAGCCCATTCTCTGGCAGCAATATTCGAGAGTCACTTTTTACACTTTCTGGGGAGGTGGCAGAGTCTTTCAACTTTCAAGGTGGGGGGATTTATGTTTAAAATAGCCTGCAGCAGAGGATTTTCTCTCCCCCCTCCCATGCTTCCCCTCCTTTTAAAAGCACATTTCACCACTGCAAGAGGCAGCAGCACTTATAAAGGTCTCCAGAGCCGTGTCATCCAAGAATGCATCTGAAGAAATTCTTGGCATCCTTCCAAGGGCATGGAACTGGGGTCGGGGAGGAGAGAACTGCTTCCACTGCTATACTGGAAAGTCCCATTGAGGAGTTTGGGCACCACCTTTCAAGTCTAATCCTGCTGCTTTCTCTAATTGGCAGAGGGGTCCTTCTTGGTAGTTCTACCATCCTCGGATGTTGGTGGAGTGTGGACACCCAAGAAAGAACATTCTCTGTGGCACCCCAAAGCTGTGGAATTTTCTCCCCACAGAGATATGTTTGGCACCTTCATTGTATAGCTTTCAACATATGCTGAAGACACACCTCTTTACCCTGGCCTTTCACACTTGATATATATATATATATTTAGGACCCACCCTGTGCTTTTGGCAGTAAATTATTTTAAAGGGTTTTCATATTGTATTTTTTACATTGTTGTAAGCCACCCAGGGACCTTAGGGTAGGGATGGAATCATCTGTCAGTTCTGATTCTCTCAGTTTCTCATTTTTCTAATCTTAAATTCAGTTTTCCACATTTCTGCAGCAATTTACATGTTTTTTAAAAAATCCTCCTGAAAATTCTTCAGCATTTTAGTGTGAATTTCTCCTAACGAATACATTTTTGTATGCACCTTTGACTAATGTACACATTTTTGCAAGCAATTTATCCTAATATAATGCACTTCTGTATGTTATCTTCACTCATATATTCAGTTTAATAATAATAATAATAATAATAAAATTTTATTTGTTAGTCGCCTATCTGTCCGAATTCACGGACACTCTAGGCGACTTACAGCAACATAATAAAATACAATAACAATCCAAAACATAATATCCATTAATCCAACATCAAGAAACATCAACTAATACAACAGCAAGCTAATCCACCCCAAAATTCCCGTAGGCCTGCCTGAATAGCCAGGTCTTAAGACCTTGGCGAAAACCCATCAGGGAGGAGGCATGTCGAATATCATAAGGGAGAGAATTCCAGAGGGTGGGGGCCACAACCGAGAACGCCCTCTCCCTGGTCCGCACCAGCCTAGCTGTTTTGGCCGGTGGGACCGCGAGGAGGTCCTGTGTGGCTGATCTTGTAAGGCGGCTGATTGGTGATACTGGAGGCGGTCCTTCAGATAAACTGGGCCGAAACTGTATAGGGTTTTAAAGGTCAACACCAACACCTTGAATTGGGCCCGGTACACCACTGGCAGCCAGTGGCAGTTTGAACATGTTTTCCCCTAACATATGCATTTTTGTAAACATTGGTTGGTTGGATAACTGCATTGCAAAATTCAGATAAGGGAAAATTTTGAAAGATGGTTGTGTTTTATTTACATTGTTTTGGAAAGTACAAATTTGATATCAAATCTTTATTTACAGTCAACTGACCACAAATACAGAACATAATATTAGATGTTATGAAATAAAAGACTAAATTTGATAAATTTGGCTTTAACTGGCAACTGAATCAAATTTCTCCTCCATCCCTACCTTAGGGTGAAGGGCAAGTAAGAAATTGAGATGATGATAGCAATCAAGAGCACACTTTCAAAATGTACCATCCAGGACAGAGATGGTCACCATTTTGCAGCCTATCTGACCTCCAAACCATGCCCTAGCCGGGGTTGGAGGGTGGGGGAGTGAGTGACCAGAATTGTATTTTCCCTGTCCTTATCAGCCTGAACTCTGTTGAACCTCCGTCCCTACATAATCCCTCCTTGAACCTTAAGAGGCCACAAAGCCTTCAACCTAAGCCAAAACGTAATGACATGGTACAGAGCTTGTCTGACAGCACAAGAGCTTTCTATAGCTGGTGTTGCAACCAGGTGCTTGTCTATGTGCACAGACAGCGCTGTCCCCAGGTGCCAGCCTGTATCTCATCTTTTCACTCAGAGGCTAGATGGGGTCAGTGCTTCTACTACCTGCCCCCCCCCCCCCGGGATTCAAGTCAGTAATATCTGTGGAACCACCAACTTTAAAATTTGCAATGCCAACTAAAGCTGCCATGGAAGCACCATTCTCTGTTGAGTATTTTGGTAAAAATAAAGTGCCAGATATGCAGAGGTTTTTTCAGAAGCCTGGTAGTTTGCCAGCACATCAGAAATGGGGCATTCCTGGTCAACTTATTTACTGGCCAGTATGGCACAAACAACAGGAGAGCACTGCTTTTTGTGTGTGATGGTACTTACTGGTATGAACTTCAGTCACTTCTTTTTCAGCTGCCCATGGCAGTATGGCACAAACAGGAGAGCACTGCTTTTTGTGTGTGATGGTACTTACTGGTATGAACTTCAGTCACTTCTTTTTCAGCTGCCCATGGCAGCCGTGTTATGCTGGCACCCACAACACATTTATCAAGATATGAGTATCGGCACCTCTTTTTTACCCCCCCCCCCAAAAAGCATAGAGAGAGTTCATATATGTCTGATAGCTCTCTACATGGCCGCCCACCCAAAAATATAGCAGAAGACCTCCCATTTCAGACCCCTAGTCAGGAGAAGGACACTTTGCCTTAAATATGGCAGAGACCGGAAGCACATTTATTTATTTTTATTTATTATTAGATTTATATCCCGCCCCTCCTCCCAGCAGGAGCCCAGGGTGGTATTCATGTACCAGGAAGCATGCTGTCTCCAGGCTGACTAGGAAGCCCTCAGTTGCTCTTTGGAAGCTGCTGATGCAACAACCCCTTTGACCAGCTGCCAGTTCTAGCAGTCTGTTGGGCACTACTCTCCTTGCTGTTCAGCAACTTGCCCTGTAACATGCATTAGCCTTGGTGGCACCATGGAACAGCTCTTTACTTGCCAAGCCCCTTTACCAAGATCTCACACTCATTTCCCCAGCCTGGAGAAGTGCCTCACCAGTAATGGGAGAGTGCCTCACAAATAGATCCTCACAGGAGTACTTTGGCTCCACGGTAAATCTGGTACCATCTCCATAACTAAGAACATAGGAAAGTGCCTTATACTGAGTGAGATTGTTTCCCTATCTAGATCAGTAGTGCCTACACTGATTGGCAGCAGCTCTCCAAGACTTCAAACAGGGGTCTCTCCCAACCCTATCTTGAGATGCCAGGGATTGAGCCTGCAATCTTCTGCATGTTAAGCAGATGCCCTATCAGTGAGATATAGCCAGCCAGCAATTTTTTTAAAAAAACCCAGAATATTGATTTTATTGAACAAAATTTATGTACTGCGTGATTGTAAATAGAATCTCTAATCAGTTTACACAAAACTAAAGATTAAAAGATTAAAACTGTGAGTAAAAGACAAAAGTAAAAACAGGCATTTAAAAAAAATTAAAATATAATTAAAATCAAAAGTAAGTTAAAACAGATTAAAACACATGTCAGCTTTTACACAGCTGGATAGGCTAGCCTGAACAAAAATGTTTTAAGCAGGTGCCCTCAAAGAGTACAGCAAATGCACCTGTCTGATTCAAGAGGCAGGGAGTTCCAAAGTGCAGCTGCTGCCATGCTAAATATTATGTGGCACCTGTAACAGTGCCAGGTCCACAGATCAAAGCAATTGAGTGGGCATATATTAATAGTCAGGCAATCCCTCAAGTAAACTGGTCCCAAGCTGTTGAGGGCTTTTTATGCTAACATACAGCATAATATAAAGCATTCAAGAGTAGCATTGCATACTGAGGTATATATTTTACATTTTACTTACGTACATGCTTGTACATAAGCTTACAGATTCTACACGCAAGAAAGAGATAGTAATTGTGGAGTGTCTCTATTGCTACAACTTGAAAACAATGGTCCATTTCTTACAAGTGAAGCTGCTGACAAACTTTTTACTGTATCTGGTTCAGAGCTGCCAGCACCGTCTTTTTAGCTGTGCCGTTCATAGCAGAGGCCCGTCATATGGCAACACCCTCACCTCCAAGCTATGAATGGGGCCCACTCTTTTAATCTTTCAATGCCGGTTGATGACCTACATATTTTGTGCCAGCCTTATGTTTATTTTCGTTGTGGCTGCTTCTAACCTGAATGCCCAGTTTTGAGTACATCCATGATGCATCTGTGTTTGTCTCAGTTCATAAGCCACTTCTGGAATAGCACTTTCAATGAAGAGAGCATCGGAAATGCTTTTAAAAAATAAATAAAGTTTGATTGGGCTGCCAGGGGGTAAATAAAATTGCCTTGTGAGCCAGATTTGGCCCTTGAGCTGCCAGTTGGCCATCATTGATCAATGTTTGAACATCAGCAGTAGACCACATTCATTGAAGTTGATCCCTAGTTCTACATTCCTGTTATTTTGAGGTTTACTAAAATATGGATGTTGTTTTCAAATATCAGTGGGCAAGAATATTGGACAGAAACTAGCACTGCACAATTTAGGTTCGCACAACAGGACTTTGCCTTCCTCTCCCTCCCCTACAGCCCCCTGTGTACCCCTAAAATCTGCTCCACAGGGACCCCCTGAGCCCTTTAGCCCTCCAGATGTTGCTGAACTGGTAATTCCTGGTCATTGGCCATGCTTGGTGGGGCTGATGGGAGTTGCAGTTCAGCAACATCTGGAGGGACGAAGGTTCCCCACCCATGGCCTGTTTGATCACAGTGCGATGAAATAACTTCCTTCCTAAAGGTAACCAGTTCTGTCACTCACATTGACTGGGTCAGCAATTAGTCCAACCAAGTAATTTTCAAATTTTATCCAAAAGTATGTAACATTTTAAAAAACCCAACAACCCTGATTTCTTTTCAGTTAAAGATTAACAACTCAGAGATTATGATGCATTTGGATTACTGGTATTTGGATTATTGGGATAACTGATTACTCAGAGATTATTTGCAATCCAAACAAATACTCTGCATTGTGTTCACAGCACAGAAGAATAGCAAGATCTTAACTCTGGCAAGAGCTTAGTATAAGAAAAATAGGATAGTATAGTCTATTACCTCGGAGAAGCTGAGGAATCATTTTGGGCCACTTCTGAACTGAAGCTAGATAAACATCTATCAGAGATGGTCGGGACTAGTGATTTCTTCCACTCTGTTGCCCAAATGCCCCTGCAGTTCTGACCTTCCTCTCCCAGGATGCTGTGGGGAGATCTCACATTGATCATTATGGGCCAAATAAAGGGCAGAGCAATGCAATTCATGGGAAGTCATCGGAAGGGGCGGCTGGGGGAGGAGGAGCCTGCGGCAACATCCACAGCATCTATTTCACGTTTGGGAGCCACTTGGCTGGCTGAATGCGGGCTCAGCCAGGAGCTGTGTGCAGGGACCGGAAAGTGAAAGCTCGCTCTTACAAATACCCCTACAGGGGAGAAAAGGCTCTCCAGTGACCTCCATTGTAATTATTTTCTTAGACTCACCTTTTTCCTGGTGAAACTTTGGCCCAGTTTGGGACCTACAGGAGTGCTCTGAACATGGATGCGGCCTAAATCCCCCTCTTGGATCTCCTCCAACACATCCACAGAACACCCCTTTTCGGGCCTTACACTGGCTTCTGCCAGCACCCCTTCTACTGGACTGGGCTTCGTTGGCAGACTCCTGGCTGAGCCGGCAGGGTTCTGGTGCCACCCAGCTGAGCTGGGGTGAGGGGCTTCTGCCAGCAGAGCCCAGCTCAGCCGGGACCCTGCCTGCTCAGCCAGGGTTCTGCCATACTCAACTGCCCTCAGACCAGCGTAAATATGACCGGGTTGCGCCCTAAGCTGATTGTGTTTTAAATTGTTTTTAAAAGATGTGTTTTACATTTGTATGTCTGTTTTTGATGTTTTTAGTTGCTGTAAACCACCCAGAAAGCTTTGGCTATGGGGCGGTATACAGATACAATAAATAAATAAATAAGCTGATAACATTTTGCCTTAGTAGGGCCACCTGATTTAACTGGTGTTACATTTATATATTACCCTTCCACTATGGCTGCCTACACACCGCACGTTTACGGCAAATCCCAACCCCCAAAAGAGTCCTGGGAACTGTAGTTTGTTAAGGGTGCTAGAAATTAGAGCTCTGTGAGAGGTAAAGTACAGTTTCCAGGATTCTTTAGGGGAAGCAATGTGCTTTCAATGTATGGTGTGGATGCAGCCTAAGAGACTGAATACTGGCATAAACACAGGGACACAGGAAGTTGCCTTATGCTGAGACAAGCCATTGGTCTATCTAGCTCAGTATTGTCTACACTGACTGGCAGCAGCTCTCCAGGATTTTAGACAGGATCTTTCCCAGTCCTACCTGAAAATATCGGGATTGAACCTGGGATTAGGGTTGCCAGGTTCAGGGCCTGAGACTGATCCTGTATCTTTAGGAGAAGAGAAAGTCAGCCAAGTGCAGGTGTTCTTGCAACATTGTAATGGGAAAAACCACAAGGTGGAATTCTCCCTTCCCGCTGCACAACTTTTAAAGATACAGGAGACCTCTTGGTTGGGGGGAGAATTCCACCTTGTGGTTTTTCCCATTACAGTGTTGCAAGAACACCTGCACTTGGCTGACTTTCTCTTCTCCTAAAGATACAGGATCAGTCTCAGGCCCTGAACCTGGAAACCCTACCTGGGACCCTTTGCACAGTATGCTCTCTGTGGCTGCCATGTTCTTTCACTGCCACTTTCCTTAGAAGGGCAGTAGCCCAGTAGCAGAACACCTGCTTTGGATGGAGAAGGTCTCAGGTTCATTTTGTGGAGTTTCCAGGTAGGGCTGTGAATTATTTCTGTCTGAGCCCAGGAGAGTCTCTGCATGTCAGGGTAGACAATGCTGAACTAGAGGGACTAATGTCTGTACTTGGTGGAAGGCGGCTTGCTATGTTCGTCTTTAAATCAGTCCTTTATACAAAAACAAGAGGGCTGGAATCTTGCTTTATTTTTGAATGCACAAGACCCCAGGTTCAATCCCTAGCAGTAGGGTGGTGGCAGATTCAGAAGTGTAGGGTCCCTTCGTGACAATCACAGCCATGCCCCCTTCTAATATTATAGAATAATCTGGCCAGGGTTGAACATTGCTTTCTGCTTCTCTGTTACTGTCACCATTTGACTGTCCTTTCTCACTGTCAGAGATATTGATTGAATTGCTGAATTCAGTGTCTACACATTTTTTTTACTGTTGCTAACAAACTACCTGATGATGTAGATGAGATGCTATCGTCAGGATTCACATCTCCGCCTCCCACTTTTTTTTGCTGCTGGGTTGAGAATGAGATCCCTGTTAATGCCTTCTGCCACAACAACAGACATCCCCAGGAGCCAACCAGCATGAAAGGGGGGGGGTTAGCTACTGAGAAGAGTCTTTTCAGTAGCTGACTCACTTCCTTTCACTCTGATTTGCTCCCATCAGCAGGAAAGGACAAAGGCAAAGGAAGCATGTTAGAAAAATCTTCTCCATGGCTAACGCACTCTCCTTTCATGCTGATTGGCTCACAGGATGCTGGAGACAGAGGGAGCCTGCTGGGACCTGTCTCCCCAGAAGGTAAGGGGTCTAAGAACCCCTGAGGCACTAGACAACTACTTCCCTGATCCCCAGCATCTCCAAGTTGGGTGGGGGAAAGACCCCTGTCTGAAGCCGCTGTGTAGATAACAGTGAGGAAGAGGAAGCAATGGGCCCATGGTATAAGGCAGCTTCCTACATTCTTTCACTCTGAGGATGTGGAGAGGGGAAAGGCTGCAGTTATTTGGTTGCGAAGGGAAATGTACCTTGCAAATGAGCACATGTGCATCTTCCAGGGCTCAAGTCTAGTATGGAAAACTGGGCTGTATTGGGGCACAAATGACGCACTGGATCAATGCCATTTTCTCTAGGGGCCTGGTTTGGTGCTTCATCTTCTTCAGATCTTATAGAATCATAGAATAGTAGAGTTGGAAGGGGCCTATAAGGCCATTGAGTCCAACCCTCTGCTCAATGCAGGAATCCAAATCAAAGCATTCCCGACAGATGGCTGTCCAGCTGCCTCTTGAATGCCTCCAGTGTTGGAGAACCCACTACTTCTCTAAGTCATTGGTTCCATTGTTGTATGGCTCTAACAGTTAGGAAGTTTTTCCTGATGTCCAGTCGAAATCTGGCTGCCTGCAACTTGAGCCCATGATTCCGTGTCCTGCACTCTGGGATGATCGAGAAGAGATCCCAGCCCTTCTCTATGTGCATGTGTGCAGCCCAAGAGTGATCAGTGGGGAGAGGCAGGGCTGTGCACCTGGCCTCCTAGCTGCAGAATTGCTGCTGCTTACTGAGAAGGGGAGGGCAAGGCGGCAGAGAAGTGGGCACTGTGGGGGCACATCACCAAAGCTAATCCAGCACCCCTGCCAGTATGACCTCACAGCAGCCATTTCCCCTCTGCTTACAGAGTATGGATTAGGCCTGCCGCCTGTTTTGTATTTCAAGGGCCTGTTCCTTATTGAGCATCATTGGAGACTGGTGGCTCCGATGTCAGTGGGGCAGTGAATCTGCTCCAGGCTTTAGTCCAAACTTTCAAGGAGCTGTCCAAAGTGCTTTGAACATTTCCTTGAAAGGTCAAGACTAAAACCTGGAGCAGATTCACTGCCCCACTGACATCAGAGCCACCAGTCCCCACAGTTTATCATTGAAACGATAGGTCTGCTTTTGAAGAAGAGCTTTTGCATTCCTACAAAAAGCTACTTTAATATAGCACTTTGCAACAGAGATGAGGAACCGGTAGCTCTCCAGATGGTGTTGGATTCTGACTTCCCTCCAGCTCCACAGCTCCCCACAGTCGCAGCATGGCCAATGGGCAGAGATGATTGATGGGACTGGGAGTCAGGAAACATCTAGATGGTCACAGGTAGGGATGAGTAAGTCTGTCCATTTCGGCTTCTGTCGGTTTCTTATTTTTCCAATCAAGTTCAGTTCTCCAGATTTCCAAATCAGTTGGCAATTGTGGTTTTTTTTAAGTATTCATGAAAATTCATCAGCATTGTAGTGCAAATTTATTCTAATATACAAAGTTTTGTATGCAGTTTTGTCAAATATACACATTTTGGCAAAGTAATCTTTCCTAAGATAACACTTTTTTGCATGTAATTTTTATGCACACTTTATCCTAGTATATGCATTTGTGTAGACATGTCTTGGCTGGAGAACTGAATTGCAAAATCCGAGGAAGTACCAATTTCAGAGGAAGTCTGGGTTTTGGTTCATGTATTGTTTTCAAAAGTGCAGATGAGGGTAGGTTTGCCTTTAAAGGCAAACTGTTTCAAAGTTCTCCTCCTTCTCTAGCCACAGGTGGTGGTAGCAGTAGTAGTAATTAAGGGGAGTGTGCTCTTGCACCCAGGTCCTGCTTGCAAGCTTTCCTTGGGCATCTGGATGCTGGAATAGATGGGCCACCAGCCTGATCCAGCAGGTTCTTCTTATGTTCTTAATTTTAGCCTGTCCTTTTGCTGAATGGCCACAATGCACATAAGTAAAATTTACATTAAGAACATTTAAAAAAATGACCAATGATAAAGTAGGAAAAGACCAGCACATAATAGCAATGCCAGAGGAGGCCGAAGGCTGGGCAAAAAGGTTATCTTGACTGATGGCCGAGAAGCATGCAATGATGGTGACACAACTGCTCACTGGGGCAGGGTATCGCCAACATGTCACCCTGCTGCTGAAAGAATTGCACTGGCTGCCCATTAGCTACCAGGCCAAGTTCAAGGTTCTGGTTTTGATGTACAAAACCCTATGCAGCTTGGGACCAGGATACCTGAAATATCGTCTCACCCCTTACATACGCAGTTGATCACTGCACTCTGCAGGTGAGGGCCTCCTGCTGATACCATCTTATCAGGAGGTCCATTCTGCACAACATAGGAAGCAGAGCCTTTAGCGCTGTGGCACATACCCTTTGGAATCCTCTCCCCTTAAAAATTAGACAGGTGCCATCTCTGTTATCTTTTTGGCACCTGTGGAAGACCTTCCTCTTTCAACAAGCAATTTATGTAGAGACCTTGATCCCAGTCTGCATCTGTGTTGGAATTGCTTGTTAAGATGTTTTTCAAGCTTTCCCCCCCTTTCAAATATGTTTTTAAGATGTTTTGCTTGTAAGATGATTTTAGAGTTTTGTCCCTTGTTTGCTGCCCTGGACTCCTTCTGGGAGGAAGGACAGGATAGAAACGTAAATAATGATGGCGGTGGTGCAAGATGTACCTCAGAACTTTATGTTTGCTGTCTCGCCCTTCTGATTCTCTTTATTGCTGGGGAAAGAGGGACAGGGATTTTTTCTGAGGATTCTACCATGCTTCATAAGAAGGGATGAATACTGTACATAGGATAGTTTCCAGCTGTAGAACTGCTTCATTGAGTACATATTGCCTAGTTCCTGTGGCAAAAATCCACTTCCTTCCACTTTGTTTTTTTAAAAAAATGGGCCATTCAGTTTAAAGAAGGGAACGGTGGAAAATGTATTTCTGTTTATTTTCAGCCAGTTCCATCTAGGAGCTCAATATCTGCGCAATGTACAAAAAAAAAACATTGCTGTGTGATTTTAAAGGAATTATTTGTAAGTTATGTAACATTTTGTGCAGACAGTGTGGCTTCATATTGCGACTATGGAAGTAAACCCAAAGTGAGCAACTTTGGCTGGAAGAATCCATTTGAATGTTTTCCAGTGACTGAACAGAAAAATAAGGGGGTTGGGGAAAGCATTTTGCAAGCATGTTAACGTATACGATGTTCAATATAGCATACCACCGCTGTTTATGTATTTTGACAGATGAATCCAGAAACAAATCCCAATGCACAAACAATGATCAGCAGTGGGCTGTAGAATGAAGTTTGCTAACATGTGGTCCAAAAGCTCTTTGCTACATTCCTCCTTGCACCCAGGAGTGTCAAAGCCAGCTTTATGGTGTGTCGGACAGGTAGGTGGGTGGGTGAGGAAGGGACATGGGAAGTAATGCATGCAGAATGCCAAGACTTTCTTCATGTACATGCATCCAGGGGTGGACAAATCTCTGCATCATCATCATCATCATTTATTAAACTTATTAATCACTTGTAAACTAAAAGGTCTCCAAGCAACGTACATTTAAAACATAAAGTTAGGTTCAACTAAGTCTTACTCAGAGTATACCCATGGAAATGAATGAACCTAGGTTAGCTGTGTCTACTGACTTTGGGAGTCTACTCTGAGTAGGCTTTAGCTGAATACACCCCTCCCTGGATCATCACCTTGTAGTGGTGAATTTATTTATTTATTTATTTAGTTGCATTTCTAAACCGCCCTATAGCTAGCAGCTCCCAGGGCGGTGTACAACATGATAAAACCACAATATTTAAAATATAGCAAGTGTGTATTGCGCAGACAATATAAACATTATATAAACAAAGTGAAAGAAAACTAAAAAAATAAGATTAAAAGCTTAAATACTTTAAAATGCCTGGGTGAAGAGGTGGGTTTTTACCTGGTGCCGAAAAGATGACAGAGAAGGCGCCAGGCGTATCTCATCTGGGAGGGCATTCCATAATTCGGGGGCCACCACCGAAAAGGCCCTAGATCTTGTTACTGTTCTCTGGGCCTCTGTATGGGTTGGGACCCGGAGAAGGGCCTTAGACGTCGAGCGGAGTGAACGGGTAGGAACATAGCGGGAGAGGCGTTCCATCAGATATTGAGGTCCAGTGCCGTTAAGGGCTTTATAGGTAAGGACCAACACTTTGAATCTGGCCCGGAAACATATTGGAAGCCAGTGCAGTTGGGCCAGAATAGGTGTTATGTGGTCGAATTTCTTCGTCCCAGTAAGAACTCTGGCTGCAGCATTCTGCACTAGCTGAAGTTTCCGAATCATTTTCAAAGGTAACCCTACGTAGAGAGCATTACAGTAATCCAATCTAGAGGTTACCAGAGTGTGAATAACTGAGGCTAGGTTCTCCCTGTCCAGATAGGGACATAGTTGGGCTACCAGCCGAAGCTGGTAGAACGCATTTTGTGCCACCGAGGCTACCTGGGCCTCAAGTGACAGAAGCGGATCTAATAAGATCCCCAAACTACGGACCTGTTCCTTTAGGGGGAGTGTAACCCCATCTAGGACAGGTCTGACATCAACCATCTGAGCAGAGGGCCCCCCAACTAGCAGCATCTCAGTCTTGTCAGGATTGAGCTTCAGTTTGTTTGTTCTCATCCAGTCCATTATCGCGGCCAGGCAGCGGTTCAGTACAGCAACAGCCTCACCTGAAGAAGATGAAAAGGAGAAATAGAGCTGCGTATCATCAGCATATTGCTGGAAACGCACTCCATAACTCCTGATGACCTCACCCAGCGGCTTCATATAGATATTAAAAAGCATGGGGGACAGAACTGAGCCCTGCGGGACCCCATACTGGAGCACCCAGGGACTCGAGTAGTGTTCCCCAAGCATCACCTTCTGGAGACGATTCTCAAGATAGGAGCACAGCCACCGCCAAGCAGTGCCTCCAACTCCTAACTCCGCGAGTCGCCCCAGAAGGATACCATGGTCGATGGTATCAAAAGCCGCCGAGAGATTAAGGAGAACCAACAGAGTTACACTCCCTCTGTCTTTCTCCCGACAGAGGTCATCATACAGGGCGACCAAGGCTGTTTCTGTACCAAACCCCGGCCGAAAGCCGGATTGTAGCGGTGAGTGGGCTTGTGTGTTCCAATGAACCCTATGAGCGATGCCGTTGGGAGTAATGTACTCGCCAATGAATGAAGCTGAATACAACCCAAATACATTATACCATGGCAGGGGGGTGGGGGAAATCATATAAAACATTAACATTTCAAGCAACATACAAAAAAACTCTAACAGCCATAGGAAACTTTGGCAGCATACTAACAATAAAACAGAATCAACTCAGTCTATCCAACGCCTGAGGGAAAAGGTAAGTCTTTACCTGATACTGAAAATATGGCATCAAAGGTGCCAGCTGGACCACATTGGGCAGAGCATTCCATAGATAGGGACCCACAACCAAAAAGGCCCTGTCCCTTGCCACCACCCTCCGAGCCTCCCTCAGAGGAGGGAACTGGAGAAGAGCCTCAGAATAAGGGCCTCAGAAGCACTATGTGCTTTATGTGAATAACAGTTCATGCTTCACCCGTGTGCCCTGATCCAGTTAGGACCATACGTATGGGGAAACAGCTCCTGTGCCTGTATCCATAACAGGATGAGAAATTGTGCAGGCAAATGGATGCTGTGCATGGGACTCCCCAGAACAATCCAGTACCAGAGGCTGATCGCATGCAGCACAGGTCAGATACTTGAAATATTTATTTGGTTGTTTATTTATTAAATTATATCCCGCCCTTCCTCCAAAGGAGCCCAGGATAGCAAACATACCAAAACTTATACAATACAATTAAGAATTCTAAAATGGTTAAAAAGAACCTTCTAAAAACAGTTAAAAACTCCTAAAAACAATCACCTGCTCTCAAAACTAATAATTTCAGGGTGGCCAGGAACAGGTCTTTCAGCCTTCCAACACCCGAATAAACAAGGATGTTTTAAAATTTCTCATAAAAGTTAATAATGAGGAAGATGCACCTTACTAGGGAGGGCATTCTACAAACAGGAAACCACCGCTGAGAAGGTCCTGTTATGGGTCACTGCCATATAGCACCAACTGGCAATTTGGAATAGGGTGCTGTCTTTCCAGCTCCTCCCCCCTGCCCCCTGTCTTATAGACAGTCTTGAATACTGATCTGGCTCCACACAGTGTTTGCTAATGGAAAACATTTATTAGCAGGGTTATATACAACTCCCTGGCAGGGCTGTTAACACAGGCCTGCAGCAAATGTTTAGCTATGTATGCATGGAGTTCTATATGACAGGCACACAGTTCCCATCACATGGGAGTTTACAGGTTCACAGCTGTCTATGTGTGGGCTCCCCTATAGCTATGCATGTGTACACTGAGCGATAGGGCCAACAGGATGTGTGATATCAACGGTGGGGCTTCCAGACACAGACTCACTGTTGCTAGTTCTTCCATGCGGAGTATCAGTTTGGAATTATTATCACCCACCTTCGACATTTACAATAAATATCCGTCCGTCCGTCCGTCTGTGGATTCTCTCAGCTCTGTTTATCCATCTTTACTTTGACAAATCTATCAAAACTCTGCATAGTTTCCATGGTTGGATTTTAAGTAAAAACACTGCAAAATCTCTCTTGCTTTCATTGCTGCTGCTGCTGCTAAGAATTTGTTTTAGTTTAATCTACCAGATTAAATGCCAGCTATCACATAATGCAAAAATCCAGTTCTTACCATTTGTTGCTTGCAGGCATGGGGTGTGTGTGTGTGAGGAGGAAATCATACCAGGGATTTGTTCATGTATTTGTTTGCTGTATTTTTTGTTTTTAAATGTTTTGCACCTAAAACTAAAGTATGATCTTTCGATTGAGCTATTCAGTGTTGCAATATGTCGGCTGTGTTTCGACACAGTAACTCAATATCTATTTGCTAAATTGTTTGGCACATTCAAGATATCCCCAGGGGATTGTTGAAGAGAACTTGCAGTACATTTTTCACTCCTTCCTTGTGCGTTAGCAGACGTGGGGTCATGACAACCTTGCAAAGATGGGTGCCACCTCGCTCTCATTAGCTCTCAGCTAGCTAGCCAGATGAGGCCATGTGGTGTTTTACTTTCATCATTCAAGCTTGAAAGAGAACTGTCAGCAGCCACTTGCTCTTAAAACAATGAGAATTTAGGTGACAGCCATCTCATTATCTGAAGGGCAGCGTTTGGCAGAGATGAAGATTTTGAGGTAAAGATTTCTGAACCCACCCACCCCATCCATGCAGCATAATGCACAACTAAACTGCAAACTGTGCCTCAACAGATGGAAAAACCAAACAAAAACCACACTCTTGGACAAAAAGCAAAAGGTCTCTGCTGAATTATAGGCCAGACAAACACATCTACATTGCTGGATGAACAACAAGCAAGTAGGGAGAAAAACATATGCTTAAAAGAACAGAGTTAGATTTTCACTACAAGATTGAAAGTTCAGGGGGGTAGAAATCTCCACACACAGTTGGAGAATTAGTTTCTCGAATATACATCCTTTCCCCCCATCCTGTTTGATATCAGTTTCCCCTGCAATGCTGCCTCAATGGCATTTTCCCACCCTCCCAGCTGCCTCATCTTCCTTCTACCTGAAGTTATCGCATGACTCATCCCACCCAATCAGGGATCATATAGTGAACAGAGTGATGGGACAACTCCCTTGTGAGGAGAAGCTACACCATTTGGCGCTCTTTAGTTTAGATGAAAGGCAAATAGGAGATGACATGGTAGAAGTGTATGAAATTATTCATGGAAAGCGGACAGAGAAAAGTTTTTCTCCCTCATAACACTAGAACTCATGGACATCCAATAAAGCTGGGTATTGGAAGATTTAGGACAGACTAAAAAAAAAGGACTTCTTCAGGCAGCACATACAGTAGTTGACTGTAATGTGCTTTATGTATCTGCTCCAAGAGCTGCAACTTGTGCAGAATGCAGCAGCCAGACTGCTTATAGCAGCAGGTTACTGTCAGTATGTTAGCCAGCTGCTGAAAGAGCTGCACTGGTTGCCAATTTGCTACCAGGCCAGGTTCAAGGTACTTGTGTTAATTCACAAAGCCCAAACCACTTGGGCCCAAAGTACATTAAGGACTACTTGTGACCACTGAGATCTTCTGATGGGGCACCTGTGGTGGTTCCCTATGCTACTGAGGTCCGGTTGTCCTCTACCAGGGACTGAGACTTCAATGTGGCTTCAATGTGGAACTCCCTGCCAGTGGAGGTTAGGCAGGAACCATCCCTTCTTCCTTTTGGTTTTCAAGACAGGCCTCTTAACATAAATTTCCTTTTTCTTTTTTCCCAACAAATGCAGTATTTGTTGATGCTTTTATTAATTGTTTTTAATGACATTTAATCATTAGAAGCTAATATGATGAAACTGAGGTTATCATACTTTCGACACATAATGAGAAGACATGATTCACTAGAAATTCACTAGAAATGCCTGGACTCGGTGGTGGGCTGGATGAGGGCCAATAAACTGACTCTGAATCCTAGCAAGATGGAGGTGCTATGAGTTGGTGGTTCCCGAGTTCAGATAATTGGTTGGTTGCCTGCTTTGGATGGGGTCGTACTCCCTCTGAAAGTGCAGGTCCATAGTTTGGGGGTGCTCCTAGATCCATCTTTGTCGCTAGAGGTGACAAACAGAAGGGAGTAGAAAACGAGGAAGGCCGAACAAGAGATGGATTGATTCTATAAAGGAAGCCACAGACCTGAACTTACAAGATCTGAACAGGGTGGTTTATAATAGATGCTATTGGAGGTCGCTGATTCATAGGGTCGCCATAAGTCGTAATCAACTTGAAGGCACATAACAACAACAAATTTTATCATGTCTTTGTATGTTGCAAGCTGCCTTAATGTACTTTTATGAAAAGTGTGGCTTATAAATAAATAAATAAATAGTTAAACTATGAACTTTGCTTCTACAGGAGGCAGTGATGGCCACCAACTTGGATGGCTTTAAAAGATGATTAGACAAATGCATGGAGGATAGGACTGCCAATGGCTACTAGCCAAGATGGCTATACTTTGTCTCCACTGTTGGAGGCAGTATTCGTCTGAAAACCAGTTGCCAGTAGCCACAGGTGGGGTGAGTGCTCTTGTGCTCAGGTCCTGCTTGTAGGCTTCCCTTGTGCATCTGATTGGCCGCTGTGAGAACAGCATACTGGACAAGATGGGCCACTGGCCTGATCCAGCAGGATCTTCCTACACTTATGTTCTTATAATGTCACAACACGGCACAGTCAGTTGGATTTGGACACCTGATGACTCCACTGTGGATAAGTGAGAGTGGAGGGTCGAGTTTTAAGCACTGTTGCTTCTGAGTACACATCACTCCTCCAAAGAAGGAATGAGATGAGCCTTTTCAGAGAAGCACATATTGGCTCCTGAATTCTCTTTCAGTTTGTCAGTTCCCTCTGTGTGGTATGTCTTTGGTGCAAGCACACCTTTGTAGTAGTTTCTATCAGGGGGGTGATAAAGCTTGTGTCAGGATGAAGACCACCTCTTAGCCACTCCAGCCTTTTCCATGTTGCTCCTGTTCTCCAAACTCTTGAGATTTTCGGGGTTCCCAGGAGACTTGTAGGAAAATATTAGCTCAATTCAGGCTTGAAGAGTTCTAAATCATGCAGGAAACCTAAACAAGAAGAATGTACAGCAGAAATTCAGCGTCAAACAAGTGGAAAGGTGGCAGATTTTTATGTAATGATGGGGACAGGGCTAAAGGCATGGACCCACTGTACCTACTTTACCTCTTCATGTGAGTAAACACATGAATAGGGCTATTATCACATGGGGGTTTCCAGAAACAAATTGAAATCCTCCAATGTTTTAAGCAACTGGGCTCATGACAGCAGTTTCTGCCATGCAAAAACCTCTCTCAGGCTGCTTCTGTCTCTATTTCTTTAAAAGTGTTTTAAAGACAATTTGCAGACCTTCTGTGAATCCTATTCTGTGTTGCTATTTCTCCTCCGAGAGCAACTTTTCCTTTATTGAGATTCCAGAAGTGCCCATAATTCATTCCAAATGTTTTCAAAGGAGCAAAAACTGACATTCTTTCCAAAGTTTGGAGAAAATGGAGAACTTCAAAACTATGATGGAAAATTGTGATGGGGAGGGGTGGCAGTAAAGGAAATTGTGTGTGTGTGTTGCTCTGTTTTACTTGAACAGATGAAACTTGAGGCCAGCTTTAAGTTATTTGGTTTTATTATAGCAAACAGTTAACACTCTGCCCTCAGCCAGCCCAGTTTTGTGCATGCTATAAAAGCATTGACTGCTTGTGATCCTTTAATGTTCAGGAATAAACATAACTCCTGTTTGCTGTTCTTATTCCTCCCCATAACCTGCTCGTTCCATTTCTAATATGCCATAATTTTCAGTCTTTCCCCAGATTCTGCCACATTTCTGTTCAAATGTCTTTTCTTCACTGAGAGTGTGCAAGAATTTTTTTTTAAAAGAAAGTTACTTCATTTGTGCTATGACAACATGCTTTCATCATAATACACATAGAAAGGTCACATTCATTTAATTAATCATCCACTGGCCCAACATTAATATCCTGACATAGACTGGCTGCATACGTGTTCCATGTGTTCATGACAAAGAGGCAAAATTTCTAGATACCCTAAATGACTGTGCCCTGGACAATCATGGAAATGACCAGAGGGATGGAGACCCTGGACTTAATCTTAAGTGACAGCCAGGACTTGATGTGGGATGTAAGTGTTGTCAAACCGACTGGGAACGGTGACCATAGTGCTATTAAATTAGACATACATGTAAATTGCCAATTACCAAGAAAATGCAACACGGTCACATTTGACTTCAAAAGAGGAAACCGCCAAAATGAAGGGATTGGTAAAAAGGAAGCTGAAAGGCCAAAGTCAAGAGGGTCAAATCACTCCAAAATGCTTGCTAGTTGTATAAAAGCACAATATTAGAAGCTCAACTGGAGTGTATACTGCAGATCAGGAAAAGTACCACCAGGGCCCAGAGGAAGCCAACGTGGCTAACAATAATAGACAAAGACTCTATTAGCAGCAGGAAGGCTTCCTTCAAAAAATTGAAATCTTGTCTGAATCAAGAGAATAAGGCTGTAAACACTAGTCACCTGATCAAAGTGTTTCCATTAGCCACACCTGGAGGGGAAACAGGTTGATCTGCCAATCAGTTGCGATATCTCTTTGAAGCTGAATTAAAACACGCACACACTCAAGCTGCTCCCACCAGGTTTTACAGTAAAAAGGGGCGGGGTTTGACTAGCTTTGTGTGCCCCCATTTTCAGAAGATAGAGGTGGAGACACTGGAACTGGCAGAAGAGTGAGTGTGTTTCTACCCTGAAAAGGAACACAAAGCAGGCAATAAAAGGGGAAGCTAAAATATAATAAAAAAAAGAACTTGAGGAGCACATTGCTAAAAACATAAAAATAACCACAAAACATTCTTTAAAAACATTAAAAGCAGGAGACAGTCTAGAGAGGGAATTAGACCCTTGGATGACAAGGGAGTCAAAAAAGTGCTAAAGCAGGATAAGGAGATCCTGTTCTTTGCATCTGTCTTCACAGTGGAGGATATAGGGCAGATCCCTGTGCCTTAACTAACTTTTGCAGGAAGGGAGTCTGAGGAATTGAGGCAAATAGTGGTCATGAGCTTAATAGATAAGAAGTGACAAATTGCCAGGTCTGGCTGGCATCCACTCAAGAGTTCTCAAAGAACTCAAATGTGAGATTGCTGATCTTCTAACAAAAATGTGAAACTTGTCCCTCAGATCCGTCTCCATACCAGAGGACTGGAAAGTGGCCAATGTAACACCAATCTTTATAAAGGGATCCAGGAGGATCCCAGAAATTACAGGCAGGTTAGTTTAACATCTGTCCTGGGAAACCTGGTAGAAAGTATTGTTAATAGGGTTGCCAGGTCCATGGCCTGAGACTGATCTTGTATCTTTAGGAGAAGAGAAAGTCAATCAAGTGCAGGTGTTCTTGCAACTCTGTAATGGGAAAAACCACAAGGTGAAATTCTCCCTTCTCCCTGCACAACTTTTAAAGATACAGAAGACCTTTTGGTTGCCAGGCCCAGCCTCTAAGAGGTCTTCTGGCAGCTGTGAAAAAAGGCAAATTCTATGCTAGGGATCATTAGGAAAAGTTTTGAAACTAAAATTGCTGATATCACAATGCTGTTATACAAATCTATGGTGTGGCCGCATTTGGAATACTGTGCACAGTTCTGGTTGCCTCACCTCAAAAAGGTTATTGTAGAGCTGGAAGAAGTTCAGAAAAGGGCAACCAAAATGTTCAAGGGGATGGAGCGACTCCCCTATGAGGAAAGATAGCAGCATTTGGAGCTTTTTAGTTTAGAGAAAGTGGATCGAATGTTTTTTCTCCCTCTTTCAGAACACTAGAACTCGTGGACATCCTATGAAGCTGAATGTTGGAAGATTCAGGACAAACAAAAGAAAGTGCTTCTCCAGACAGTGCATAGTTAAGCTATGGAATTTGCTCCCACAGGAGGCAGTGATGGGTACCAACTTGGATGGCTTTAAAAGAGGATTAGAGAAATTCATGGAGGATAAGGCTATCAGTGGCTACTAGCCATGATGGCTATGCTCTGCCTTCATAGTCAGAGGCAGAATGCTTCTGAAAACCAGCTGCTGGTAGCCATGGGAGGGGAGAGTGCTCTTGCATTCAGCTCCTCCTTGCGGGCTTCCCATGGGCATCTGGTTGGCCACTGTGAGGACAGGATGCTGAACAAGATGAGCTACTGGCCTGATCCAGCAGGCTGTTCTTCTGTTTGTATGTTCGTATGTTCATTACCGGTTTTAGGTCCGGTTTTGGCACTGAAACAGCCTTGGTCGCCCTGTATGATGACCTCTGTTGGGAGAGGGACAGGGGGAGTGTGACTCTATTGATTCTCCTTGATCTCTCAGCGGCGTTTGATACCATCGACCATGGTATCCTTCTGGGGAGACTCGCGGAGTTGGGAGTTGGGGGCACTGCTTGGCAGTGGCTCCGCTCCTACTTGGCGGATCGTCGCCAGAAGGTAGTGCTTGGGGAACATTGCTCGGCACCCTGGACTCTCCATTGTGGAGTCCCTCAGGGGTCGATTCTGTCCCCCATGCTTTTTAACATTTACATGCAGCCTCTGGGTGCGGTCATCAGGAGTTTTGGAGTGCATTGCCACCAGTACGCTGATGACACGCAGCTCTATTTCTCCTTTTCATCTTCTTCAGGTGAGGCTGTTGATGTGCTGAACCGCTGCCTGACCGCGATAATGGACTGGATGAGAGCTAATAAACTGAGACTCAATCCAGGCAAGACTGAGACACTGTTGGTGAATTCTTTCCTGGCCCAGATTGTGGATGTTCATCCTGTTCCAGATGGGGTTACACTCCCCTTGAAGGAACAGGTTTGTAGTTTGGGCGTCATCTTTGATCCTTCCCTGTCGCTTGAGGCTCAAGTGGCCTCGGTGGCACGGAATCATTTTACCATCTTCGGTTGGTAGCCCAACTACGTCCCTATCTGGACAGAGATGACCTCGCCTCAGTTGTTCATGTTCTGGTAACTTCTAGACAGGATTACTGTAACGCGCTGTACGTAGGGCTGCCCTTGAAGACGGTTCGGAAACTTCAGCTAGTGCAAAATGCAGCGGCCAGGATGTTGACGAGGACCAGCCGGTCCGCGCATATAACACCTGTGCTGGCTCATTTGCACTGGCTTCCTATCCGTTTCCGAGCTAAATTCAAGGTGCTGGTTTTAACCTACAAAGCCTTACATGGTGTGGGACCGCAATACCTTGTGGAACGCCTCTCCCGCTATGAACCTACCCGTACACTTCGCTCAGTAAATAAGGCCCTCCTCCGGGTACCAACTTATTGTGAAGCCCGGAGGACCATTACTAGATCTAGGGCCTTTTCTGTGGTGGCCCCCGAATTGTGGAATAGCCTCCCTGAAGAGATACACCTAGCGCCTATGCTGCTTTCTTTTAGGCGCCAGGTTAAGACCTGGTTATGCTCCCAGGCATTTTAATGTTTTAATGTTTATATTCTATGTTGTATTTTGTTGATTGTGTTAATTATTTGTTATCTGATTTTATTGTAATATTCCTGTATTTTATCCTGTTTTGTACACCCCCCAGAGAGCTATTAGCTATGGGCGGATTATAAATGAAACGAAATAAATAAATAAATAAATAAATAAATAAATAAATAAATAAATAAATTACTTGCATTTTTTTCTTTTCTTTCTTTCTTTCTTTCTCTCTGCCCCAGACTGTGGTGGCAGCAGCAGCCAATAGCCAACTTTGGTGACCAGGGGGACAGCCGAAGACATTTTGGCACCTGAGGTAAAAGACAAGATGACAAGAAAACCCCTCACAGAGGTACAGTTCCCTGGGAAGAGGGACTGATTGTTAAACCACTCTGGAAAATGTAGCTCTATGAAGGGAATAGGGGTCTCCTGACAACTCTCAGCACCCTTCACAAATAGGGTTGCCAGGTTCAATCCCTGAGACTGACCCTGTATCTTTAGGAGAAGAGAAAGTCAGCCAAGTGCAGGTGTTCTTGAAACTCTGTAATGGGGAAAACCACAACGTGGAATTCCCCCTTCCCCCTGCACAACTTATAAAGATACAGAAGACCTTTTGGTTCCCAGGCCCAGCCTCCAAGAGGTCCTTTGTATCTTTAAAAGTTGTGCAGGGGGAAGGGAGAATTCCACCTCGTGGTTTTTCCCATTACAGGGTTGCAAGAACACCTGCACTTGGCTGACTTTCTCTTCTCCTAAAGATACAGAATCAATCTTAGGCCATGAACCTGGCAACCCTATTCGCAAACTACAGTTCCCAGGATGCTTTGGGAGAAGCCATGACTGCAGATGTGGCCTTAATGACATGTTGCAGAATACTGCCCACCCCCCAAACAAATCCCTGCATGGACTCAATGCTTGCAACCCTGCTTCCCCGTGCATATCAGTTCTTCCTGCATTGGCCAATAGTCGTCCTTGCTCATAGACACCACAAATGTCAATGGCTTTATTACTACTCCGAACTGTAGTGCGCGCACTCTCTCTCTCTCTCTCTCTCTCGGTGTGCAGGGAATTCTCAGCATCTACACCAAACTACAGTTCCCATGATTCCACCTATTACCAAATTCCTAAACAATTATTTTGCTCCAGTAAGCCTACCCAGGCATGGAATTTTGACCTGCAGTTTTAACATGTAATTTGATTAATGGCTTTAAGATTTCTGTTAACTTGTTGTTAATGTTTATCTTTTATTGGGATTTTAATGACTATTTTAGATGAACCTTTGTAAACCACTTAGTGGATTTTTATCGAGCAAGCGGTATACAAAGTTTGTTAAATAAAAGAAACAAAATATTAATATTAGGCAGGCGCCGTCATCGTAATGTTTTCAACGTCAGTTAAAAGCTTGTTTTTTTTTCAGCAGGCTTCCCCAGAAATGTAATTTGACTATATATATTTGTTCTTAGAGCTGTTAACTGTATCTATATTTTGATAAGTTTATTATGTCTACTTGTTTTTTAAAGTCTGTTGTTTTTCTCAGTTTTCATAAGAAAAAGCCAGTGTGGTACACATAACCAGTGTGGTGTAAAGGTTGGGATGCTGACCTAAGACCTGGGAGACTAGGGTTCAAATCCCCACTCGGCCATGAACCTCACTGGGCGACCTTGGGCCAGTCATTATCTTTCAGCCTAACCTACCTCCCAGGGTTGTTGTGAGGATAAAATCAGGAGGGGGGGAAACCATGTTTGTATGCCACCTTGGACTCCTTGGAGGAAAGGTGGGATATAAATGTATTAATCAATTATAAATTAATAAATGTTACATTATGGCTTCTCCTTTTTTTATTACGCAGTATATAAATCTTGCTAAATAAAATAAAGAAATAAAATTCCTCTGGAAGAAGTCAAGAAAATTAACAAAACAGGTAACCGCTGGTAGTGTAGTTCCCTCTGCCCCAGGTGACGCCACTAATGGACCCAGTGTTAAGAGAAGTCCATTCTACAATCCAAGGCTATTCTCCAAAACCAATTGCAACATACAGTGACAACTCCAATGGAGCTTCTCACCGCTGTACATCATGTGGGTACATGCCAAGCTGGTGCTGGATTTGGACCAAGAATGTGAAGTAAGTCATCATGAGGGATAATGGAGACATTCTTATACAAGACCAAACTTGAATGGAAAACCTGATCTATTTCTCCAGTGGTATCAAGCGATGGAATGCTGCTCTTGGCCTGGGTGCTATGAACACATCTGCTCCTCCAGGTGTCAGAAAGAAAAAATGACTTCTGAAGAGCACATGCTTTGCCTGCCCAGGTTCAATCACAGGCACCACGATATGGGATTTTTTTTTCCAATCCTTAGAAAGGTTTTTCAAAAGGATGTCAGGAGCCAGGCTGTGAAAGACCTCTGCCCAAGGTCTTTGAGAAATATTCCAAGTCAAGATGGACAGTGCTGGGCTTGATGAGTCAAAGATCTGGCTGAGGAAAACACCAGCTTAGTGTAGTTAATGATGTAATATGGAAGGTGTAGGGCAGGGGTCAGCAACCTGTCCTCTAGCTATTGCTGGACGCAAACTCACATCAGCCTCAGCCAACAAGACTAATGGACAGGGGTGATCATAGCATCGTAGTATAGTAGAGTTGGAAGGGACCTATAAGGCCATCAAGTCCAACCCCCAACTCAATGCAGGAATTCAACTTTAAAGCATACCTGACAGGTACCTGTCCAGCTGCCTCTTGAATGCCTCCAGTGTTGGAGACCCCACCACCTCCCTAGGTCATTGATTCCATTGCTGTACGGCTCTAACAGTTAGGAAGTTTTTCCTGATGTCCAGTCGAAATCTGGCTTCCTGCAACTTGAGCCCATTATTCCGTGTCCTGCACTCTGGGATAATCAAGAAGAGATCCTCTGTGTGACAACCTTTCATGTACTTGAAGAGTGCTATCCTATCTCCCCTCAGTCTTCTCTTCTCCAGGCAAAACATGCCCAGTTCTTTCAGTCTCTCCTCATAGGGCTTTGTTTCCAGTCCTCTGATGGAAGGACACTGAGTGCAGTGTCCAGGAACAGCTGGAAGGCCATAGATTCTCCACCCCTGTCCTAGGCTTTATTTCCACTTAAAGCAGGTATGGATAACCCTCCAGATCAGGGGCATCACTACCGGGGTGCGGATCGCACCCTGGTGACACCATGAGGGGGGTGACACCCAGAGCCGTCCCGCCCCATGCCGCTGCCCGGCAAAGGAGCCGAGAAGCGCTCCAGGTCGGTCGGAGCAGCCAACTCCTCCTCGGAGGCACGCAGGAGGGTGGGCGAGATTGGGAGCAGCATCGGCAGGGCGAGGGAGGCACACCGGCGTTCCCAGGCCTGCTTCTCCAGCTGGGTTCCCCTCCGGTGCACACCCTCCCAGGGGCATGGACGGGGGTGGCTGGCCTCGCGCACACACGCACGCTCAGCACAAGATTTGGGGGCTTGCCAAGGCCCCCCCCAGCACCCGGTCCGGTGTGTGCCGAAAGCAGGTGCCCGCTCGCTGGCGGTGAAGCCTGTACGGGCCTTCCACCGTCAGCCTGGAGTGTGTGGTGAGTGCACATGCATGCGCGTGTGAGACCAACCACCCCTGGGAGGGCACGCGCCGGAGGTCCGCACCCCCCCTGCACTCCCGCTAGTGACGCCGCTGCTCC
The DNA here is from genome assembly GCF_030035675.1 of Rhineura floridana. NCBI lineage: Eukaryota > Metazoa > Chordata > Lepidosauria > Squamata > Rhineuridae > Rhineura > Rhineura floridana. The sequence goes on from NC_084480.1 coordinate 11,901,327, forward strand.
AGATGTTGCTGGACTACAACTCCCATCAGCTCCACCTAGATGACCAAATAGTCAGAGCTAAGGAAAGTTGGAAACCAGCAACACCTGGATGGCTACAGGTTTCCCACACTTGATTTCAATGCAGATGAAACCTAGGGCAGCGATGGGTAGGGTTGCCAGGTTCATGGCAACCAAGAGGATTTCTGTATCTTTAAAAGTTGTGCAGGGGGAAGGGAGAATTCCACCTCGTGGTTCTTCCATTACAGAGTTGCAAGAACACCTGCATTTGGCCGACTTGCTCTTCTCCTAAAGCAGAGTTTCCCAACCTTTGAGCCACAGATGTTGCTGGACTACAACTCCCATCAGCCCCATCCAGCATGGCCAATGGTCAGGAATTATGGGAACTGTAGTCCAGCAACATCTGTGGCCCAAAGGTTGGGAAACCCTGTCCTAAAGATACAGGATCAGTCTCAGGCCATGAACCTGGCAACCTTAGTGATGGGGAACACATAAGAACATAAGAAGAGCCTGCTGGATCAGGCCAGTGGCCCATCTAGTCCAGCATCCTGTTCTCACAGTGGCCAACCAGGTGCCTGGGGGAAGCCCGCAAGCAGGACCCGAGTGCAAGAACACTCGCCCCTCCTGAGGCTTCCGGCAACTGGTTTTCAGAAGCATGCTGCCTCTGACTAGGGTGGCAGAGCACAGCCGTCATGGCTAGTAGCCATTGATAGCCCTGTCCTCCATGAATTTGGCTAATCTTCTTTTAAAGCCATCCAAGTGCCCTTCCAGATGTTGTTGGATTCAGACTCCCATCAGCCTCAGCCAAAGGCCAGGGTTGATAAGAGCTGTAGTCCAGCAATGTCCAGAGAGCCACAGGTTCCTCATCCCTGGTTTAGGAGGAGGCTGGTTTGAAAGCAAAGCCACACATCTTAAGGATGAAAAAGAGTGGCCTGATCTGCAACACACTGAAGCAAATATTGAGTGAAATGTTCCTCAATAACAACTTTAGTGTCAAATTGTGTAGACTCCAGAGGGTGAAAGGGGGCAATCTTAGGAAATTTTGTGGTGTTGGGGTGACATATGTGTGTGTGGGGGGGTGACACTTATTATCCCCCACCGGGGTTGTTCTTGCTGGCTGCCAGTTGGTGGCCCCCATTTTTTCTTTTCCAAAAGTATGACTTTGAGTAAGTATTATTACATTTAGGCTGCAATCCAAAACACATTTACCTGGGAGTAAGTCCCATTGAATCTAATTGTGCTTACTTCTGAGTAGACATGTATTGGATTGCAGCATCAGTTTTTTTTTCAAGCACCTTTGAAATCTGTAAAGTACAAAACAACAGAAAAATAAGTCAAAAGCAAAATACAAAAGAAGAAAAGCACAATAATCAAGAGTGTTTAAAGTGTTCATCCAATAATATTATAAAAAGGACAAAATCATACCCCACCTTACTAAAAGATATAAATGTAAATGTACTGACTTATGGTGACCCTATGAACAGGGTTTTCATGGTAAGCGGTGTTCAGAGGTGGTTTACCATTGCCTTCCTCTGAGGCTGAGAGGCAGTGACTGGCCTAAGGTCACCCAGTGAGCTTCATGGCTGTGTGGGGATTCGAACCATGGTCTCCCAGGTCGTAGCCCAGCACTCTAACCACTATGCCACACTGGTTCTTAATAAAAGATAAGACCATTTTAAAAATCCAGCGGCATCAGTGTTGTATTCTGATATGGGGGGAAAAGGCAGCCCCCTACAGGCTGCCATTCGCCCCCCCCCCCGGAATTGTCACCCCAGGAGCAAAAATGGATCCTGCTGGGAAGGTGTAGCTCTCCTCCCACAGTATATATTTTTGTATTTACATTTTAATAGTTTTATTCATGTATGTTCACTGTCCTGGGAATATGACTGAAGCACAATATAATAGTATTTATAGCAAATAAATAAATGTGAGCACTGAGCACTGTCTTGTCTGCCTAGCCCCATGTAGTTGAAGACGCCATGCATAGTTCTTCTCAACTCTCATTTTTATCCTCACAACAACCCTGTGAGGAAGGTTAGGCTGAGGTCACCCAATCCCGTTTCATGGAAATTTGAACATGGGCTTCCCCAATTCTAGTTCGATAGTTGACATTCCAGGTTTTGGAAGGGGATCCTCTTCCAGTTGAACTTGATTTTGTGGCATATGATGAAGGTACTGACACCCCTACTCACAGGGCCGGCTCCAGGCATGCCGGGGCCCTTGGGCACCAATCTGCCCCGGGCCCCTCCGCTCCCCTTCCGTGCAGGACAGGAACTTCCGAGCTGCCTGCCATCCCCCTGCTTCACCTACTTCAGGGTTGCCATCAATCAAGATGGCAGCCGAAGTTTCCATAAGGGGCTGAAGCCTCTGCCGCCATCTTGATTGATGGCAACCCTGTGTGCACTGCAAAAAACAGCAGAGAGAAAGGTAGATGAAGCTGGGGGATGGTGGGCAGCTCGGAAGCTCCTCCTGTCCTGTGATCCGTGGCTCCTGCTGCGGATCGCGGAAGGGGAGCAGAGGGGGCCTGCCTACTCAGATGTGGGGATGAACAAAAGCTGTTTGGTGGAATTCATTCAACCGATCTTCCAGATGTGTGCACCAGTCTCCACCTAGCCTAGTCTGCCAATACGTCTTCACCAAGACAGGACAATGGACTGGCGACACTGATGGTACCAAATTATTCAGGGACATTAAAACAGAAAGGCCTCACTAAACTGAGTGAATGGGTGGGGAAACAGCAAATATAATTCAATGTAAACAAATCTTAATTTCTCATATATTCTCATGGGGTCTGAACAGGTTGTGACCGCCCAGGATTGAAAACTTGGGGTCATAGTGGATCGCTCGATGAAGATGTCGACCCAGTGTGTGGCAGTTGTGATCATGTTGGAAGATTTAGGACAGACAAAACAAAGTACTTCTTCACGCAGCACATAGTTAAGCTATGGCATTCATGCCCACAGGAGTCAGTGATGGCCACCAACTAGGATGGCTTTAAAAGAGGATTAGACAAGTCCATGGAGGAGGTCATCATTGGCTACTAACCCTGATGGCTATGCTCTCCATCCATGGTCGGAGGCAGTGTGCCTCTGAATATCAGTTGTTGGGGATCATAGAATCATAGAATCATAGAGTTGGAAGGGGCCTTGTAGGCCATCAGGTCCAACCCCCTGCTCACAGCAGGAAATCCACAGCTAGAGCATCTCCCGCAGATAGCTGTCCAGCCTCTGCTTGAAGACAAATCTGTACCCTCCTCTATGTGACAGCCCTTCAGGTACTTACAGAGTGCAATCATGTCACCCCTCAGCCTTCTCTTCACCAGACTGAACATGCCAAGTTCCTTCAACCTTTCCTCATAAGACTTGTTCTCCATACCGGCTATCATCCTCGTCGCCCTCTTCTGAACCCGCTCTAACTTGTCTATATCTTTCTTAAAATGAGGTGCCCAGAACTGAACGCAGTATTCCAGATGAGGCCTGACTAATGCAGAATATAGTGGGACTATTACTTCCCTCAACCTGGAAACTATAGCTCTGTTTATGCAGCCCAAAACCGCATTTGCCTTTTTTGCCGCAGCATCATACTGCTGGGTCATGTTCAACTTGCAATCCACTACAATTCCAAGGTCCTTCTCACACGCACTACTGCTAAGCCGGGTATTTCCCATCCTGTACCCGTGCATTTTGTTTTTGTGGCCTAAATGCAGAATCCTGCATTTGTCTTTATTGAATGTCATTTTATTAATTTCAGCCCAATTTTCTAGTCTATCCAGGTCCCTTTGGATTTTATTCCTGTCTTCCATTGTGTTAGCTATCCCTCCCAGTTTGTATCATCCGCAAACTTCATAAGGCTTCCCTCCACCCCATCATCTAAGTCATTGATAAAAATGTTGAAGAGTATCGGCCCCAGGACAGAACCCTGTGGCACTCCACTCGAAACCTCCTTCCAGTCCGAAGCAGAGCCACCGACGACCACTCTTTGAGTACGGTTTTCCAACCAGTTGTGAATCCACCTGACAGTATTTCCATCTAGTCCGCATTTGACCAGTTTGCTAATCAAGAGGTCGTGGGGGACTTTGTCAAACGCTTTGCTGAAATCTAGATAGATGACATCTACAGCATTTCCACCATCTACTAAGCTAGTGACCCGATCAAAAAAAGAGATGAGATTAGTTTGACAGGATTTTTTCTTGACAAACCCATGCTGGCTCCTTCTAATCACAGCATTGTCATCTAGATAGTTGCCAATGGACTCTTTTATTATCCGTTCTAATATCTTTCCCGGTATTGAAGTCAGACTGACCGGCCTGTAATTCCCTGGATCTTCTTTTTTACTCTTTTTAAAGAGCGGGACGACGTTTGCCCGTCTCCAATCCTCCGGCACCTCTCCCGTTCTCCAGGATTTCTCAAAGATGATGGCAAGAGGTTCCGAGAGTACATCTGCAAGTTCCTTCAATACTCTGGGATGCAGTTCATCAGGCCCTGGAGATTTGAACTCATTTAGGTTAACTAGGTATTTCCTGACTATCTCCTTATCAATCTCGAACTGCAATCCTGACCCCTTACGGAGATTGCTACCGATGCAAGGTTGCACACTGTTCCCTTTTTGGGAGAAAACGGAGGCAAAATAGGCGTTGAGCAGTTCTGCCTTTTCCTTGTTATCTGTCAACATTTTGCCATCCTCATTGAGCAGCAGTCCCACCGTTTCCTTGGTCTTTCTCTTGCTTCGAACATATCTGAAAACCCCCTTTTTGTTGTTCCTCGCTTCCCTCGCCAGCCTCAGCTCATTCTGGGTTTTAGCTTTCCTTATGCTATTCCCGCAAGCCCGAGCCGCTCGTTGGTACTCTTCCTTGGTGATGCGTCCCTCCTTCCATTCTTTATACATGCTCTTTTTTATTTTTACCTCCTCCACCAGTCTTCCGTGTAGCCACATTGGCTTTTTCCGATGTCTTCCGTTTTTCTTCCTCTTTGGAATTGTTTGCGATTGCGCTTTTTGTAATACCTTCTTCATGAACTCCCACGCTTCTTGGGCTCCTTTTTTCTTTAGTCTATCAAGCCACGGGATCCTACCCATCATTTCCCTGAGCTTGCTAAAATCGGCTTTCCTGAAATCCAGGGTCCATGTTTGACTATATTCTTCTTTGGCTTTCCCCAGAATCACGAATTCCAGCATTATGTGGTCACTTTCCCCCAAGGTACCGACCGCTTTAATTCCCGTGACCAATTCGTCGCTGTTAGTTAAGATCAGGTCCAGGATTGCCAATCCCCCTGTTCCTCCTTCTACTTTTTGAAAGAGGAAATTATCAGCAAGGCCCATCAGGAATTTGTTGGAGGCTTTGTGCTTCGCAGAGTTTGTCTCCCATCAGATATCCGGGTAGTTGAAGTCCCCCATCACTACTACTTCTTGCCTCCTTGAGATCACAAATTAGGAGACTTGCTGTCCTGCTCAGGACCTGCTTGCCGGCTTCCCAGAGGCATCTAGTTGGCTGTGTTGGACCACATGGGCCTTTGGCGTGATCCATCAAGGTTCTTCTTATGTTCTTACGCTGGGTGAATCCACATTGTTATTCCCAAGTCATCACTGTTTCTATACTACACACTTGAAAAGGGTTCAAGATGACGTACGAGTTTACATACAGTGTGTAAAGACTGTCACTGCTTTCAGACATGGGGCTTATTGCACTACTTTAACAGATTTAAATGGCAGCACTTCTGTCCCAATTCCTGAAAATTGTTTCACACTGCAGTACCTGCTGCATTAAGGAACAGGAACTTTTTCAGCCCATATACCGGCATTTTGCGCAACTGTCTTTCACATGGCTGTAATGAACAGTGTCTTGTTTTCGTCCCTCACCCATTATACACATGTGCACTGTTCCCACTGTGTAGGTGGTCTAAGATCTTGTCCTGTCGCCATGCAAGCCCTCCCCCTTTAGCATCTGACTTTTTAAATTGTTTTAGTTGCATAGACACAGGGGTGTGTGTGGGAAATGCTGCTGCTGTCTAGGTCTATGCAGGAATACCGGTACAATTTTCATCAGGCAAAAACAAAACAACCCACGCACCTAAAGAGTGGGAACACACTGCATGCTGCGATGCCTGTCACATGAGCAGCTACAGCTAGTGAAAAACTCCTGTGATTTTCCAGGTTCCCAGGCTTGCAAACAGATTATTTCTGGTATTATTTATCTGGAAATTAGCACTAAACTTGCACTTTGTCCCACTAGAATTCCAGAACTAGCCTTGTACGTTGTGTGAAAGACCAGATATAATGCACGAATTGCCAGGTAAGAAATTATCAGAATAAAGGAATAAAGTGCAGTGTGAAAGCAGCCTGTAAGAACACACACGAACATAGGAAGCTGCCTTATAGTGAGCCAAACTGTTGATCTATCTGGCTCATGCTTGCCTACACTGACTGGCAGTGCTCCCCACAGTTTCAGACAGGGGATCTCTCCCAGCCTTACCGGGAGGTGCCAGGGATTGGACCTGGAACCCTCTTCATGCAAAGCAAATGCTCTTCCAATGAGCTACAGCCCCTGCCATTTGAATGTGACTTCATGGTTGTGCACGCTCCAGAGATGTTTGACTCTTGTGCTGGTGGCTGCCATTGTTCACCAGAACACCCCAGAATGGTGCAATGTCCCAAGCATTAAAAAACAATATCCTTTTTTTTGCTTTTGTTTTAATATTTTCATCTTAGTTGGTCAGATACTTGTAATTTTCAGGACTACATAACTTTGGAGGCTCTTTGTAGTAAAGCAAATCTCAAATATTTCAAAGAAATAAAACAATAGATAAAACAAAACACCGTATTGGCCTTAGTTTATTACACTTCCAGCCCAATTTTTAAAAATTACATGAAATTTTGGGCAGTGCAATTCTCCAGTGAAAATGTGTGCCCAGCAGTGCCTTTCAGAGCCATTTCAGGACATGCATATATTCTTAGAGGAAAATTTCTGCACCACTGAGAATGAAAGAGAATCAGTAGGAAAGGCACAGAGCAGACATGCAGAACCTTTGCCTCTCCAAGTGCTTTGCAGCCCACCAAACCAGGCATGTAGGGTGGCTACCAGATGTTCAGTAAGCCTCCACCTGGCACACCACAATGCATGGCTGACAGGCTGCATTGAGCTTGATGGTAATAAACAGCAGAAATCTGGAGCAGGCAGTGCTCAAGGAACATGAGATGTTATCACTGGGTTGTGCCACTGGGCACCCATGGAGTTTTGACATATCTGCTGAGTTTTGAGCTGAGTGGCTATCCTCGACTGGGATTTATCTCATAGGCTATACTGCCCCCTGCTGGCTGATGTTTGGTGCTGCACTGGGGTTAGAGAATTGGGTGTGTGCCTGTGGGAACCAAGTGGCTGGTAAGGCATTCCAGTGGAGTGTTGAGCTGGAAGGAAATTGTCAAAGCAGACAGTGGGCAATGGTGTACGTGTGAATTGTCACACATACATTGTTAATCATGTTCGGATTGCAGGCTTTGAGTTTCTTGAGAATTCTTGGTGACCTTTTCCTTTTTTTCCAAAATATTTGCATGCATTTTTGCTCACCATTGGTCCACAAATATTTTGTACAAAGGAAATTAAAAGTCTGTGTTCCAGAGCCAAAACAATGTCAGCCTCCTCAAAAGTATTCTCCTCTGGAAAATTTGAAGTTGAATATTTTCTGGACATTCTCCGGCTCCCTGAATATTTGCTGAAGAAAAATCTCCTTATTTGACATCCTGTTGCAGTTAGCATGTAATGCTATTTAATATTTGACATTTAGCAGTTAATTGCCAACACAGAATTGCATGAACCATTGGACAGAGCTTGATAGATGACATATAATAGCACTGAGCATTTAAAATAATGCGATAAATGACATGTAATAGCATATAGCATTTGGTGAATGACATGCAACAGTGTTAATAATCTGACAGCATTTGATTTAATTAAACACTGGTATTTAGCATTTGACTGTTGGGTATGTGACAGCTGACATATAATGGTACTTAGCAGTATGAGCCTGACACTGATTTTATGCTTTCTGCATTAAATTATACCTTTGTAGTCCCTTTAGTATATATGTGTGTGTATGTGTGTGTGTGTGTGTGTGTGTATGTGTGTGTGTGTGTGTGTATTATTTTATGTATTTTAATTGTATTTTATGTGTTTTAAATTTATTTTAATGTTTTTGTGATTTTACTGTTTACAATTTTATTATGTACATGTTTGATTTTATTTTTGTAAGCCGCTCTGAGTGTCCTGTTATAGGCTAGAAGGGCGGGATAGAAATATTTAAAATAAATAAATAAATATGAACAGCTAGCAACGGCATGGCCGCCTCATAGATTTTGAAAGATGACTTGTAACGTATCGAGTATTTAGCAGTTTTTGATGAACGGCACAGGCATGCAATGGCATTTAACCTTCCACATTTTTTGAGGGGACAGTCCGCTATTGGGGCCTGACAGAGCACTCTAAAACCCTAGCAGGAAATAAAGTTCAGGGTCGATTTCAAAAAGACACCTCATTCTTGGACTGAGATACATTCTGGAGGGAGTACCTCATCCATTCATTCCAAGTCTGCCTTTCTAACCCACTTGTGTGTTTTTTCGTTTGCATTTGGGTGGAACTGATGGACCTGAGGCTTCCAGGAGAAAAACCAAAGTAGATCCTGAAAGCTTGAATTCTGCCAACCCCTTTCCTGAGGTCTAAACGACTTGGGCAATGCTTTAAGAAGAGCCTTCTGGATCAGGCCAGTGACCCATCTAGTCCAGCATCCTGTTGTCACAGTGGCCAACCAGATGCCTATGGGAAGCCTGAAAGGAGGGCCGGAGCACAACAGAGCTCTCTCTACCTGTGATATTTCCCAGCAACTGCTATTGAAGGGCATACGGCCTCCAAGGGTAGAACTCAGCCACTCTGGTTAATAGCTGTTGGCAACCTTATCCTCCATGAATTTGTCTAATCCTCTTTCAAAGCTGTCCACGTTGGTGGCCATCATTGTCTCCTGTGGAAACTCCATTTGCACAGCATTCGGTACAATCCTATATTATTTCCCCTGCCATATGTTGAGATGCTGCTTGAGATAGAATGGACCCCATTTGATTAGGTGTTTGGTGGTTTTATTTTCCCATTCATTTCATCACTGGACTCTTGATAGCTTAGTAATTTTTTTAAAAAAAAACTTAAAAAAAATAAAATGGGAGAAGAGGCAGAGAGATGAAACCACACAGAACAACTGACCCCATAATTGTTGAAGAGTGCATGGACTATGAGTCAGTTCAGTTTTACAAATAATTGAAACTGCTTCTAGGGTCCACAGCAACTGTATTGATTTGGGAGGACTTAAATCATGCAGTATTTGACAGACAGCAAAAATGGTATTTGGTATTTGACAATACTCAAATCGCTGACATTAAATGGTACTATATTTGGTGGTGCATAATAGCTGGACATTAATGGGATTTAACAGTGACAGTGTTTGTTGCTGACGATTTATGAGACGGCATAATGCAGCCTTTGCCAACCTGGTGCTCTCCAGATGTTTCAGACTGCAACTCCAATCAGCCAGCTCTGTTGGCTGGGGCTATTAGGAGTTGTAGTCCAGCTGGAGGGTGCCTTGTTGGCTTAACACCAGGCTTAATGGATGCCTGCCCACAATAACCAAGAGGTGCCAACAGCTTAAGCTTAAACTCAAAGCAGAGTCTTGATAATTGAAATGAGATTCAAAAAGCAAATTTGAAATTTCATATTCAAAATTTGGATTTGCAGATGTAGAATATAATTTGTAAATGGTTGTTCCACCTCTCCTCGAATAGTCTCTCTTTTTGAGGTGAACAGTCACAAACTGTTTTGGCTTGGTGTCCACTCCTTCGGAATGGGGAAGTAATTCAGTTCACATTTAAAGTTGAAGCTATCAAATGTGCACATTCTGAAACAGTATGAGAACCAAAGAAAGCCATCTTTCAAAATTTCTTATCCAAATTTTGTGATGCAGTTATCCAACCAAACAATGTTTACAAAAATGCATATATTCGGGAAAAGTGTGCATTAAAATCAATATATTAGTGAAAATTGCATGTAGACATGTATTATATTTGGAGAAATTGCATGCAAAAATGTGTATCCGTTCATCAAAACTGCATGCAAGAATATATTTATTAGGATAAATTTTCATTAAAATGATAAAGAAATTTCATTTTAAAATATAGTAGATTGCTGCAGAAATTTGGAGAACTGAAGATTGGGAAAATGAGACAGAACCAAAAATGGCAGATCCTTCCATCCCTACCATCACTGTCCTAAAAGAAACAGATTCTGCTGAGCATCCAGCATCTATCGATGGAGGGCCGACATGAGAGTTCCTTGGTTTTCTAATCTCTAGTGACCTCTGCTTCAACAGCTGGTATGGAAGAATAGCTCTTGCATGCACAGATTCAGTGTCTATATCATCCAATTAACTCTCCTCCTCCTCCTCCTCCTCTTCTTCTTCTTCACTATCTCCTCTTTTCATCTAGCCATTGTAATTAGGTCCCCATTTTCTCAGTTTTCATGATGGTGGCAGGAAAGGGATGGCCATGAGTTGCTGATTAGGAGGGGGGGAAATAGAATGCACTTATTTAATTTCCTTAAAGGATTATCTCTTTATGAGCTCCCCCTCTTTACTCCCCACCCCCTTTGTATCACTTTGAGAATGACCAGCCTAGAGAGATGTTTCCTGTAACCTACTTCTTGGCCTAATCAAAGTGTCGATGTAGTCGATTGCAGAGAACCAAGAGATGGATCAGATTAGGAGTTCGTTGCTTTTACCAGTTTAGAGGAATGCTCAAAACCAAACGCCTCTGAATCTTATAGAGAGGTGGCCGCATTTCAGATTGCACAGTGTAATAATCACCCAGTGCGTAGTTTCACTTATATATATGTATTTTTATTTGACAAAATTTATATACTGCTTAATCAACAAAAGAACACGTAGAATACAAAAATCCATTAAATGCTAAAATCAAATATTAAAAACAATAAATGTTATTAAAATATTAATAAATTCAGCAGTTCCAAAAGAAATATGTGTAACAAAATTCCAGATTAAAATTATATGTCTGGGCAGGCTTGCCTAAACAAAATAAAGCAAGTTTTTAGCAGGTGCTGAGAACAACGCAGCAAAGGCACCTGCCTAATCTTAATGGGCAGGAAGTTCCAAAGAGTAGGTACAATTCCTTGCCAATGTGGAACAGGCTTGTGAAAGTGCCAATTACACCCTTCGAAGTGTTCAAGTGGGCATATATGGGGTAAAGTGATCCTTCAAGTAAACTGGTCCCAAGCTGTTAAGGGTTTACACCTTGAATTCAGCCTGGAAACAGATCTCTGAGGAGGGGGAAAGAAGATTTGTTTATTTATTTATTGTATTTGTATACTGCCCCATAGCCGAAGCTCTCTGGGTGGTTTACAGCAGCTAAAAACATCAAAAACAAACATACAAGTTTAAAACACATCTTTGAAAAACAATTTAAAACACAGTTTAAAAAATTTAAAACAATTTAAAAAACACATGCTAAAATGCCTGGGAGAAGAGGAAAGTCTTGACCTGGCACTGAAAAGATAACAGTGATGGCACCAGGCGCACCTCGTCAGGGAGATCATTCCATAATCTCACTTCCATTTGCAATCATGCTACAGCATTTTGCACTAACTGCAGTTTCTGGACCAAGCACAAGGCAAGCCCCATGTGGAGTGCACTGCAGTAGTCCAGTATTGAAGTTAGCAATGCCTGGACTACTGTGGTCAAGCTATTCCAGTCTAGGAGCAGCTGCAGCTGTTGTACCAGCTGAAGCTGAAAAAAAGTGCTCTGAGCCACCGAATTATGAAATTCCCACTAGCTTAAAGGCTTTGAAAACAGATGAAGAATTCCCAGAGGATAGATCTATCAGTGGTTATTTACTAAAATATCTAAATGGAACCTCCAGATGTAGAGGCAGTGTACCTCTGAATACCAGATACTAGGAACAAACAAAGAGAAACAGCCACAACGTTTGTGTGTTGCTTATGGGCTTCCAAGAAGCATCAGCCTGGCCACTGGCAAGAGATTCTTAGTAGTCACAGGCAAGGACTTGAACATATAGCGTTGCAGTTAACTAGGGATAGAAAGATCTGCCAATTTCAGTTCTCTCAATTTCTCATTTTTCCAATCTTAAATTCAGTTCTCCCCATTTCTGCAGCAATTTCCTATTTTTTTAAAAAAGAAAATCCTCATGACAGTTCTCCAGCATTTAGTGCAAATTTCTCCAAATAAACACACATAGGTTTTTACTAATGTACACATATTTGCAAGCAATTTCTCATCATATAACACATTTTGTATGTTATTTTCATTCATGTATTCATTTTTATGCACTCCTTCCCCTAACATGTGTAAACATCGGTTGGGGAACAGCATTGCAAAATTTAAGCACACGTCTCCTAATGTACAGTTTTGCACACAATTTTGCCAAATGCACAAGTTTTTGCAAATAATTTCCCTTAATACAAAGCACACTGTTCCCTACACACATTTTTGTACATGCTGTTTGGAGAACTACATGGCAAAATTCAGAGAAATGTGAATGTTGAAGGATAGTTGTGTTTCAGTTGGCATAATGTTTGGGAAAGACAAATTAGGTAACTTTGCATCAAAATGCAAACAGACCCGAATGTCCCCTCCATCCCTAGCACCCAGCAGCCCTCCCAATCTCCCACTCGGAACAGAACAGGTGGTGTACTATCCTGAGTTCAATAATCACCATGACTTCAGAGATGCACTCTTTGTTTAGCCTTCCAGATGTGCTCATCTCCAGAAGGCCCTGGAGCTACTGAGTTAATGGAGCTGCCACTCCCTCCTTCCTCCCCTATGTCCTATGTGACATCATGCATGCATGATCCATGTGTGCATGTTTTGGGGGGAAGGGGTCATTTTATGGGGTATTGGCATGGCCACCTGGAGTTCAGTATTAGAGGGAGCAATGTGAACTGACGCCCTACTCGTTCTTTATGAGACTTGCTTCAGCCCATTTTTATATAACCAGAAACTATCTGAATCCTACCCACTGTTTAGAGGCGGCTTTGGATTCCATTCCATCGTGGTAATGACCTCACTGCCAGCAATCATTTTTTCCCATGATAGCATCAATTCTTCAGGGCTTTATCTCATTCTATTACATCTAATTGCCTCCCTTCGAGGAACTTTCACCTCTTCATCTACCGTCCCACAAAAATGCTGGAGACAATTATCTTACTTTCCCCTCCTCTCATTGTGTGCCAAGTTACAGGCTGTTTAGTTGTTTCAGCCTCTTAATTCTGTTTAGTCTGTTACCTAGAGGCCATACGGTACTTTAGCTAACAGGAGGGAGATTTTTAAAGAGACTTGTTACACTCAGCGAATCAGGCCCACAACTGTATTATAGCCATGCTGTTTTTGTTCTGCAAAGCGAACGAAGATCCATCCCTCTCGGTTTTCAGACAGCTCAATAACTCGTGCTTGGTTCTTCATGGACATTGATGACCTTCAAACGTTCTTATAACCTGGAATACAGGAAACACTCTCCTGCTCCCAAGCGTGGGTGCTGGAACCAGTGTGCCAAGCAGGGCTGAATGAAAAGTGTCAAAGTATCTTTAATCTGGTCACAGAAAGAGGCACAACTTGGAGGAGGAGACATGATTTAAGAGGAGCAGATTGTTGCATAGAATCAACGGGGTGGAACAGCTCCCCTTTGAGGAAAGGTTGCAACATGTGTGTCTTTTTTAGTTTTGGGAATATGCAAGTAAGAGGAGACATGACAGAGGTGCATAACATTATGCATAGTGTGGAGAAAGTGGCTAGAGAAAAGTTTTTTTCTCCCTCTCTCATAACACTAGAACTTGGGGACATCCAATGAAGATTCAGGACAGACAAAAGAAAGGACTTCTTCACAGTGCATAGTTACACTGTAGAATTCACTCTAGGCAGTGATGGCCACCATGGCTTTAAAAGAGGATTAGACAAATTCATGGAGGAGAAGGCTATCAAAGGCTACTAGCCACAATGGGTATGTTCTACCTCCCCTGTTGGGGCAGTATGCTTCTGAATGCCACTTGCTGGAAACCACAGGAGGGGAGAGCGTTCTCGTGTTCAGGTCTTGCTTCTGGGTTTCCCCCAGGCATCTGGTTGGGCACTAGGTGGGCACTAGGATGCTAGACTGGGTGGGCCACTGGCCTGATCCCACAGGCTCTTCTTAATACTGAACTGGTGAAAAACCCGTGAGGAATGGGGTCTTGGAATGGAAGAAGATATTCTTACGGAGGCCAGCATCAAGACTTTTGTGGACACAACATAACGCCAACACTGGCTCTTATTGTCAAAAGCTCCTTTGCCAAGAATTGTTGCTTCAGCTACTAAAACAGTCTCCATTTTGGGCAAAACAGGGCATGACTAGGGACTGTTGGGGGGAGAGAAATATGAGTTAGTTCACATTTAAAAGTGATCTTGCCTAATTCACCCTTTTCCAAGCAATCCGTGAACCAAAACACAACTGTCCTTCAAAATCTCCCTCTCATAACACTAGAACTTGGAGATATCCAATGAATTTTCCCCACCTCTGCTCTAAGCAGAGATGGTGCAACACTAGGGTCATGAGGCAGGGAGAGTCTGCAGGCTGGGCTGTACTCAAGGGGGATAGGGCATAGCTCTTGAGAGCTTCCCATAGACATCTGGTTGGCCATTTTGAGAAGGGGATGCAAGACTAGATGGGCCATTGGTCTTATCCAGCAGGCTGTTCTCATGTTCTTATGTAGATCATAGAGTTTGAAGGGACCTTGGAGATCATCTAGCCCACCCCACCTGCTCAATGAAGAACCTGCAATGAAGGATGCAACTATAGCACCCCAGACCGATGGGCATCCACCTTCTGCTTAAATGCTTCCAGCAAAGGAGTGCCCATCATCTCCTGAGGCAGTTTGGTCCACAGTGAAACAGCTCTTGCCACTAGGAAGTCTCTCTTAAGGTTTAGCTGAAATCTGTTTCCCCGCAATTTCCCTTCATTGGTCCCTGGAACAACAGAGGCTGATGCAAGCTACAGTCTAAAATGTCTGGAGGGACCTAGCGTGGACTTAATGGCCCAAATCCGGAGAACATAAGGACACACTAAAGGCCTTCCTGGATCAGGCCAGTGGCCCATCTAGTCCACCATCCTGTTCTCACAGTGTCCAACCAGATGCCCCAAAGGGAAGCCCACAAGCAGGACCTGGGCGCTCCACGTTCTCTCTGAGGTACCCAGCAATTGGTATGCAGAGGCACACAGCCCGCAATAATGGAGTTAGTGCACAGTTGTCATGGCTGGAAGATATGAATTTGCCTAATCCCTTTTTTAAAGGTGTCCCAGTTGATAGCCACCGCTGCAGAGTTTAACCATAGTGTGTGAAGATGTTCTTTCTTTTACCTGAATTGCTGGTGGTTAAGGGTGACGTATAAAGCACTCGCTCTGTTAGCTCAGGGCTGTTGAACCTCTGGCCTGTGGACCAATCCCTACCTGCATTGCTCCACCAGCCTCCACTGATTGGATGAGATCTTTAGGAAATGTTCATTTCGTACATTGTTCTTTTCACTTTTATTTGGCTTTTCATTGATTTAACTTGTTTTCATTTCATCTTGTTAAGTCGCTTTGAGACCTTTTTTTAATATATATAAAATAAAACCACAAGCAAATACAATAGACAACAACAACCTGTACCTACTGAAATCCCCTCTTATCCCCCATACAAATATAGGAGTGGAAAGATTGGCCCTCCTTTTCCTGTGGCAAAGCACGGCTTGAGAATATAAGAGGTTGTGTCCCTCGTGAACAGAAATATTGCACAATGAGTCATCACCCCCACCCCTGCTGCTCTGAAAAACCATTTGAGCCGCTATTTTTTCCCCCCAACAGCTTTTCCCGCAGGTGAGCATGCAACCGCTCAACCCACTGAGCCCTTAATGATTTGTGCAATCTCACTTTGTTTGCCGATCCTGGCAGAGGACCATGTCCAATGTGGGGTTTAAATTGCACAGCAAACAAACACCTCAAGCTTCTCCTCTCTTGAGCCTCCTTTACTGCCTCTGCATTGATCCTGAAAAGGGCAGGATGTTCCCCCCCCCCAGACACAGAATGGAATCTTTTTGCCACACAGAAAGCCTTGTGAAAACAGAAGGTGCCAGAATCAGATACGTTACTATTGAGATAGGGGCTGTAATTAATGTGGACCTCATTTTTCTCCACCAAATTTCTTCTGGAAGATTTCTGCCCACTCCAAAATAGAAGTGCTCTCTCTCTCTCTCTCTCTCTCTCTCTCTCTCTCTCTCTCTCTCACACACACACACACACACACACACACACACACACACACACACACACACACACACACAGAGATATTTAAATTTCCTGTGTCATTTTGTAATTCAAGTTATGTGGCCTTATAGAATCATAGAATAGTAGAGTTGGAAGGGGCCTATAAGGCCATCAAGTCCAACCCCCTGCTCAATGCAGGAATCCAAATCAAAGCATTCCTGACAGATGGCTGTCCAGCTGCCCCTTGAATGCCTCCAGTGTCAGAGATCCCACTACCTCTCTAGGTAATTAGTTCCATTGTCGTATGGCTCTAACAGGAAGTTTTTCCTGCTGTCCAGTCGAAATCTGGCTTCCTGCAACTTGAGCCCATTATTCCGTGTCCTGCACTCTGGGACGATCGAGAAGAGATCCCGACCCTCCTCTATGTGACAACCTTTCATGTACTTGAAGAGTGCTATCATATCGTCCCTCAGTCTTCTCTTCTCCAGGCTAAACATGCCCAGTTCTTCAGTCTCTCCTCATAGGGCTTTGTTTCCAGTCCCCTGATCATCTTTGTTGCCCTCCTCTGAACCCGTCCCAGTTTGTCTGCATCCTTCTTGAAGTGCGGAGACCAGAACTGGACTCAGTATTCAAGATGAGGCCTAACCAGTGCTGAATAGAGGGGAACTAATACTTCACGCAATTTGGAAACTTGATGTCTATGGGAATGATTCTATGCGAGGAGGTAGCACCATTTGCAGAGGCATTCTTAGGTTGAAAAGATAGCTGTCCCCTTGGCCAGATTCTCAAGTGTTAAACACCTCCCCCTGCACATACCAGACGTACAGCAACTTGCCTCTTCCCCCCAGGTCCCCAGTATTCCCTGCCCAACTTTCACAAAGGACAAATGGTCCAGCAAAAGTAGGAGAGGGGGATTCCAGATTGCTAATGGGGTGCCCATAGGGGCCAATAGCACCTTGCAAGTTCTCAGACTGTTTGCTCTTCCTGCTCAGTTCCTGTCTGCATCATCTCAACCTCTCCTACGTTGGACATGCCCCCATAAATATGCCCATATTTCATCAGATGCCAGGTAAGGATGGAGGGGAATTCAATTCAGTTTGCATTTAGAAGTGCACTGTTTGAAATAATGCATGCACCAAAACACAGCCTTCCTTGAAATTTGCACTTCTCTGAATTTTGCAGTGAAGTTCTCCAGCCAAGTAATGTGTACAAACATGCACATACTAGGATAAAGTGTGTCTACAAATGCAGGTATTGGTGAAAATAACATGCAAACATGTATTATACTAGGGGAAATTGCTCTGCAAAAGTGTCTAGTTCAGGCAAAGCAAAAATGTGTATATTTGAAGAAAATCACTCACAAATGCTAAGGAATTTTCATGAGGAATTTTTAAAAATAAAATCACAAACTGAAATATGGAGAACGGACCTTAAGGTTGGAAACGTGAGAAACCAAAACAGACAGCTTCCCCCATTCCTAACTGTGAGTTTCATTCTGGTACTGAAAACACTCAGAGGCACCCTGCCCTTTATTTCTAGGTGTGTGTCTGCTATTTTGCAAACTGCCTCATGTTGGCAGACCTGAGATCCCATCAAAGAAGAAAAGAAAGAAAAGAAAATCCGCCCCCCACCAGGACTGGAGCCTGCCCACCCTAGCTATTTAGTACAGCTTGTATGGTGTGGCTGCAAAAAGTTAAAGCTGTGAGCCCCTGATTTAGATCTCACCAGACAAAGTCCACAAGGGGCCTTAGATATGCCACTAGTCAATCAGCCTCACACACACACACACCACACCATTTCTGGCCGTTTCTTGCAATCTGCTGGTCTCCCATAGAATGGTGCAGAGAAGTAACTCTTTCTGGGTCTCTGTCATGCAGGCTACCCACGTGAATGTAGCTTGGGATGCAATCATACCGTTCATGGGAGGTATAATATGCAATGTGAGTCCAAGGAAGGAGATATCATTATTATGTGAGAGTGAGACAGAGGGCGAGAGACTCCTTCCATACAATTCAGCCCACTCAGGGAAGTTGTTGAAGGAGGTCCTGCTACTGAGAGGAGGTTCATTTGGTAGTGACTCAAGGAGGGCCTTCTTTGCCATGGCCCCCATACTGTGGAATAACCTTCCCCTAGAGATCTCACAGGCACCTATAATAATGAGATTCTGGCGGCTACCTATTTGCAAGGGCACTCCCAACAAGTTATTTTTACTACTGGCTCTGTTGGAAGTTTTGAATATCTGTGCTCTTTATTATTACATTTATATCCCGCCTCTTATATCCTCTAAGGAGCTCATGGTGCCATACATTGTTCTTCTCCTCTCCATTTTATCTCACAACAACCCTCTGAAGTAGGTTAGGCTGAGAAAGTGATTAGATCAAGGTCACTCAGTGAGCTTTATGGCTGAGTGGGGATTTGAACCCTGGGGTTAGATTCAATGTAGCGCTAAGGAGATTGTTCTATTGGGCAAACCCAAATGCTTGTACTGATCTCCCTTCTCCTCCCCCTGCACACTTTTCTGGAAGTTCTCTTGGCCCTCCAGAGCAGATCTGGAGAGAGTGCATACAGCGTGCTGGGGGAGGAGAAGGGGGGGAGTCCCATTGCACTAACAGGAATCCTTGCACTGGCTTCCACTAGTACGAGTTAGCTGAATATGGCCCCTGGTAGGGATGGTGGAAAGATTCAATTCAGTTCACATTTAAAGCCAAATTTGTCCAAAACAACAGGAGAACCAAAACACCAGCCATCCTTTGAAATTTGCACTTATCTGAATTTTGCAATGCAGTTCGCCAACCAAACAATGCTTGCAAGAACACATACATTAGGGAAATGCGTGCATAAAAATGAATAATTAGGAAAATAACATTTAAAATGCATTACATTAGGAGAAATTGCTTGCGAGAATGTGTGCATTAGTCAAAACTGCATATAAAAATGTGTTTGGTAGGAGAAATTCTCACTAAAATACTGGAGAAGTTTCTTGAGGATTTTTTTTTTTTTAAATAGCAAATTGTTGAAATGTGGAGAACTGAATTTAAGACTGGAAGAATTAGGAATTGAGAGAACCAAAACTGGCAGATCCTTCTGTCTCTAGTCCCTGGTCTCCCATCACAGTCCATCACTGTAGCCACTACACAATAGTGGCTCTCAAAGAAAACACAGAGGGAGCTCTTGAGACTCAAATGCACACCACAAGCTCCACAGAGCAGCTCCCTAACCATTCAGTCACAGCAACAAACAAATTAGTGGATGATATCTCATTCATTCATTCATTCACTGGCGATCACTCATGGTCGAGAAAGATTATCTTCCAAGAAAAGGTCTTTAATGGTGGGTCTGTAAGTGACTGTGGAGGACAATTCTGGATCCACACAGCCTCCCACAGTGAGGACATAGGTTTCCAGATGGAAGATGGTCGCGATGAGGATTTGTGTGATGTGCCTTCCGCTTAGCTCGTTTGTCCCTTTCGCCCTGTACTCGTGCTTCTTCAAATTCCACAGCACCTTTGATAATAGCAGACCTCCAATTGGGATGTTCATGGGCCAAGGCTTCCCAGTTCTTGATGCTCATGTTACATTTTTTTAGATTAGCTTTGAGAACATCTTTAAACCTCTTTTGCTGTCCACCGATATTCCATTTTCCATCCTTAAGTTGGGAGTAAAGTAGCTGCTTTGGAAGACGGTGATCAGGCATTCGAACAACATGGCCAGTACAGCAAAGTTGATGTTAAAGGATCATTGTTTCAACACTGGTGGTCTTCGCTTCTTCCAAAATGCTAACATTAGTCCGTCTGTCTTCCCAAGTAATTTGCAGAATTTTCCAGAGGCAGTGTTGGTGGAATTTTTCAAGAAGTTGGGAGTGGCGTTTATAAATGGGCCATGTTTCACAGCTAGCTGTACAGTAAGGTCAGTGGCTTTGCAAATGGCTTTGTAAATAAGCATTTTGGTCTCCCTGTGAATATCCTGATCCTCAAACATTTTACTTTTACAGAGAGATGGCTGCCAAGAAAGGAAAAGTGATCAACGTTCTCCAGCATCACACGCTAAGCTGGATTGATAGTGCTACAGAGGGACTAGTTCGCACCTGTTGATGAAGCACTTTGGGGGTTTTGATATTAAGTGAGAGCCCAAGCTTTCCATATGTTTCTGAAAAGACATTTAGGATAGTTTGAAGATCTTTCTCTGAATGTGCAGAGACTACATTATCATCAGCATATTGAAGTTCTGCGACAGAGGTTGACATTACCTTACTTTTTGCTTTCAGTCTACTGACATTAAAAAGCTTTCCATCTGTTCGATATATGATTTCCGCACCAGTAGGAAGTTTCCCCTCAATAAGAGGTAGAATCATAGCAATGAAGATAGAAAATAAGGTTGGAGCAATGACACATCCCTGTTTTACGCCTGATACGACTCTGAATGGATCACTCTGAAAGCCATTGTTATTAAAGCACAAACAAATTAGTGAATGGTATCTAACTAAACAGTTACTCTAGTGCAGTTTCCCTACTCTCTCCTCTCCATGCCCTTGCACACACATCCCACATCTTCTCTGGGGGGGATTGAGGGGAACCAGAAGCAGATTTAGGGGTCACATGGGGGGAGGAGAGGGGAGGGCAGGGAAGTTACATTGCACAGCTAAAAGTCTTTGCATTATCATAACTGTTATGCCAACCTGAGTTCTTTTAGCATTTTATTATCTTTTGTATTGATTTTGTTCTGAAAATTGCCTTATTTTATATGAAAGGCAGTCTCTAAATGTTTAGGCAAAATAAAATAAATAAATTATAAATCTGAGTTTTGTGCGTGTGTTTTAAATGAAGCTTTACCGCATTTATCAACTAGAGGTCCTCAGAAGGGTTTAACTGATTTTACAGATTAGCGTGGTCTACAGCATTCATAATCCTGCCCTCAGACTCCATCTTTTCAGTTTTTTGCTTTCAGATAAACTGCCTCCTAAACAGAAGTCTTGCAGTGTGATTTATGCTGTTCACTGCTTCCCATATGCAGCACCATCTCTCTCTCTCTCTCTCTCTCTCTCTCTCTCTCTCTGTTTGTGAAGGTTATTTCCTCCACAGCAATGTGACTTTTTCCAGCCCAATCCAAAACATTTGTTTGAAAGGAAAAACGTGAAGAAAAGGATGGAAGAGGAAAAGAGAGAAGGTAGAATTCCTTTTCAGAGTGACTTTCCTTTATGCAAGTTCTGCTCCCTTCCCCCTGACCTACCCCCCAATCATCACCCAATATACCCTGAAAGGCTCTTGTTGTAAACCCGCTTTTCTTTAAAAAGAAAAAAAATAAGAAAAAACAGCTGCTCTGCTGAAGCCATCCAAATCTAATTAACTACAGGAGCTGAACTTTTATGAAGTATCTCAGTCTTGTGGTCTCAGAATCCCCATTTATACCTTCATTCACTATGGCTACACACACACAAAAAGAGAAAGGCTGAACTTCCAGCCATTGTTTCTATAGTTTCGGAAACAGAAAGCTACTAATAAGGAGGGCCTGTGAAACCCCAAGGGGGATTGGACCCTTTCTGAACTTGGCACTCTGGCCACCACAAACTTTTCAAGACAAAGAGGTGCAGAGGTGTGTGTGTGGGGAGCTGAAAGGCTTAAGCTTCAGGTCACTGAGAAGCTTGTGAGAATTGGTTCAACCTCTGAATAGAAATTGCCGCTTCAGTTTTAAATTATACTGGTCCGGCACAGACTCAACGGAATGCCTGCTTCATAGGAAAGATTTAAAAAAAAAAAACGGGCAAAGAAAGTTTGTAGAATATAAATGAGGCAATATGTGGTTAGAAGAACAAGTCTGAAACTCCACTGAGGTTTTCGTCTGGCAGATGTACAGTAACACACACACACACAAGGAAATAAATTGTGTGCTCGGCCGTCCATACTAATGAATGATGAATCTTAATCTTTGGAGAGCAGCGTTTGAGGTAAACGATTTGAAAGACTGAAGGAATGCTGGGTGTCTCTCTTGAGGTCATTGGAACTTTGCAATGGAGGTCTTTGATGCATTGCATTGAGCATCTGCTACTCAGTCCTCCCTCTATATTTTACCTGCATAAGGTTTGAGGTATGGAGAAAGACAGAATAATATCTCCAAGAAACTAGTCTGCACTCTCTGGGAGGATCCAAAATAGGCCTTTTGGAACTCTTTGTCTTAAAGATTCCATTTACCTATTTATGAAATTTCTATTCCTGCCCTTCCTCCTGCAGGAGCCCAGGGCGGTAAACAATAAAGTTACAAAACAATATAACTGAAAATAAAATAAAAACTTGTTTAAAACATTTAAAATCAATTAAGAACACTTAAAACATTTAAAGTCTACGGCCATACTACCCTGAACACGCTCGATCTTGTCCAATCTCGGAAGCTAAGCAGGGTCAGGCCTGGTTAGTACTTGGATGGGAGACCGCCTGGGAACACCAGGTGCCATAAGCTTAGAGGAAGGCGATGGTAAACCACCTCTGAATACCTCTTACTGTGAAAACCATATGAATATATCCAAAACAAGATTCATAGGGTCGCCATAAGTTGTAATCGACTTGAAGGCATATAGCAACAAAACATTTAAAATATTTAAAAAAAAATTAAAAAAATTGAAAACATACCCTCACAGCTAATAATTTCAAGGTTGCAGGGAACAATATCTTTAGGCCATCAAATACCTGGGTAAACAGGAATGTTTTTCGTTTCCTCCTGAATGTTAATGAGGGAGAGAGATGCGCATCACTGGGGGGGAATTCCACAAATGGGGAGCCACCATCCTTGAAGGTGAGAAGGCACTGCCATGAAAGCCTTCCTTGCCAATCATAAAGCCCAAGATGGTTGATGTTGGATGAGGTGCTCTTTTAGGTCCTTTTAGGGCTAAAACCCCTGAGGAAGACCATATATGATCAAGATATGTGTGGCATGTCCAAACTAAACTTATCCCTAAGGAGAATAGATTATATTGGTAAGCCATTGTCTTGATACTTGAGTTATTATCATTTGTGAATGTGAATGTCTCAGTTACACATTGCACTTTTAGGTATACCCTTAAAAAAACATCAGGTGTACACCATGAAATATATAATGTGTGAACTGACCTATACTTTCCATAGCAACAATGGAAAAGTCATAACAGACTTCACACTGCCAATAGGATTTTTCCATTACAGAATCCGGAACTCTTTTTTTTAAGCCCCCAGCTCCACTATACATTTAAAACAGTATTGTTGTTATTGTTAAGTGCCTTCAAGTTGACTACAACTTATGGCGACCCTATGAATCAGTGACCTCCAAGAGCATCTGTCGTGAACCACCCTGTTCAGATCTTGTAAGTTCAGGTCTGTGGCTTCCTTTATGGAATCAATCCATCTCTTGTTTGGCCTTCCTCTTTTTCTACTCCCTTCTGGTTTTCCCAGCATTATTGTCTTTTTCTAGTGACTAGACCACTTTAAACATAGCTTCCCTAAAGAATCTTGAGAACTGTAGTTTGTTATGGGTGTTTAAAGGTGTTTGAAGACCCCTGTTCCCCTGACTGAGCTACAGTTCCCAGAGTACCCTGGGAGAGGGATTGATTGTTCAACCACCATGGGAATTTCAGCTCTGTGAGGGGAAAAGGGGTCTCCAAACAATTCTCAGAAAACCAAACAAACTACATCCTGGGATTCTTTGAAGGATGCCATGGCTGCTTAAAGTGGTGTAAAACTGCTTTAAATATCTGATGCAGATTAGGCCTAAATCTCATTTTCGAAGAGAGGCAAAACTTCTCTGATATCACTTTCATCCAAAAAAAAAAAAAGACACTAAGATAGCCTGCTTCAATTATTTCTCTCTGTCTGGTATTTCTATGAAGACACCAATTTCAGCTATGTAATTAAATATGCTAATAACATATCTGATTATCATTCCTCCACAATAACAGCACTTATTTTTGTCCTGCTTTGAAGCTAAACATTGAATGCCCTGAGGCTGTTTAAATCTAACTTATAACTTCCATTTGTGTTACACTTTTAGTTCAGAAAAGCCACTCAGATGCATCTGGCATGATTTTATATACCAGAAAGTTTAAAGAGATTTTTCCTAAATTATTCTCTTTTTTTAATATTGGCCCCATTTAACCAATTATTTCCACAATGTCCATCTAACGTCTTAATCATTAGCAAAATCCCTGAAAGAGCACCACACAGGTATCATTAAAACAGCCTTTACCAACTTGGTGCCTTCCAGCTGTTTTGAACTACAACTCCCATCAGCCCCATGCTGACTGGTGCTGATAGAAGCGGTAATCCAAAACCTCTGGAGGGCATCAGGTTAGCCAAGGCTGGATTAACGTATATGTAATCATTTTCCCTTGCATGCTTTTAGCAAAAATGACTTCATTCTATAGCACAGTGGAGAGGAGAGCCTGGCTGGGAGTCCCAAGTCTGTGAGTTCAAATCCCCGCTCATGTCTCCTGGGTGTCAAGGGCCAGCTAAAGATCACCCCACAGTGAGTGGCTCAGGGTTTACGTGCCCTGCCACCTGTGCAGCTGGGGGCAAGCTGCATAGTCCCAAGGAGCCCAATTGCCCCCCAGCTGGCAATTGCAAACAAGGAAGGGGCTGGCTTGTGCAGCTGTGGCAAGCTGAGCAGGCCCTAGCCAGCTGGGGAGGACTTAGCCTCAGAGGGAGGCAATGGTAACCCCCCTCTGAATACCGCTTACCATGTGCATCCTATTCATAGGGTAGCCATAAGTCGGGATCAACTTGAAGGCGGTCCATTTCCATTTTTTCTTCAAAAAACCAAACCCAGTTACAGGACCGTCTAACCCTTGCCCTGTACTGAAGAGTTCCTTAAAATAAAACCCCAACTCTTGGAATTGTGAGCCAATTTCTACAACATTTGAAGCATGATGTTGTATAAATATAAACGTCACTTATGGGGTGATCCTTATTAAGGATGGCCGAGAAGTTTGATTCAAGCTGAATCTATCAAATTTGTACTTTCTGAAACAATATGAGAACCAAAACATAGACATCCTTCAAAATTCGCACTTATTCAAATTTTGCAGTGCAGTTTGCCAACCCAACAATGTTTACAAAAATGCACACATCAGAGGGAAAAAAAATAAAAATGAATATATGGCTGAAAACAACATACACAACTGCATTATTATTATTTATTAAAATTATTAGTCACTTTTCTTCATAAAAATGAACCCATACAATTAAAAAATTAAAACTAATATAAAACTAACAGAACTAAACATTTAAAAAACACAGATAAGAGGGTGGAGCAATGCACCCCCTAAAGAGGCTACAGTGTCAGAAACCTTCCAGAATGTAAGAGCTGACTGCCTGGGAGAAGAGGAATGTTTTTGTCTGACACCTAAAGATAGATAATGATGGCACCAGGTGTGCCCCCCTGGGGAGAGCATTCCATGAGTGGGGGGCCACCACTGAAAAGGCCCGTTCTTGTGTCACCACCCTCCGTACCTCCCTCAGATGGAGCACACAAAGAAGGCCCTCAGATGATGAACGGAGTGTCTGGGTTGGTTCATATTGGGAGAGGTGGTCCTTGAGGTCTTGGGGTCCTAAGCCATATATGGCTTTATAGGTCAAAACTAGCACTTTGAATTGAGCCTGGAAACTAACTGGCAGCCAGTGCAGCTGTGCCAAAATTAGTGTTATGTGCTTAGACTGTCTTGCCCCAGTTAGCAATCTGGCTGCTGAATTCTGAACCAGATGCAGTTTCTGAACAGTCTTCAAAGGCAGCCCCACATATAACACATTGCAGTAATCTAGCCTAGAGGTTACCAGAGCATAGACAACAGAAGTCAGGCTATCAGGCTATGCCTGTCCAGATAGGGTCATAGCTAGGCCACCAGCAGAAGCTGATGGAAGGCAATCCTTGCCACTGAGGCCACTTGAGCCTCAAGCGACAGTAATGGATCCAGAAGTACCCCCAAGCTACGCACCTGCTTCTTCAGAGGGAGTGTAACTCCAACAAGAGCAGACACCAACAAGACAATCCAGTCTAGGGAACCACCCACTAATAGCGCCTCAGTCTTGTCTGGATTGAGCTTCAGTTTATTGGCTTTCATCCATTACCAAGGCAAGACATCAGTCTAGCACATCCATTGCCGCACGTGGAGATGTAAAGGAGAGACAGAGTTGTGACAATGTACTCCACATCTCCAGATGACCCCACTCAGCGATTTCAGTAGATGTTTAATAGCATGAGAGATAAACCCCGAGGAATCCCACGCTGAAGGCTCCACATGGCTGCACAATACTCCCCAAGCACCATCCTCTGAGTGCGACCATCTAAATAGGACCAGAACCACTGCAAAGCAGTGCCATCCATCCCCAACTCAGACAGCCATTCCAAAGAATGCCATGGTTGATGGTATCGAAAGCTGCTGAGAGATCAAGGAGGATTAATAGGGACACACTCCCCCTATCTCTCTCCCAATGTAGGCCATCATACACGGCAATTTCTGTGCCAAAAGTGAGTCTAAACCCCAACTGAAATGGATCTAGAAAATCAGTTTCATCCAAGAGAATCTGGCCTGCAACCATGCGCCCCAGGACCTTCCCTGAGAAGAGAATATTAGTGACCAGCTGATAATTATTCACATTTTCTGGATCCAGAGCAGCTTTCTTAAGGAGTAGTCTTGCCATTGCCTCCTTTAGACAGGCGGGGACCACTCCATCTTGCAAGGAGGCATTAATAACCTCCGTGACCCAGCCGGCCATCACTTCCTTCCTAGTTTTTATCAGCCATGAAGGACAAGGGTCAAGAGGACAAGTGGTTGCTTGAATTAAGCCAAGCACTTGGTCCACGTCCACAAGCCCTACCATCTGAAACTCATCCAATACAACAGGACTAGATTGTGCTCTGGACACCTCATGAGATTCATCAGCACTAGTAGTACAGTCAAGGCCCTGGCAAATGCAAGCGATTTTGTCTTCAGAGTGTCGCTGGGAGCCACTGTAGGATCCACTGTCTCCTTTGGGTCAGACATTAAAAGGCCCCATACTACCCAGAAGAGCTCTGCTGGATGACACAGTGAGGATGCAATGGAAGCAGCAAGCTGTCTCTTTTTTTGCCACCTTCACTGCTTCTAAGTGGGCTCAGTAATGAGCACTTACTAGTGTTTGGTTGCATTTGTCTGGAGTTTTCCTCCACTTGCGTTCAAGCCAACTCCCAAATTGTTTCATTGCCCTACGTTCTGGTGTATACCAAGGAGCCAAATGGGTTCTAGTAAGTGGGAGAGGGCACTCAGGAATGATTGTGTCAATAGCCTGGGCCATCTGGGCATTCCACAGATCAGCCAGGGCTTCAACAGGAGCACCAGTCATATAAACTGGAAAATCCCCCAGAGCCATCTGGAAACCAACTGGATTCATCAGCCTCCGAGGGGAGAACATCCTAACAGGTTCCCTGCCTCTGGAGAGGAGAAAAACCTCTGAAAGTCTAAATCTCAACAGGAGGTGATCCAACCGTGACAAGGGAGAAGGGATGGAGAAGAATATCCACTAAATCTGACTTAGTACCAGATTCTGACTGAATTCAACAGTCCGCTATATTTTTGGACCGGCACTGATTTCTTGTGGTGGGCTATAGCTGTAATCAGCATGGAGTTTTTGTGGCGGGCCATGACAGCAATCAGCACAGATTTTTTGCAGCAGGCCATGGCAGTAATCGGCACAGGGTTTTTTTCCTGAATTTTTCCTAATTTTACGTAATTATCTTTGTAATTTCCTCTATATTGATGCAACTGTAACAGTGCATAGGTGTCACAATAGGAAAAAATTAACCATGTGGAACACCGTGATTATTTACATAGGCATTTACGTTAAAAATTCCACAATTTTTTTTCACAACCAAAAAACAAACAGTGGATCGAATCAGCAAGTGGCAAAGCGAGTGGAAACAAAATAGAGTGGATCAGGATCGAACAACTGACCATCAGAATACAAGTGGATCAGAACTAGCCAGCAAACACCATCCCAGAAGGGACTGATGTTAATATCCCCCATTCTCAGATCACCCTCTTCTTGCCTGTTCGAGAAAATCAGATCTAGAATGTGGTCTGCTACATGTGTTGCGCCAGTGACATGTTGGGACAACCTCATGATTGTCATGGTGGCCATGAAGTCCTGAGCCGCCCCAGAGCTAGTGGCCTCAGCATGTATGTTGGAAGGCACTCCTCGCCACTTACGTGGCAAGAAATCGCTTGCAAAATATGTATATTAGTCAAAACTGCCTAAAAAATGTAGAAATCTGCACTAAAGAAGAATTTTCACGAGTGTTTTTTTTTTAATTGCAAAATCCTGCACAAATGCAGAGAACTGAATTTAAGATTGGAAAAATGAGAAACTGAGAGAACTCAAATTCACAGATCTTTCCATCCCCAGTTGTAACCCACCCAAGGTCCTTATAGCGAAGGATAGGTAAGGAATCCAATAAATTAATAAATAAATACCTGTTTGAGCAAATAGATATTCAGTAGGTGCTGAATACTGAACAAAGTCAGTGCCTGCCTTATTTCAGAGAGGGTGTCCGAATGGAGAAAAACCCTTCCCCAAGAGGTCTTCTGTATCTTTAAAAGTTGTGCAGGGGGAAGGGAGAATTCCACCTTGTGGTTTTTCCCATTACAGAGTTGCAAGAACACCTGCACTTGGCTGACTTTCTCTTCTCCTAAAGATACAGGATCAGTCTCAGGCCCTGAACCTGGCAACCCTAGTCAGGAGCAAACCTTGAACTTGGCTCAGTAGCAAACTGGCAGTTCTTTCAGAAGTGGTGTCCCACACTCACAGCAGACAGACCCATTTATCAGACTGG
The DNA here is from genome assembly GCF_030035675.1 of Rhineura floridana. NCBI lineage: Eukaryota > Metazoa > Chordata > Lepidosauria > Squamata > Rhineuridae > Rhineura > Rhineura floridana. The sequence goes on from NC_084480.1 coordinate 11,930,471, forward strand.
CTGCCACGTTCTGCACTAGCTGCAACTTCCAAACCAGCTTCAAAGGCTGTCCCACTTACAATAATCCAATCTTGAAGTTACTGGCGCATGAATCACTGTGGCCAGGCTACCCAGGTTGAGGAACAGCTGCAGCAGGCATGCTGGCCAAACTTAATAAAAGGCACTCCTACCCATTGAGACCTCCTGTGCCTGCAATGATAAATATTTATTTACTAGAGGCTTCCACCCCTGTGCACTTTGCACACCACCCTGCTACCAAACCCCAGGAATAGGAACCCTGGAAACCCATTTGCCAAATGCTCTTGCCAACCTCCCAGTGCCAGTTTGCCTCACTTGTTCCCCTGCAGCTTGTCCAGGCCACCCCACTCCCCTCTATCTCCTCCTCCTCCTCTCCTCCCCTCCTCCACCCCTTCCTGTTCCTCCTTACTTCACCAACCTGCCAGACATCCTCCTTTGCCCATTTGCCAGCCTGCCTCTCCTCACATGCCGCTGCAACCACAAACCCACAGCATTTAGAAGGCTGTCAACACATGACTGCAGCATGACCGCAGCCTTCGAAAAATATAATTTGCATGGATTTAGAAACAGAGCAAATCTCACCATAGTAGGAAAGAGTTTGAGCAAGTCACCTGCTCAGCCTGGTCACCAATAATAATAATAATAATAATAAACTTTAATTTATAGGCCGCCTATCTAGCCAATGGCCACTCTAGGCGGCGTACAATAAAACACTGCTAATAGGCAACTCCAAGGCTCCGCCTGCTTTGTCTCTCATGGTCCTTTTAACCAAACTTGGACTGGCGAGCCGTTCAAATAAGAGGACTGCCCTCTCTAAAGCAGGACACATGTGGCCACCCTAACAAAGGGGCCACACAGGAATTTGCTTACTCTTAAAATGAGTTCACTTGAGAGTTATGGGAGGGGGGTAGAAAAGAAGAGGTTTTATTATTAGCTGATGGAAAGTAAACCCTGGGTTCAACACCTGTGGTGAGAAAACAGCTGTATGTCTTTCATAAAGTTTCACTTTTAATAGTGCATGAGGGAAACATTAAAATAAGGCATGGCTGAGCAATTTTTCAACATTTCATTTCTTTGTCCTCCTGCCCGAGAATTATGGGGGCCCTGTGTTGCCTGCAATGTATTTTGTAAGATCTATAGGTGCTTGCCCAGGCCAAACCAGCGAAGACGGTGGCTGTAAATGTTTAAAGCCACAAAACAGCATGGGCCTTAACCCTTTGAAGCCCTAAATGGGCTGAGGCCTGGTTGCTGCTGTCATCTGGGATACAGCATTGCCTCTAAACAATCGGGCAGGGAGCAATGCTTGCTGGGAGATGTAGGCAAAGGCCTTGATAAACCTGTGGCTGGGACGTAATGCATTACACTGCAGGTGGGATGTGCATGACAGAAGGCTCTTTCATATTATTTACACACTGCTTTCTCTCTGATTTGTCCGTTTTCTGTGTGCAGGGATTTTTTGTGTTTAGGATTTGGGTTTTAAAAAACAACAACAGAAGAGTGTTCAATTATGTGAGCCTCCCCACACACCCACATAAAAAGGCAGTCTGGGGTGCTATAGCCCTGACACAGGAAGAACAAGGCCTGAGTAATACCTTCCCTTTTCAGAAACTTAAGCCTGTCCAAATTCCATGAAAGACCTTTCTTCATCACTCCTTTTGCCAGAGGTGGTCCTCTCCAGACGCTGTTGGACTACACCTCCTATCACCCATGACCATTAACTATGCTGGTTTGGGGCTGATGGGAATGGGAGCCCAACAACGTCTGGAAGGGTCCGTGTTGGCTACTCCTGCCTTTTGGTGAGGGGAGTGATGAATACTAGGGTTGCCAGGTTCATGGCCTGAGACTGATCCTGTATCTTTAGGAGAAGAGAAAGTCAGCTAAGTGCAGGTGTTCTTGCAACACTGTAATGGGAAAAACCACAAGGTGGAATTCTCCCTTCCCCCTGCACACCCTTTAAAGATACAGAAGACCTCTTGGAGGCTGGGCCTGGCAACCAAGAGGTCTTCTGTATCTTTAAAAGTTGTGCAGGGGGAAGGGAGAATCCCACCTTGTGGTTTTTCCCATTACAGGGTTGCAAGAACATCTGCACTTGGCTGAATTTTCTCTTCTCTCAAAGATACAGAATTGTTCTCAGGCCCTGAACCTGGCAACCGTACCCATCACCTATGACCATTAACTATGACCATTAACTTTGGGGCTGATGAGAATGGGAGCCCAACAACATCTGGAAGGGTCCTTGTTGGTTACTCCTGCCTTTGGTGAGGGAAGTGATGAATACAGTTAATAAACTAAACTCACTCCTAGGCTTAGCAGCTTCAGACATATTGTAAACTGTTTCGTCCAGGCTTTCCCTGACCCATAAGATCAGGCCCTATTTAATGTGATTGTGTCTCCTGAACTCCTATTTTATTTGTTTTTATATGCTTTTTGTTGCTGTTTTGTTGGTTTATCCTATATTTTTGTTTTTATACTGTACACATCTTAGAGACTTTTTAATATTAAGTGGTTTATAAATACTTTTAAATAAACAAATAAATAAATAGTTCTCCCTGAGATAGAAAATCTGTATAAGTGGATTGTACCACCAGGCTAGGGGCCCATCTGCACTATACATTTAAAGCAGTATGATACGACTTTAAACAGTTCTCCAAAGCATCCTAGCGTACATATAGCTTGGAAGTAAGTCTCTGTATGTTTAATGGGGCTTGCTTACTCCCAGGTATGTGAGTACAGGATTACAGTCGAGGCTGTGGTTTAGGGATTGGGGCAAAGCAGGGTTCTTGTGCCTTTAACAACTGTGTGGCAGGCAGAAATTCAACAGGTTAAACATTTTCTACTGTGTATATACAACTATAGTATGCATATTAACAACTGTGTTCATATTCTGTCTATCAGACATTTCATTATGTGTGTGTCCACTGATTTATTTTTGGGTCCTCCACTCAACCTGCAAAAGAGGACACAAGTTTGTGTATGACAGAAAGCATATGCAAAGTTTGTGCATATCTGTGTTCTCATTTGTGTTTGGATCAGGGGAGGGAAGCAATCCACATACAGTATAGTGGCCCCAGAAAAGGCTGTTGGCATCCCTGTTTAAAAGTATAACTCATAGGTATTCAAAGGTGCCTGAACTCACACACGGTCATTTCTGCAGCAATGAAGGGGTTAATACTGGCATTCTCCAGACTTTCTTTTTCATACAGACCTTACCAAAAGGGTGTGTGTACATTTTTATTAGGCCTCCAAATTCCAATAGATGGTTTAATGCCTCTACTAAAGAGTACTGCATGTATCAAACACAGGTTTTATTAGGACTACCTGCTAGTACAAAGTTTATTGCAGAGCCAATAAATATTATGTTTCTGGCTGGGAAAAGGTATGACCTGCTTCTCTCCCCCATCACTTCCCACGTGTGGTCTTTGCTCACACGGCAAAAAGGACCCCCAAAAGAAGACAGTTATCTCTCTCTGGTACAGAGAGACAGCTTACACCTCCCACTGTCCCTCCTGCCATATGAAAATGTGTCCTATGTTTGGTTTGCTTGTTATATGCAAAAAAAAATAATCTCCCTCCCACCTACAACCCTTAAAGGCATTATTTTTAATTTATTTGTTACATTTATACCCTGCCTTTCTTCACCATGCAACCCAAGGTGGCATGCATGTGGTTCTTAGGCAGTCTCCCATCCACAAACTGACCAGACCCAGACCTGCTTAGCTTCAGCAAGGTGGTAGCCTCATGTGCTTTCAGACCATAGCATGGGACCTTTGCAGCAGGAAGCAATTTCAACTGAGGTTCAGCCCTAGGACCAATTTTAATGCTAGGGCTTCAATTTATTGTTTAATTTATTTGGTCTACAGATCATAACTGACTGCTACAGTATAGGGCGATGCAAGAGAAAAACACAATCTACATGCACACAGATTGTGCCTTTCAAAACAGGAGTATAGCTAAATCCACAATCAAAATAGTTTTAAAATAACAGACAATTTTGACTCAGAACTCATCATTGCTCTGTATCCTAGGTTTGATGACAACAACGAGGAACATGGCTATATTTTCAGTAATCTTTGGGTTGGAGTCTGCCATTAAAATAGAAACATAAAATTCGTCCAAGTTCCCTGAGTGTAAAGAACGTAATGGGGAGATCAGTCAGGACCTCATCTCCCTACATAGGGTGATGTTTGGGAAAGCGCTCAAATGGAATAGCTTTGCATGCTTCACCTCTGACATCTTCTCAGTCAGAAGAAACTGTCCTCACAGGAAAAGACCTTCAGGCAGAGGTGGCTATCCTATTATTGGACTGTACTGTCTTCAAGTCGATTCCAACTTATGGTGACTTTCATGAGGCTGAGAGGCAGTAACTGGTCCAAGGTCACCCAGTGAGCTCTGTAGCACCATCAGTCCAGCTTAATGGTACGACACTGGAGAATGTTGATCATTTTTTTATCTTGGCAGCTATCTCTCTGTAAAAGCTGACATCGATGCTGAAATTCAACATTGTCTGAGCTCTGCGAGTGCTGCATTCTCCCGAATGAAGCGTAGAGTGTTCGAGGATCGGGATATTCACAGGGAGACCAAAATGCTTATTTACAAAGTCATTGTACTACCAACCTTACTGTACACCTGTGAAACATAGACCATCTATAAACACCATTCCCAACTTCTTGAAAGATTCCACCAACGCTGCCTCTGGAAAATTCTGCAAATTACTTGGGAAGATAGGCAGACTAATGTTAGCATACTGGAAGAAGCAAAGACCACCAGTGTTGAAACAATGATCCTCCAATATCAACTTCGCTGGACCGGCCATGTTGTTTGAATGCCTGATCACCGTCTTCCAAAGCAGCTACTTTACTCCCAACTTAAGGATGGAAAATGGAATATCGGTGGACAGCAAAAGAGGTTTAAAGATGTTCTCAAAGCTAATTTTAAAAAATATAACATGAGTATCAAGAACTGGGAAGCCTTGGCCCGTGCATGTCACAATTGGAAGTTGGCCATTATCAAAGGTGTTATGGACTTTGAAGAAGCATGAGTACAGGGCGAAAGGGACAAACAAGCTAAGCGGAAGGCACGTAAGCAAATCCTCATCGTGACCATCTGGAAACGTATGTCCTCACTGTGGGAGGCTGTGTGGATCCAGAATTGTCCTCCACAGTCACTTACGGACCCACTGTTAAAGACCTTATCTTGGAAGACAATCTTACTCGGCCACAAGTGATCGCCAATGATGATGAATGATTATTGGACTACAATTCCCATCATCCCTGACCATCAGCCATACTGTTAACTTGGTGATGATGAGAAGTTTTTGTTTTGTTTTTATTTAAATCCCATATATTTTTTAACATAAAGAATATAATTCAGTCAGACCATCAACATCCAAACATCATGCCTAGGGCCAATTGTGACACACACAAAAAGAGTGTTGAAATTAGACCCGGGTTCAATGGAAGGGATTTCTATAGCAACGGGGTCACTCTAGGAAAGGATCTCCTTGCTGAAGTCCAACAACATCCGGCAGGCCACAGATTAGCCACTCCTGCACTAAACCAGCCTTCCCCAACCTAATGCCCTCCATATGTTTTGGACTACAACTACAGCTGTGCTGGCTGGGGCTGATGGGAGTTGTAATCCAAAACATCTGGAGGGCACCAGGTTGGGGAAGGCTGCACTAAATGTTGTAGCTTATATATGGTTTCTAGTCTCTTCCTGGGGTCATAGCTTCTTCAACAAGAGGGAATGGCTGTGTATCAAAGCATGCAAAGATATTTCATTCGGGGTCCTTGCCAAAAACGTAACCCAAAAGATGTTCCAGTTTGATTGAGCAACACGTTGTTTAAAAATGTGTTAATTGTTTTTCATAGAAGAACAACCACCAAAATCCAGGTGCTGATGACAGGCACAATCTTCATCCCGCACCCTTTCCCTCGTACACAAGTGACATCACAACACCTTGTAGGTCGCTATTTATTTATTTGTATTTATTATTACATTTATATCCCACCTTTTCTTCAAAGAGCTCAAGGTGGTGTACAAACAGCTTCCTCCTGATTTTATCCTCATAACAACCCTGTGGGATAGCAGAGGCAGAGAGGCAGTGACTGCCCCAAGGTTACCCTGTGAGCTTCATGGCCAAGCAAGGATTTGAACCCTGGTCTGCCAGGTCCCAATCCATCACTCTAACCACTGCACCACACTGCCTTTCAACAAAGAGGAATGTTAACTTTTTATTATTTATTACATGTATAACCAACCTTTCATCCAAGGTGGAACCCATAGTTCTCCCGTCCTTATTTGATCCTCACAACAACCCTGTGAGGTAGGTTAGACTGAGAGGCAGCAACTGGCCCAATATCACCCAGTGAATTTTATGGCTGAGTGGGATTTTGAACCCTGGCTCTCAGGTCCTACTACAACACCCTAACCGTTACACCACACTGGCTCTCTATTAAACAATGTAGTTTAATATCTGGCTGCATAACTATGCACTATGTATCACTGAACACTAAAGTCAGGATCATTCAGACCATGGTATTCCCGATCTCTATGTATGGATATGAAAGTTGGACAGTGAAAAAAGCGGATAAGAGAAAAATCAACTCATTTGAAATGTGGTGTTGGAGGAGAGTTTTGCGCATACTATGGACTGCAAAAAAGACAAATTATTGGGTGTTAGAACAAATTAAACCAGAACTATCATTAGAAGCTAAAATGATGAAACCGAGGTTATCATGCTTTGGACACATAATGAGAAGACATGATTCACTAGAAAAGACAATGGAAAAATGGACTGCCTTCAAGTCAATTCCAACTTATGGCAACCCTATGAAAAGAGTTTTCTTGGTAAGCGGTATTCAGAGGTGGTTTACCATTGCCTTGAAAAGACAACAATGCTGGGAAAAACAGAAGGGAGTAGAAAAAGAGGAAGACCAAACAGGAGATGGATTGATTCCATAAAGGAGGCCACAGACCTGAACTTTAAAGATCTAAACAGGGTGGTTCATGACAGATGCTGCTGGAGGTCACTGATTCATAGGGTCGCCATAAGTCGTAGTCGATTTGAAGGCACATAACAACAACAAACTGTGCACTGTGTTTCTGCCATCTCAGCATGGCAGAGAACTGGGCTCCTGTGCTGCATTCATTTGGATCACAAATTTTACAGGCCTTTCCAAGGGATTCTGTCTATTTCCATTCCTCCAGCTCTTCTGGGGGCGGAGAACCATTCTCCCAGGCTGTGACTACTCAATGCATTTCTATTCTTTAGATCTTATTTTATTTATTATTATTTATCAGATTTATATCCTGCCCTTCCGCCCAGCAGGATCCTAGTAGGAGGATCTTATCTGGAACTAAGTCTCACCACCAGTCCACCAGTCTTTGCTTCTCTAGGAGTGTATGTGCTTCATTACACTCTCAGTCAAGTTTAATAGTTGTCCCCTGTCCCCAGTGAATGGTGGCATTTTCAGCACCATCACTGTCATCAACAGGATTCTTTGGGATGGGAGACCATGATTATTTATTTATTTATTTATTGCACTTGTATACAGCCCCATAGCCGAAGCTCTCTGGGCGGTTTACAGCAATGATTAAATGGATATAAATGGATATAAATGGATATAAATGGATATAAATGATTAAATGGATATAAATGATTAAATAGATAAACCAACACAAATTTGTTGCGTAGATATAACTGGCGACTCAGACCCCATCTGTACTATACATTTAAGGAGCATCATTCCATTTTAAACAGTCTTGGCTTCCCCAAAAGGATCCTGGGACCTGTAGTTTGTTCAAGATGTTGAGGAGAGCCCCCTATTCTCCTCACAGAACTACAATTCCTGGTTTAACAATCAACTCTGGGAACTGTAGCTTTCTTAAGGGGTCTGTTAACAACTCTAAGCACCCTTTACAAACAACTCCTGGGATTCTTTGAGGGAAGCCATGATTGTTTGAAGTGGGATGATACTGCTTTCGGTGTCGAGTGAAGCATGGGGCCCAATCCTCCCGATGATTTGAATTCAATAGCGAAGTTTTTGTTGTACACTCCAGAGTGAGCCACTGGAATAATTTCTAGGAGTGGAGGCTGGAATTACCCGCTGGCCTTTTCTTCTAAGAGATGAAGGAAAAGAGTTCCGGAAGGCCAGAGGAAATGCAGTGCTGGCTCCCGGATGCTGCATATGCACCAGATGCTCACTAAAAACAAAGAGTCAAAAGAGAGAGAGAGAGAGAAGGAGGGAGGAATATCAATCTCTCAGCCTTTTGGTGATGCAGAACTCTGCAGGGATGGTAACGGCAACAACAAATTCTGTAATTTACAAGGCCAGGAAAGGAGCTTCTGTCTGAAGGTGGAAAGCAAAATAAAACGTAATAATAATTATTTTTCTCCTCCTGAAAGAAAGCCTCACTCTCCGCTTCACATCATTTCCTCGAGGCTGTAAAACTAGGCCATCCTATCTGAGGCACATTATCTCCAGAAATCTTGCTCAGAAGAGCAGAAAGTTCATATATAATAGTGCCAGAGAGAGAGAGAGAGAGAGAGAGAGAGAGAGGATGGGGAGAGAAAGATGAAGCAGTGCCGTTGCACCCAGCAGTGTTTGGATGACATCCAAGCCATCAGTGCTGCTGTCATGTTCTGCACATAATCAGAAACCCCTTTCAGTGATGTGGGAAAGGGGGCTCCACACTGTCAGCTAAAAAGTCCCCTTGTGAAGAGACAGCCTACCGCAGTGCCTCTAAAGAAGATTGCAGTGGAGTGTTAACCATTTGCCACAGCTTGGGGGGGGGGGAAGGAGACAGGTTTCATTGAGCTCTTGGCCATTGGAGATTATCTGCATGTCTCAGAATGTTTCTGAAGCATCAGCAAATCAAGCTTCGAAATTATCTCAGTCTGTGACATGGAAGCTGGTGCCTTCCCCCCCCCCATATCATTGTGCCGCTCATCAATAACGTGTGCCTTCTGATACAGTTCTTTATAGGGATGGGGGACAAACTGAGTTCAGTTCACATTTTAATGGGAACCTACAGCTCCGGTGTCAGTGAGTTCACTCCAGGTTTTAGTCCAAACTTTCCAAGAACTGTCCAAGGTTCTTTCAGTCTCCGCTAAACCGAACTTTCCAGGAGCTGTCCAAGGAAGCTTTGGATAGCTCCTTGAAGGTCTGGATTAAAACCCAGAGTGGAGTCACTGCCCCACTGACACTGAAGTCACCAGCCTCCACTAAACCTACCTAATTCACACTCCCTAAAGTAGCGTGCGAAACAAACAAAACTATCCCTCAAAAACTGCACTTCTCCAAATATGGGGTTGTGTCTGATGCTGCACCAGCAGCGTTTACTGATGCAATGGAACTTCCATTTTCTCTCCTTCTGAGGATTTAATGTATACACATTTTGTTAAATAAATACATAGAAATCTTTCCAACATTACCTGCTGATGCCGGGGATCAATCCTTGAACCCAGGGCCAGCTTTGGGGTGGGTGAGATGGGCAGTCATCTGGGTGCCAAGCAGAGCTCAGTGGTGGGTTTTTATGTATTATCTGCTGTGAGCTAGGGTGGCAAAGAACAAGTATCTGTAACCTTCCCCCCCCCCAAGGTTCTACAGGTTATTTAGGAATGATCTTCCTTCAATTAGCTTTAAAGTATGTTTCTTTTTCAATTTCCACTCTGATGTCATTTTGAAAATGAAATGAACTGCCTTCAAGTCAATTCCGACTTAGGGCGACCCTACAAATAGGATTTTCATGGTAAGTAGTATTCAGAGGGGTTTACCATTGCCTTCCTCCGAGGCTGAGAGTCAGTGACTGGCCCAAGGTCACCCAGTGAGTTTCATGGCTGTGTAGGGATTCGAACCCTGGTCTCCCAGGTTGTAGACCAACACTCTAACCACTACGCCACACTGGCTCTCGATGTCATTTTAGCTAGGTAAAAACTCAGTGGAACACAGCTTTACTTTGAGGAAATATTACTGAGTACGCACGTCAAATAGTATGAACGCTATAAGCACCATATAAATAAGACTGTGAGACTGAGCTCAAGGAAGCAGAAAGAAGCTCTGCCCAAAGGGGTTGGGAATTTGGAGGAAGTACTCAGGAGAAGGACAACCCAATCCCCATTCCCTTATCCCCATGTAGTGTAAGAACAATTGAAGCACATCTATCATTCTGCTTGATCCCACAGCAAGGAGGAGCTGCAGGTGAAAATCCTCACATGTAGTCCGTGCATGCAATAATTCTTGCATGTGTCCTCCAGGTTTGTATACCCATGCATGGGTCCTTGTAACGGGGAGCAGGAGGGCCCCCAATATCACACCTGCACCAGACCCCATAAACCCTCTGGGTGGCTCTGCAAAGCTGACCACAGTGGGGAGCCCAGGGCATTAGTTACCCTAGAGCCAGCCCTGCATGCAAAACATATGGTTTCAGCCAGAGCTTGGAAAAGTTACTTTTTTGAACTACAACTCCCATCAGCCCCAGCCAGCATAGCCACTGGATTGGGCTGATGGGAGTTGTAGTTCAAAAAAGTAACTTTTCCAAGCTCTGCTTTCAGCCACAGGCCTTCCTGGTGGATTGTAGTGACCATGCTCAGCTTGTGATAAATTAAACAAAAACTAACACACACACAAAGCTATCCACCAGCCCTGAATTAAACCAATACCTTCCCCTCCCCACTAGATTCTCATGCCCACATTTAAAAGGAATCTTGACTCTGTGCCCAGATCATTGTGCATTTAACAAAAACCAACTTCTAGAAAACAACAATGTTTTTTCTTGCTTTCATTCTAGATAGTGTTTATTTTCACATCTTCAAGGAGCCTTCCATTTTTCTTACCGTTATTTTTTTGTTTGGAACAAAAAGCCTGAGATATGTTAGAGGCAGAGACCAGATCTTAGAAAGACAAAAGGTCAACTTCATAGTGGCTTGATGTTAATTGCTTCTGCAGTCATTTCCTTGTTTCGTTGTGTGCGTGTGTGTGCATGTTTTGGAACGCTGTACACAGGAAAAATGGAAAATATAACAGATTCTGGTGATTTTAATCTCCTCTCCACTTTCCAGTAAAATACAATTTTACAGACACACTAAAGTGCCCAAGACTGTCATGACACTCTACAGAGAAAGACTCAAACCAGATGAGCCTCCATGTGAAACTATTAGTCATCTTCTAAATTAATCTAAGGGGCAACTAGACATGATGATGGACAATCTGTTATTAGATCTTCTCTAGGATTTTTTATGGCAAATGCAGCTGAGGAGGACTTGGATTAGGGCCATGTTCAAGAACAGTTGTGGGGAACCTTTGGCCCTCCAGATGTTGCTGAACTAGAGTTCCTGTCAGCCCTAGAAGAATGGCCAACATCTGGAGGGCCAAAGATTCCCACACCTGGTGCAGAGTGAGTTTTTTAAATTGTGTGCCATTGAGAAGGGAGATCCTCTGCTTTAATTCCCATTTCTTTACATTCCCATTAAAAAATAGATCTGGATCTGTTGTTTTCCAAATTGAAATTGCTCCTTCAAACAGCTGCAATTTGTCCTTCAAGGCAAAACATACAAGTCCCAGAAAGGAACGCTGTTTGATTCGTCTGTGTGTGTCGGTCAGTCATTCAATGAGGCTCGGTTGATTCCTGAATCCTTGGAAGTTCCCTGAAACATTGTATGGAGGGATGACTAATTCTGAAATAACCATTTCCATATGTATTTTTCCTCCCACTAGCATTGTTCCAAAAGCACACCAGTAGCCTTGGGCAAGCTGCTGTGTTCAGTCTTTGTTCCCTGTCCCCAGGATATCACCAAACATTGCCTTTCAGGTGTGATCTTGTATGTCTGATGCAGTACATGGTACACACCCCAAAATCATATATTTGGAAGTGGTGAACAGTACTACTGAATCACTCTGATAGTAGCATGTTGCCAATTAAAAAACACATTTGGAGTTAATCACTTTAACACACTAATTTTCAGGTTATAAAAATAGTACAGACCCTAGCAAGCTGCTCTCACCCTAGTTCATAGTGTTATCTTCTATTCATTATTACTCTCAGCCAAATGTGTTTTTCATAGAAAGCAGTGTACCTCAGTGTACCATTATGCTGCAGAACTTCCTTTTGTGAAAAAGATTTGTCTCGTGTCTCCCATATGCCTGTGGGGAGACTTGGCTGGAAAGAAAATTCTTGTTTTGGGGAAAAATCTTATTCACCACCTAGAAAAGCATAATGTAGTGTTCCACTGTAGGACTGATACCTTTTCACCTAACAAATTTTGGACCATGGGCCAAAGGGCTTATTGTAACTATGGTATAATTAGTACTGTGCCAAACATTTGTCCTACATTTTTTCAACCATCCTCCATCAATTAATTGCATCTGAAAATTATCACTGGGAGAGGAAATTTCAATGAAATTCTAATAGGTGGGATGCAAGATTTTTATTGGATTTGACTTTCTTTTGAGGAGGCCAAGGAATGTTCCTGGGTATCTTTTCATTCATTCTACAAGTCATCTCTCTGGTTGTCTGCACCTTGCAGCCTTCCTGGGTGCCTGCACTTCCTGAAAATCCTACAAGGTCCTCGGCCAAGGATTTGTAAGTGTAAGTGTTGACAGCAGGCATGTTGGGTACCTTGAACTTGACCTGAACAATCTTCACTGTTAAGGTGTAGTCTTCTTTACCTTTAAAGAGAAGGAAGAGTTTGGTGTTGTCTCTCAACAACTCTCAGCACCCTTAACAAACTACAGTTCAACCTCTAATCTCGGAGGTGTGACATTGTGACATTCGCTGTGAGAACAGGATGCTGGACTACATAGGTCACTGGCCTGATCCAGCAGGCTCTTTAATGTGCATATCAAGTCTAGCCATCTTAAATAGAACAAAACAACATACAGTTAAATGATGGAACCTTCATGCCCATCCTGTGCATTTAAGGCATATCCACATGGGAGCATTAGTTTGTGTTAAAGTGCTTTTTTAACCTCCATTTTCTATTTGCACTGTGCATGGTAAGGACTCAATGCCAGCTGCAAACATGCTGCTTTCTATTCACACTGGGATCAATCACATTAGGTAGGGGCTGATTGTTGCAGAGCAGCCAGGAGTTGCTTCTTAGCCCTCAGGAAACAAAATGAATGAAGGGATGAGGAAGGAGTGGAGAGGGGAACAATTAACACACCCACCTAAAAACATCAGAGCAAAGCAGCTACAAGGAAGAGCCCAGCACTGCTGGGATGATTTTTTCTTCCTTTTTGTATTATCAGAGGCTTGGGTTCGTACAGATTTACTGGGGGGAAACTACGGGATAGCTTCTGTTTGCCAGTAACATCATGTGAACCATGCAAATTCAAAGGAGATGTGAGTAGCACCAAACACACACTAAACCACCGTGTAGATGAGCCCTTGCACAAGAGAAGTTTTAAAATATCCAAGAAGTTCCTTTTAACATTTCTACCCAGTCATAGCCGGAAATCCCTGGCTCGAAAAGATTTCATGCTCATAACAGAGCTCAGTCCAAGGTGTGATTCCTGCTTTCCACTTCAGTAGGACTACGCTGGAGTAACTAGACATTGAATTGCTCCCTGAAGGATATCTCTTGGACCAGCTTAATAGCCCTGCTCATTCTAACCTCAGAAGAGCTCAGTGACAAAAGATCCATCAGATATATTGGCCCACAACCACTGAGTGGCTTAAAAGAAAGCCATAAAAACCTTGAAATCAATTGGGGATTTTACTGCAAGCCTCCACAAATCTGTAAAATATGAACAATGTCTTCAAGTTTGAATTAATATTTTCTTAAGGGGTTTGTTCTGCCAACTGATGCTTGTAACTGCATCAAATGTTAGCAGGTGCTTGTGGCCCCCCTGAGAAAAATGACCCAAGAGATTCCATGAAGGTTGATAGCAAATGTCTCTTTTCCTGCACAGCTTGAAAAAATTCCTCATATCCAGAGCCTTTTGATATCTTTGGGTTGAAGTCCTTCTCTGCATTTGCCTCAATTTGTTTCCCAATGAAATTGCTTGTCTCTTAGCCACATTGGTTTGCCTTCTGCAAAATTGGTGTATTGTGTTACGGTAGCAAATGTGAGTTTAAATGAATTGTTTAGCGTTTAGGGGCTCTGAGGGAGAGAACAGCCTGTGTATTGTAACTTCTCAGGCTTCCGAAACTGTAAAATGGTCAAACGTTTTATAGAAAGCCTTCTGCCTCCTTAATTTCTTGATCATACATGTGCAACTTCAAAGAAGTCTGTCGCTTGGCTCATTTTTTTGACGTATCTGTTGTACATGTAGGTTATTTTCTGCTTACAGCACACTTGTAACCTGGAGTGTGTTTTGGTTGATCTGTGGTGGCCTGATATCATGTGTGGACAGCATAGCCTGGTTGTAGCAGACTTGCAATCACATGCAATAATATTCATCTTAGATGGACATGTGGCATGATCATGTGACGGAATCCACATTTCAGAGTTTATGTTATTTGGAATATATTCTTTTTCACTTAATTTGGTCCTTTTCTTCCACAACCACTAATTCATTTCATTCAGTAATCCTCCTAGCATTTGTGTGTTTCTTTTTACTGCACCAGAGGCTTCAGTCAGGACCAGAAGGGTGAACTAGGGTTGCCAGGTTCCTGGCCTGAGAATGATCCTGTATTTTTAGGAGAAGAGAAAGTCAGCCAAGTGCAGGAGTTCTTGCAACACTGTAATGGGAAAAACCACAAGGTGAACTTCTCCCTCCCCCCTGCACAACTTTCAAAGATACAGAAGACCTCTTGGAGGCTGGGCCTGGCAACCAAGAGGTCTTCTGTATCTTTAAAAGTTGTGCAGGGGGGAGGGAGAAGTTCACCTTGTGGTTTTTCCCATTACAGTGTTGCAAGAACTCCTGCACTTGGCTGACTTTCTCTTCTCCTAAAGATACAGGATCAGTCTCAGGCCATGGACCTGTAAACCCTAGAGTGAACATAAGAAAAAAGGCCCATCCTGTTCTCACAGTGGCCAATTCTCCCCGCTTGTAATTCCCAGCAACTGGCATTCAGAGGAATCTTGCTGATAATGACATAAGAACATAAATAGAGCTGTGCTGGAGAAGACTAAGGGCCCAACTAGTTCAGCATCCTTTTCTCGTAGTGGCCAACCAGATGCCTATGGGAAGCTCACAAGCAGGACTTGAGTGCAACAGCACTCTTTCAACTTCTGGCTGTCAGCTGGCACCCATTTAGACAGGTAACATGGAAGGCAGGGTGCCCAAACAGTAGGAGGAGCCAGAGCCAACAACAGGCGGAGCCAACTAATGAAAGTTTTGTCCTTATTCTCTTCCCTGCTGAGTTCTACAAGGGCAGCACTGAGTCTAAGGAAGAGAAAGCTGGCAGCTAGTGCAGGCAGGTGGTGGCTGGCTGGCTGAATGCAGACAGGTAGACGGAGCAGTGCTCCATTTGCACTAATGGACCAGCCTCCTCTGGTTCCCAGCAACTGGCATGCACAGGCATACTGCTTCCAACAGTGGAGGTAGAACATGGCCATCATGGTTAGTAGTAATGGCAGTGAGAGTACTGGTTAACTGTTGTGCTTCCTGCCATTTCCCCCATTTAAACCCCTCCTCAAGCTGTGTTACCCCTTGATCTATGGGCCCCCAGATTGTTTTTTCCTGGCGGGAGAAAAGAGGCTTGGTGAGGGCGATTTTGAGTTGGCAAATGGTGGGAGAGGATTTCTCTGCTGAAAGGAGGGATGGAAAGATTTGTCCATTTTGGTTCTCCCAGTTTCTCCTTCTTCCAGTCTTAAATTCAGATCTCCACATTTCTGCAGCAATTTATGATTTCTCCAGCATTTAAGTGTGAATTTCTCATAATTAACACATTTTTATAGGCAATTTTTACTAATGTACATATTTTGGCAAGCAGTTGCTCATCATCATATGATGCATTTTTCTATGTTATTTTCACTCATGCATTCATTTTTATGCACACTTTCCTCTAACATACACATTTTTTAAACATTGTTTGGTTGGCGAATTGCATTGCAGAATTCGAATAAGTGATAATGTCAAAGGCTGGTTGTATTTCAGTTCTCATATTGTTTTGGAAACTGCAAATTCGACTTGACATGCAAACTGATTCAAATTTCTCGCCCATCCCTAGCTCAAAGTGACAGCTTCCCATGGCTGCTTTTCAGTTAAAAAAAAAGTTGAGAGTGCCTGTTTTTGGACCTAATGATATTCCTGGAGGATGGGTGTTCAAATAAAATGTTCACACATGGATACTTCAGGTTCTGGCAGGCTCTGCATATGTTTCACAGCCTCCTTGAAAGAAATGGAAGCTGCATTTTTCTGTGCTGGGAGAAAGTAAGAGAGTGCAAAATTTTCCACAGACCTTTCCTAATGTACCACTTTATAATGTATGAAGAAACAACACAGGCCCCCTGTAAATACTTTCTATACTGAATACATAAAAACCCAGATTTATAATATTAGTCAAGAGAGGTGAGGTTGGGTGGAAGGAAAATCCCTGCTTTTTCATATTTCATTTGCATCTTCCCATTTCTCATTTTCTTAAGATTCCCTCCGCCCCTTTTAGGAAGACAAGCCACAGGGGAAGAATTATGGGAATATATGCATGTATAATAATGTTGCCCTTAAAATATCTCAGAGACTACAAATTGGCTGAAGCTGGTTAAGTCATCACACATACTTCATTTCCCCTGACAAGCCTATTTCAAAGTAAAGATGTAATATTATTACAGTTCCACGGGTTGACTACCGAGAAGAACTTGAAACAACTCATTGCTGAATTTGTTTAAAATGCATGATGTTAGGGGAAACTGCTTGTGCAAATGTATAGATTAGGAAAAAATCACACTAAAAAGCTGACAAATTTTCACGAGGATTGATTTTCAAACAAACAAAAAGTTCTGCAAACTGCCACGGGAATGTGGAGAACTGAATTTAAGAATGGGAAAATGAGCAGCAGACAGCAACTGAATTTGACAGATTTGTCCATCCTGAAAGAGTTATATGATTTGGTGGCTTAACAGGCATTCACAGGGCTGAGCACATGAACTGTACACCGCAGGTTCCAAGTTTGATCACTGGCGCCTGTGTGTTCATCATGATGAAGAGCTGTCCCCAAGTGCCACCTGAGGTTGCAGGCCAGTGGGACAAGAGACCACATCTCAACATGGTTGCTATTTTGTTTGTACACATTGATTTGGCTTACACGTTAGAATGGAAGTTAGGGTTGTGTGACAAGAAGGAACGAATCTGTGAATCAGAGGAGGGAGGTATTTAATTTTCCCATTCCCAGCTGTGGAATAACGTGCATGACACGCACATGATGCCTTACCAGAAACAGTTCCCAAGGGTCTCACATCCATATATGCGAAAGAGCCAAGCAGGTTTCCTCTGGGAAAGTCCTGACAGCTGTCTAAACATTACAAAAAGAGAGAGAAACGTACACCTCAGTGCAATATGTGTAGTTCACACTTCTCTGCAGAACACTTCTAGGTTTCATTCAATGTGGTTATCATCGGAGGACATAGGATCTGCTTCCAGCCATTTTCTTTGTCACAGCAAATGCCTTGTCCTGTTGAGTAATCAGCACTTCCTACTGGGGTCCCGAGAGTCTTTCTCCAATGGAGGTCAATCAGAGAACACTGATGGCTGCAAGCCACAGTTTATTTACACTCACCTATTAGGGCTCATCTATTAGGGCAAGTGGGGCGCTCCCCCACCAAGCTCAGTCAGCCACCTCTCACCTGCCTGCCTTCTCACTTAAACAGCTAGCCCAGGGAATGGTCCTGGATGTCACCTTCTTCCTCCTTTAGTCGCAGTATTGCCCTTGTAATACTCACCAGGGAGAAAGATGGGGGGGGGGAGCTAGAATTAGCGGGTTCAGTCTGTCATTGGGTCTGGTTCCACCTACTGTTTGGGCTCTCTGCCTTCTGCCCCACCTGTCTCAATGGATGCCAGCCACCACTGATTACACTAGAGTAAAAGGAGCTGCTCCAGGATATGTTTCATATTTGTCAGGGGTCTGTTGACATCTACTCCAGGAAATGGAGTTTTAGACCCTGTGGAAGCCCGCTGTGAATTGTTTGCAAGGCACTTTGAGGGTAAAGTTGCTCGCCTCCATAGCAATCCTGACACCACATGCACATTCACTGTAGTCCCCAGTGAGGGATCCAGTGGAACATGTGCTACAACATCTTGGGATCAATTTCAGCTGATGCGGCCTGATGACAATGCAGCCAGCAAAACGTGTCCTCTTGACCCTTGCTCTTCTTGGCTTATTAAAGCTTGCTGAGGGGGGTTGCCCGAATGGATCCAGGGTGTGGGCAATGTGTCATTGCGGAAGAGAGTGGTTCCAGCCACCCTGAAAGAGGTGGTCATCTGACTGCTCCTAAAAAAGTCCACCCTGGACCCATTGGTTTATATTTATTTATTTATTTGTTAAATTTTTATACCGCCCCACTAGCATAGCTCTCTGGGCGGTGTACAACAACAAATACAGATATATACAATAAGATCCCATAATATAATACAACAAGAACATATATAACAGAATGAAAAATCTAAAATCAGTTACAGCAAATTTTAAAACTAAATTAAATTAGATTAAAATGCCTTAGAAAAGAGGAAGGTTTTAACTTGGCGCCGAAAAGATGACAATGTCGGCACCAAGCACACCTCATCGGGGAGACTATTCCACAGTTCGGGGGCCACCACTGAGAAGGCCCTAGTTCTTGTTACCGCCCTCCGAGCTTCTCTATAAGTCGAAACTCGGAGGAGGCCCTTCAATGTAGAACGCAGTGTACGGGCAGGTTCATATCAGGAGAGGCGTTCCAGCAGGTATTGTGGTCCCGTGCCGTATAAGGCTTTATAGGTTAAAACCAACACTTTGAATCTGGCCCGGAAGCGTATTGGTAGCCAGTGCAAGCGAGCCAGAACAGGTGTTATATGTTCGGACCGCTTGGTCCTCGTTATCAATCTGGCCGCCGCGTTTTGCACGAGCTGTAGCTTCCGAACTGTCTTCAAAGGCAGCCCTACGTAGAGCGCATTGCAGTAATCCAATCATGAGGTTACCAGAGCATGTACAACTGATGTGAGGTCCTCCTTGCTCAGATAGGGACGTAGCTGGGCTACCAACCGAAGTTGGTAGAACGCATTCCGTGCCACCGAGGCTGAATGAGCCTCAAGTGACAGGGAAGGATCTAAAACAACTCCCAGACTATGAACCTGTTCCTTTAGGGGGAGTGTAACCCCGTCCAGGACAGGGTGTATATCCACCATCTGATCAGAGAAACCACCCACCAACAGCATCTCAGTCTTGTCTGGATTGAGCCTCAGTTTGTTAGCTCTCATCCAGTCCATTATCGCGGCCAGGCACCGGTTCAGCACATTGACAGCCTCACCTGAAGAAGATGAAAAGGAGAAGTAGAGCTGCGTGTCATCAGTGTACTGATGACAACGCACTCCAAATCTCCTGATGACCGCACCCAACAGCTTCATGCAGATGTTGAAAAGCATGGGAGACAGAACTGACCCCTGCGGGACTCCACATTGGAGAACCCACAGTGTAGAGCAATGTTCCCCCAGCACTACCTTCTGGAGATGACCCACCAAGTAGGAGCGGAACCACTGCCAAGCAGTACCTCCAACTCCCAGCTCCGCGAGCCTCTCCAGAAGGATTCCATGGTCGATGGTATCAAAAGCTGCTGAGAGATCAAGGAGAATCAACAGAGTTACACTCCCTCCGTCCCTCTCCCGACATAGGTCATCATACAGGGCGACCAAGGCTGTCTCAGTGCCAAAACCAGGCCTAAAACCCGATTGAAATGGATCTAGATAATCGGTTTCATCCAATAGCGCCTGGAGCTGGCCAGCAACCACTCGTTCCAAGATCTTGCCCAGGAATGGAACATTCGCTACTGGTCTGTAGCTGTTGAAATTTTCTGGGTCCAAGGAAGGTTTTTTCAGAAGTGGTCTCACTGCCGCCTCTTTCAGACAGCCAGGGGCCACTCCCTCTCATAAAGAGGCGTTTATCACTTCCCTCGCCCAGCCAGCTGTTCCATCCCTGCTAGTTTTTATTAGCCAAGAGGGGCAAGGATCTAGTACCGAAGTGGTTGCACGTAACTGTCCCAGCACCTTGTCCACGTCCTCGAGCTGAACCAACTGAAACTCATCCAATAAAACATGACAAGACTGTGCTCCAGACACCTCATTAGGATCAACTGCTATAAACTGAGAGTCTAAGTCCCGGCGGATGCATAAGATCTTTTTCTGGAAGTGTCCAGCAAACTCATTACAACGGGCCACCAATGACCCTACCATGTCCTGAGGGCCAGAGTGAAGTAACCCTCGGACAACTCTAAAAAGCTCCATTGGGCGGCAAAGAGATGACTTAATAGTGGCAGCAAAATGTTGTTTTTTCGCCACCCTCACCGCTCCTAAGTACAGCTTAGTAGAGGCACTTACCGGTGCATAATTGCATCCGTCGGGAGTTCGCCTCCACCTCCGCTCTAGCCGCCTCCTATCTTGTTTCATTGCTCTCAGCTCTGGAGTGTACCATGGAGCTGTATGAGCTCTACACAGGAGAGGGCGCGCAGGAGCGATCGTGTCAACAGGTTTGTAACAACTACCGCCTGGTTGCAAATACCCTCTTTTCAAAGAAGGTGATCAAGAGGGTTGTGACACAGCAGTTGAAGTACTCTTGGATGAAAGAGATTGTGTTACCCATTCCAATCTGGGTTCAGGCCTAGTTATGGGACTAAATCAGTCATGGTTGCCCTGATGGATGACCTCTATCGGGAGAAGGACAAGGAGAATGCATCCCAGTTATTCTTACTTGATTTCTCAGCAGCTTTTAATACCATTGGTATTCCTCTGAGCCGACTTGGTGAGATGGGTATCAGAGGCATTGTTTCACAGTGGTTCTGATCCTACATCCAGGGTCATTTTCAGAGAATAGCATTGGGTGATTTTCTCTCAGTACCCTTGCAGTTGTGCTGTGGGTTGCTGCAGATACCATCCTGTCTCCAATACTGTTTAACATCTATATGACGCCCTTGGGAGTGGTCATCAGGAGATTTGGAGCAAGGTGTCAGCAGTACACTGATGATACCCAGCTCTATTTCTCTGTAAAATCTGAACCGAGAGAGGCCATGCAAGCCCTGGACCAGTTCCTGGACTCGGTGGTGGGCTGGATGAGGGCCAATAAAATGAGTCTGAATCCTAGCAAGACAGAGGTGCTGTTGGTTGGTGGTTCCCAAGTTCAGATAATTGGTCAGTTGCCTGGTTTGGATGGGGTCATACTTCTTCTGAAAGAGCAGGTCCGTAGTCTGGGGGTGCTCCTGGATCCATCTTTGTCGCTAGAGGCCCAGGTGACCTCCATGGCTAGGAGTGCCTTTACCAGCTTCGGCTGTTTCTGGACCGGGATAGCCTGACCACTGTCGTCCATGCACTAGTAACCTCCAGGCTGGATTACTGTAATGTGCTCTATGTGGGACCACCCTTGAGGTTGGTCCGAAGCTGCAGCTGATGCAAAATTTGGCAGCGTGACTGCTCACTGGGGCAGGATATCACCAACATGTCACCCTGCTGCTGAAAGAATTGCACTGGCTGCCCATTAGCTACCACGCTAAGTTCAAGTTTCTGGTTTTGGTGTACAAAGCCCTATACAGCTTGGGACTAGGATACCTGAAAAATGGTCTTACCCTTTATATACCCAGTCAATCATTATGCTCTGCAGGTGAGGGTCTCCTACAGATACCATCTTATCAGGAGGTCCATTCCGCTCAACATAGGAAGTGGTCCTTTAGTATTGTGGCACCCTTTGGAATTTCCTCCCCTTAAATATTAGACAGGTGCCATCTCTGTTGTCTTTTCGGCACCTATTGAAGACCTTCCTCTTTCAATAAGCCTTTTAGGTAGAGACCTTATCCTGGTCTGTGTTGGAATTGCTTTTTAAGAGGTTTTTAAAGATTTTTTTAAAATATGTTTTTAATGATGTTTTGTTTTAACATGTTTTGAAATATATTTTGTTTTAATATATTTTAATGTCTGTTTTTATGATGTTTTAAAGTGTTTTTAGTTTTTTTGTTTGCCACCCTGGGCTCCTACTGGGAGGAAGAGTGTGATATAAATGTAACAAACAAACATGTTACTCCCCTGCTGAAATAATTGCCCTGATGGCCAATTATCTATTGGGCTAAGTTCAAGTTGCTGGGTTTGGTGTATAAAATCCTATACAGCTTAGAACAAGGGTTCCTGAAAGATTGTCTCACCCATTACATATCCAGCTGATCATAATGCTCTGCAGGTGAGGGCCTCCTGCAGATACCATCTTATCAGGAGGTCCGTTCCGCACAACATAGGAAGTGGACCTTTAGCGTTGTGGCACCTACCCTTTGGAATCCCCTCCCCTTAAATATTAGACAGGCACAATCTCTGTTATCTTTTGGGCACCTACTGAAGATCTTCCTCTTTCAACAAGCCTTTTAAGTAGAGATCTTATTCCAGTCTGCATCTGTTCTGGAATTGCTTTTTAAGATGTTTTAGTGTTTTGTTGCTTGTTTGCTACCCTGGGCTCCCTTTGAAAGGAACAGTGGGATATTGCTGTTTTGTTGTTGTTGGAGTATGGTTTTATATGATCAAAATACTGATACTTACCAGGGGCAGGACCTATTTTCTCAGCCCATCCCTGGTAAAACATGAATCTGTTTTGCCTTGGGGAAAGATGTTAGGGAATGTTTCTTAAAAGGTTTCATATTTTATTTAAAGTACATACAGTTTTAAAATGTTCACAGCAATTTACAATCAGAGTCAGTTTACTTTAGAGATCATCTTGCTCCATACATGCCTGTTCAACTGCTTCCATTCAATCTGTGCAACTTCCACTTCACACATAATGTTCACTCCACCTTTGTGAGAAGTTGATCTTTTAGTGTGGCAGCATATGTGCTTTGGAACTCCTTGCCTATTGACATTAGGCAGGCACCCTCAGCATATTGTTTTAGACGCCTGCTGAAGACACCTGTTTTATTGATTTATTTCAGCAAGCCTACCCAGACATATAATTTAGCCACACATATCCATTTTAAAAGCTTTACTGGTTTTACCTGTGTCTTAATCATAATTATTTTATGTATGCATATTTCTTTTTTAATTGTTTTGTGGATTTTCACTGTGGTTTCTCTACAGTTTTATTATTTATACTGCTTAGACAGAGAATTGATTTAGTAGTTTATAAATCATTCTAAAATAAATAAATAAAATTCTTGATTGCAGGACAATTTGAAAAATCACAACAATTTTCAGCAGAAGAAGCAGTGAAACAGAGCTGGCCCTACTGTTGGGCAAAATGTTGTGGCTGGCACATGCTAAAGGGCATGGAGTGGAGGTGAGATGCTGGCAGATGAAGCTATGTTTGCCACATGGCCTGCCATAGGCCCCACCCCCAAGCTTGCGCACTGCCCTCAGATGCAGTGGAGGACATAAGAACATAAGAAAAGCCCTGCTGGATCAGACCAGTGGCCCATCTCGTCCAGCATCCTGCTCTCATCATGGCCAACCAGATGCCCCGAGAGGAAGCCCACAAGCAGGGCCTGAATGCAAGAGCACTCTCCCCACTTGTGATTCCAAGCAACTGGTATTCAGAAGCATGCTGCCTCTGACAGTGGAGGATGCTTACAGTTCTCAGCATCCCCTGGGAAGAGGGGTTGATTGCTAAACCATCCTGGGAATTGTAGCTCTGGGAGGAAATAGGGGTCTCCTCACAGCATGCTTAACCTACTACAGCTCCTAGGATTTTTGGTGGGGTGTCATGACTGGTATAATACTGCTTTAAATGTATGGTGCAGATGTGGCCTCACTCTCTGGAGAACTGATGTGGACACCCTGTGAGAAAATCTGTTACCCTTATCAATACTTCTGTTGCTTCCATCAGTGTCCCTTGGATGTTTCTTGAGAGGAGGGCCTCCAAATCCACCCTTGAAATCTCACTTTAGGTGAAACTCGATGTCAAATTTAACACCAGTATGCATGGAACAGCTATCGCCCAGGGAAGGTCAAAATGCCCACGCCTTCTGCTGCAACACAGTTTCTTTGTTGCATTCCGCTTGCTAGACATTCATTCATGACAGATGATGCAACTTACATTACCAGCTAAAGACCACCCACATGCATTGATGGATGCCAGACATTGTGTGGATTTCTGCCCAAACTGGTGACAGCAGAAAAATGGATTTTCTCGGCGTGTGGAAAGAGCTCTTTCGGAAATACTTTCTACAGAAACATGGCGTTTCAGTAGCTTGGCACAATAGGGGGAGTTCAGAGCCTAATAGACCAAGAGTTGCAGTCTCGGCGATACAACCTAGAAGTATACTGGGCTGTGTGTATGTATTGGAAGGGGCACTGAAACAAGAACTTCCTGATTACTATATATACATACATATGCATATGCATATCTTATTCTGTATATACAATAATATTATAAATAAAAGAAAACATAAGACGATCACGTATATTAATATCTATACAGTTAAGACAGATCAGCCAGCATTTATGGAAACGTACATGATTGTTCCATTGCTTAGAAAGCATTATATTATCCCATTATACTGAGGTACAGCTGGCCAATCAGTTTAAGCTGATGTTTTGTTTTACTGAATGTGATTGTAACTATTAAGGTATGTATGGTTTTGTTAATTTTTCAAATGAATAAAAAATGATTACAAAAATATCCCTCACAGCCTTTTTTGTCGTTCTCTTTCTGAAAGAATATTTAATGCATTAATAGTTGTGGTCCATGCGCTTATGGGTTATAAATGGCCATAATTTTTATTAGTTACAGCAATCCCAAAGTTTGGAATGACACAGGGGAGGAGCCCATTATGAGTCAACCTGCCTGCTGGCCTGGTATCATCACCCAGTCCACCTGCTGGTTGGCCACCATCAGAAAGTGGGCCAGCTCAGCCCCACCCTTCCCCAGGGGCCAACGCAGCACCTGGCTGGCCCCAGGCACTACATGGTGATGTGTGCCTCAGTGGAGTCAGGTGCTGGATGGGGAGGTGGCAAAGGCCCCTCCCACCGCTGTTGCATGAGGTGCAAAAAGCACACACACCCATTTATGTGGTAGGGAGCAATCACTCCTATTGCTAAAACTTTTCAGAGTCTCTATATGCCTCCTGTTATTGAATATGAGTTAATTAGGTCTAGTACTTTGTTATTGCAATAAAAAAGAACAGATTCCATTTTTCAATGCATTTGTTACATCTTTGTCTGCCTTTCCTGACTCTTATTTGTACATTTAACCATTTATGACATCTCCCAAAAAATTTTGAATATTTTTATTTGGCTTTTCCAATTCCATAGGTATCTAATATGCAGTTGTTAAAACACCATATATAAATATGCAGTTACTTACATCATAATGCATCCATAATTACTGCTTCATGTGTTTTACGTTGCTTCCAGTGCAACAAAAATGGTAACAATTTTTTCCCTAGAAATCTCTACTGATTGTGTCCTCGCAATTTTATTCTTTATCATTATATCCCATATTTCCTTCTCCACAGGTCAATGGTTGGTACAATGTCTGTTCCCCATATCTTTGCAATTAAAACCCAACCTGTTAACAACATATGAATAAGCAGGACAAAAGAACCTAAATTTGCCCAACATGATCATCTATATTGTCCAGAAGATTGTTTCTAGATCTAAGTGTAGATTGATGCCAATGGAGGCTGACCTATTTGGGTGAATGGGGCACAGCCCCACTAACCGCAGTCTGTTTTCAGCCTGCTTGCCTGCCTGACTTCTTACTTACAGCCAGACCAGAGGGCAAACTGCCTGTCAACTTCCTTCTTCTTAGTCTCAGTGTTGCCCTTGTAGAATTCAACAGGGCGGAGGATGGGAGCAAAACTAGAATTTGTTGGCTCTGCCTTTTATTATCTCTGGCTCCACCTTTTGTTTGAGCTCCCTGCCTTCCGCTCCATCACTTCCAATGAGCTCCAGCCGCCATTGATGAACACCTGTCATCTATCTAATTCCTTTTATATTTCAGACAGAGTTGGGAAATATTTTAAGACTGAGGGCCACATTACCTGACCGGCAAACTTCTGGGGGCTGCATGCCACTGGTGAGGGGAACCAGACGCAAATGGATGCAGTCCTTACCCTTGTACAGTAGGTAACATTTAAACCATGCAAAAGTTGGAGGTTGATATACACACATTTCTCCATTAAGGAAAGCAAGAGGCATTATCAGAGTCCAAGAAGACATACCAGGCAGGCAAAAGCATGTGAGGAGGATGTGGAACAGGCTGGGGAGGAACATGACTTGGGGACAGTCCTGAGGGCCGAATAAAGAGGACTTGAGGTCCACGTTTGATCCTTGGGGTTGAAGTCCCAAGGCACAACCTTGACACAAAATCAAACGATTTACTACATTTGTAATAACAACAAATTGATTTGGAGATCTTGCACAACAAACCCATTTCCCCAAAAGATCTGAGTTTTTGCAGCAAGGAAACAGATGGAAAATGCACTGAAAATCTGGGAATAATGCTTGCCCAAAGCAACATCATCCAACCTCACTGCAAACAAATCAAAGCAAAAGCTCGACAAACAGGTTGTCTGGAAGCAACCTCTGACCTTCAGGTTTTGGTTGTTTCTTATCCATAACATCAAATACAAACATTTCATATAAAAGCACAAATTGAGAGGGAGAGTGGAGTGGTGCCCGTTAGCCTGGCATCCTGCCACCACTGCTGCTGGCTAGATGCCTCCTGACTAGGGATGTTGGAGAATTCTGACAAAAACAAAAAGAGGAGCAGAAATTATTGATGTTCGCTTCTTCACCCCATGTCTGGAGCAGAAATCAATCCAGCGAATACGATAGATATTAGCTGTTGTGGCTGATTTCAGTCCACAAATGATATGTAACTGATTACATTTTTCTCCATTTAGATTACATTTCCTGTGCACTAAAATGAATGAGGTGGAATTATTTATTTTTATTATTTGATTTATATCCCACCCTTCCTCCCAGCAGAATAACGTGATGATGACATAACTAATGTAATTTATGCAATTAATGGTGTAAAGTACCTAAGTTCTGTTATTTTGCCACAGTGGACAGTGAGATGAATAACATAGACAAGCTGCAGCAGAACAGAAACAGTGCTTCATGAGATGGATAAATGGCAGCATGGAAAACTATGCCTTCTTACATTGCTACACCTGGCCAAGCATTTGGCATGTGTGAGAAGGGACACTGTCTGTGTACTGGCATAGGGCTCATCCATACCACAGGAGGATCCTGATTGGCCCAAGATGTGCCCCTTTGGTGCAGGGCCTTTATGCACATATGCTGGTGTGTGCCTTGGGTCTTTTTCTCACCCTTGCCAAATGCATAGGTGGAAGAACTGGCCTGTGCAGTGATGTCACCGGAGGGGGATCCCACTGCCCCCTCCAGCATGCTTAGAATACTTTGTTTGACTTCTATCCACCTCAAGTCATGGATGTTTGAAGCATCCCTTCCTAAAATCATTTTCCCTTCCTCCCCCATTTCTTTGATGGTGTGGTAAGATGCAGTAGAATGATATGATAGAGCATCCACTTTTCATGCAGAGAGTCCAGGTTAAATCTCCAGCATCTCCAGGTAGGGCTGGGACAGACCCCAGCCTGAAGCCCTGGAGAGCTGCTGCCAGTCAGCATTGACAGTACTGAGCTAGATGGACCAATGGTCTGACTCAATATAAGGAACTTCCTATGTTCATTTGTATAGCAATCGCCTGCTCTCCCTTTAACTACCTACCTGCATGGGGAAGAGTCAGAGCTCAGTGATAAAGCACAAGCCTTGCTGCCAGTTCATGTGGATAATACAGAGTTAGATAGACCGATGGTCTTACTGAGTGTAAGGCAGCTATGTCCCTGTGATCCATCCCATGCCTCATTTTACTCTTTTTACCATAAAAATTAACTTGAAAGTTTTATTGTTTTTCATGAGGTTGCTTGCTTGTTTTCTCTTGTGAAAAAAAAAAGAACAGGAAAGAGTTGATTCTTTAAGAATCCTCTGTGTTTGTGTGTGTGTATGCATGTGCACATATGTGTGTATGAGAGAAAGAGAGAGCATGTGCGAGAGAGCTCTGTAAATTAAAGTGCTTGAGTTGGTTTTGTGTACGGGTGTGTTTTGCATACACAGCGAGCATAACTACATGCCAGATTTATGGGCATTGTGGACTGGTTGCTATGGCAACCCCTCCAGCTGCTCTGCACCAAATAACCTTGTCATGTGCACATTTATCACAAGCACATCATCAAGTACAGGATTGTACTGTATGCTTGTTGCCTAAACAGCAGGAGGCTTTCTGCATATTAATTGTTCCCGGCCTTTTATGGTATGAGTCAAAGTTCCAAAATTATCTCAACACCTGACAAGGATATAGAAGAGTTTGGCTTTCCTTTTTTTTTTGCTAGCCACAACTTTGTAGAAAAACAATGTGAGCAACAGTAAAAATAAGAAAGTGGGTCAAACTGTTGCTCCATCCATCGCAGGATGGTCTACTCTAAGCTTGCACAAGCTCTGCAGCATCAAATCCAATGCAACCCATCAGCCATAGGAATGTAGAAAGCTATTTTATACTGAGTCAGACCCTCAGCTCAGTCCATTAGCTCAGTCCTCAGGTCCATCTAGCTCAGCATTGTCTACACTGACTGGCAGTGGCTGTCCAAGGTTTCAGACCCCAGATTTAGATTTATACAAAGATGTTACATTTTATTATCAGTTCATTGCCAAATAACCCAGACAAACAGATTAGAAAGAGAGAGAGAGAGACAGAGAGAGAGAGAGAGAGAGAGAGAGAGAGAGATTGCTTTTGCACAGTAGGCTTGTTCCTACACACACTCACATGCCCCTATCTATCCTCCATCCAGGAGAGCAAGAAGCTTTATCAGAGTTCATTGACACTTTCTAGCCAGGCAAAAGCCCTCAGGGAGGATGCAGAGCAGGCCCAGTGAGGTTCCTCATACCTAAACTAGCTGAATAACATGGACATTAGCTACCTATATGGCTGCATGACAGCTTAAGAATGTTTCCAGCACTCATGGCTACTCTGCCAAAAATTATTGCATGGATTGCAGGTGACCAGAGTGTTGAGGGACAGGCAAAACGTAGCTGTGTATGTTTGGTAGCCTCCAAGTTGTCACTGAGTCGGAAATCATTGGCCTGGAGCAGGTTCAGAGGAAAGCAACAAGGATGATCAAAGGACTGGAAACAAAGCCCTATGAAGAGTGACTGAAGAACTGGGTATGTTTAGCCTGGAGAAGACTGAGGGGAGATATGACAGCACTCTTCAAGTACATGAATGGTTGTCACACAGAGGAGGGCCAGGACCTCTTCTCGATTGTCCCAGAGTGCAGGACACGGAATAATGGGCTCAAGTTGCAGGAAGCCAGATTTCATCTGAACATCAGGAAAACCTTCCTCACCGTTAGAGCCATACAACAATGGAACCAATTACCTCGAGAGGTAGTGGGCTCTCTGACACTGGAGGCCTTCAAGAGGCAGCTGGACAACCATCTGTCGGGAATGCTTTGATTTGGATTCCTGCATTGAGCAGGGGGTTGGACTCAATGGCCTTATAGGCCCCTTCCAACTCTACTATTCTATGATTCTATGGTTCAATGGTTCTCATGTTCTATTTCTAGCAATTGAGAAACCGTTTTGGCCCGAAGACTGCATTCCTGATGGGCAATCATCTGGTGCTGGGCAAGGTGACTCTTACCTTTGTCCAATAGGCTACCTCCCAGCCATACAAAAGCCAGACATTTCTATACACACCCACACCCATCCTCCATCCAGGCAAACAAGAGACAGTGGCGGCTGGTGGCTCCATGTCAACAGGGCAGTGGAATCCACTTCACAGCTTGGACAGCTCCTTGAAAGTTCGGAGTAAAACCCAGAGCGGATTCCACTGTCCCACTGACATGGAGCCACCACCCACCACTGGGCATTACTATGATCCAAGGACACATTCCAGACAAGCAAGAGCACTTAAGGAGCATGCAGAGGGGTGTGGCCTATGTATTTATTCAACCAAGTCTGTATGCCGCTTAACTGTACATAAAACCTCCAAACAGTTTACAATCAGAGCTTGGAAAAGTTACTTTTCTGAACTACAACTCCCATCAACCCAATCCAGTGACCATGCTGGCTGGGGCTGATGGGAGTTGTAGTTTTAAAAAGTAACTTTTCCAAGCTCTGTTTACAATGGCCAAGGGCGGAGGCATGGCCTGGAGACAGAGAGGTGCCACATTTGTCCCCTGGTCCTGGGGTTCCCCACCTTGCAATAAATCTCTAAGAGTTGCTCTAAGCAGGGGCTATCAGTGTGGATCGTGTGGGTGCAGTGGCAACCTTGAGGTCTTTCCCTTGTGCCCACAAAGCCTCTGACACACACTCACATACACACACACTCCCACCATAGTTATGAGGTGGTAAGAGTGATTGCCATTTTCTCCCTTGAAAAGTTCACAGAGTTGAAACAGGAAGTTAGAAGAGTGGCACTTTCTCCACTTCCACTTCCACCTCTATGTGCTTTTCAAGACTCAGATTGATTATACTGGATCTGGCTTGTACCAGAATCCCCTGGGGGAAAAGCAAAGTGTGTGTGTGCACGCACATGTGAACTTTCTCTTTTTATGTCTTGGGTGGGGAGATGATCTGGGGAGGAAGGAGAGAATTGATCACATTTGCTCAAAAATCCAGATGTGCCCATGGGTTTTAAAAGGTTGGCAGCACCTGCTCTAAGGCTTGCTTGCTTGCTTTATTTATTTATTTATAAAACCTTTCTCCCATGCCTTGTCCTAGGACCCCAGAGTGGATTACAGCAATAAATCTATAAAACAATGGATAAAAACAATAACAAAATAATAAAAACAAAGATTTCAAATATAGTGTAACATCTATTAATTTTCTGCAGTCCAGGCATCAGTCTACATCGGTGGTTCCCAAACTTTGTTTCCCATAGACCACATGAAAATTGCTGAGGGACTTGAGAGTCCACTTAAGGATGTTTCTGCCTGTTGTAATAGAATGCTGTATGGTTTTAACTGTATTTTGATTGAATCATATAATTATAGGATCATAGACTAGTAGAGTTGGATTGTGTTTGATTGTATTGCAGTTTGAATTCCATATAATTCAAAATGTAGCACAATAAAATACACTATATAATAAATAAAAGAAGCAATCAAAATACAATTAAAATCAATATGAATAGATAATGCAACAGATGTGCTGTCTCCTGTCTTCAACCATGTATCCCTAAAACCTCATAGATCATCTGGTGGACCACAGTTTGGGAACCCCTGATCTATGTTAAAGGATAGGTTTTTAGCCGGAGACTAAATCTAAACAACATTGCTACCAAGTGAACCTCCAGAGGGAGTGCATTCATCAACCAGGTGCTATTACTCAGAAAGTACTTTGGTGGGCCATAGACCCCCAAACTTCCCTTAAAGCTAGCACTATTAACAGAGCCTCCCCAGTTGATCTTAAGCCATGGGCAGGTTGATATGAGGAGAGGCAATCTCTCAGACAACTTTGGTCTTGTAAGTCAAGACCAAAAAAAATTGAATTAGCTTGGTAGTTAATTGACAGCAAGTGCAGATTTTCAAGGTCTGGTTTTTATGGTCCCTAGGTGTCAAACCCAACAGGACTCTGGTGGCAGTATTTTGCACTAGCTGCAACTTCTAGATTGTTTTAAAGAGCAGCCATACGTCTAGTGCATAGATTTAGTAGAGCATGTGTCTCAACTCCAGGCTATTCTTGTCCAGGGCCCTAATGGCATTCTGGAGGTGATGTATGTTGGTCAAGGACTACCTAGTGACACTCTGGAGGTGGTGTGTGTTGGTTAAGGGCTACCGTTTGGATGTGGTACATGCCAGGTCCAAAGACATGCATAACCTGGAATTGTTAAACCCACTTCAAAATCTTTGTCAGACTTTGAGAAAAGGTTCTGGTTCTTCTACCTTATTTCCTGTGCAGATCCAAGGGATTCTGCCCATCACTATGATCAACCATCTCTCAGCTTTAGTTTCCAACCCTTAAAATGTTTTTTTTAATATATATATATGTAACTCTGCTGATATTGCCTCCTTCTAAAATGGTGTGAATTGGCCAACCCAGCCCTTTAATTGAAAAGCACAGAACAAACACAAGACTTCATCTTTTTATGAGCCATTTTACAGTTGGTTTATTGTGCCGCTTTGTCTTTCCCCCATAAGTTATTTGCTTAAAGTGGCATTTGAAAGACGGGCCAAACTGTTTGAAAATCAAGTGCAGCCAAGAAAGGGAACGACGCGTCTTCTTGAGAAAATTGGATTCGATGGAAGGCATGTCTGGGAGGAAAAGTGAAAAGTTCACATGTTTTAAAACTGTAGGGCAGAGTCTGAAAACATGAAAGGTTATTACAGTGAATACAGAAGAGCAAATAAATGCACAGACAGTGACCTAATTCTAAGTAGGTATCTTATATGGAGCAAATCAGATGAGAAAAAGACCATTTATCTCAACCCCTTTTTGTCGCATTCAAATGCTTCTATGTAAATCTTCCTTTTAATAGCTTATCTTCAATAGATTTATAGCAATGACAAGAGGTGGGGTGTGTGGGAGAGTGCCCAGCATAATAAAATGAGTGGGACATACACAGTCATCCAAAGATTTTTCTCCCAAAGCTTTCAGGAAACCTGATATACGTTACTGCTTTGTATTTTTATCAATGAGCTGCTGTGATGTTCTGTAAAAGCTATTTTTAGTAAACAGATGTAAATTCAGAATCCAGATCCAAGCAGCACATGCAAAATATTCCAGAAGAAAGAATGTACAACACCATTAGACTGCGCTCCTTCTGGGAGGAACAGCGGGATATAAATTTAATAAATAAATTAATCAAATAAATACATAAATAAATGTACTTGATGAGCATAGTGGTGGTTTCAAGGAGACAAGCTCGGGTTCCAATTTTAAACTCAAGAGATGTTTGTACGTCCCATTGGTTTTGAAAGAGCTCCATCAGAAGAATGGAAGGAAGAAATGGAGACTCTCCATTTTGGAATTTGATTCTTGCAGAGATTAGGAACTGTGCTCTGGAGACCGGCATGACAACATTAAGGGCATGCAGGTGCACCGGCAGGAATAGGAGTCTCTACTCTCAGCACCCTTCACAAACTACACTTCCCAGGATTCTTTGGGGGAAGCCGTGACTGTTTAAAGTGAAATAAAGATATGGTGTGGGTGTGGCCCCTTGATTAGGCAAGCCCAGCAGCTGGGAGTCTGGCTTTTAGAACACTGACAGTTGGTTCTTACTGAGCATGCCCAACGTTATCATTCAGTTCCATGTAAAATTTCTTAAATTAATTAGAAATCAGCCAGGCTTTTTTTTTTTAACTTTTAAACTGCAGAAGATGAAGGTCAGAGTATGGGGCAAGGTTAATAATAGGATTACAGGTGCTCTGTGAACATGGCTGATTTTTAATTAATTTCAACAAATTATGAGAACTCTGACAGAAAAAAGTCCAAAAGGGGGCTGGGTTCTTTTTCTCTCTTTTTAGACTTTGAACTCTATATTCTCTCTGACGGTTGAGTTAGATGGACCAATGGTCTGACTCAATGTAAGGCAGCTTCCTGCGTTCCTATGTGTCTACTCAGTGGTAAGTCCTATGGAATTCAATAGGGCTTATTTATGATTTATATTATTTTATTTCATTATTTATTTATCTATTATTGAAAATGGAAATGGACGGCCTTCAAGTTGATTCCCAACTTATGGCGGCCCTATGAAGAGGGTTTTCATGGTAAGCGGGATTCAGAGGTGGTTTACCATTGCCTTCCTCTGAGGGTGAGAGGCAGTGACTTGCCCAAGGTCACCCAGGGAGCTTCATGGCTGTGTGGGGATTCGAACCCTGGTCTCCCAGGTTGTAGTCTAACACCTTAACCACTGCACCACACTCTCTCTCTTATCTATTATTAATGGCTCTCCTTACCTATTATAATTATTATTAATGTATGATATTATTAATAATATTGAATTATTTTTATTCATTATTTTCCCCCTTCTTTTCCAAAAGGAAAACACTGTGAACAGTATCATTGCTATTCAGCGTTTCCCCCACCTTTTTATTCTACAGCAGGCACATGTAGCCTCCCACCCAAATTTAAACCAAAGCTGTCCCTGGCCACATCCACACCAGGCCTTTATTTCACTTTGGACAGTCATGGCTTCCCCCAAAGAATCCTGGGAAGTGCAGTTTGTGAAGTGTGCTGAGCGTTGCAAGGAGATGCCCTGTTCCCCTCACAGACCTTCAATTAGAGTGGCTGACTGTTAAACCAGTCTGGCCACTGGAGCTCTCTCAGGGGAATAGGAGTCTCCTCTCAGCACCCTTCACAAACTACACTTCCCAGGATTCTTTGAGGGAAGCCATGACTATCTCAAGTGAAATCAAAGTCTAGTGTGGGTGTGGCCCCCTGATTAGGCAAGCCCAGCAGCTGTGAGTCTGGCTTTTAGAACTCTGACAGTTGGTTCTTACTGAGCATGCCCGGGCTTATCATAGGGTTCCAGCCAAAATTTCATAATTATTATATGTGGCACCGTCACCTGGCCCATTGGATGAAGAGTCGGTCCAGTAGGAGGAGCAGTGCGGGAAAGAGGAAGGTGGACAGAAGCTGTACCAGCCAGCCTGGGGATCTGCGGCTGCAGTATGGGATGACCAGGCCCGCTGGCTGCTGCTTCCTAATTGGCCTAGGGAGGGGCCTCAAGACTGGCAAGCTGAGGAGCTAGCAGAGCTGGGGGGCTACTACAGCCTGTTCTGGGTGTCCTTCTGTGGCTTTCCTGGGCAGCCCATACACTACTTCTCACTATGCTGTAGTTTGCAGCGCCACCTGTCTGTGGCCAAGTGAACCAGAGCATGACAACTTCCTTAGATTTTATGTATTGTTGCACTCCACCCCAATCTCCGAGCAGTGTGAGACTTCCTTCACTTGGAAAGAAGGTCAGCAGAGTCTATGGTGTCTTTATGATTTATTTACACACATTCACAGCCTGAGCATAAGATGGAGGGGTTCAAAGCATTAGCAGTCCAATAGATCCTGCTTTTCCATCAGGCTTATAGGAGGCATCCTGAAGCCATCATGCAGGTAGCAGGCTTCTCTGCATGTCTCCAACTCCCTGCCTTTCCTCAGACTAGCTAAAAGCATAAGCCTCTCTTAGGCCCCAGGAGGGAGGGGGAGCTCTCCTGATGAGTTTCAATAACAATAGGATCTCCCTAGCCCATTTGCCAGTTAATGGGCACTTCACAGACCCATTAGCCCACCTGGCCATTCTACTAGATTAACAAAGGAGACTTATCTGACCAGCAGAGCAGGTTTATCAGCTGCAGAGCCCATCTCCAGGTGCAGGGTTCCAAATCAGAGGCTGGAAGAGGACTCATAGGAATCATCTATCTCAACCCCCAAACCCATAACAGTATTATGGAGGATGTGTTCTTCTGGTAAGTGTGATTCATTAGCCTGAAATATATCCATATATGCTATCCTAGGGTATTTCTTCACATTTTTTATTTCTTGCCAGGGTGCTTCAGAAGTCCCCCCCCCCTTACCTGCTATCTGCTATGGGGTACCAGTGAAACCCTATTTCCTCCAGTCCTCCCCACTGATCTATTCCACACTGCAGCATCTGGCAGTAAATCTGTTTCCTGCTCTGTCCAATTCATCTGGTTTTGCACTGGGCTTTTTTCAAACCGCTGGCACATGGTGAGTCACTGAAGCAAGATTGTGAGCACGTTGGCAGGACCTAAATGTCAAGAAGAGGAGATTTAATTTAAAAAGCATTCAGTGCCAGTTGGCTCTACAGCTTTGGGAAAGAGCTTGTTAGCAGGTGTTCTCAGCTATACCACCACAGCCAATGTGTAAACAGTAATGACTTGGGGGGGGGAGTCATTCCCTGTGTCCAAACTATCCAGATTCTTCCAGAGTATAAAATAGAGATGGCTAACCTGTGTTCCTCCAGATATTGTTGGATTCCAACTCCCAACAGCCCCAGACAGCATGGTCGCTCAGGGATTATGGGAGTTGCAGTCCTACAACATCTGGAGGGCTACACATTAGCCACTCCTGAGTTAGGGCCCATCTGCACTATACATTTAAAGCAGTATCATAAACCTTTGAACAGCCATGGCTTCCCCCCAAAGAATCCTGGGAATGGCAGTTTGTTAAGGGTGCTGAGAGGAGACCTTTATTCACCTCACAGAGCTACAATTCCCAGTATTATGGAGGATGTGTTCTTCTGGTAAGTGTGATTCATTAGCCTGAAATATATCCATATATGCTATCCTAGGGTATTTCTTCACATTTTTTATTTCTTGCCAGGGTGCTTCAGAAGTCCCCCCCCCTTACCTGCTATCTGCTATGGGGTACCAGTTCCTTGGGAACAGGAATTGACTGTTAAGCCACTAACCTAACAACTCTCAGCACCCTTCATAAACAACAGTTCCCAGGATTCTTTGGGGAGAAGCCACAACTGTTTAGAGAGGTATAATACTGCTTTAAATGTATAGTATAAATGGGGCCCTAGAATGTAACCTTGGTCACCTTGGATCAACAGTGGAATATGATGATCACCAGTACAGCAAAATGTAAATTGCTTTTTTGTGGTTGAGCACAACTGGAATCCTGCTCCTCAAGTCATGGGCCACCATCAGGGCTGAGGAGGAATACATGATTCAAACATGATACTTTGTCCTGGTCTAAGAGTAGCCAATATGGGGTCCACCAGATTTTGTTAAACGTCAGCTCCCACCACGGCTCCAGCCAGCATAGCCAATGGTCAGGGATGGTGGGAGTTGTAGACCAGCAATATATGGATATCACCACATTGGCTACCCCTGTCCTAGTCTATCAAAAGGAGGAGACAATCTACTATGACCTCTAAGACTTACCTAGATCACCATCTTGCGTCATTCAAACAACAAAGCACAAGGCACCAAAAATCTTGAAACTTGTACTCTGTGCCACCAGCTGGTGACCTTCCAATTTGCTCTCTGTTGGGCTGGGGTGCCACCAAGGCAGCTGGCCAGAGCTGGTACTGCAGTGGTCAGGTGACACAACAGGCCACACCCAATAAGAACCTAACAGTCTTCAGGACCAGGCCAATGGCCCATCTAGAGCAGCATCCTGTTCTCACAGTGGTCAATCAGATGCCCATGGGAAGCCTGCAAGCAGGACCTGAGCACAACAGCAACTCTCCCCTCCTGTTGTTTCCAGCAACTGGTATTCAGAAGCATACTGCCTCCAACACTGGAGGCAGAGCACACCATCGTAGCTAGTAGCCATTGATAGCCTTACCCTCCATGAATTTGTCTAATCCTCTTTTAAAGCCATCCACAAGTTGGTGGCTGTATCTGCCTCTTGTGGGAGTGACCTCTATAGTTTAACTATGCACTGTGTGAAGAAATACTTTAATCTTCCCAGAGCTTGGGAAAGTTACTTTTTTAAAACTACAACTCCCATCAGCCCCAGCCAGCATGGCCACTGGATTGGGCTGATGGGAGTTGTAGTTCAAAAAAGTAACTTTTCCAAGCTCTGAGTCTTCCAACATTTACCTTAATTGGATGCCCATGAGTTCTAGTATTGTGAGAGAGGGAGAAAAACTTTTCTCTACCCACTTTCTCCATGCCATGCATAATTTTGTATACTCCACCTCTTACTTGCCTTTTCTCTAAACTTAAAAGCCCCAAATGCTGCAACTTTTCCTCATAGGAGAGTCGCTCCATTCCCTTGATCATTTTGGATGTCCTTTTCTGAACCCTTTCCAACATTGCAATATCCTTTTTGAGGTGAGGCAACCAGAACTGCACACAGTATGACCAATGCAGCCTCACCATAGACTTGTATAATGGCATTATGATACTGACAGTTTTATTTTCAAGCCCTTTCTTAATGATTCCTAGCATGGAGAAGAAATGGGGTTCACTGCCTACTTCCAATCCACTTTTATTCCAATAGTACATCATTCAATCCCAATCCACCCTTTTTTTCTTCCTACTTTGCCACTTGCCGATTCAATCAGCTGTTGTTGTATTGGTTGCGAAACAAATGCATAATTTTTAATGTAAAATTATGTAATGCCCATATAAATGATCACAGCGTTCCACGTGGTTTATTTTTTCCTATGTATCACACCTACACACTGTTTTGAATGCATCAACTTAGAGAAAAATTATGAAAATAATTCAATAAAATGGGGTGGAGGAATTGGAATAAATATCTGTGCCGATTACAGCCGCAACCCACTGCAAGAAATTAGTGCCGGTCTGAAAATAAGGTGGACTGTCAAATTCAGTTGGAATCCGGTACTAAGTCTCATTTAGCGGATATTC
The DNA here is from genome assembly GCF_030035675.1 of Rhineura floridana. NCBI lineage: Eukaryota > Metazoa > Chordata > Lepidosauria > Squamata > Rhineuridae > Rhineura > Rhineura floridana. The sequence goes on from NC_084480.1 coordinate 11,968,896, forward strand.
TCCTCCATCCCTAGCATGGAGTTTGCCTTTTCCACAGCTGCCACACACTGGGGTCAATGTCTTAATTAAGCTATCCACTACGACCCCAAGGTTTCATTCCTGGTCAGTCTCTTCCAGTTCAGACCTCAGGAGCGCATGTGTGAAATTAAGATTTTTTGCCCCAACATGTATCACTTTACATTTGTTTACACTGAATTGCATTTGCCATTTTACCACCCATTCACTTAGTTTGGAGAGGTCCTTTGGAGCTCTCCACAATTCCATTTTGTTTTAATGAACAGTTTAGTGCCATAATGAAACTGGCCATCTCACTGCTCACCCCTAAGTCTAGCACATCGTTTATGAACAAGGAAAAAAACATATATCCCAGTGCTGATTGGGGGACTCCACTTTCTGCATCCCTCCATTGGGAGAAATGTCCACTTATTCCTACTCTGTGCTTCCTGTTTGTTACCCAGTTCCTGGTCCAGAAGAGGACCTTTCCTCTTATTGCATTACTGCTAAGCTTTCTCGGGAGTCTTTGGTGAGATACTGTGCTGAAAGCTTTTTGAAAGTCCAAGTACACTATTGCCAGTCGGATCACCTCTCTATATATGCTTGTTGACACTCTCAAAGAACTCTAATAGGTTAGTGAGACAGGACTTTCCTTTGCAGAAGCCATGCTAGTTCTGTTTCAGCAAGCTTGTTCTTCTACATGCTTGGTAATTCTATCTTTAACAGTACTTTCCACCAGTTGTCTCGGAACAGACATTAAGCTAACCGGCCTGCAATTTCCAGAATTCCTGCCCCTATGGATGCCTTTTTGAGAATCAGTGTCACATTGGCCTTTCCAGTCTTCAGGTATGGAAGGGGATCTTAGGTACAAGTTACATATTTTTTGTTAGAAGATCAGCAATCTCACACCTCACATGCAGGCCATCCAGACTGGCAATTTGTAAGTTTTTATTTTGTCTGTTAAGCTAGGAACTTTGTCTCTCATCACCACTATCTGCCTCAGATCCTTGGACTCCCTTCCTGCAAACCATAATTCAGGCCCAGGGATCTTCCCTATCTCCTCCACTGTGAAGACAGATGCAAAGAATTCATAACCTCTCAACTTTGCCTTTCAGCTTTTTTGTTACCAATCCTCTCATTTGGGGGAAGTATCCTCTTTTGAAGTCAAATGTGATTGTGTTGGATTTTCTTGGTAACTGGACATTTACATATATATTTAATTTAATAGCATTATGGTCACTGATCCCAATCAGTTTGACGACACTTACATCTCATACCAGGTCTTAAGATTAAATCCCGGGTCACCACCCTTCTGATGAGTTCCATGACCAACTGTTCTAGGGCACAATTATTTAGGGTATCTAGACATTTTACCTCTTTTTTGTGACAGGAACACATATGTAGCCACTCTATGCAAGGGTATATCACCACCCGCAACACTTTTGTGAAGGACTCTGCTCTTTTGGGGATTTCTAGCTTGCTGGACTCAATGCCCTCTTTGAAGTACAGAGTGTCACCATCTCCAGTACCTCTTTCCCTGTCTTTCCTATAGAGTTTATATCCGGAGATAACCATGCCCCACTGGTTGTCTCCATTCCACCAGCTTCCCAATATGCTCACTATATCAGTGCTGTCCTTTAAGACCAACCACTCCAGTCCTCCCATCTTGGCTTTGAGAAGTCTGGTATTAGCGTATAAACCAGAGCTTGGAAAAGTTACTTTTTTGAACTACAACTCCCATCGGCCCAATCCAGACGCCATGCTGACTGGGGCTGATGGGAGTTGTAGTTTTAAAAAGTAACTTTTCCAAGCTCTGATATAAACACGTGTCTAGTGTCCCTCTTCAAGTGGCTTTGCTGCTTGTGTGTTGCCTTGGGGTGCTTTGGCCTCTCTCAATAGCCATCCTGTGCCCTTGTACTCACAATGCCATTCCTACACCCTCTCCCATTTAATGGCCATCATTTTTTTCATCAATTCTCAGCAACTGGCATTCAGAGGCGTACTGCCTCCCTCAGTGGAATGAAAGCATAGCCATCATGGCTAGTAGCCAAGGACAACAAACCAAACAGGCATGCAGGACACTATGGGGAGATGTGCTGTATTTGTATTTAAAGTATAAACATCATTTTGAAATTTGTGTCTATACATATTCATTAGAACATGCAAAATGTTATGCAAATTTATGTCATCTTTTGGTGATCTGTTTCCTCTTTTTTAATGATGGTGTAGACACCCTAGCGGTAGGATGTAGGAAGCTACTCTAGAGGGACCCAAGCAAGAGATCTCTTTCTGTACTCTTTTTCTGTACTGCCCATCCATGAAAAGAGGGGGAAGGAGAACTTGTAGTGTTGGGGGAAAGGCCATGTCTAAGTGGCAGAGCATCTGCTTTGCATGTAGAAGGTCCCAGGTTCAATCCCCGGCATCTCCAGGTAGGGTTGGGAGAGAACCTGCTCTGAAATCCTGGACAGCTGTTGTCAGTCGCTGTAGACAATACTGAGATAGATGGACCAATGGTCCAACTCAATAGAATGCAGCTTCCTAGTGGCACCAGACTAGGGATGGGCAAGAATCCAGTTGAATTTGGATTTTTGTTGTTGTTATGTGCCTTCAAGTCAATCACGACTTATGGCGACCCTATGAATCAGCGACCTCCAAGAGCATCTGTCATGACCCACCCTGTTCAGATCTTCTAAGTTCAAGTCTGTGGCTTCCTTTATGGAATCAATCCATCTCCTGTTTGGCCTTCCTCTTTTTCTACTCTGTTCTGTTTTTCCCAGCATTATTGTCTTTTCTAGTGAATCATGTCTTCTCATGATGTGTCCAAAGTATGATAACCCCAGTTTCATCATTTTAGCTTCTAGTGATAGTTCTGGTTTAATTTGTTCTAACACCCAGTTGTTTGTCTTTTTCACAGTCCACGATATGCGCAAAGCTCTCCTCCAACACCACATTTCAAATGAGTTGATTTTTCCCTTATCTGCTTTTTTCACTTTCCACTTTCACATCCATACATAGAGATTGGGAGAATTTGGATTTAGCACCAGATTTTTCAATGGTCCTTAATGTGGGCAGGATTCTCTAGGCTTGCCTTCTCATCTCTATAGTGTTAACCCATTAAATGGTTAAAAGGCAAGGTTAGAGAGACTTGCCCACATTAAGGAATCTCTAGGCTTGCCAAGGAGGTGGAGGATGCGGGCACTGAAAGCTACTTTCCTCCTTTCCTTTCCTAAAGGAAAACAGCTGGTCTCTGCTTGCTAGTGTGAAACTGGCCAGTCTCAGTGAAAGCTGCTTTCCTTTACTTAATCAATATTAATATCAATATTAATATCTATATTTTGGGGAGACAAAAATCAGACCAATAAAAGTAATGGATAGCGAACAAAGAATGAACATGAATCAATATTGCCTATCTGTTCAACTGAATACTTTCCCAGCAGCACCAGCCAAAAGATCCCATCCCCACACCGGACAGATTACTTTCCAAGTAGCTATGATCATTACCTGTGAGCACAGATTCTACCTGACACCATCGCCCAGTGGGCCAACCAGTGATGGGATGAATAGCATCACACTAAGAAGTGGATTCAGGAGCCTTATCAACAAGGGCCCAGAAGTCGGCAGTGTGCTGTCTCTTGCAGCAGTTCAGTTCCAGGTGGGCTCACATAGATATCACTTCAGAGGGGTGGCATACACACCACACCTTTAAAGCGCACCCCCCCAAAAAAAATCCTGGGAATGATAGTTTACCTTCACAGAGCTACAATTCATAGCACCCATAGCAAGCTACAGTTCCCAGGATTCTTAGGAGGGGAATATGCTTCAAATGTGCACTCTCGTGGTCATGGAAAGACCAGCAGGATCATGTGCATGTGTGTATGGTGTGTAAGCATCCAGGGAGACTCTTAAAATATTGAACAGGTCAAGTTGCCAGTTGTATCCCTGAAATGCAAAAAGATCCATAGAAAGAAAACAGTGATGGATTTCATGACACTAGGTAATTTATGACGCATTGGAAAATGAGTCTGAAATGCACACTGAGAGTTCCACTGAAAACCACTGACCATTGGAAAGACTGTCATGGGCTTTTAAAAATAGCAATCTGGATAAAAACTGCCAAGAGGCAAATAGCTACTAAAATGCTATATAAAGTTTTTGGTGAGGTGAAGCCAGGAAATTGCCACCTACTCAAAATAAATAGCTCTTTTGAGAGAGAACATTTTAAACTTTAAAAGTGGCCAGGGTTCCATTGCTAGCATAAGGAATGACTCTTTAGAGAGAGACCATTTTCAGAATAATAATTTCTATTCTATTTCTATGGAATTTTTGAAACCAGTATTCCTATATCTTTATTTTTATTTTTAGAAATGTCAATATATTTATATGGAAGGACCCAGGCTGGGTTGCAACAATTTTAAAACAGAGCATTAAAAGCAATTTAAAAACAGCTAAAATGACAAAAAGGGTAAGTCCTAAAAAATATACATCTCAGGTGTCAAAGGCCGGGGTAAAGAGCAAGAAATCAGCAGTAGGCGTGCACTGTGTAATGGCTGACCTCTGATACTAGCCTGCAGTTGGGAGGAAGTGGTGCCACTGCAGAGAGCAGAGGGAAAGGCAGGAGGTCCACCTGTAGGCATGGGTCCAGGACCACCACCACCATTCACCCTGCCCCCACACCTCTGCGCTCCCAGTAGCTTGTTAACCTTCCTCTGTTTTCTTCCTGTTTTGTTTCCCTGTGTCAAAGCCTTGATTGTAAGCACATTGGGGCAGGGATCTTTCTTTTCTCTCTTTCCTCGCACTACTCTGTGTGAAATAACCATTCTATACAAACAAATGAAAAATCTCCACTTAGTGGTTTGGGGGCTGTTGGGTTTTTTGGTAGTTTGAGTGTTGGAATTCCATTTAAAAAAAATTGATCTGATGTGTGCACTAACCTTGACCATGTATGTGTTGGTTTCTATAAGGCCTGCCATCCCAATTTGGTTTCCTCCCACCCTCGTTTTAATAGTTCCAGTCATCTGCTTCATCTTGGCAGAGACTGTGAGACAAGCAAAACAAGAGACCATGATAAATCGATGTACTTGAGGTCACTATCATCTGCAAAACTAAATGATGTTGGTTAAAAGCATTAGCTAAGTTCTTCAGAATGAAAACACTAATGGGAAACAAACGGGAAAGAGTGTAAATGGAGACATGATTTGGGATTCAGCTATGGGGAGGTTTTCGACAGGAGAGAGCTGTGGCTGCTGAGGCAGGCCATTCATTCCCAAACAGGGTGGAGAGCCCCCTACTGGAGCCATGAGAAAACTGTTTATGTGCTTTGATAAATACATTAATTAAAAGTGTAAAGACCAACGACCCCATAGGAGCCACCCACACAGAAACCTGCATGATCCATTGCTCTGGCATCGCCTCCTTCAATTAGTGATGGTTGCCAGTATTCACATTTTGGCAACCGATGGCTGGTGCCCATTGGGACTGGTAGGGGAGGAAACCAACAGAAAGAGCCTGTTGTTTTCAGCCCAGTGTTCCAGCCTATCAAGATCCCTTTGAAATGGAACCATTGATAAGCACTCTTTGAGTATGATTCTGTAGCTAGCTGTGGATCCACCTGATAGTTGTTCCATCCAGGCCACATTTAGCTAGCTTGCTAATCAGAATATCATGGGGCACTTTGTCAAAAGCTTTGCTGAAGTCGAGATATATTATGTCCACAGCATTCCCACAGTCTACCAGGGAGGTTACTCGATCAAAAAATGAGATAAGATTAGTCTGGCTGGATTTGTTCTTGATAAATCCATGTTGGCTTCTAGTAATTACTGCATTGTTTTCAAGGTACTTACAGATTAACTACTTTATAATTTCCCCAGGGATCAATGTCAGGCTGACTGTTCTGTAGTTCCCAGGTTCCTCCTTTTTGCCGTTTTTGAAGATAGGGGCAATATTAGGCCTCCTCCAATCGTCCAGCATTTCACCCATCCTCCATGACTTTACAAAGATGATGGACAGTGGTTCCGAGAGTTCTTCAGCCAGTTCCTTCAATACTCTTGCATGCAGTTCATTGGGCCATGCAGATTTGAACTTGTTCCAAGTGAGTAGGTATTCCTTGACCATTTGTCTATTAATCTCAAGCTCCAATCCTGACCCTTCAACTTTGTGTTTGCCAGGAGGGTCATAGACCCTCTTTTGGGAGAAGACTGAGCCAAAGTAGGAACTGAGCACTTCTGCCTTTTCTTTGTGATCTGTTATCATTTTGCCTTCCTCATTGAGTAGCTGTGCCACCATTTCTTTTCTCTCTTTTTTACTATGGATGTACCTGAAGAAAGCTTTTTTGTTGCTTTCGGCATCTCTCGCTAACCTCAGCTCATTCTCAGCTTTAGCCTTCCTGACGCCATCCCTGCAATTCTGTGCTACCTTTCTGTACTCTTCCTTTGTGGCCTGGCCTTCCTTCCACTTTCTGTATGCATCTTTTTTTGTTTTCAGGTCATTTCTAAGCTTTCTGTGAAGCCACATTGGGTTCTTCTGCTGTCTTCCCCCTTTTTTCCTTGATGGAATTGTTTGTCATTGTGTCTTTAGAGTTTCCTGTTTTAGAAACTCCTCCCTCCCCCATCTTGGACTCCTTTTCTCATTAGGGTTGCTTGCCATGGAACCTTACTTATCATTGTTCTGAGTTTATTAAAATCAGTTTTCCTGAAGTCCAGTGTATGCATATGGCTACCTTCAGCTTGTGCTTCCTTTAAAATCAAGAACTCAAGTATAGTGTGGTCACTTTCCCCAGAGTTCCCATAACTGCCACTTCATCCACCCAAGTCATCTCTGTTGGTTAGAATCAAGTAAAGGATAGCCGATCCTCTAGTTGCTTCCTCCACTTTATGTAGGAGAAAGGTATCTCCAACACAAGTCAGGATGTGATTTCTTCATAGCTCCGCTTGGCAGTATCATTCGTTCCCCCATGGATGAGAAGAAAGGGATACGAGTCAGTGGGCTTTACGAGTGATGGCAACCCTTCCGTCACATCTCTAATCTGTCCTCCAGGGAGTCACCATACCTGGTGAGTCCATGGATCTTCTTGGCATACTTGGGTGTCAATCCCATGCAGTAGGGAGTCTCCCACAAATCCTGGGAAGTGTAGTTTGTGAAGGATGCTGAGAGTTGTTAGGAGAGGCCTGTTCCCCTTATAGAGCTACAGTTCTCAATAGTTCTCTGGGAAGAGGGACTGACTGTTAAACCACTCTGGGGATTGTGACTCTGTGAGGAGAATTGGTGTAAATGTGGCCCCTGTCTCCCCTTGTTAACTTTTTTAAACAAAATCTCTGTGACTTTAGTAAAGAACTGCGAGTTTGGCTAGTCTGTTGCCTCAAGAAGGCAAAGGGTATCTCACCACCAGCCCGCTGAAAAACTGACCAAGGTGTGTGAGGAGGGAGGGGAGAATGGAAACACAATGTTGGTTAGCTTCAAACAGGCTAACTAAGGTCAAGAACTCAGTAGCATTCAAGGACTGAAGATAAATTGGATCCAGTTTTCAACATCCAAAATTACATCACAGAGCTGAGCTTGTGGGGAGAAATCAACTGCACAAGGCTCATTTAACTGAGTGGGGGAAAGTTTTCAACTCTTCTCCTTGGACAGACAATAACCCCGAAGCAAGATGCCTATTTGATGGGCAATTACCTGGCTCACTTACTTTTGAATTTTAAAAAAATGGCAGGCCATCATTAGGAATAACAAAAACAATGGCATTATTTTTTGGCAATGGAAAAGGTCAAAATGGGAAAAGCAGAAGATAACAAACCACTAACTCTAGCAGATCATAACCAGCTGTCAGTTCATCAAAATGACAATCAAACCAGCACCAAACTGCAAACTACGTCCCTAACTGGGATGCTCTCTCATCATGACCTTTTCCTTCTGCTGCCTGGTATGCTGGTATTAGTGTGAGCCAGATGTCAAGAGCACTGGGAAATATTGAGGGTGACCAGGTGAGTTTGCCCCATTAGCCTCTCTGCACAGTGGGAAATTCTTCCTCTCTGTGCACTACATCTGCTTGGATCATTCAGCCACTCCAAAAGCAGAGGTACACCTGAAATTCCTGCACTGAAAGGAGACATGCTCAGAACTAGTACCATGCCACAATCTGTCCTCCAGTTTGCCCCAAAAAAGATTTCTTCCCCCACCAGAAAGACGTCTGTTTTTCTGCCTCATTCAGAGGGCACTTGAGAAATTCTTTAGAATTTTGTTTTTTTAAAAAATATCCTTGATATTTGCAGCTGTTTATGCACTTTTAGATTATCTTCCTGTGAGGGTATAACAGACAGAACCCAAGAGTAGATCCTGCAAGCCCTTATGGTTGCAAAGAGACTCATATTTCAAGGTTGGAAGGATCAACACACATCACCCATGACTTAGCAGTCTGAAGATTTTGCTGCCCTTTCTGTATTTGAACATCTGTCTTATAATCATCAATCTTGTTTGGATAACTATTGAGATAGATGAACTGCTTATATTAATATATATGTTTAAATTAGGATTGATGGATTATGTCTACTGTTAATGCAAGCTGATGCAGTTTCTGTTTTCTTTCTGTTGTGTTTGCAGTTTCAATAAAACAAAAAGAACAAGAGTTTTGGTGGGTTTTTGGTTGAGCTTTGAGCTTACCTTGTCATTGTGAAGTGACCCGGTGTGGTTTGTGTGTACATGCTTTTTAAAATGATTTCCATTAAACATTTATCTGTGTTCCATAGCCTCTCCAACTGCCCCCACTTCCTGATCTGAAAAAGCCTCATATTATTTTTATTATTTATTTATTAAATTTGTTAGTCACTTTCTACACACATATGCACACTCAAAGCCACTTACAGTCGAGAAAAAATTAAAACAAAAGATTTAAAAATGTATAAAAAGTTAAAAGCAAACTATTATTATTTATTACTGAATTTATTTCATTTGATTTTTAATTTGTATGTCGCCTTTCTACATCACTGCACTCAAGGCAGTCTACCACCATAGAAATGACAAAAATATACAGAAGTAATCCTATAATATTACAGAATACAAAATAATACAAAACAAACTTAAACAACAAATGTTACAAAAATACACAATATTACATATACAAGTGTCACACCAATGCAATTACTAATAAATAGAACCCATATCAATTCCTTCTACTTTTAACATGCACACTTTCTCAGGATCCTGGCTCTCACCCACTTAATTTCATCTCACTTAATTTATATCCCGCTCTTCCTCCCAAAGGGACCCCAGGGTGGCAAACAAAGGATAAAGCACATCTTTAAAACATCTTATAAACAAAACATCTTTTAAAACATCTTAAAAAACAGTTCCCATGGTAGGTATCTACTTGAAAGGCTTGTTGAAATCTGTCTGTCAAAGTCATATCCCAGCTTCCTCCAACCGGAGCAGTGGGCAGTTAATAGAAAAATTAGAATACAGTTGCATCACAATTAAATCACGGAAGGAATTATCACAGGGAGCTTGGGAGGCTGGCTTACTGAGCATCAGAGATACACTCATTTTCATTTTTAATGGAAGCCTTTACTTTTTTACCTCAAAATAAAAATATTTTGGCACTGCATTCTTTAAAAATGAAAATACCTCACTTTTAAAAACTAACCAACAAGCAATGAAGAGCTTCTGCGTGCACAGCAGGCAGCCTCCCTGCCTTCCCTCACTTACAGGAAAGCCCAGCTGAAGCTGTCATGGAGTTTTCAGGGACTGTGGACACCCAGGAAGGCTGCACAGCGCAGACCACCAGAGAGATTATTTGTGGAAGGAGAAAAAGGACACTCAGAAGCTCCCTTTGACCATCTCAAAAGGTTAGATAAGTGTAACAAAGTCCCGGCACCTCATCCACAAAAATTTCACTGAAATGTCCCCTACCCTTTGATAATGTTTGAGTACAATTTCTTCTTTCATCAATGGGCAGAGAAAACTAGAGGCTTTGGAGGACCCACCACCATCACTTCTTTCCTTCCCCTCCCCAAGGTAAGTTGTTTAGATTGGGGTCAAGGAAAAAAGGAGGAAGTGGTAGCGATGGGTACTGGGGCACGTTTGTAAGTGTCACTCTTTCGAGGTTGAACTTCAGGCTGTTCATGCACCCCTAACGTCAGGAGCTGCTGAGAGATGCCATCCTGGGCTCCTACTGGGAGGAAGGGCAGGATATAAATCTAATAAATAAAATAAAGTGCACAGTTGCCCTGTATGGTGGCTCACCAATTAATTGCAGGCCCTGGACTGACTCCACCCTCCCAGGGTTGTCATCACATCCTCCTGGACAGGAAGATGTACAAAGGGACTTCCGTCTGAATGGAGCCTTGCTTGAACAATGTCTTTGGTTTCACCTCCCAGTTGGAAGCAATGCTGGTAGTTAGATACCTAAACCAGCTGGAGATGCTAGACAGCAAGAGTAATGTTTGTGTTCCTCTCACTAACGATCTTCTAACTTTATTTGTTTGAGCATCTCTTCCCTTCTATTTAGTATTTATTTTATTACATTTATACCCTGCCTTTCTTTCATCATAGAACCCAACGTAGCATACATGTGGTTCCCAGGCAGTCACCCATCCAGCCACTGACCAGACCCAGACCTACTTAGATTTAGCAAGATGGTGGCCTCATGTGCCTTCAGACCATACCCTGGGACCTGCTTCTTTTTGGACCACACACACACATTGTTCTCCCTCCATGTTGTGCGGACGTGCACTCTCTCGGATCTCCCACTCAGAGAGATGGCCATGTATGTTGTTATATGCCTTCAAGTCGATTACAACAATAACAATGAATCAGCAACCTCCAACAGCTTCTGTTATAAACTACCCTGCTCAGATCTTGTAAGTTCAGGTCTGTGGCTTCCTTTATGGAATCAATCCATCTCTTGTTTGGCCTTCCTCTTTTTCTACTCCCTTCTGTTTTTCCCAGCATTATTGTGTATGTTAGAAGTGAATAAACTGTAACTTGTTTATTTATTTATTTATATCCCACCCCTCCTCCCAGAAGGAGCCCAGAGCAGTAACTTTCCCCCTCTTTTCTCACCTTTATCTATGGCCTTAACAGACAGATTTGTTGCCACCGCTGAGTAATTCTGCTGACTTCCAATATTTCCATCCTGACATCTGGCATGCTTCTTAGCCCTTTGGTTGCCACTCTTTGGTTCTGGCTACCAGCTTTGTCCCACAGTTACCATTTCAAGCTCCTAGTTTACCTCACACTGCTTCTCACAACCCGGCATTGACACCTAGCTGGGATAAAGTGTCCGAGGTTTTGATTCAAGAGCAACTCCAATATAAGGTTTAGATACTATGGATTGTCTTGTGGAATGTCTCCATAGATCATCCAAGCAACCTGCAATCTAAACCTCTGTTCCTAGAGCATCATTATTGTATTCCCTTGTGCTCTGGTCTGGGAAAGGTCAGCTTGAGGTGAAGAGATTCCTTTTGCCTCTTCAGTGCTCTTTCCCCTTCAAGGTAGTTAGAATTTATTGCATGATACATATCGTCTTACTTTAGAGAATGAACGTAATTCATACAAATTAGTGTTGCAGAGGGGAACAGGTTAATGTTGCAACCACTGATATGCACAATGAACCCATTTCATAATGTAAATAAAGAAAAGTGTCTGGAGAAGGTGAGAGAGGGGAAAGGTTTTCACTTATGGATGAGGAAAAGGTATTAAAGGAAAAACAATGGACACAGGAAAAAGGAATTGGCATATCATATTTTATGAGGAAAAGGCTAAGCGCTGGGTGTTTCTTAGTCCACATAAAAGAGAAATAAGGAGAGGCTTACAAAAGCTTGAGCAGATAAACAATTCATTCCTGTTAGGGCCAGGGGACAAATTTAATGCAGTTCGCATTTAAAGGAAAGTTACTTTCCAAAACAATTTGCACAGCAAAACATAGCCATCCCTTGAAATGCGCACCTCTCCAGATCCCACAATGCAGTACTCCTGCCAAATCATGTGTACAAAAATGCACATACTAGTGCAAAGTGGGCATAAACATGCCTATATTAGTGAAAATAACATACAAAAATGCATTATGTTAGGGGAAACTGTTTTGCAAAAATGTGTCTATTAGGCAAAATTGCATAGAAGTACATTAGGAGAAATTCACACATACTGATGAATTTTCGTAAGGACGTTTTAAAAATAAAGTCACAAGCTGATGTGGAAACCTGGAGAACTGAACTTAGTTGGGAAAATGAGAAATGGCAATGGACACCCATCCATAAATCTGATACACATCTACTCAGATCTAAGTCCCACTGATTTCAATGAGACTTGCTCCAAATTAAGTAGGTATAGAAATGCACACTAAAAGATTGAAAAAAATAATCTCAATTTCCCCCATCCTGAAATTTTATAAACATGCCCATCCTGGTGAACACAGATTAAAATATCTATGGCATAGATCAACCTTTATTTTCTGTCATACGCTGCCTTCCTTTGGTAGAATTTTATTTTATTTTTTGCAAGGTGCATGCTATGAGTGGATGGAGTCAGAGCCAACAGTGGGTAGAGCCAGAGACAAAAGCATTCTGGGTTAACTAATCCAGAATAAAGACCACCCTGATTTGATTTTCATCATGGCCACCTCAGACTACATAAGAATATAAGAAGAGCCCTACAGCCAATGACCCAACACAGTGAGTCTGTGAGTTCAAATCCCCGCTCATGTCTCCTGGGTGTCAAGGGCCAGCTAAAGATCACCCCACAGTGAGTGGCTCAGGGGTTACGTGCCCTGTCACTTGTGCAGCCATGGGCAAGCTGCATAGTCCCACGAGCCCAGTTGCCCCCCAGCTGGCAGTTGTGGACAAGGAAGGGGCTGGCTTGTGCAGCTGTGGCAAGGACTAGCCTCAGAGGGAGGCAATGGTAACCCCCCTCTGAATACTGCTTACCATGTAATCCCTATTCATAGGGTCACAATAAGTCAGGATCGACTTGAAGGCAGTCCACTCCATTTCCAGTCCAGCATCCTGTTCTCAGTGGCCAACCAGGTGCCCATGGGAAGCCCACCATCAGAGCTTGAGCACAACAACAGTCTGTCACCCACAGTGGAAGCAGAACATAGATATCAGGGTTAGTAGTTAGTAGATTAGAATACCCAGTGTCAGGCAGGTCTACTCAGACGTAAGCCCCACTGTGTCTGGTGGTGTTAGTCTCAATTAGGTATATAGAGGTACTTTTTCATCAGGCTGCATTTGGCTTCTGGGCCTGAAGTTCCCCGTCCCAAGGATGGGTTAATCTGTCCATTTCGGTTTTCACTTTTCTCATTTTTCCAATCTTAAATTCAGTTCTCTACATGTCAGTTTGCAATTTTCTTTCAAAAGGTCCTCATGAAAAATTATCTATACACATTTTTCTATGTAATCTGGCCTGATGAACACATTTTTAGAAAGCGATTTCCCCTGGTATAATGCATTTCTAGATGTGATGTTCAGTAATGCATGCATTTTTTACGCACACTTTATCTGAATATATGCATGCACATTTCACCTGAGTATATGCATTATTTGCCTGGAGAACTGCATTGCAAAATTTGGAGAACTGAAAATGTCAAAGGATGGCTATATTTCAGTTTGCGTATTATTTGGGGAAGTGAGAATTAGGTGGGTTCACCTCTGCTGCAAACTGAATTGATTTCTTCCCCCATCCCTGTTTAGACCGTCAGCTGAATGCACCAATGTACAATGCCCAAATGTCAGGGCACAATCCTCTCATAGGCCGTGACTCTCCACATTCTCAGGCAGAAGCCTTTCCCACCCTGGAAATGCTGGGAATTATATGACGGATGTTCTGAATGCAGAATGCGTGCTCTCCTACTGAGCTACGACCACCCTGCAACACCCATTTCTCATATCACTATTCCCTAAACCTACTTTGTTTTCTCTCTTCCCCCACCCCTCCTTTTTCATTTTAATAGAGAAAACACTTTAACAGGAAAGAAATCACTGTGGGACAATTTGTTTGCTTGCCACACGTATATTAGCTATAAAGTAGCCAACAGCACATTACACATGAGAAAGGACTTTAGAGAAACGTAATGCCGCTGATTATCCCTGAAGGGGTTTTAAGATGATGAGACACCGAAGAAATGAAATTTATTTGCCTTACAGAAAATTGGTTGAATCATGTTCAGGTTTACAATATTTGCATTTGGAGACCTTGCACCATCTGCATAATGTTGGAGATTTATTTGTGAAAAAAGCATAATTGTCTATGGATATAAATATATATAGCTAGTAATGCAGATTTCCTCCTTGGGAAAGAAACATTATTTTAATGTTTGCCATTTCTGTGCATGGGGCGGGGAGCACCCACAATTACAGGGTTTTTAAATTCATGAACTAGAAAATCTTATTGCATGAGGAAAAACCAATTGCGGGGGTGGGGATGAAATTTGGTGGTTCCAATTACAAACTATTTGGGTTTGTATTCTCAGAGTTGCTATTTACAGATGAAATATAATTGTGGCAAATTTCCTTATATTAGCTGACCTGGGAAATAGCATTCAGTGCATCATTACCTCAGATCAGTGGTAGAACATATGCTTTGTATGCAGAAAGTCCTGGGTTCAATCCCCAGCATCTGTAGTTAAAAGAATTAAGTATTACTACTACTACCACTGCTACCACTACATTTATATCCCGCCTTTCCTCAAAGGAGCTCACAGTGGTGTACATGGTTCTTCCTCTTTCCATTTTTTCCTCACAACCCTGTAAGGTAGGTTAGGGTGAGAATTTGTGACTACCCCAAGGTCACCCAGTGAGCCTCATTATTGAGTGGGGATTGGAATCCCACTATATCCACACTAATGATGGTCAGGTTGTGTGTGTGTGGTCTGTTATTACAGGAACCCCTGAAATTTCACCTCCATAAGGCTTTACCTAGAAATATAAGAGGACAACAAAGAGGGAAGAACAACAGCCCTATTCCAAAAGATTAGAGAAATGAAAGGGAAATTTAAACCAAGAGTAGGGATGTTGAATAATCAACAGGGGAACACACTGACTGACCAAGGTGAAATAAAAGGAAGATGGAATCAATACACTGAAGAACTCTATGAAAGAGATGCCAGGATAACAGATTCAGTCATGGAGGAACCTTATGAAGAAGAACCAGAAATTTTAGAATGTGAGGTGAAAGCTGCTCTCAAAATACTTGGAAGAAACAAATCACCAGAAACAGATGGCATACCAGTAGAGTTGCTACAAGCTACTGAGACTGAATCTGTCCAAATTTTGACAAAAAGTTGTCAAGAAATATGGAAAACTAAACAATGGCCCACAGACTGGAACCTTTCAATATACATCCCAATTCCAAAGAAAGGGGACCCCAGGGAATGCAGTAATTATCAAATTATCGAACTATTGCCTTAATATCCCATGTAAGTGAAGTACTGCTCAAGATTCTACAACAAAGGCTCTTACCATATATGGAGTGAGAAATGCCAGATGTCTGAGCTGGATTTAGAAAGGGAAGAGGCACCAGAGATCATATCGCAAACATACGCTGGATAATGGAACAGACCAAGGAATTTCAGAAGAAAATCGCCCTGTGCTTTATAGATGACAGCAAAGCCTTTGACTGTGTAGATCATGAAAAACTATGGAATGCTTTAAAAGAAATGGGGGTGCCACAGCATCTGATTGTCCTGGTGTGCAACCTATACTCTGGACAAGAGGCTACTTTAAGGACAGAATATGGAGAAACCAATTGGTTCCCAATATTTGTTTAATCTATACGCAGAACATATTGTTATGTGTATAGGGGTCAGAATGGGTGATCCCTGTGGGTCCCCTTCCAGCCTCTGATTTGGAATCCTGTGTCTTGGAATGAGGAACTCGCTCTGCTGGTCAGATGAGTCTCCTTTGTTAAGCTAATAGAGTGGCCAGGTAGTTAATGGGTCTATTAGGTGCCCAGCAACTGATGAATGAGCCAAGAAGATCCTTTTGTCATTGAAACTCTTCAGGAGAGCCTTCCCCCCACCTCCTGGAGCCTAGGAGAGGTTTGTGTTTTTAGTTGTGTCTAGAGAATGGCTGGGGCTGCAGGCAGGCAGAGAGGCTATCCCTCTGCAACATGGCTTTAGGATGCCTCCTGCAACCCAGATGGAAAAACTGGATATTGGACTGCTGATGCCTTGAACATCCTAAGCTCAGGTTGGAATGTGTGTAAATAAATAAATCATATTTCATAAAGACACCGCAGTCTCTGCTGACCTTCTTCCCAAAGGAAACCAAATCCTGGAGGAGCACAGGGACCCCTGAAATCTCACCGCTCAGAGATTGGGGAGGCGCGCAACAATATCATACAGAAAGTGGGATTGGACCAGGTTGAAGGAGGTTTTCAAAATTGCAAAATTGCAGGGAGAAATATTAATAATTTAAGATATGCAGATGATACCATACTACTAGCAAAAACCAGTAATGATTTGAAACGAATGCTGATGAAAGTTGGCCAAGGATGATGGGAGCTGTCGTCCAACAATATCTGGGGACTGAAGGTTGAAGAACAGTGACATACCGGACATACAGCTATATGGAAAATGGCTAGTTGTGCATCTATGTAATTGGCAAGGAATGATCAAGCTTATGTGGGACGACCCAGCACTTCAAAGACCGTTAAGCGGTTTTTGCTTTAAACCTTGTTGGGATTATTTTACTGCCAGGCCCTCCAGGGGATTAAACAGCCCAGCATTTACTGCTTCTCATCAATTTACCATCTGCAGCTCCAACTTTAACAACTTGACATAATGCATTTACCGGACATTTTGTCATTGTGGTATATTAGGGAGATGTTTTTGTTAAAAAGCAGCTGGAAGAGGGCCATAAACAAGGCTGTTGTAAGTAACATATTGTTTATCATTGTGCTCGGATTGGGAGCCTAACCAAGACCGCTTTAATGCATCTCGGCATTAAGATACATCATAATTGTTGCTGGGAAGGGTAAAGGTTACCTTGCTAATAATATGCAAATGGAGGCTTTACTGTGCATAATGAATGACCGCGTTAGATTAAAGGCAGAAATTTCCTTTCGTAGTACTTGCAATAAACCTTTTTGCGTTCTGTTAATAATTAATTTAAAAGAATTACCATTTCAGTGAGCCAGGATACATTATTTATTAAATGTAATTAAAGTATTTATTAGGCAAGTAATAAGTGACAGGCACCAGCAATGGTGGGAAGCTTTCATATTTTATCAACTAACCCTGGCATGTGTTTGAAAGCAGACACAGTTGTCTTGATGGGTTGTGTTAACATATTAATTATCAGCTGGATAGAGATGATAGACAGAACTGGAAGCCCATCTCTCCTCCGCCCCTGCCCCCCACCTACCTACTCTGGAAGGGGACAAGACAACACTTAAATTTCATATTTTCCAACACTTTTATATTCCAAGCTACAAAAGGTCTTTGCATCAACAGGTTGGGATGCTGCGATATAAGAACGGCTGATAGTGGATCAGACCAGGGGATCCCTCCAGTAAAGCCCTGTGGGTGATAGCCAACATTAGGAATGGAAGGACCATGGCTCAGTGGTAGAGTACCTGTTTTGGATGCAAATGTTCCCAAGTTCACGACAGGGCAAAATTTAGTGTAACACCTGGGTTGGGCTCTATATCAAGTAAACCTTGAGCCACCCTACATACTGTTAGCTGGCTGACCTGTGAATTTTGAGAAGGCCCTACAAGCAGGAATGGTGAGTGTCCACTGGTAAGATACTTGGAGACAACAATTCATGTAAAATTTGGACAATTTTGAACCAGCTAATACCTATTTTTCAGATTGGGCAAATACATGTTAAATCCAGATCCATCAAAGGATACAAATATATTCTTAGGAATAGATAGGTGAGTAGCATAAAAACAAGTTTGAACAGATTTCTTTTTTTATCCCCCAGTAATGGTGGGTTTATTGATTTTTTAAATCTTTTTCTCTATATATGTCATTATATTATGCTTTGTTACAACATCAAACTGTGCACGTAGAGACAAAATTGAATCATGTATTATATGTATATTGACCACTGAAGAAGACCCATTTAGGGTAGAAACGCATTTGATCCACTATCTAAGTATTTGTATGCCACATTTGGCTTGTCACAACATTGTTGGCTATATTAGTTGCTATTATGATATTTGCTTTTAGACATTTGATTGTACCTGTTGGCATTTTCCCTGTATTATATATATATGACCCTCCGTGGCGCAGAGTGGTAAGCGGCGGTAACGCAGCCGAAGCTGTGCTCATGGCCGGAGTTCGATTCCAACGGAAGGAGGAAGTCAAATCTCTGGTAAAAGTGGTCGAGGTCGACTCAGCCTTCCCTCCATCCGTGGTCAGTAACGTGAGTACCTGGCATATGCTGGGGGGTAAAGAAAGGCCGGGGAAGGAACTGGCAATCCCACCCCATATATATGGTCTGCCTAGTAAATGTCGCAAGACATCACCCTAAGAGTCGGAAACGACTCGCACTATAAATGCAGGGACACCTTTACCTTTATATATATATATATATATATGTGTGTGTATGTATATATATGTGTATGTGTGTGTATATATATGTGTGTGTGTATATATATGTATGTATATGTATATATATGTGTGTGTGTGTGTATAAATTATTCAAGATTAAAGTTGGACATTTTAATTTTTTTATTTTATTAACTTTGGCATCAATATTTTTTATAACTGGATACCCAAACCCAATTCTGTATTGCTATCTATTGGATGCAGGTGTTTCCAAGTTTAGTCCCCAACATCTCCAGTTAGGGTGGGAAAAGACTTCAGTCTGAAACCCTGGAGAGCCACTCTCAGTCAGTGTAAATAATATTGGTCTAGATGGATCAATGAATGGATCTTTTTGGCCCAGTGGGACAGAACTTTCTCTCCCTCACTACCATGGGCCAACTTTGGCAGGGGGGCTGGGTCACCTGTCAATCATCTGACATTATTATTATTGTTGTTGTTGTTGTAATTATTGTTATTATTATTATTATTTGATTTATATCCCACCCTTCCTCCCAGCAGGAGCCCAGAGCAGCAAACAAAAAAGCACTAAAAACATTAAATCATCATTAAAACACATTAAAACAAAACATCTTCAAAAACATTACTTTAAAAAAATATTTCAAAACATCTTCTAAGATTAAAAACATTTTTAAAAAGAAGGTTTAAGAACATATTAAACAGCAATTCCAACACAGACGAAGACTGGGATAGGTCTCTACTTAAAAGGCTTGTTGAAAGAGGAAAGTCTTCAATAGGCGCCG
Organism: Rhineura floridana; assembly: GCF_030035675.1. Classification (NCBI taxonomy): domain Eukaryota; kingdom Metazoa; phylum Chordata; class Lepidosauria; order Squamata; family Rhineuridae; genus Rhineura; species Rhineura floridana. The sequence continues at coordinate 11,988,171 of NC_084480.1, forward strand.
AAAAGATAACAGAGATGGCCCTGTCTAATATTTAAGGATGACATCAATATGACATCACATAATTGACATGTGGGTTATCCTGCCACCTCTCAACTTTGGCCCATAAGGTGGGGAGATACTGCCGAACCCAGATTAAGCTCCCTGCACAGTTCAACCCTGCTTTCTGCAGGCACGTCTCCATCTGTCCCATGCCTAGATAGGACAACAGTTGTGGGGCAGATGTATGTAGCTTGGGGAAAATGGCCTTGCTGACCAAATGGGGAGGCCTGGTGGGCCAAGGTTGGCCCATGAGCTGTAGGACCCCCACCTCTGCTTTAAGGTGTCACAAAGCTCTTTATTGATTTTGCTGCAACAGATTAACATGGTTATGTATTTGGAAATTAAGTAACTACAGCTAACACTATTTGCATTGGTAAAAGATAATCAGAATTGGGCTACTTTTCCATTCAACTGGACAAAACTTCTTCTGTAACTTGCAGAATTTGCATACTCTGTCATTACAATAAGAGGCTTCAGTCAAAGATAACACAATTCCTCTTCATAAGACAGAACAGAAGGGAAGTTGAGCATTTAAAATGCGGAGCTGAAGGAAAATTTTATTTCAATTTTAAATTTCCTGAATGAAAACAAATTAAATTTAATGTAAATTTAATTAGATCAAATTAAACTTGTATAACTGTTTTTCTTTTTCAAGTAAGGAATTTAGAAGAGAACAAAACAGATAACATGATGATATCAGCAAATATAAATCAAAAAGTTCCCTGAGAAGAGACATGGATTGTTTAAACCACTCTGGGAACTACAGCTCTGTGAGGGGAATAGGGGTCTCTGAACATCCAAACATCTCCCAGCACTCTCAGGGCTAGCACCAGCCCACCGCAGGCCCTTGGACACCAGGCTGCTGCAAGCCTCCACCTCCCCTCTGTGTGCACTTGGGTGATGGCATGCATGCATGCTGACACGTGAGGTGGCACAACTGGTCATATTTAAGCATGCACTCGCTGTGAGTGCATGCAGGGGTGATATTGGCTGGGAGAGTGGAGCTCTCACTTGGCAATCCACACCGCCATCCAGTCACAACCTGATGCTGGTGGGGATTGCAAAGTGGGAGTTCTACCCTCCCAGCCCAAGGTGCAGGGACCCTCAGCCAGCCACAGAGGCCCTTGGCCAGCCTCAGGGCTCTTGGCCAGTGTCCGACCTAACCACCTGCTGGCACCAGGCCTGAGCACTCTTAACAAACTACAGTTCCTGGGATTCTTTGAGGGAAGCCATGACTGCTTAAGTGGTATAAGAGTGCATTAGATGTATAGTGCGGGTTTGGGCCCAGTTGCCATTGATCCATCTTGCCTAGGACTGTCCACTCAGAAAGGCAATGCCTCTCCAAGGCTTCAGGAAGTTCTTTCCTCTTTGTATCTCGTACCATCCTTTTTCAAACAAAGCAACTTTTTTACTCTAGTTCCCAATTGGAAAGGGTGTGAGACAGGGGTGTATTTTATCACCCTATATGTTTAATCTATATGCAGAACATATCATATGGAAAGCAGGATTGGACCAAGATGAAGGATGTGTGAAAATTGGAGGGAGAAATATCAATAATTTAAGATATGCTGACGATACCATACTACTAGCAGAAACCAGTAATGATTTAAAATGAATGCTGATGAAAGTTAAAGAGGAAAGCACAAAAGCAGGACTACAGCTGAATGTCAAAAAGACTAAAGTAATTACAACAGAAGATTTATGTAACTTTACAGTTGACAATGAGGACATTGAACTTGTCAAGGATTATCAATACCTTGGCACAGTCATTAACCAAAATGGAGACAATAGTCAAGAAATCAGAAGAAGGCTAGGACTGGGGAGGGCAGCTGTGGGAGAACTAAAAAAGGTCCTCAAATGAAAAGATGTATCGTTGAACACTAAAGTCAGGATCATTCAGACCATGGTATTCCCAATCTCTATGTACGGATGTGAAAGTTGGACAGTGAAAAAAGGGGACAAGAGAAAAATCAACTCATTTGAAATGTGGTGTTGGAGGAGAGCTTTGCAGATACCATGGACTGCAAAAAAGACCAATGATTTGGTGTTAGAACAAATTAAACCAGAACTATCACTAGAAGCTAAAATGATGAAACTGAGGTTATCATACTTTGGACACATCATGAGAAGACCTGATTCACTAGAAAAGACAATAATGCTGGGAAAAACAGAAGGGAGTAGAAAAAGAGGAAGGCCAAACAAGAGATGGATTGATTCCATACAGGAAGCCACAGACCTGAACTTACAAGATCTGAACAGGGTGGTTCATGACAGATGCTGTTGGAGGTCACTGATTCATAGGGTCGTCATAAGTCGTAATTGACTTGGAGGCACATAACAACAACAACTTTTTTAAAAAATACATACCACTGTTCCTTTTTATTATTATTATTTTAATCATAGTAGTGAAATTTAACTAGAGGCACCAGAGATTGAGCATTTACAAAGCACCTACTCTACAAGGGCTGGGGTGGAAAGATCTGTCCATTTCTGTTCTCTCAGTTTCTCATTTTTCCAATCTTAAATTCAGTTCTCCATATTTCTGCAGCAGTTTGGTAAATTCTTTTTTTTAAAAAAAACCTCATCAAAATTCTCCACCATTTTAGTGTGAATTTCTCCTAATAAACACAATTTCGTCTGCTGTGCTTCAGGTGATGTTTCAGTCATGCAAATGAGAATCTATTGCTGGTCCTCGACCGTAATAAATTCTATTCGTTCATTCAGATGAGAATCTACATGTCTCTCCATCCTCCATCCAAGCAAAGCAAGCAAGAGGAATTATCACAGACCAAGGACACATTCAAACCAGACAGAAGGGTTTCAGGAGGGCGCAAAAGAGAGTCAGTGAGGGGTGTGGTCTGGGGAAAGGGGGTGTGGCTAGGAGAGAGGGCATGGGCTAGGGAGAGTCCCAAGGGCCGGACAGTGAGGACTAGAAAGCCACATTTAGTCCTCCAGGCCTGAGATTCCCCACTGATTCATGAGGCAGAGTGCGGCAGTTGCCTCAGGTGGTGGATGCTGAGAAGTGGGAATAACAGCAATGACGTGTTGGAGGACAGTGCTGTGGGCGCTGTGTGGGCTGTCTTGCACCCCCTAAGGTAGCCTCAGGTGCTCAGGTTGCTTCCAGCACCTTGGACAGCTCCTTGAAAGCTTGGATTAAAACCCACAGCAGATTCCACTGTCCCACTGTCCCACTGACACGGAGCAACCAGCCAGCACAGCTTTAAAGTGGTATGATACTGCTTTATCTGCATAGTGCAAATGGGGTCTAAATGACAGTTAGGCTTGATTAATGACATTCTTCCAGCATGACTTGGCACCACGTCCAGAATTTAACCACCAGTTATGTAAGTGCTAGATATTCTACCTTGTTCTTAGCAATAAAGTTCTTGTTTTTCTCCCTTTGGTATCCATTTTGGCCCGGCTTTCTCTTAAAAATGGCCCAACTGTTCCCATCATAGCCAGAAACAACATCATTTACTTCAAATGGAAATAAGCTGTGCAAAAACTCAACACTCTGGAAAAGTTTTCTTCAATGTGTGCAATCCATAAAAGATTTTTAAATGCTGGTTTGATTTCCATCTTCTGAGGGTTTTTTTTTTTTATTAAGGGAGTTGCTCAGCTAGCTTTTCCTTTATGTAAACCCAGATTTTTTTAAAAAAAAAAACACCTTTAAACAAATAGTGTTTTTTGAGGGGCTATAGTAAGGAGACAGTGGGAAACAGTAGGAAATGTCCCATGATTGTTCCTGGGAAGTGCTGTAGCTCCGTGACAGAGCATCTTCCTTGCGTGCAGAGGGCCCCAGGTCCTGGGATCTCCGGGTAGAGCTGGGAAGGACCCTTGCGTGGAACCCTGGAGAACTGCTGCCTGCCAGTGTAGACAATACTGGGCTAGATAAACCAATGTCCTGATTCAGTATAAGGCTTCTTCCTATGACCGATGACAAGAACATCTAATTTATCATTGTCCACACTGACTGGCAGAGGCTCTCCAGGATACAGGCAGGAGTCCATCCAGCCCTACCTGGAGATACTGAGGATTGAACCTGGGACCTTCCGCATGCCAAGCAGGTGCACTACCACTGAGCTGGCTTTCCACAAGATGGTGCCTCCTCTCTCCACCCCCATTCTATGCACAAAACCCAACCAGACCAAGAGTTCGACCAACAGCTGGAATGGAACAACATCCTCCACTGCACCTGGGGGCAGAGGCAAGCTTACGGGGTGCAGAGTAAATCATGTGGCATACATAGCTCTGTTCCCTTCCCATCAGCCTATGCAGCCTGAGGCTGGATGCCCCGCTCTGCCTCATGATAGGGCCTTTGTAGGAAACATGATCTCTCTAGGCATTCAGATAAATGCCTCTCATTTGTGGGCCTCACTCCCCAGTACCAACACACACACTGGCCACCACTACCCCTTGCAATGGAACAGCACCAGATGTTGTTGGACTCCAACTCCCATCATTCCCAGCCAGCATGGCCACTTCATCAAGGATGATGGGAGATGCAGCCCAACATCTGGAGGCAGGGGTGTAGTCCTCCAGGGTTGTGGGGAGTCATAGATCCGTTACTTTTTTGAGAGCAGAGTCCCAGCCAGGTCCCTATGTATGAGCCAATCAGTGTGAAAGGGGAGCTTGCTAGCCACTAAGAAGAGTCCTTGTCCTTTTGTGCTGATTGGAGCCAATCAGAGTGAAAGAAAGTGAGTCAGCCACTGAGAATACTCTTCTCAGTAGCTAATACACAGCCTCCCCTTTCATGCTGATTAGCTCCACGTCTGTTCTTCTGGAGTGTGGACTCGGAGAGGACCTGGAGAGTAAGGGAGAAAAAGGAAAGTGGAAAAGGGGGTGTGGCTCTGAGGGATTGTGGTGTGAATCATGAAGGGACGCTGCACTTCTGATTTTCCTACTACATTACTGGAGGGCACCACATTGACCATCTCTAAGGGAAGACCACATGCAGACAGAAGCCCTTTTTACAGAGTAACATGGCAAAAATAGGCAGGCTCCTGCCTGTCTTTCCTCACTGGCAGGAGGAGAAGCTTTTGTTTTTCCCAGCTAATTTTCCCAGCAACAAATCATTGGGGTCTGGGTGCCGAGCAAAAGACTCAAGCACTACTTGCAGTGATATTGTCTGGATCTCCCAAACTGTCTTAGATATAGATGAAGATATATTTTAAAATGGAATGTATCATTCACCACTCAAACCCAGCCTCTTCACCAAAAAAGTATATTTCCACCAAAGACAGCCCTACAGGCTATGGACAGAGGAGAATTGTGGTTTATCTGCATTTTAAGTGAATCAACCTAATTTACACATCCCTGAGTAATGCATGGATTGGAATGTAGTTAGCCTTTGGATTTCACACTTCTTTGAATTTTGTGCGATAGTTCTCAGCACAAAAATGCACTTAAAAATTAGGATAAACCCTATTTATATATGCATAAATTCAGGGGAAATGCATATTTAAATAGCATTTTGTGATATACACTATTTAAATAAGAATTTTCATGCAGATTTAAGAAAAACAAAAATTAGTGCAGCAACAGGATGGAACCAACTTATGAATGAACACATGCAAAAATGACATCCTCCTGGGTGCAAAATAGACCATGTTAAGCACTGAAGTCCAGTTTCTTTCAAAGACAGAGTTAAGAGCATGTTCAAGCCCCTTCCATGGTAGAGAGTGAACTCTTTCCCACTATAGAGATGAGCTGAAACAGACCCTTTTGTATCACTTTCACTTTCATTATCACCAAAAAGCACCTTCGTTTTTCAGTGTTCTTTTCACCTAACCCTTCACAGTGCCTTCCTTTCCATCCAAGTCCTGCACACTAGAAAGAAGCATGCAAAAGTACCTGCCCCATGTGGTTGTTGTTAAGGTTCCAAGGGACCAGTAGTGTGATGGCAAATTCAGAAATGCAGGGTCCCTTCATTTTAGTCACAGCTACAACCCCTCCTCCTTCTTTGCTGCTGACTTGAGAATGAGAACCTTGTTACTGCCTTCTCCCCCAACAGCAGACATCCCTAGGAGCTAAGAAGCATGAAACGGGATGGTGTTAGCGACTGAGAAGCGCTGACTCACCTCCTTTCTGTTGGAAGTGGGGCAAGAGCAACTCCTGTTTTGTTCTTTCGTTTATGTTCCAGAAGAGAGATAGAGTTCGGGTCCTCCAGATGGATAGGCTTGATTACCTTTACCTGTGATGCTCTGACTGACTTCCTTCTGTCGCTAGACTGTGACGTCTTTAGGGAAGCTTACCTGCCCCGAGAGGAGACATCTCTTTGTCTCTGATCTCTCTCTCTCCTAGCCATGAGGTCAACTCCCACGCCTGGGCGCTACACCTCCAATTTAGTTAGTTTGAACTAGCTAAGCCTTTCTATCTACTATGTATTTGTACAAATAAAGTAGCTTTTTTATTTTACTAACTCTCAAGTCTCAGTGATTCTGATGCAGGGTAAAAGCCTGCTTTCTTAGGTAAATGCACACACACGCTGGCACACTTGCATTTCAGACTGCTGTTACTCTCTGCTGTGCTGCTTAAACTAATTTAGCACCACCAGCAACACTTTCACTCTGATTGGCTCCAATCAGCAGGAAAGGACAAAGAATCATGTTAGAAGACTCTTCTCAGTGGCTAACACACTCTCCTTTCATGCCGATTGGCTCACAGGTTGCTGGAGACATAGGGACCCTGATGGGACCCTGCTCCCAAAAAAGTAAAGGGTCTAAGACCTCCCAAGACCCCAGACAACTACACCCCTGCAAGGAACTGCACAATCCTAGCTGATGGAACACAGATCAGTGAAGTGTCCCAGTCTTTGTGACAAGGGATCTGTGCAATCCCTAAACTTATCTAACCAAGCTTGGGGAAGGCCTCCATCTGAGTTAAAGCTAAGCAGAAACACATACGAACATAAGATGAGCCCTGCTGGATCAGATCAAAGAAGCATCTAGTCCATTCTCCTAGTGGCCAACAGATGCTCCTGGGAAGCCCACAAGTAGCCCCTGAGTGCAAGAGCACTGTCCTCTCCCGCGCTCCCCAGCAATTAGTATTCAGAGGCATACTTCCTCCAACAGTGGAGGTACAGTGTAGCCATTGTGGCTAGCAGCTGTTAACCACCAACTCTGGCCCATTAACCAACCAACTTTGACCTCCTTCTAGGAGGAAGGAAAGGATATAATGATAATAACATTTATTACGATCACAGATCAGTACATTGACAACATAAATAATCCGTACCTTATAAAATACATAAAAGCATAGTTGAATAAAAGGATTACAAAATTACAATCAGTATGGATTTCCTATATAAAATCATTTATCATTGTTGTCTGACAAGCAATGGCAGCAACACAGAAAACTGATGCAGACCAGTCAAGATGGAAAGGCTCGCTGTTAGAGAAACTGCAAAACCTGGGATTTACTCCTTATGCTCTTCTCGCTCTTGGATATGTTGACGCAAAAACTACTATCCAACAGTGAATCTGGGATATAGAATTACAAAACCATTTGAGTCTTGCTGTCAGGCACCTCAAGTTCAGGGACAATGGGAAAGCACTGGTGCCCATGCATTACTCGACTAATCTGAATATCCCTAAATACAGAAGAGCTTTCACAGCAGCTATGTTCAATGTTCTGCCATCTGCCCTCCTGGAGGGAAGGTATAGAAGGGTACCCTACCATGAACGGGTCTGCCCATGAGGCATGGAAGAAGTGGAAACCGTGGGTCATGTTTTATTGTATTGTAGCTTTTATAGGGATCTTTGCTATTCTATCACTCCAATTTTACAATGCATTCCAGATAAATCCAGTGAGTTTTATCTAACCCCTTTATTTATTTATTGACAGGGCGGGATATACTGTACATTTAATAAATAAATAAAATAAAATAATGGACTTAAGTTAGTCATGTCCATTCATTTCAATGGGTCTACTTTGAATAAGACTAACTTTTGCTACAACCCTATGAAATTAAATGATTGCTTCAGTTTAGCTTTGCCAACACAGTTGATATGTTTGCTTAGCATGGTCAATTCTGCCTTTGAAATAAAATGTTGATGTTACTTTTTAGATCACATTTCATTTTGACTTGATCTTCTTGGGCTTGATCTTCTTGAGGGGACTGAAGAGGGCAGCTATGAGAGAACTGGAAAAGGTCCTCAAATGAAAAGATGTGTCACTGAACACTAAAGTCAGGATCATTCAGACCATGGTATTCCCAATCTCTATCCATGGATGTGAACGTTGGACAGTGAAAAAAGCGGATAAGAGAAAAATCAACTCATTTGAAATGTGGTGTTGGAGGAGAGCTATGCACATACCATAGGCTGTGAAAAAGACAAATAATTGGGTGTTAGGACAAATTAAACCAGAACTATCACTAGAAGCAAAAATGATGAAACTGAGGTTATCATACTTTGGAAACATAATGAGAAGACATGATGCATTAGAAAAGATAATAATGCTGGGAAAACAGAAGGGAGTAGAAAAAGAGGAAGGCCAAACAAGAGATGGATGGATTCCATAAAGGAAGCCACAGACCTTAACTTACAAGATCTGAACAGGGTGGTTCATGACAGATGCTGTTGAAGGTCACTGATTCATAGGGTCACCATAAGTCGTAGTCGACCTGAAGGCACATAACAACAACAACGATCTTCTTGCCTCCTGCTTCAAGCTCCCTTCACAGAAATGAACCAAACTAAATGTCAGGTTAAAAGAGCGGGCTTCCTTGCCCTACACCACTGAATCTTGCACAGAGACTGTGAAAATTAATTAGAACCAAGGCTTGCTGGTGGGGAAACACAGCCTTCCAAAAATGTGCTACTTTGGTCACAGTTGTGAGTTGGGGAAAGTTGTGGCAAAATGTACGAGACAATCAAGCCCAAGTTAAACACATTTAGATCCCATCAATTTCAATATGAGATTGAGCAGAGTCGGATTTTGGTGTCCTCCAAATATGAACGCCAGCCAACGTGGCTAATGGTCAGGAATGATGGGAGTTGTAGTCCAAAACATCTGGAGGGCACCGGGTTGGGGGAGGCTGATTTGAAATTTCAGGTTGACATCTACATATACTAGCTGTTTGCTAAGCATTTGGATACCAACTTTGAAGCTTTAGAGGAGGATTTCAATGGGCTTGCTGTGGGAAGAATTTAGTTAGCTAAAACCCATAATTTCTCTAATTGCCATTCTCCCTTCCCTAGTTCACCTTCACAATTTTCCAGTGTGCCACCTAAGTTAGATCAACATTTTTAGAAATATACACCCATTTGACAAATTTAACACCCAATATATTTTCCAATTAGACAGTCAGATGGCAATACATGCAGATATCACCTTATCAGGAGGTCTGTTCCGCACAACATAGGAAGCTGACCTTCAGTGTAGTGACACCGACCCTTTGGAATTCCCTCCCTTTAAATATTAGACAGGCGCCATCTCTGTTATCTTTTTGGAGCCTTCTGAAGACCTTCCTCTTTCAATAAGCCTTTCAAGTAGACACCTTATCCCAGATCAGTTTTGGAATTGCTTTTCAAGATGTTTTTAAGGATTTTTTTTTTAAAAAAAGATATTTCTAAAATGTCTTATTTTAAAAATGTTTTAAGATGTTTTTAGTGTTTTGTTTCTTGTTTGCCACCCTGGGCTCCTTCTGGGACGGGATAGGTATAACAACAACAACAATGACGATGATGACGACGACGTACATATCTCATGTGTCATAGGCCAGGGTGAAGAGGTGTATCTTCAGCATTTGCCTAAATCTGTATGGTGAACTTGCCAGGCACACCTCTGTGGGGAAGGAATACCATAACTTAGGGGCTGCCACAGCCCCTCTTGGGCTACCACCACCCCAAACATCTGAGGGCAGTGAAACTACCAAGAGGGCCCCACAGCAGCTTCCCTTCTGCCTCCCTTCCAAGGCACCTTTCACTTAGGGAGGAGAGAGTAGGGCTTGACACCTATTCATCATCCTTATAGCACCATGAATGGTGCAGATGATGTTACTGAGAAGAGTAGCCCCAAAAGACAGGCTTCTTCCCCAAAACGTTGACAGTAGAGATTTGTTGACCCTACTATCTAGGGAGGGCACCATCTGGGCTCAGTTTCAGGCAGCAAAATCTTTTAGGCTAGCATTAGCGATGGGTGAATCTGTCAATTTTGGTTTCTCTCTGTTTCCCATTTTTTAAAACCTTAAGTTCCATTCTCCACATTTACACATTATTTTGTGATTTTTTTCATGAAGTCCACATTTTACTGCACATTTCTCCTAATACACATGTTTTTGCAAAGCAGTGTTCCCTAACAGAATGCATTTTATGTTATTTTCACTACTGCATGCATTTTTAACAATTTCAGAAATATGTCCAGAAATATGCATTTCTTTGCACACTTTATCATAGTATATATATATATGTTTGCACATATGATGTGGCTCTAGAACTGCATTGCAAAATTCAGAGAAGTGCACATTTCAAAGGGTTGCTGTGTTTCAACTGGTGTATAGTTTTGAAATATACAGATTAGATAAGCTTTCCTTTAAATGTGAACACAATCAAATTTCTTCTCCATCCCTAGCTAGCGCTAAGGGTGCTTCCGCACAACCTGTTTAAAGGGCATTCAGCCTAATTAGTTTGTGGGGAGTTTAGACGATGTTGCATCAAACAAGTGCCATAAACACTTCCCAGCAAATTTTCCCTCACTTTCCTTATCACAAAAATTCTGATCTTTGGGGGAAGAGGGTTTGTTTTGCAAGAGCTACAAGTCAGGTTTAATTGTGCAGCCTGAATTTGCCATTGTGATTGAATCCCACCTGAAAGTAGTGACCATTTGGAAGTGCCCTGAGTAGATGGCAATGGGGAAATTGCTTTCATCATATGCTTACAGTTATATGCTTACATAGGCTTCATGCTAGGTGAGGACTAAAGGATTTGGCTAAAGGCTTAATCGAAAAGGTGGGATTTATAAGAGGAGAGGAGAATATAGGTCCCTCCAGACTATCGACATTTTACAGGAGGATTCAAGTGCATACTGGAACTTAGGTTTGCTCAAGTTTAAGATTAAAGCACACTGTCGCCCTAGCACAACAAATCCATTTTTAAAAAGAAATTAACTTTTTGTGGTTTGGAAAGTAACAAGGAAATGCATTGGAAAGTGTGGGATGAACCAATTACTATTGAAAAGATGTATAAGCAGGGCCGGTTCTAAAGGGCGGCCAGGTGGGGCACTGGCCCAATGGCCCCTGGAGCTAGAGGGGGCCCCTCAGCTGCCCCTCCACTCCCCTTCCGCGATCCGTGGCCTCCCCACAGCCCCCACCTGCCTGTCTGCTGTCTTTTACCATTGCCCTTAACGAAGATGGCGGCCACGGTTTCCCTAAGGTACAGAAGCCCCTGCCACCATCTTAATTGATGGCAGAGATGCGCATGCGTAGCATGCACGTGTGCCATCAACAAAGATGACGGCGGAGGCGTCATCCCCTTAGGGAAACTGTGGCTGCCATCTTCGTTAAGGGCAATGGTAAAAGACATCAGAGACAGGTAGGTGGAGGGGCCACGTGTGTGCGTGCGTGCGCATGCCCGCACACATGCACACACACGCTGGGGGTCAGGGCAAGCTGATGCCCAAGGGACCCGGCATGCCTGGAGCTGGCCCTGTGTATAAACACCCCATTAACAAATCAGTATGAATGCAGGACAAAAGATCATCGTTGTGTAAGTGTCTGGCAACCAAAGCAGAATAAATGGATACAAATTCAGTGGCTATTGGTGCCCACTGGGACTGGTAAAGCAAAAGACAGTGGAACCAGCAGTAAATGGAGCCAGAGGCCAGGGACAGTAGGTTGGATTCACTAGAGTGCTAAGTTAAAGTCCCTTAGCGGTATACATGTTCCGCTGGTGAAATGTTTTGTGCCAGCGGAATGTTGTTGAGTAAGATAATGCATAAGAAGATTGTTGGTACCTTTGTTGTGCAATAGGTGTACAATCAGTTCTGCAATGAGCTTCCTCTAGAGCAACTGTTGCATTGGATTCCTTTGTTATGCAACATTAAAACCCACCTGTGTGCTAATGCAAGAGCCCTTGTGCTAGCGGTAACTGGATACAGCCCAGAGACAGGTAGGGCCACTCTCTGATTGTTTGTAAGTAAGAAGAAAGGCAGGTGGGGTCAGGGTGACGTTGATGGGGCAGTCCTGATGGATCAGTCTCTTCTGGATATGATCTAGCCTCTGTGTAAGCTTTGTGCAATGAACAGGTTGACTAGAAGGGCTCTGAATTATTTTGTTTCTTTGTCTCAGTTCCATATCAGCCAGTGTTACATCCCACAGCATGTTCCCCTCAGCTTTGAAAGCAAAGAACATGTCCCACACCGGATGTGTGCGTACTTCATTGCATTGGGATCTTTATAGCGGTGCTCTGTGGAAAACTGGTTTGTCTGTGTGTATAAGATGTCTGTTTCAAAATGCTTGCCTTAAAAACCCTTTCTAAAAAAAAACCCACAAAAAACCTTGATGCTTCCCCACCTGTCACTGCAGATTAACCTGCCACGTCCTCACTCTCCTCCAAAGGAAATAAACGCTTCCACCCGCTCTTCCAAAATGTTGACCAATCGTGCTGAGAAACGTTTGGTGTTTTAGCACATTGTATATGCTCTTTGTCCCCTGTTCTCAATTTGCTTGAGGGATTTTAGCTTTCTCTTCCAGCTCTCCCTATCCATCTGCGTTTGGCAGGAAAGGAGGAATGACAATCCAACTGTGGTGTGTGTGTGTGTGTTTTAATCGTTCTGCACAAAATGGCGTCCAAGTGAACGAGAACCACCATACATTGCCCAACAAATGCCAAAGAACTTCCTCCCTCCATCTTGGCCCCTTTTCTCACATCGTTTTGCCTTCAAGAATTTCCACTTCTTTTGTTACAGGAAAACACTCAGAGATACAGACAGCTCTCTGCGACCACACACACAAAAGTGGAAATATAATATACAGGGAGAGTGCAGTGTAGGGAAAACTAATTCCTTGACAGAGAATTGTAACAGACACACAGAGATGGTGCATGAATTTGATATAAAGAGAAAAGGGGAGGGAGAGAGTTTTCAGCAGTGAGTGCTCCCCGATTTAAAAGGTGGGAGTGAAATGGAAAAGACAGGAAGCTTGACCAATTTATAAGCTGGAACTGCGGCAACCACAAATTAGCCTTTCCTAACATAGAAAGTATATTATCCAAGTGTGAAATTATTTCCTGTAGGGATGAAGGTGAGCGATGTGGATTTTTTTGGGGGGGGGGAGGGAGGAGTATTGTTTTAACAAAGAAAGAAAATAAATATTTTATTTTTAAGGCCTGTTGTTTTGCTCTCGTTTACTGTATCTGGCAAATGTTAGAAAGCCTCTGCGCACTTTCAGAGATGGTAACGGCAGGGGAGGAGGGATGGCAGGGGAAAGTGAGAGAGAGAGAGAGAGAGAGAGAGAGAGAGAAGGAGAAACCACACAATGTCAATTACATTTGCCGAGCAGTATATCTTTTCGGAGTATGTGTGACCTTTTCTGTTTGTCATTTCCTGGGCACCACACCAAGTGATCCCCTCAGGACTGCTGGCTTTGTGGAGCAGCCCCCCCACTCCATCCCCCCAGCGGCGGGACTGCAGAGCTTGCAGGCTTCTGGGCTGGCTGCCAACCTCTGCATAATTGCCATCAGCAAGAAAGATGGAGAGGAGCTTGGCAGAGTCCATCTTTTTTTTTCCTCCTAGATTGATTAACCCCTTTCTGCCTCTGCGACATAATCACCAGCACAGAGAAATTCAGATTTCTCTCCCCCACCCCAAAAAATAGGAGGAGTGGAGGGGAAAAGAAAGAAAGTACAAGGGGAGGGGGGGAATCAAGCTATTGCGTCATCAGGACAGGTTTTGAATGTAAAGCGTATCCATTTGGCAGTGCCAGTCCATTCTTCGTTGCCTCTGTCACTATGATGCCATGTTTAGCTTTGTAATCCTAACGTGGGTGTTTCCATTCCATATATGTGGCAATGAAGCATCTGGCAGTGAATGGCTCAGGGCCTAATTAGATGTTACAGGGGGGACTGCTTGACTGCTGACAATCCAAGTCTTCCTGGTAGTGTCTAGTAAAAGACATTGTGCTATGACATCATCTCATTCGGCATTTTCCTGTCCTCTGGAAGCAGTCACTGACGAACCAGGCATGATGATGTCACCATCCCATGCTTCTCCTGTGTGGCATTACCAGGGAGCTGTCAGAACACAACTCACTTCTCCAGCATCTGCCTTTCTCAGCTTGGAGGTCTGTTGTCTGCAGGCAGGGGAGTCGAATTCAAGTGTTTTGTTTCCATGGCGACTCTAGCCATGTTCAGGAAAACGCTCAAACTGTGGGCAGGGGCGAGCGTGCAAGGCCCACACCCCAGTGCCCGTGGTGCACCCCTCCTTCCCTGGGTGTGTTAACCTTGACCATGTTGAGTGGGGAAGGGGCATCTCTTGGTGGGAGAGCGTCTCCTCTATATGCAGAAGGTCCCAGGTTTAAGCCCTGGCATCTCCACGGAGAGCTGGGGATGTCTCCTACCCGGAGTGCCGCTGCCAGTCAGTGTAGACAATACTGAGCTAGATGGACCAATGGTCTGACTCAGTAGAGGGCAGCTTCCTGTGTTCCTACAAGGACTGCAGGCTTCATTTGCTCCCATTTGCTTGAACACGAGTAAAACACACACACAATCAGAGATGCTGTTCCCATGGAGTCCCTACTCACAGTCAGGCAAATGCAAGTAAAAGCCCCCGAAACTTTCCCCATTCAACATGAGAAGGTTAGGGACCGGGTGGGCAGGGCTGGGGTGCACAGGGGCATTGGAGGCAAGGCTTGTGTGTGGGTGTGCCCCAATGTATACTTTGAATGTTTGTGTGTTCAGGCAAATGCTTGACCGTGCCATTGGCCTCTTCTGTCCAGTCCTGGAATTGCTTCAGGGCCACGTTCATATTAGTATTCGTATGAATACTAATGCGATTACATTTATGCCCCACCTTTCCTCAGAGGAGCTTCAGGTGGCATTCATGGCTCTCCTTCCTCTCCATTTCATCTTCACAACAACTCTGGGAGGTAGGTTAGTCTGGGAGACTATGACTGGCCCAAGGTCACCCAGCAGGCTTCATGACTGAGTGGGGATTTGAACCCGGGTATCTCGGGTCCTAGTCCAACACTCTAACCACTACACCACACTGGCTCTCTGCGCTTTTTGTTTTCGTGTGGGGGTCTACAGCTGCGTGTGATAGAGACATGTCTTTCCTCCATTTTGGCTGAGTAATGGGGTAAAAATGGAGAAAATTCATTATTGTTGTTAGCTACATCTTTTGAAGGGATTGGCTTTTGGCTTTCTGGATAATTTTAATAAGAGACAGATAGGGCAGTATGTGGTAGATGAGATGGATTCATCCCTTCCTATATGATACAAGCCCCCTCCCACAGTTCATGCTTCTAACCCCCCCTGTTAGGGTTGCCACCTTCCCTCTTCGATTAAATGGGATCTGTGACAACTGTATTGGCTGCCTAGTAGGTAGACATTCAATAGGCAGAGCTCCTGCCATTGCTGCACCTTCATAGTGGAAAAGTGCTGCACCTGTTGCATTTGTGCCTGCTATGTAGCAGCTGTTAAAAAGAAGCTTAACTTCAATCATGAAATATAAAACCCATCAAGAATTCCCTCCTGATCTAGGAAATTAATCCCATTTATTTATTTATTAGATTTATTTATTAGATTTTTATACCGCCCGACTAGCATAGCTCTCTGGGCGGTGTACAACAGAAAATACAAATACATCTCATAAAATCCCATGTTAAATACAACAAAAACATGTAAAAAGAAGAAACAATCTAAAATCAATTACACAAATTTTAAAATTTAAATTAAAACGCCATAGAAAAGAGGCAAGTCTTAAGCTGGCGCCGAAAAGACAGCAGCGTCGGCGCCATACGCACCTCATCGGGGAGACTGTTCCAGAGTTCGGGGGCCACCACTGAGAAGGCCCTAGTTCTTGTCACCACCCTCCGAGCCTCCCTATGAGACGGGACTCGGAGGAGGGCCTTCGAGGTAGAGCGCAGTGTCCGGGCAGGTTCATATTGATTCAGAAGAGGATTTGGCAGCAGCAGGAGGGATGAGTCTGCATTTATTTTAATATGATTGGCCATGGCGTTTGTAGTGACTCTGCTGTAATGGGACAAAGACACTCTGCACATGCTCAAAGGCACTCTTTGTTCTTTAACATTATTTCACATTATTTTCCATAAATTGCACCCTGGTGCTAAGAGCCGGGCGTGGTGGTGGCTATAACACTGAGACAGCTATTTCAACTCACAACTATGTCCAAAAGCCCCAGAGGGAAGTGGGGGGGGAATATATGTCTTGGTATATTTTATGTATATATGCTTTGATATATTTTAATGTCTGTTTTTATGATGTTCTGATGTGTTTTTAGCTCTTTTGTTTGCTACTCTGGGCTCCTCTTGGAAGGAAGGGTGGGATATAAATCAAATAATAAATAAATAAATATGTCCTGTCTAGAGAGAGGGAGGGTATTGAGGGAGGCTCTCTTTTTAGATTTCTGGGTGGGGTGCTGGATGCCAAGCAATCTAATGTGCAAGGTGTTGAGGTTCAAAGTTTTTCAGGACCATCTGTCTAGACACGATAGAAGGGCAGTTTTGTCATGCTGAGGAACACTCTTCCCCAGGCAATTTTCAAAGAAAAGATTTCACTAATTCCATTATTATTCCATTTTAAGCAATCATGGCTTCCCCCCAAGAATCCTGGGAAGGGTAGTCTGTAAAGGGTGCTGAGCGTTGTTAGGAGACCCCTATTCCTCTCATAGAGCTACAATGCCAGAGTCTCTGGGAAGAAGGGCTGACTGGTAAACCACTCTGAGAACTGTAGTTTCCAGGATTCTTTGGAGGAAGCCATGGCTGTTTAAAATGGAATGTTAGTGGAGTAAATGTACGGTGTGAGTGGGACCTAATGTGCATTATTCAGAGAGAGAGAGATCAGAATTTGAAGCAAGGCAGGAGAAGAGAGATGAGGAATCCTGAGGACTTGCCCAGGAACAGTGAGTGCTCACCACCATGTATATATCCATAGATGTATACCCGTGCTCTGAACTCACTGGCCTCTAGGAGAGAAAATAAGTGGGCTGTTCAAAAGACAACCCCCAACCCTGGAATGTATGATGTGCTGTTGTTGTTATGTGCCTTCAAGTAAACTACGACTTGGCGACCCTATGAATCACCAACCTCCAACAGCATCTGTCGTGAACCACCCTGTTCAGATCTTGTAAGTTCAGGTCTGTGGCTTCCTTTATGGAATAAATCCATCTCTTATTTGGCCTTCCTCTTCTTCTACTCCCTTCTGTTTTTCCCAGCATTGTTGTCTTTTCTAGTGAATCATGTCTTCTCATGATGTGTCCAAAGTATGATAACCTCAGTTTCATCATTTTAGCTTCTAATGATAGTTCTGGTTTAATTTGTTCTAACACCCAATTATTTGTCTTTATCATGATCCATGGTATCTCCAACACCACATTTCAAATGCGTTGATTTTTCTCTTATCCACTTTTTTCACTGTTCAACTTTCACATCCATACATAGAGATCGGAAATACCATGGTCTGAATGATCCTGACTTTAGTGTTCAACGATACATCTGTGCATTTGAGGACCTTTTTTAGTTCTCCCACAGCTGCCCTCCCCAGTCCTAGCCTTCTTCTGATTTCTTGACTATTGTCTCCATTTGGGTTAATGACTGTGCCAAAGTACTGATAATCCTTGACAAGTTCAATGTCCTCATTGTTAATTTTAAAGTTACATAAATCTGTTGTCATTACTTTAGTCTTTTTGACGTTCAGCTGTAGTCCTGCTTTTGTGCTTTCCTCTTGAACTTTCATCAGCATTTGTTTCAAATCATTACTGGTTTCTGCTAGTAGTACGTTATTGTCTGCATATCTCAAATTATTGATATTTCTCCCTCCAATTTTCACACCTCCTTCATTTTGGTCCAATCCCGCTTTCCGTATGATATGTTTTGCATATCGATTAAATAAATAGGATGATAAAATACACCCCTGTGTCATACCCATTCCTATTGGGAACCAATCAGTTTCTCCATATTCTGTCCTTACAGTAGCCTCTTGTCCAGAGTAGAGGTTGCGCATCAGGACAATCAGATGCTGTGGCACCCCCATTTCTTTTAAAGCATTCCATAGTTTTTCATGATCTATACAGCCAAAGGCTTTGCTGTAATCTATAAAGCACAGGGTGATTTTCTTCTGAAATTCCTTGCTCCGTTCAATTATCCAGCGTATGTTTGCGATACGATCTCTGGTGCCTCTTCCCTTTCTAAATCCAGCTTGGACGTCTGGCATTTCTCTCTCCATATATGGTAAGAGCCGTTGTTGTAGAATCTTGAGCATTACTTTACTTGCAATGCTGCAGAAGAGAAGGTGCTTCTGAGCATATGCAGAAGACATTTGTTGTCCCTTTGGCATCTGAAATAACAGTTAAGTCCCAAGACTCATCTTGAACAGCAGCATCACATTGGATTTCTGCAATCTGCTCTATGTGGGGCTACCTTTGAAGATGGTCCAAAGGCTGCATCTGAGATAACAGTTAAGTCCCAAGACTCATCATAAACAACAGCATCTCACTGGATTACTGCAATCTGCTTTACATGAGGCTACCCTTAAAGGTGGTCCAAAGGCTGCATCTAGTGCAGAACTAGTTTGCTTGTGGGGACAAATGATCACCAGCATATAACACCTTCTTCTCAGGATTTGTCAAGCAAACTACTTATCTTTATGGTAACAGCCAAGGTATGTGTAGCCCAGCAGTGGGAAAAATGGGAAAGACAGAAACATGGACCTCTGATACTGAAACTTATGGAACGCTGCTATTGCAGAAACATGTATTCATCAAAGATTTCTAAAAGGATTAGAATCTCCTGGCTTTCTTTCTTTCTTTCTTTCAGCATGGAATATTCTTGCATTTACACACTGCAGAGCATGGGTGGCTAACCTGTGACCCTCCAGATGTTGGGGGTCCCCAATTCCCATCAGCCACAGTCAGCACAGCCAGTCGTCAGGGATGATGGGAGCTGTGTAGTTCAACAAGAATCTGGGGGCCACCCCTGATGTCCACATTTTGTACATCTTCTGCCATCTTGTTATCTTCCCGTTTGATTGTGACAATGATTTGAATGTATACCCTGCCCTTCCTCCCAAAGGAGCCCAGGGAGGCAAACACATCAACAAAACCATTGAAAACATTCTAAAAACAGTTAAAAACATTCTAAAACACACTTCCTTCCAACACCCACACTTTCTTTGAAATCACAATGTTTTGCTGTCTTCTTTGCGATTCACCCTATGCAATGGGATAATCCCCGGCTGCAACACTGTTGAAAAAGATATAGTTTGCTAGAACAGTAATAGATCAGATAAGAAAGTTGATGCATTCCTGGACTTTACTTCTTTAACAGAAACGTTAGTGCCAGAGGTAGGAATAACATGGAATAAATAGGGATAGGTTCCTATACCCTCTCATAGATGGTGGGGGCAGCTTCAACAGGGGCTTTAAAGGGTGCCCCCTGCCCCCTCCCGCTCCCCTACTCCCCCTTTCCACTCCCCCACTCCCACACCCCCACTCAGGGCCGGATTAAGCTGAGGAGGTCCCCTAGGCTAATTGGTGTTTGGGGGGCCCTTCTCCTCTTAGGCAGATCTGTGGAAACAGCTGCAGGAGGGATCACAGGACAGCGTCCCATCCCGTCCCATCCCCCCCACTTCACCTACCTTCCGCTTTTTTGTGGCTGTGTGCATTGTGCGCACAGGTTTGCCACCTATCAAGATGGTGGCCGAGGTTTGAAGCCTCTTGGTTGATGGCAGCAATGAGCGCATGTAGCACGCATGCGTGCCATCAACCAAGATGGCGGCAGAGGCTTCAGCCTCTTAGGGAAAGCTTGGCTGCCATCTTGATTGATGGCAAACTGCAAAAAAACAGTGGAGAAAAAGGTAACTGAAGTGGGAGGATGGCTGGTGGTTCAGAAGCTCTTGCACAGGCCCCCAAGAGCTCCGGGCCCCTAGGCTTCAGCCTACTAAGCCTAATGGATAATCTGGCCCTGCCACCACTCCCACTCCCACTCCTCCTCTTCTGAATCATATTGGATCCTTCCCTCCCCAGCCCTGAGAGAAAGCAAGAGATCCTGGGCCCAGCCCTCACTTCTATTCCTTGAGGGGGAGGGATGGCGGGCTCCCCCCAGGATATTGGGTGGTGGGTGCTCTAACCCATGTGGGGGAAAACAGCACCCAGCACCATTGCCCCCTGTAATGTTCCTCCCCTGGCACCACCTGTCAGGCTCCCACCCATGGCTCCCACCAGGGAGAAACGTAGTTTTTATTTTTTTCTTTAGCTCTCCCTAGCACAGATCTCACAAGATCCCACTGCTAGGCAGCACCACCAGTCACCCCCTGTAAACAATACTGCTAGAGACTTCGCCTTAGTCTCCCTTCTGGCTTATTGTTACTTTGTGTCTGGGTGCACTTGCAGGCCACAACCCCCCTGTATCTTTGTGCCAATAAAGCATACAGCCCTGGGTTGCCCTGGATACTTGATGATACACTATCTCTTCACCACTGCCACCATTGATACTGTTTCCCATCCTTGGTAATTACCCTGCCCACCCTTCTGGTCTGTGAAAGCCCCAGCCAAGGATCAGGCTTTTGGTAAACCAATAGAATATTTATTTAGAAACACCAGGAAATAAGATTATGTAAGGTATGTTTAACAAGCGCATGGTTTCATATAGTGTCACTCTTTATGTTTCTGGTCATATATATATTGCCTAAATATCAGCCAAATACAATCCAAGCCTCCCTCAGAACTCTGCCAACCAACTCCTCCAAAATCCCTCTCATCAACCAACCGCCCTCTCCAACAACTCCCTGACTCAACTGTCATCCTCTCATTTATACCTTCAGCCATTCAAACACTCAGCCAATCATCATCCAACATTCTCCAGCATTCTAGCCCATGTACTCCCCCCTCTTACTCAGTCACTTACCATATATCGCTTAATAAACCCGCACTTACCATATTTACAGGTATTAAAATACAGGGACATCACACACACCCCTTAGGCTGCTTGGTGGCTCAGGAGGCCTAGGCAAGCTGGGGCAGGATTCATGAGCTAGCTGGTTGGTGACTTAAGGGGCGCAGGGTGATACGGGGATAGAGCCCAGCTGGGCTGTAGAAGTGCCTGGCCCTTTAGTGCCCCCCGCTTCCCACCTCTCTCTTCTGAAAAGGCATAGGCCTTTGGGAGGGCAGGTGCTCTTGAGCTGGTGGGCAGCGGGAGGGCAATTTTTAAAAGGGGCTGCTGCATGTGTTTGCTGAAAGGGAATAGAATCAGTGGCATGCTTGACGCAGCTAAGGATGCCACCTAAAAAATGACAAAGCGGGCCAAAAAGGAAAGGAAAGGCCCCCAGAGCAGAGGGTAGGCGCACACCCCCAGCAGTGGTGGATGGGGGTAAGGAGGACTGGCCACCATGGGTGGCCATACTGGCTAGGTTGGAAGCTCTAGAGCAGCCTTTCCCAACCAGTGTGCCTCCAGATGTTGTTGGACTACAACTCCCATCTTCCTGACCATTGGCAATGCTAGCTGAGGCTGATGGGAGTTGTGGTCCAACAACGTCTGGAGGCACACTAGTTGAGAAAGGCTGCTCTAGAGCATGGCTCATGCCATCCTGGTGCACCTCAGGCCCAACCTGCGCCTGGGAGAGCAAAGGAGCCATCTCCTAAATGTTCCCGCAGGAAAACTCATAAAACATAGATCCCTGCTGCAAGGAGTTTACAGTCAAAAATGCAACCAGTTAGTGAGAATTACCACATTAGGTTAACATATATTAATGTTTCTGCAAAAAGATTTTGCATTTGTTTGGTTTCAATATGTGATGAGGGCAAGCCATCTCCTTGTATGTTTTCAGGCCAGTCCTAAACATTTTTATGGGATACAGAGACATGGATTGTTTTAAATCAGCCTTTGCCAACCTTCGATCGGAATTGTAATCCAAAACATCTAGAAGACACCCAGTTGGCAAAGGCTATTTTAAGGACTGCAATTTCAAGTGGTCATAAGGGTATGCATATGATTCTGTGATCTGCCCACTTTCTTCTTCAGCTGCAATGAAGGATGGAAATGAGCTTGAGAAACTGTAAAAGAGTCAACCAGGATCAGTGAAAGAAACCACAATGTGTGCGTTTCCTCCCCCTCCCATTCTGTAAATGCCACACAGCTGTGTTATGCGGAGACAAGGCTGTGTTTGTATTCAGGTGGGAAGGCAGGCATAAGCAACTCTGTTTATTTTGGAGCCCTCCTTTTCCAGATTCTAATTGCTCTTAGTCTCAAGCTATAAAGAGTACTGGAGAAATGGTGTCTTTCCATGTGGGAGGCTTGGGGAATTTGATTATCTGTGACTTCTGATGTGAACTGATCTGATCTGCACCCCCTGGACTAATCTATGGATATTATCTTAATTATCATTCAGATGCTGCAGTTATCTTAATTTTCATCAAGGTCTGAGTATCAGCAACTCTTTTTATATATATAAAAAAATCACTACTCCTTGCTAATATTTTAAAAGCCGTGGTGAGCCATGCCTTTATAATTCAGGCTTTTGAAAAACAATAACAATTAATCATACTGAGCATTATTTGTGAAGCACATTTAAAATAAAGAAAAACTAGGTGATGTTCAACGCATAAGCAGACATCCCCTGCCCCAAAGGGCTTACAGTGTCATCCACACTGTGGGTTTAAATGATTCATATCTGTTGCTGTCATCTGGTTTAGCTTTCCCACTCTCTGGCTAGGCAGTGGCATCACTAGGGGATGCGGGGGGGGTGGACCGCACCGGGTGACACCATCTGAGGGGGTGACACCCAGAGCCGCTCCGCCCCTAGGCACTGGGAAGCGGGGCAGTTGCAGGGACCCAGGGAAGCAGCAGCAGCAACGACGAAGGGTGCACCAGAGAGGGGGTGAAAGAGAGAGATAAGCGACCCCCCGCCCCCAGCCAATAAGCCGCGAGGGCCCACCCCCAGAGGAGAGGCACTCTGTGGTGCCAATTGGCTGTGCCCTCCCATTTTACCTTCGGCCTCCCTTCCCTCCCCCTGTGAGGCTGGCGTCCACACCCCCTCCCGGTTGCCTGGTGAAGCCTGAGGCCTGGCTGGGGCCTGCTCACCACTTGCCATCTGTCGAGATGCCGCACGGCTTCAAGGCTGGAGACCTCATTTTCACCAAAATGAAGGGATACCCGCACTGGCCTGCCCGGGTAGGTCTGTGTGAGAGAGATTAAAAGAGCAGGGGGTGCAGGGAGGGAGGGAGAAAGAGCACTCCTTGTCATCTGGCAACTACGCCCCTCCCTCCCTCCCTCCCACACTGGGTGACACCAACCCTAGTGACGCCACTGTGGCTAGGGGAGAGGATTTTGTCTAGTTTGTTTTAGCAATTCTCTAAAAAAAAAATGGACTGCCTTCAAGTTGATCCTGACTTATGGTGAATCTATGAACAGGGTTTTCATGGTAAGCACTATTCAGAGATGGTTTACCATTGCCTTCCTCTGAGGGTGAGAGGCAGTGACAGGCCCAAGGTCACCCAGTGAGCTTCATGGCTGTGTGGGGATTCGAACCCTGGTCTCCCAGGTCGTAGTCCAACACCTTAACCACTACACCACACTGGCTCTCAGCAATTCTCTAAAGCACTGTACTTTTTAATAAGATAACATAAAATTTTGGGTGTGATCCAATCCCTCCTCACCATGTCCCACTAGGTGTGCCAAGCTCCCATTTGTAATGGAAGGCTCCTAAGGAGGAGGTGACTTCATTTATTCATTCATTTATTACATTTATACCCTGCTTTTCCTTTCATGATAGAAACCCAAGGCAGCTTACATATGGTTCCCAGGTGGTCTCCCATCCAGACACTGACCAGACTTGACCCTGCTTAGTTTCAGCAGGGTGCTGGCCTCATGTGCCTTCAGACCATAGCCTGGGACCAAGTAGCCTGGAAGTCAAGTAGTCCTTGACTCCGCCCACACAGACCAGCACACCCAGAGAAGATGTATCAGGGAACTGGACTCCCTCCTTTGTTTGCATGTAAGAGAAGCAGCGAAGGGAGGAGGGAGAGAAGGATTTTTTAAAAAATTTGTTACATGTACATCTCGCCTTTCCTCCACGGAAAGTCAAACTGGTGTACATGGTTCCCCCCCTTTTTTTTGTTTCATCCTCAGAACAACCCTGGGAGGTAGGTTGGGCTGAGAGACAGTGATTGGCCCAAGGTCACCCAATGAGCTTCGTGGCTGAGTGGGGATTCAAACCCTGGTTGCTCCCAGGCCATAGGCCAACACTCCAACCACTGTGCCACACTGGCTCTCCAGACAAAGTCAGAACATTGGTCCATTACTCAGTATTGTCTGTAATGACTGGCAGTGGCTCTCTAGGGTTTCAGGCAGCAGTCTATTCCAATCCTACTTAGACACACAGGAAATTGAACCTGGAACCTTTGGTGTACAGATTGTATGCTCTGCCACTAGGCTTACATCCTCTCCAACTTCCATGAATGAATGGTGCTGAGTGAGAAGAATGAGAGCCCCTGTGATCTGAATCTAGGGACAGGGGAGAAATTCAGTCAGTTCAAATTTCCTACCAAACCAATATATGCCCTGGAATGCATCTAACCTTCAAAATTCACACTTTCCTGAATTTTGCAAAAAATATATATTAAAAGACTATATTAAGGAGAACATCTGCACAAAAATATGCATATTTGTGAAAGTAATGTATTATAATGCATTATATAAGTGGGAAATGACTGGCAAAAGTTGAAATACAAGAATGCATATGAAGTTTCATGCAGACTTCTTTTTTAAAAAAAGTTTGCAAACAGGGTGCAAACTGAACTTAAGTTTGAAAAATTGAGGAACAGAGAGAAATTGAAATTGGCAGATTTGTCCATTCCTATGTAAAGCCACTAGGATTTTAGGTGTGTGTTCTTTCGGGGTGTTTGGCTCAGTAGTTCTGCTGTGACTTGGAACAACTTCTGCTAAAATATAAGTGTTACGTTAAAGTCATATGCTGATGTAAGCCACTTGGTTGCCAAGCCTTGATTTTTTGGTCACTTGACAAGCAGCTGCTGTCTACCTGCCACAAAGGTAGCTATTAGAAGGGATGACACACTTGTTCGATTTGGCGTGTGATACGGAACTTTTAAAGATAAACAAAGAGCAATAGGCTGGTCTGTTTTTGCATATAAAAAGCTAAATGCATTTCAATTTTTGTCAAGTTTCTAATGCACCCATCTCAACAGCAATACTAAGAAAGAGTCCAGTAAAATAGGGAATAAAATACCAACTCTAATTTAAAATTAGTCAGGACTGGCTTAATACCAAAAAATTACTCTCTAAATCCACCAAAATGAATAAATAACTCTTGCATACAGAAGATCTCGGTATCAGTCCCTGACATTTCTAGGGAAAAGGTTTCCTTACAAAAGGACTGTTTCCAATGTTTCTAAATGAGTTAATGGAATTCTTCATAAATTATACAAAGCAGCGACAGGAGAATCATGGCTGACTTCCTGTGTGCCAATTCCCGTGACGTGCAAAACAGTTCCCTGGTGGATCTCCATAGGAAGAGATTCTCCAATAGTGTGACAGCTGGTGAGAATGCCAATGTCTGCACCCCTGCTCTTGATTTGGTTGATGTACCTATCAAAAGACTGTGATGCAACATAAGGAAGGAGACATTCCTTACAACTCACTAACATGTCTTAGAAGGACAGTAATTTACTGTTACTAAAGTCAGCTCATTGCTATCCTATCCTGGTTACTTTATTGAGCCTTCTCCACTCCCTTGATCTCTAAGCCAGAGGCACCCAATGTCATGCCCTTCAGATACTGTAAAATTGAATCTCCCACTGAAGTGGGTGGGAGAAGAATGAAAGATATCCTCCAGTTTTGGAACAGGGGACTCTGCTATCATCCTTCAGTAGTTCAGTTTTCTACTTATTTCCCAGATGATCTGAAGAACTCACCTATGAACAGCCAGAGGTTGGGAAATTCATTTAAAAAAGGAACTAATTATAATTCAAATTTTGCATGTCCAAACAGGAAATAATTCCAATTCATGCTTCTCCCTTTACAGCATGGATTAGTTTGGCTCATGTTCAGTTCCCAGTTCAATTCCAGTTCATTCGAATGAACTTTGGCAATTTTGTTTTCAGCACTCAGAACATTACAAGCTGCTGTATAGACCAAAAAAAACATCAAAACACACAAACACAGCAGAATATGAATGGTTCAGTTTATTGTTCCCAACTATTATAATCCTTAAGCTTCCAAAAAAGGCTCTAAAGAGTAAAAAACTATGTATGAGAATGAACCAAATTCTACCCCAAATTAAACTTAATCCACGTTCAGTTCATCCAGCAATTTAGGGAACTATTTCCAGATGTAGTTCAAACATTTTTTGAACTAATTCAGTCAACTTTGTTAACTGTATTAGTTTATTCCAAGCACTGGGAACAGCCTCTTTTCTGTGCCAGTAATAAAAAGTCCCCCATGGCCCTTCCATGGGTATTATCCTTTCCTCTGTGGTGCTTCCATTTCCTGTCCTCGGGAGACAATATTGGCCTTTTTAGAAACAAGTTGCTTCCCTCCACCCCTTTGATAATAAGTGCCATATGAGGAGATAATTAAAACATCTTCAGAGGCTACAAGGGAACAGCCTTTACTCCCTTCTTTGCCACATTAACAACTGACTGAGGCCTTGCTGGGAAGCTGCTCTGGGAATTCCTGTGAGTTTCTTACATCTTTATCCTCTTGCTGTGAATCCAGCTTACATTTTAGAGGATATAGATAGATGGATAGATACTGCATAAAGGTCTTTATTATTAATTGTAAATTTATATCCCTCCCTTCCTCCGAAAAGAGTCCAGGTCATCAAACATACAAGCAATATAACAATTAAAACATCTAAAAACCATTCCAATACTGAGGCAGACTGGGAAAGACGTCTACTTAAAAGGCTCATTGGAAGAGGAAGGTATTCAGTAAGTGCCAGAAAGACGTCAGAGATGGTGCTGTTCTAACATTTAATGGAAGAGAATTCCAAAGGGTAGATGCCATAACACTAAAGGCCCAATTCCTACTTTGTGTGGAATGGACCTCCTGATAAGATGGTGTCTGGAACAGGCCCTCTCTTGCAGAATGCAGTGATTCTCTGGGTACATAGGGAGTGAAATCAGAGCTTGGAAAAGTTACTTTTTTAAACTACAACGCCCATCAGCCCCAGCCAGCATGGCCACTGGATTGGGCTGATGGGAGTTGTAGTTCAAAAAAATAACTTTTCCAAGCTCTGGGTGAAATGATTTACCTCCACTGTTGGAGTCAGTATGTCTCTGAATACCAGCGGGCAGAGTGCTGCTGCATTCAGGTCCTGTTAATGGGCTTCCCACTCGGGCACCAGGTTAGCCACTGTGAGAACAGGGTGCTGGACTAGGTGGATCTTTGCCTGATCCAGCAAGGTTCTTCTTATGTTTTTATCCTCCGCAAAGGAGTTGCTCAAAGCGGCTTACAAATAAAAGCAAACTTAAAAACAACTCTAATCCAAGTCATGAAAACAAATTAGTAACGCTAAAAACAGCAGCAAAAAGTCAAACCACCGTTTGCCCAAGTCGCCGTTGAAAAGCCAAACTTGCAATTAAACTGGCAACAGAATCAAACCTTGTTGTAAAAGGAAAGTTTGCAATACCCAGCCAAACATGAATAAAGAGGGAGATGACCCAACCTCTTGGAGCAGGGAGTTCCACATCTGGGATGCCGCCACAGAGAAAGCCTTCTGTGTTGCCATCTACCGTGTCTCAGAAGGCAGTGCCACACTCAAAAAGGTCAGAACAGCCAATCTTAATTGGCAGCCCTTCAAATAGCTTGGCGACAGCTGCTTAAGGTTTTGGGTAAGGTTCAATGAAGATTTTTCTTGGTCTGACCATTTTCTTGGTCCAATTTTTCTTGGTTTATTTTTTACTGCTGCTGCTATTATTATTAATTTGATTTATTATCTGCCCTTCGCCCTAAGGTCCCAGAGCAGGTCACAACAATTTAAAATCCAATATTAAAAACAGTTTAAAACAAATTACAATCTTAAGAATGGGGTGGGTCCTAAAAATAGACATCTTAGGTGTCAAAGGGCAGGGTAAAAAGGTGCATCTTCAGCATTCAATGAAAAATGTTCAGTGAAAGTGCCAGAGACCTCTCTGTGGGGAGGGAGTTCTACAACTTAGGGGCTTCCGTAGAGAAGTGCCCTCTCCCAGGCCACCACCATTCCAGCTTCTGAGGGCAGTGGAATTACCAAGAGCTCCTCCCCCACTGAGCTTGATACCCAATAGGGTCTGTAGGGCAGTGAGAGGTCTTTTGGATATTTTACACCTCTGTCATTTAAGACTTTTAATACTAACACAAGCATCTAGAATTGGTTCTGGAATGAACTGGCAACAAATGCATCTGTTTAAAATGGGCTATACGATATATAAATTGAATCCCAGCCAGTAATCTTGCTGTGGTATTTGGACCTACTGAAATTTCGGAGTCTTCTTTAAGGGCAGCCCCACATTACAAAAATCAATTCTGGAAATTATCAGAGCATGGAGTACAATGGCCAAGTTATTTCTGTTGAAAGGGGGCCATAGCTGATAAACAAGCAAGAGCTGGAAAAAGACACTCTTTGACACTGAGGCCACCTGAGCCTCCAGTGACAGTGCTGAATCCAGAAGTACCACCAAGCTACAGACCTGCTCCTTCAGAAGAGTGCAACCCCATCTAGAACAGCAAACATTTACTTGTTGGGAGCCAGCAAAAGCTGAGGATCGGGGCCTCCAGAAGGACACAGGTTGACTGTTCATCAGAGCTGGTAGAGAAATTCCATTCAGTTTGCATGTAAAAGTGAGCCTACCTAATTTTCACTTTCTGAAACCGTACTTGAATCGAAACACTGCCATCCTTTGAAATTCACACTTCTGTGAATTTTGCAAAGCTGTTCTCCAGCCAAGTAATGTATGCCAAAAAAACTATGTTAGGGTAAAGTGTGCATATAAATGCATATATTACTGAAAATGACATACAAGCATGCATTATATTAGGGGAAAATACTTTTTTAAAAAATCTGCATTAGGAGAAATCTGCACAAAATGCTGATTAATTTTCATGAGAACTTTTTTGGAAAAAAATTATTTCAGAAACTGATGTGGTAATGTGGAGAACTGAACTTAAGACTGGAAAAATGAGAAGCAGAGAGAAACTGAAGTTGATAGGGGCTTTATAGTTTAGAGAAAAGGCAAGTAAGAGGCAACATGATGAAGTGTATAAAACCATGTAAGGCATGGAGAAACTGGTGTAACACTAGAACTTGTGGACATCCAATTATTTATTATCATTTATTTAGTATATTTGTATGCTGCTTTTCATCACCAGGTGACCTCAAAGCAGCTTCTATAGCAAGAACAAAACAATATAATAAAAACAACTCAGAACATAATAATAAAAAACCAGAGCTTGGAAAAGTTACTTTTTAAAACTACAACTCCCTTCAGCCCCAGCCAGCATGGCCACTGGATTGGGCTGATGGGAGTTGTAGTTCAAAAAAGTAACTTTTCCAAGCTCTGTAAAAAACTACAACAGTACCAACAACATCACAAAATATCACAAAACAGGCTGAAACCTCAAATCAATCTACTCTGCAAAATCTAGAGAAAGCATATAGAGAGAGAGAGAGAGTGAGAGAAAACAAATATACAGTAGAGTCCCATCATTGTATAACCATCCATGTCTCCAAGAGGAGAAAGTTACACCACCGGGGCATCACTATAGAAAAGACCCTTATCCAAGTCCTTCTCCGGAGAGAGCGATGTAGCCACCCATCTGATAATGGAGGAGTTCTTTCAGGTAGTCTAATGAGTGCACAACAGCAGCCATCTTGCACAGTGTTTGTGGATTGGATCTTTTGTCCCATTCTCTGTATCCCATTGAAGTTGAATGTTGGAAGATTCAGGACAGAATCTTTTTCACACAGACAGCCCCTTGTTTAAACTATGGAACTGGCTCCCACAAGAGGCACTGATGGCTACCAACGTGGATGGCTTTAAAAGATGATTAGACAAATGTATGAAGGATAAGTCTGTCAATGGCTACTAGCCAAGATGACTATACTTTGTCTCCACTGTTGGAGGCAGTATTCGTCTGAAAACCAGTTGCCAGTAGCCACAGGAAGGGTGAGTGCTCTTGTGCTCACGTCCTGCTTGCAAGCTTCCCATGGGCATCTGGTTGGCCACTGTGACAGGAGGATGCTGATCTAGATGGGTCATTAGTCCAATCCAGCGGATCTAGATGGGCCATTAGTCCAATCTTCTTCTGTTCTTATAGATTTGCTTATCCCTACAGCTGATTATTCAATTATTTTGGCCTTGTTGAAACTTTGCAACCTTCCGCTTTACCATGGGGGCTGCTTAACACTTCATAGCAAAGATGGATTCCCTTGTTTCCATGGCAGATTGACCATGTGTGTGTGCATTTTTTTCCCTGCAGCGTTTGAAGGTCTTCCCTGTGTCCCCAAACAGGTGGTAAACATGCTGTTGGGAGCCTCTGCAAACTGTATTTCCTCTGTGTGTGTGTTTTTCACTTTTGTTCTCAGGCTAATGTAAGAACATAAGAAGTTGACTTATACTGAGCCAGACCATTGGTTGATCTAGACAGGCCTTGTCTGGAGGGGGGGGGGACAGACAGCTGTGCTGGAAATGTTTCCTTTATTTCCAACATGTTTCACAATGTGGTCTTTGTCAAGGGAAGTGGTCTTTACAATTAAAATTAGGCAGTTGGATCTGTTCACCTTCTCAGTCAGCCTTTGACAACCTGGTGTCCTCCAGATGTTTTGAACAGCACCTCCCACCAGCCCGAGTATGCTGGGGCTGATGGGAGTCATAGTCCAAAACCAGAGTTTGGAAAAGTTACTTTTTTTAAACTACAGCTCCCATCAGCCCCAGCCAGCATGGCCACTGGATTGGGCTGATGGGAGTTGTAGTTCCAAAAAGTAACTTTTCCAAGCTCTGCCAAAACATCTTAAGGGCACCAAGATGGCAAAGGCTACTCTCAGTTAGGGTTGCCAGGTTCAGGGCCTGAGACTGATCCTGTATCTTTAGGAGAAGAGAAAGTCAGCCAAGTGCAGGTGTTCTTGCAACACTATAAGGGAAAAAACCACAAAGTGGAATTCTCCCTCCCCCCTCCACAACTTTTAAAGATACAGAAGACCTCTTGGAGGCCGGGCCTGGCAACCAAGCGGTCTTCTGTATCTTTAAAAGTTGTGGAGGGGGGAGGAAGAATTCCACCTTGTGGTTTTTCCCATTACAGAGTTGCAAGAACACCTGCACTTGGCTGACTTTCTCTTCTCCTAAGGTTATAGGATCAGTCTCAGGCCAAGAACCTGGCAACCCTACTCAGGAAGTGGCAAACAGAAACTCAGTCATGTGGCCATCCCGCTGCTCTTTAGGCAGACCGATAACCATTCCATTTATTTTTAGGTGGGCATAGTTGGGTCTGGCTTAACCATCCCACTTTTTTCCCTACCCCCCACTTTGAAAACACCCCACTTCTTTCCTTTTTGTTTCTCCCACTTTGAAACCACCCTACTTCCTTCAAAACCATTCCATTCCACTTCTTTTTCCCCCCTTCTTCTCCCACTTTGGGCAGTATTGGAAATGTCCAAGACTGAGCTATTTTTCCTAACCCTAAATGCTTTTCAGAGGTTGCAGAAAACATGCATTCAACTGTGCAGCCAGCTGCCATTCTCTATAAGGCGTGCAGTGACTCCAGCCTAGCACCATGGCTGCACTTGTTTACATTACACCCTGACTGGATCAATCAATTAACTAATTTCTACTGGAAACAAAGCCCTATGAGGAGAGATTGAAAGAACTGGACATGTTTAACCTTCAGACGAGAAGACTGAGGGGAGATATGACAGCACTCCAAGTATTTGAAAGGTTGTCACACAGAGGAGGGCCAGGACCTCTTCTCGATCATCCCAGAGTGCAGGACATGGAATAATGGGCTCAAGTTGCAGGAAGCCAGAAAACATCAGGAAAAACTTCCTCACCGTTAGAGCAGTACGACAATGGAACCAATGACCTAGGGAGGAGGTGGGCTCTCCAACACTGGAGACCTTCAAGAGGCAGCTGGACAGTCACCTGTGGGGGATGCTTTAACTTGGATTCCTGCATTGAGCAGGGGGTTGGACTTGATGGCCTTACAGGCCCCTTCCAACTCTACTGTTCTATGATTCTATCCCATCCTTCCTCCCAAAGGAACCCAAATGATTACTGATCTGCTCTACCTATAGAGGGAAGGGTCGCAGCTCAGTGGTAGAGCATCTGCTTTGTAAACAGAAGGTCCCAGGCTCAATTTCTGGCATCTCCAGGTAGGACTGGGAATGTCCCCTGTCTGAAATCCTGGAGAGCTGCTGCCAATCAGTGTAGATAATACTGAGCTAGATGGGCCAATGGTCTGACTCAGTATAAG
Organism: Rhineura floridana; assembly: GCF_030035675.1. Classification (NCBI taxonomy): domain Eukaryota; kingdom Metazoa; phylum Chordata; class Lepidosauria; order Squamata; family Rhineuridae; genus Rhineura; species Rhineura floridana. Next base: position 12,020,839 of record NC_084480.1, read on the forward strand.
GCAACTTTCTATGTTCCTAGTGTGATAAAGATAATAAATACATAAAGATAACTTCCAGATGGTATAACTTTTCATGCATTTACCATCCTATCCCATCTCTCCTCATTCATCTCTGCATTTAAACACACATACACATTTACCTTTAAATGTTTTAATAAATAAATAAATGTGCACTTCTAAATTTTTTATATGTTGTTGAGCCATGAACTACATCAGATCATTGAGGGTAATGTGAAAACTGGTGGATAGCTCAGCACATTAAACCAGGTGGTTTGGGTCAGGACAGTTTGTATCTATTATTTTATTTATTTATTTATTTATTTATTTATTTATTTATAATATTTATTAGTCGCTTTTTTTCCAAAAAGGAACTCAAAGTGACTTACAAAACAACAACACTGTACTCGAAGTAGCCCACAACAAAAGCAAACAACAATTACAAAAACAATTTCATAATAAAATAATACAACAACAGTAATAAAGCAACAAATGTCACAGCAACACAAAAACCATTTCAATACTATAAATATAACATTACCATCTTAAAAAGGTCACATTACACCACTTGACAATATGGCAAAAATAAAAGAAAATTAAGACTAAAATCTAAGAACATAACAAGACCCCTTCCAGATCAGGCCCGTCTAATCCAGCATCCCATTGTAACAGGCCATACAGATGCCTATGGGAAGCTCACAAGCAGGACGTGCGTAATGCCGTACTCTCCCCCACTTGTGATTCTCAGCAGCAGGTATTCAGAGGCATATTGTCTCCAACACTGGAGACAGAATATTCACATGAATTCACCTGTCAGTTTCCTCCATCTATGCTCTTGTTAGGGATGGGTCGATCTGTCCGTTTTGGTTTCTCTCAGCTTCTAATTTTTCCAGTCTTCAGTTCTCTACATTTCCACATCAGGTTGCAATTTTTAAAAAAATCAGCAGCATTTTACTGTGAATTTCTCCTAAAACATACCTTTGTATGCAATTTCCCCTAATTGCAAGGCAATTTTCCCTAATATAATGCTTTTTTTGGATGATATTTTCATCAATGTCTGCATGTTATGCACACTTTACCCTAGTATATGCATTTTTGTACACATGACGTGGCTGGAGAACTGCATTGCAAAATTTTGAGAGATGGCTGTGTTCATATGCAGAGTTTAGAGAGTGCAAATTAGATAGATTGATGTTTAAATGTGAACTGAACTGATTTTCTTCCCCATCCCTAGTCCTCTGAAGGCATGGTGGGAAAATTCCTCAGAATGCAACTTTAGAGAGCTGTTGAAATGTTAAGAGGGTATGCCTCTTGGACCTTATAAACAAATAAATTAAAATAATACTCCAGACATCAGAGGCAGCATCCTCCGTAATCAACACAAGCCTTTTCTTTTCTGTCGGCATTATGGGATGAAACTGAACAATACATTTCTGACTTAATATGTTGTCCATCATTACTAATGCTGAGCCCGTGGTATGATTATCTTTTTCTGTTTTTGACTCTCTGTTCCAGGGCTGCTGGGGAAATCCAAGATCGGTTCCTGGCTCACAACGTCTTTATTATGCACCCATAAATCATGCATGGAAAAGCTCTGACAGTTGAGGATGTAAACGACCAGGAAGCTAAGCCCTCCAGGCTTATAAAAAAAAAACTTGTGTCATCTCTGTTTCCTTTTAAAACAAAAATTTGTATGGATGCTCTTGTCTTGACATTATCCAGGAAAAATTCCTCTCCCCATTCTGCTCCCTGACCTTTATCTTCCATCTAAGTGCACTTCTCACAGAGACAAATTTTGCAGCAAACTCTTTTAACAAGGCGCTGCAGCCTACTCATAGGGACCAGAATCTTATATGCTATTGCATTCTCCCCACCTCCCCAAGCAGTGAGAAGTTTCAGGGGCAGCAGAGGTTTACTAGGGCTTGGCTTCCTTTGAAGGCTCATTGGCATTTCATAATAGGTGGATTTCTTGCATATAATAAAAATGTAAGATTGTCATCACACAGCCCTCACTGGAGAGACCACCTCGACTATTCCAGAGGCCATCTCAACTGTGAGTGCTGCACAGCTGTGTAGTGACAAATTCAGAAGAGTGGGGTCCTTGTTAGTCACCGCCATGCCTCCTCCTCCTTTCTCACTGTTGAGTTGAGAATGAGATCCTTGTTCCCCACAACAGGCATCCCTAGGAGCCAATAAGCATGAAAGGGGAGAGTGTTAGTTACTGAGAAAAGTCTTCTCAGTGGCTGACTCATCTCCTTTCATTCTGATTGGCTCCATTCAGCAGGAAAGGTCATCTTAGAAGACTCTTGTCAGTGGCTAACACACTCACCTTTCATGCTGATGGGCTTACAGGATGCTGGAGACATAGGGACCCTGCTGCGACCCTGCTCCCCAAAAAGTAAAGGTTCTACGACCCCTGAGACCCTGGACAACTGCACCCCTGGTGCTGCAAGATCCTCTCCCTGCTTGCTGGCCTCTTTCCTCTTAGCCTGGAAGGGCAGCGCCCTAAGTGATTCCACCTATGAAAGCTGCTACTGCCTGAAGATGCCAGAGACCATCTCGAATGTGGAGTGTTGTTTAGGGGCTTTTGTTTGGACCAAAATTTAATTCTGGAGGTCAGTTATTTTTCATGTTATTGGGATTCTGGTTTTTTAAAAATTTTATTGATTGGACCTTATTTATTATGAATTATAAGGGTACTGTTTCAGTTTATTGCATCTTTCTTAATGAGATGTTTTCTTTAATGTATTGTTTGACTATTTTCTTTAATGTATTGTTTGACTATTGTACTGTAGCAGTGAGTTTCGTAACTTCTTTTCAAGTTGCAAGGGGCCTTGAGCATAGATTAATGTGGGAAGGCGGCATACAAAGAAACAATAATGACAATGATGATTGGGGGATTTGGAGTGCCACAGCACAATCCTGGATTTGCATGAAGTCAGGGCTGGGTAGGGGAGCAGATGAGAAGGCAGGTTGCACAACATCAGTGGCCATGGCATGGGACTGAGAAAGGAAGGAGGGACACTGGCAGGGGGAAAGTGGTGGCTTTTCAACAGGAGAGGGTCAGCCCCAGAGACACTGCTACCCAATGAACCTGTGGGCCCAGTGTCCCCCACCCAGCCCAAGACCCTGGAAGTCCTGGGGCTCCCCTGCTCTGTTGCAACAGAGATTACTTGAGAAGGCTGGGCCTTTTAAGTACAGCAGCATCTTGGAGCACAAGTGATGCTAACACCCAGGCTGCACCTGCTCAATTTCAACTTGCTTTTTGCTAGACCATGTTCAGAGCTCTGTGTTCAGCCTGAATCTCACCTTGTTCTACACCAGGACCTGCATCAGAGGGCAGCCAGGTCTGGCCCTGGCCAGGCGCTCCTGGGGCCCAGAAGGGTCCCTGAAGGGCCCCTTCTTAGGGTGGGTGGGTAGTACTCCTATTCTGTGATCCGCAGCAGCATTAGCTCCCGACCCTGCCACAGATCACAGAGAGGGAGTTCCCAGGTACCCCCCCTACAACCATGCAGGCCCGCAACACCCGCCTGCATGCCCCACCTACCTCACCCATTGGGGTGGATGCTGGCTGCGCTGCAAGTATGCCTGCCATCAACCAAGATGGCATCTGAGGCTTCCCTAAGGGGCTGATGACTCTGCCACCATCTTGGTTGATGGCAGGCATGAGCGCACATGTACGTGCATGTGTGCCACCAACCAAGATGGCGGCAGAGGCATCAGCCCCTTAGGGAAGACATGGCCGCCATCTTGGTCAATAGTAGGCATGCCTGCACAGTGCAGCCAGCATTTACTGCAGCAGTAGAGGTATGTGCAGGAGACGTGGGCCCGGGGCAGGCTGGTGCCCAAGGTCCCAGTCATGCCTGGCACCAGCCCTCTCCTACACCCTTGTTAAGCCTTGCAACACTGTGGAGCAGGATAATCCCTGACCACCGGCCAGGCTGGCTAGGGCTGATGGGAGTTGAAGTCCAACAATATCTGGAGGGCACTAGGTTGGGGAAGGCTGGTCTAAACCTTTTCAAAAGTCATCCAAGCCAATGGCCATCATCACATCTTGTGGCTGCAAATTCCATACATTGATTATATGCCATGTAAAGAAGTGCCTCTCTTTTTTTGCCTATCCCATCAATTTCAGTGAGTGACCCTGAGTTCAAATATTATGTTGCTTTGCATACTCTGGTGCCTGCTATGAACCTAATCAAGAACCTGCTCCGTACTCTGTGTTGTGTGTGCGCTCTAATCATCTCATGATGTCTTCAGAACTGGAGTCACCCAGACATAGTGGAAACACAAAATGCTTGCTGAGCTTCATGGCAGGTTGGCCAAGCATTAAGCTGATTGTTAAGCTCCCAACAAGCCTCTTAACCCTGGCCTCTCAAATAGGGCACACTCCATCAAATGAAGACCCTGCCAAAAGTGCAGGTCCTTTAAAGGACAAGGTAATATTTTTGAGTGAGATGGAGTGGGGTTTTCATGTTAAAAAGAGGAATATTTGCCGGAGACCAGACATTTGCACAGTTCAGGAATATAAATATGCAATGACCCTTCTTCAACACTCCAATATGCTTCAACACTCCAAAAAAGTAACAAACTTATCAGCTGTCTCCACCCCAAATACGGCTTTTAAAAATTAGAGAAATTCCTGGAGGATGGAGCTACCATTGCCTACTTGCCATGATAGTTAAGAAGAACCTTCTGGGTCGCACTACCTCTGAGTACCACATGGTGGAGACAAACAACCATGGGAAGCCACCATCAAAAGAACACACAGGAAACTGCCTTATACCAAGTTAGACCATTGGCCCATATCTTTCTCAATATTATCTACACTGACTGGCAGTGGCTGTCCAGGTTGTCAAACAGTGGTCATTCTTGGCCCTATCTAGAAATGCCAGGGATTCAGTGATGGCTGGTGGTTTGGACAGCTCCTTGAAAGTTCAGCGTAAAACCTGCAGTGGCTTCCACTGCCCCATTGACATGGAGCCACTAGACGCCACTGTGGAGACTGAACCTGGGACTTTCTGCATGCAAAGCAGAAGTTCCAGCACTGAGCTACTGCCCTTGTCTATAGTACAAAGTTGGCACCTGAGTGTATCAAGACAGAAAGAGAACCATGTAATTTCACAGTGCTACCAAGGGGAACCAAAGTCATGTGGTCCAGCCAATACCTAAGAATATAGGAAGCTGCCTTCCCCTAAGACAGGCCAATGCACCATCTCGTTCATTGTTGTCTAAATGAAATGGCAGCGGCTCTCCATGGTTTAGACAGGCTCCTCTTCCATCCCGAAAGGTGCTGGGAACTTGGGACATTTTGCACGCAAAGCAGATGCTCTGCCAATGATCTATGGTTCTTCCTCGCTAGAGGTTGGCGGGGGCTTTGATGCAGGCCATCCTGCTACCAATTAGAAACAAAAAGACTGATTCCAGAGGTGGGCTCAGAGGATAACATTGCTGCTAACACGTATTTCTCCTGGCTTACCTTTTCAAACTGGAATTTGTAGGATCTTAACCAAACTTCAGTTTGTTGTCTCTTAGGGTCAAACGGCACATTATGTTTAATACATCGTGCTGGCTGGGCCTGACGGAAGCTGAATCCAAAGCATCCTGACGGCACCAGGCTGGTGACGGCTGGCTACTTGCTGGAGTGGAGGTAAGATACTGAAACAAGAGATGGTTGACTAGTTTGTGGTTTAAACTAGGCTAGCAGCACAAAGTACATTCTCATGGGGAGTCTCTCTTTGCAGGAAGCTTCTGTGCTGTATTCAGGTACTCTGAATTAACTGAGCACTGTCCCCTTAAGGGTAACCTGGACTCCACACACCTCCCTTCTTCTCTTCCTTTGTTTCTTGCAGAAATCCTGCTCAGGCTTGAACTGAGAGACCTACCAATAAATCATATAGAACCCTTTGATCAGTGCTAGAAGGCCTGGAGCCACCATTTTAAATCCCCACAGTGCCCTAGATAAGTGCTTCACTGGGAGGGGGCCAGTGGGACAGTGTGGAGCCACTGTCTGAGGATCCTAATAGGGAGGGGCAAATGTGTTAAATTGAGGTTCCCTCAGTTTCTCATTTTGTTTAATCTTAAATTCAAGCCTCCGCGTTTCCACATCATTTTGTGATTTTTTTATTTATTTAGTAACTCCTCATGAAAAGTCACCAGCAAATTTCTCTTAGTATACATATGTTTGTGAGCATATGTACATGATACATACTTTTTTTGCAAAGCAATTTCCCCTATATAATGCATTTTACATGTTCAGTTCATTAATGTACGCATTTTTTGGCACACCTCAGAGATATGCATTTTTGGATGCATTACTGCCCTGGAGGGCTGCATTGCAAAATTCAGAGAAGTGTGAATTGTGAAAGATGGCTGTGTTTCGGTAGGGGGGTTTCTTCTTTTAGTTTAATTTTTACAAAGCTTAAAAATGAATCTTTGCTATGAACTTAAAATTCATGTGTTAAGGCTCAAATGTCTTTCATATTGTCCCCTCCCCCACAAAAATCTCCCAACTCCTGTCAACCCTTAAAATTGAGAAAGGAGAGTTTGCTTGAGATCTATCCCTTTCTCATTCAATTCAAGGCACCAGTGCTCCACCGCCACCATTTATTCCAGATTATGTCATTGGAAAGTAGGACCTTGTGGCTCAGTGGTAGAACATCTGCTTGGCATGCAGAAGGTCTCAGGTCCAGTCCTCAGTCAGTGTCAACAGTACTGAGCTAGATGGGCCAATCATCTGACTCCGTACAAAATAGCTTCCTATGTTCATTTTCTCATGAATTCCACTGCAATAATGCAGCTAACATGACCTGACTTTTCTGGTGCATCTTAGTGGAGCAGAGTTAGGCTGTGATGCATCATGGGAAACAGACCCTCTGATCCACATCGCTTGTGACCCTGGGGATCCCCAAAACCAGACTCCTTGGCTGTAGCAGTGGCAAATGGCTGATAGGTGACATACAAGCGATAAGTTACCTGGCTGTTTGAGGACGTGTCTCCTTCAAACAAACAGAGGTGTTAATTTAATTAAAATATGTGACATCCATCGAAATAGTAAAAAGACTGCCTGTTTTTCCCAGAGGAAGGAAATATATTTTCATATTTCACAAGGAGAATAATCCATCCATCTGTCAAAGGCAGCAGATCCAGAAAAAAACACCCCACCATTTCAAAGGAATCATTTCAAGTCATTTTAACAACTCCACTCCCCCCCCCCTTCCTGGTTCACACTGGATCCAATGGGATTTCAAACCCATTTAAGGCAAGGCTGTAAGGAGGTTCAGCAAGAAGCTCTGGCTCCAATGAACCTCTTCGACTTTCACTCTCAAGCTCCACTGGACCCAGGATCAACAAGGATGGGTATTATTGCCTGATGATCACAAGGAGAGGGCTTAACCCTTGTAAGACAAAAGTCTGTCTCCTGACGATTCCTCTCAGCTGTGAGAAAAGCACCGGTCCCCCCCCCCCTTTCCCATCGTTGTCTCTGTCCCCCTTTCCTAGTGTGAATCTGTGTAGTTGTTCTGTGTATATATAAGATTAGGTATGTGTGAATGTTCTGAATGATGCCTGCAGATCACACATCTTTGACTCTGTAGGACTCTTTCTGTGTGTGTGTGTGTGTGTGTGTGTGTGTGTGTGCTATTTTCCATGTAATAAAATCATCCTTTTGGTGTAATTTTCTGGTGTGAATCCTTTTATTGGGGCATAGGTGGGTGGAAGGAGGTTAAGGCTGGTGCACTTTAATCTCCAGCACAAGCATGCGAGGGGTCTAATTGTGGGGTGGACATGCATTTAGACCTAGGCATACCCACCTAACACCACTCCAGCTGGGACACGTACATGTGCTGATATGCATACTTCCATTTCAAAAATTGTTTTATCCCATTTATTGAAACAACAACCCTCTAAGACAAGCTAGGATGAGATTTAAAGCAATTTGACCAAAGCCATGCAATGAGCAGCAACAGTTATTTGAGGCTTCAGTCTTGATCTCTTGCATTCAAACCCAATATTGATTCCATTTTGGGGAGGTAGAGCGTACCTATTATGTCAGCTGAATCCACTGAGATTTTGCTACACCTCTCGACCCCTTGTTCTTTCTCCTTGCTTAGATAGAGGATAGAGAAGGGGTATGTGGGTGTGCATAGAAATAAGCCTACAGTACAAAGGTGAAATTTACATCCATTGCTCTGCCTGCTTTTGCCTCTGGCTCTGCCATCACTGGCACATGGCCCCCAGAAGGTTGCCCAGAAGGGAATGTGGCCCTCAGGCTGAAAAAGCCCCCCCCCAAGCTATGGTCTCTGTATTCATGCATTCTTCTCAGGTGTCCTGGCTTCCAACCAGAGACGCAGACTCAGGACAGACTTAGGATGACTCTGGGCAGCCATCTGTCAGGAATGCTTTGATTTGGATTCCTGCATTGAGCAGGGGGTTGGACTTGATGGCCTTGTAGGCCCCTTCCAACTCTGCTATTCTATGAGGATTCAGAGACTGGATTTTTTTTTTCATAATAAAGCTTTATTCTAGAATTCAGAACAGGGATCTAGCATCTCATGCTAGGCCTAAATCAGGATTCCAACAGGAAGAGCCATGTTAGACTTTGGAAGCAACAACAGACAAGAAGTCACAACAGCAAATACAAGTGGTGCTACTTCTACAGAAAAAAAAGTGGGTGCTTGATGCTATGAATTAATTCAGGCTCTTTGCAGCATGAGCTACAAGGCAAGAGCTACAGTGGGGGGCGGAGACATGGCAATCTCTTCCTCTGCTGAATTACTTTTGTTTTCTGCTGCTGGAGACATTCCAAAGTGTTTGTTGGGGCTTATCTCTTCATCCATTGTGCCTGGCCTTGATGCCAGCAGAAAGTTCCTACCAACTGGCTGGGACGGCACTGGAAGTATTCAAGAGGCAGCTGGACAGGCACCTGCTGGGTATGTTTTAACTTGGATTCCTGCACTGAGCAGGGGGTTGGACTAGATGGCCTTATAGGCCCCTTCCAACTCCATGATTTTATTGTTCTATGGGGAAAGGCTGACTGAACGTTCCTCAGCAGCTGGCTTTAATGCTTCTGGAGGCACCTCCTCATTTCCATCATCAGTGCTGGTAGTGTTCTCCCCAGTGTCCGTACCCCACTTTCCATTCTCCCAACCTTGCTGGGGATTCTCCTTGGGACCCAAGACATCAGGACAGAAATGCATAAACTCATGCATGATCCCATACCAACCTTCCCATTTCCTGAGGACACCTGCAATGCCCTTCTCCAGAAACCTTTGCCATCAGACATGAGGTGGGAGACAACTAGAAAGGGGACATTTTCAGTGTTGTTGTGCTGCTTGTGAAACTTCATCTCCAGCACATTCATTACAATTTTGGCAGCAAGTTTAGACTTTTTTCTTCCCCCAAGGCCACATCTGCACTATACATTTAAAGCACCCCTTAAATCACCATGGCTTCCCCCAAAGAATCCTGGGAGCCGTAGTTTGTGAAGGGTTCTGATAGTTGTGAAAAGGAAATATTTTCCATTTTTCCATATTTTTTCTGAGAGTTGTGAGGAGACCCCTATTCTCCTCACAGAGCTACAATTCTCAGAATGGTTTAACAATCAGTCCCTCTTCCAAGAAATGTTTGTGCATATTCTTTAGTGGGAGAATTACATTGCAAAATTCAGAGAAGTGTGAATTTTCAAGGATAGCTGTGTTTCAGTTGACCTGTTGTTTTGGGCACATCCTCGTGTCCCACTTCCACAAAAATGGTTTCCACATTCATTCATTCCCCAATCAAATATGGCCACCCAGTGCTAACCTATGGCTAGGTTAAAAACTTCCTAACTGTTAGAGCCATACAACAATGGAACCAATGACCTAGAGAGGTAGTAGGCTCTCCGACACTGGAGGCATTCAAGAGGCAGCTGGACAGCCATCTGTCAGGAATGCTTTGATTTGGATTCCTGCATTGAGCAGGGGGGTGGACTTGATGGCCTTATAGGCCCCTTCCAACTCTACTATTCTATGATTCTATGGCCCTCCAAATGTTGCTGGACTACAATTCCCATCATCCCTGACCATTGCAGCTGGAATCCAGCAACATCTGGAGGGCCACAGGTTCCCCATCCCTGCTTTTATGAATCCCTTCTTTATCTATTTCTCATAGTATTGGTTGACTGGGAAGAAAAAAAGTAAATCAGTAAGAGGTGGATAACAGAAACTTAACATCTTTTTCCAGTGTTTACTTGGCTCCGATCTTAAGACATTCCAGTCCTCGATCATAGATCAAGACCTTTGCTTTGTCAATGACTTCAGTTTTGGAAGGAGCACTTCAGATAATGGGAATAGACCAAAAGATGTGCTCTTCATTTCCAAATTAAGTTTGAATAAACCTTGGATGTCACATCCTACTTTGATCTATGTAGCTATCTGGTCTTAAAGAGCCCCAAAGAGCCCTCACAGCTTCTCAGAAAGATTTTATTTGTTCTGCAAGAATCATTTAAAAAGAGGTCAGCTAGTGAAAGGGATTCTCAGTCGGTACATTGCCAGAAGTCTAGTGGTCCCACTCCTTTGAATAAAATGCCAAATGAATTTGCATTTTATAATTTTGTATTTATAAATGATAAAATGAATCACTCCTCTGAGTTTTTTCTTGGAGTTGCTTTTCATGATGTAAAAACTTGTGTGTGGTTCAGTAGATTTTTTAATTGGAGATTATTTCACTGGCTGTTCTGCATGCATGTCCATCAATGGATGACAGCACCATCAAGTGATGACTTGCATGTCTGAATGGGCCATTAGAGATAAAACACCATAGATAGAGCTGGCATTTTGCCTTGCATCCCATAAAATGCAATCCTTTCCAATAGAGTCAGTTCACATATTCAGGGTTATTCCACATTTTTGGAGAGCAGTAATGGGAAATATAGGGGTGTACATCCGATTCAGATGAATCTTAAATCCCAATCTGAAGCAAGCCACTTCAGCAGATTTAAGGCTGGTTGGAGTTAAATCAAGATCTCCCCAAAGTTCCCCAAACCAAAGCAGGGATCTCTGAAGTGCTTTGGGATGGTTCAGAGATTCAGATTTTTAAAAAGCTTGCCATATAAGGAAAATAGCAGGGATGGTATTCAACTAAATCCTACTCAGTGTAGACCCTTGAACTTAAATTAGCCATATCAATTCATTTCAATGATCTATTCTGAGTAGGACTAGCATCGAATGCCATCCCAAAGTGGGGAAATTTTGTGACTGACAGGTTTAGCTTCTAATCAGAGGGAATGATCCAAGGCTCTCAAATCACACTGATTTTGGGGAAGGGATGTTGAAATAATGTATCACTGTTTTCTTGTCTGTTCTGTGCTCTTTGCTACTTCTGCTACTGGTACTTGCTTTCTGTCTCTGTGCCACATGTTACACACACACACACGCACACACTCCTGGAAAATTAATTGTTTTTTTTTTGTTTTTTACTTTGATACCAAATAAGCAGAATACCAGACTGAAGCTGTTTTTTCATCATAGCCATTTGCAGGTATCTTTCCTTGGGGCACCTGTATGAAGTATGCCATTTTCATAATAAAATCACTGCCCATAAAACCACAAGGGGGAACGTTCTCTCTCAAAAAAAATCAACTTTAAAGGCACCGTGCACAAAACTCCTGGACCAATTTGTCTGCTATCTGGCAGGTTTTTTACCAAGGTGCACCTCTCTGATGTATGCCACAAAACAATAGGGGAGATTAAGCGTATCCTTTTTTAATCACCCCAAAACACTAAAGGCAGCTCTTGTAAGAAACCACTACAGCTATCCTCCTGGAATTTCACAAGATACATTTCCTCAAAGCCTGCAAATTTAATCCAATTTTACAAAAAAAAGTTATAGATGGTGGCTTCTTTATGATTTGTTAAAAAATATACCCAACACAAAAAACCCTGGAACCATTTGGCATGTGCTATCTGGAGGGGCTGCTATGCCTGCAGATTTCATCCAATTCTGTCAAATGGGGGGAAAGTTGTAGCCATTTCTTATTTTGCCATAATTTCTCCATAATAGCTTTGTTTTACTGAATTGGGATTCAGGTTCAGGCCTGAACCAAACCAGGAAACCTCCAAAGAATTCTGGACTGAACTGAGCTGTTTTCTGAAGCACCAAATTGTGGTTGGTGCACACCCCTAATGAAAGACTTCTGCCTGAGACCATGAAGAGAGGCTTCCAGTCAAAAAATAATTGCCTAGACTCCCATCAGCCCCAGCCAGTGAAGTCTATAGTCAGGAAAGATGAGACTTATAGCCAGCAACATATGGAGGGCAACAAGCTCCCCATAGCTGCTTTAGCATGTTGGAATACTCTCCCCAAGGAGACTTGCCTGGCACCTACATTAACAACTTTTTGGCACCAGGCAAAGACTTTCCTTTTGTCCCATCCATCCATCCATCCATCCATCCATCCATCCACCCACCCACCCACCCACCCACCCATCCATCCATCCATCCATCCATCCATCCATCCATCCATCCATCCATCCATCCATCCATCCATCCATCCATTTGATTTATATCCCACCCTTCCTCCCAGTAGGAGCCCAGGGCGGCTGATTTTCTCCCTGCTGCTTGGGACGGCATCTTCAAATTAATTATTTAAACTGGTCAGTTTTTCTGCTGATCATACTGACATCACTGGGGGAGATCAACGTGTTGTTGTTGCTGAGGAAAAAGTTTTATTTATTTATTTATTTATTATATTTATATCCCACCCTTCCTCCCAGAAGGAGCCCAGGGCAGCAAATCAAAACACCAAAAGCACTTTAAAACATCCTAAAAACAACAGACTTTAAAACATATTAAAACAAAACATCTTTTTTTAAAAAAATCCCCTCAAAAACATCTTCAAAAGCAATTCCCACAAAGCCATAGACTAGGATAAGGTCTCTTCTTAAAAGTCTTGTTGAAAGATGAAGGTCTTCAACAGGTGCCAAAAAGGTAATAGAGGTAGTGCCTGTCTAATATTTAAGAGGAAGGAATTCCAAAGTGTCAGTGCCACAACACTAAAGGTCTGCTTCCTAGGTTGTGTGGAACAGACCTTCTGATAAGATGGCATCTGCAGGAGGCCCTCACCTGCAGAGTGCAGTGATTGACTGGGTATATAAGGGGTAAGATGATCTTTCAGGAAGTGCATGGTCACTTTTAGTGTTTTGTTGTTTGCTGTGTTTTAAAATTTTCTGTAATGTTCCCATTTTATCTTTTCCCTGTAAGTCATCTTGAGATTCTTCTATATATACATACATATAAGGAGACTCCGGGGATGGAACTGGGGACCATCTGCATGCAAAACCTAATCCTTTTCTCTCCTCCCTGCAGCGTTCTGGGCTCTTCCATCATTCCTGTGCTTCAAGTTCATCATGAAAACAATGCCTGTAAGTGCTGTATAGTTACATGATTGTAATCAATCAGAGGAGCAGGAAGATGGGCAAAGGGAGTTCTACTTCTTGGGGGGGGGTTGTTCTTCACCTATTTACAGACACATGAGGGGGGAGTTGTTACTGAGAATCAGAGCTTGGAAAAGTTACTTTTTTTGAACTACAACTCCCATTAGCCCCAGCCAGCATGGCCACTGGATTGGGCTGATGGGAGTTGTAGTTCAAAAAAGTAACTTTTCCAAGCTCTGCTGAGAATGCAGCCCCTAGGAAGAAAAGGATCATCTCTTCCAATCAGGTCTGCATTCCTTCCATGCTAGTAATTAGGGGAAGAAGAAAAGAGGTAAAATTCCTTTCTCCATCTTCCTGCTCTTCTGCCAGCACAGCCAGCACCACCCTGGTGCCCTTCAGATGTTTTGGACTACAGGTTGTAAGGAGGTATGCATAAAATGGTTTTTTTTATTAATGGATCATTATTTTTTATTAATGGATCATGGCATGAGAACCTGAAAAGCACAGACATCTGGGATACAGCCCTCGTGTTGACCCTAAGTCAGAGGATGGTCAGAACTGGCTTGCTGATCTCAGGAAGGCAGGTATTAACCAAGCCAATGAGTAATAAGGAAGGTTCCAAATTCTAGGTTTGCCCAGGAATAATCTTTCAACTAAACAATAGTCCATGGCCAAGGTAGAGCTTAGGTCAACAAAACTCACCCAAGGTAGGAAGTTACTTAAATTTACACTTAAACATTTGCTCCGGAGACTGCAGATATAGTTTTTACTTTGCACAGATTGACAGATTGGACACAGGAAACCCTTTCATGTGCCAGATCACTCACCTGTATACCCCCTCCCAATTTACACATAATTCAAGGCAATCTGAAAATATATTTAGAGTTGGGATTTTTGGGAGTCAAATGACTCATACACACTGGCTCCAACAAACTTCTTGACACCTCGCATCCCTCCCTAAGATCATATCAATATGCAGCTTGGGACATCAGGGCAAGGAAAAGGATAAGAATTATATGCTTAGCCATGTAGCAATATGAGAGAGAGAGAGAGAGAGAGAGAGAGAGCCTGGCTCTCACCAAACATATAATTCTTTACACTGAGCTTGTGCCCTGATGTCCTTCAGAAAAGTTCTATCTATGCATTTTCCTTCCTACTGTTTTCCTTCTTTCTCTGGTGTGAATTTTTGCAATCTTGGAAATAATTAGGGACAGGGGTTTCTCTATGTTCTTTAGACCTAAGGCATGAACAGTTGTGTTACGTTAGAAGCTGCTCACATTTTAAACCAAACTTCATTTTACCTTTTTGTGTGAGTTCTTGGGTTTGTGGGTGGATTCATACACAGCAGATCCTGCTACAATCTCGGGGTATAGTTTGGGCCTCTAGTGGGTATTACACATTAGGGGGTTCACAGGTACACCTGCAACAAGCTCCCAGAAGCCCCAGGCAGCACGACTCTGCGAGTTATAGTCTAGTACATCTGGAGGACACTTTAATCAATGTTGGTGAGTGACATCAGGAAAACAAAAATATCCTTAACAACAAAAGGCCTGCTCACGGGTTTAAAGGGGAGGGGAACCAAGTGTGTAAGTCATAAGACAAGAGTTTGGGGGGTCAGTTTGAACTGAATGCTTACATCCATTTTTGGAAACAATGGCAGGGTTGAGCATACTTACACGTTGTAATTGGAAAATGAAATAACACCAAGCGGAGCAATCATTAAAAGAACAACCATAACAAATATCATCTCCTAAAAGCCAAGAATAATAATTATTTTTCCACCAAAAAAAAAATCTAATTAAAACCAATGCATCCATCTGCCAAGTATATAGCCTCTGGGGGAGACAGCAAAATATACTAACAAGCAAATGACTCCATGTATCATTTGCACTTATATCTGAGTTGAAAAGCAATATTAAAAATAAACATTTTTACAGGATGCTCCTTTTCAGACTGGGGGCTCACATGAGTGACTTTACCTGCATACACCCCCCCCCAAAAAAATCCACCCACATGTAAAACTGTCGTGCCGGGAGAAAGGCTAGGTAGGAACCTTCTCCTTAACATCTGTTTTTCTTTATGCAAGAAATTACTTTATAATAGACAACTTCGAAGTTCCTGCTGCTCACCCTTCTTTAGGGATTCTTTAATTTTAAACTAGACTTGGTCTGGACAACACCTCAAATATAGGATGCCTTTCTTTTTTTTGCATGAATGGGTTTTCAGCAATGTTGGGTCCCCAGCTGCAATGGTTAAGTCCAGACAGTGGCTGGCCATCTCATTTGAGATAACAGCTTAGATCAGGAACCCATGGCTCTCCAGATGTTACTGGATTAAAATGTCCATCATCCCAGGGGGCTGATAGGAGTTGAAGTCCAACAACATCTGGAGGGCCACAGGTTCCTCATCCCTGGCTTGAATCCTAAACATGTTCCACTATGTTTAATGGAATTTACTTCCAAATACTTTGGGCTAGGATCAGGCTGCTGGCTTGGAAACATCTATCTTTTGTTTTCCTTCTTTCCTCCTTTTTTTTGCCATTTTCCCTTTGTATTTTTCTGCAACACGTGAGATGCATTTTGCTGTCAGGAGATTTTTTTCCCCAGTACTCAGCATAAATTTTCCCTCTCTTAATTTAATCATGCTGCTCTGCTATGCTCCCATCTATCACGTTAAATAATTCTGCTTCCTCCACATTGTTAGCACCCTTCAAAAATACTTGTTGACTGTTCTCATATCCTTCCTCCTTAATTGCCTCTTTGAATGGCTAGATACAGATTTTAGCTCTGCTCAGCCTTCCTAATAAATCAGACCCTTCAGCTCCATGATCCTTTGGATTATCCTGACCTGAACTTGTTCCAATTTGCTGAGATCTTTCTCAAGCTAAGATATGTGTAACAAAATTCAATGCAGTTTTTCCCCCTTGTATGAGATGCCCCAAACACATGCTAAGCCTTATCCTGTTGGCTGGTTAGAGTGAAGGAGGTCTTTCAGCACCAGCTTTACCAAAGTCAATAAGGCTGGAAGTTGTGAACAGAAGTGCATGAATTATCTCTTCGTTTTAGACCAGTGTTCTTCAACCTTGAGTCCCCAGATGTTGTTGGACTACAACTCCCATCATCCCCAGACAATGTAGCCAATGGTCAGGAATGATGGGAGACTCAAGGTTGAAAAACACTGCTTTAGACCACAGAGTTCCACTCTTGTTTGCATTGCATCATGGGTTCTGTAGTCAAACTGTCCTTATATATGTATATTGCAACTAAAGTTTCAGTTAATATTATTAGATCTGCTAATCTTGCTAATCATTTCAAAGCATAATGCTTGTGAAGGTGATGATGGTAACAGTGAAAACATCCTGGTGCAGTGTAAACAAGTGGCAGATATTTTTTTAAATGACTGTAGCCCTAGAGACTCAGCCACTCACCTGATAATTCAGCAAACCTTGCAAAATTAGGAATGAGGTTACTGAGATTGAGATCCCAGATAGATGAATCAGGGAACCATGCAGTAATTTTAGCTCCATATTGGTTTATTCTCTACTCTGCAGAAGAACAAGATATCCTGGCCAGAGGAGCACAGAACACTTAATCTTTGTGATACAGAAACAAGTGCTAATTTGTGAGGAGTTAAGACTGAACAGTTTTCCACAATAGAGTCTCCTGATATGGTTACTTACATATCAAGGGCAAAGCCATGTTACAGTTATATCACTGAGATCACAGCTTAGAAGTAGAGCCTGGTAAAAGGCAGTTCTCCTTGTCTGAATCTTGATCATCATGTGCTGATTGATTCAAGTGAATAAGAGAGCAATTTGAGAAGGTCTTGGGTCTCAATGGGATAAATTATCATTCTCAGAGAGGTTCCTAACTCAGTTCTGTGAGTCAAGGTGGTTTTGATTATCATATTCAGAGAGCGCCTAACTCAGCTCTGTGAGTAAAAGAGGTTTCCTCCCAGGAAGGGTCTCTCTGAGTGTCATTCTTTCTATTATACACATGGAGAGCAAGGTGATAAATGCCAACTGGAATGAATAAATGATAGCCACCACCTTTAGGAGCCATAAAGAGATATCTTTGGTCTCAAATGGAACCTGTGAGAGTTGCATATAAAGCTGCCTTACACTGACTCAGACATTAGCCCATCTAAGGCTGCATTACCTATTCAGGCTGGCCATGTGTCTTTGCAATCTGTGGTGCTGTTTGAAAAAGACCTTGCACCCTTTTGCATACAAAACATTTGCTGTACCATTGATCTATGTTCCCTCTCTGAGCACCAGCAAGCGGTGCCTCTGTGCCAGAAGATGTGGGACAATAAAAATAATACCCCAAATCCCATGTTGTTTTCCTTCGGCGAATTTTATCAACAATTGTCAGAACAAACTGTCAAGCAGGAGCCAGAAGTCACAACAGGGAAGTCAGAATGAGACAAGAGTCAGCAAGGACTGTCATTGACCAACCTGCACAGGAAGCGTTTCTAGCTCTCCTTGTTGGACCGCCAAAGGGTAGTCTGGTGGGTGGAGCTACTCCTGTACCTATGGCAACTTATCACTGACTGCCTAGGGAGATGCATCAGCCTGCAACCATCGGTGCTTTCCCATATGGGGCGGCTGTACTCCAACCTGTGGGTTCCTCACAGGTCTGAACAAATCCCCCCAAATTTGCTGGCCATTTGCAGGTGGCAAATTTGGAAGGACCATCTTGGCAATTTGAGAAGGGGAAAAAGAAATCCGCTGGGGTGGGATTTAACATGGTCAATTGTTCTTCTTGCTTCTTTTCCCCAGAATCTCCCAGATGTAGCATCATTCTGGAGCATTCTTGCGGGGGGGGGGAATGGCAGCCACCAAAAATAAAAGTGTCTATCAGAGGAGGAAGCAAGAACACTTAAAGTTTTTTAAAAGAAAACGAATGCTTAAAAGGGGGAAGGATCACCAGTGCTACTAGTAGTAAGCATCAACTGTCCACAAAATGTTTATTTATTTATTTATTTATTTATTTATTTATTTATTCCACTTGTATACCACCCCATAGCCGAAGCTCTCTGGGCGGTTTACAGCAATCAAAAAGGTTTGAAGGATTATGCCTCCTCTCTCCCCAATTATCTCCTGTTTATTGTTGCAAATGTCACCAACTCTGAGTCCAAAGTTCTCAAGACTGAGATAGTTTCTGATTCTAGCCTTGGAAGTTCTAGATCATAAATCTGTTCCAGTTAATTCCACTTAGTCCACAGCACCCATGGCCTCTTCTCCTCCCAGCCAAGCCAACAATTAGGCCAAAACATTATCCGGTTTGAGGACTGGGAGGTAGCAGCCAGCTTCCTCCTAGAATATCAGGGAACATTTTCCCAAGATGGATGTCAATGCTTGACATTCATTTTCAGATTCAGTTTCACAAAGTTTGGCACTTTTCTTGCTGAAAAGGCGGATTCTGTCTTAAAATACTGAGTGGCAAAATCCCTTGACATCAACTACACGCTGCACACGATTTCAAGCTATTAAAAGAGGAGAGAGGCCATAAGGAGTGGAACATTGAGAGCCTGTGAATAACTACACAGCATCCTTGGAAAACCCAGATCACAAATGGCCAGCTATCTGAGGCCAATCTATCCTCCAGGCAGTTTTCCCCAGGGCCAAAATATTCTAAGAGTTCCTCCAGATGACCTGTTTATTAAGCATTCATCCTGATTTGTTTGTGCAAAGCTTACAAAGAGGTTAGGCTATGTCTGGTTTTTATTGAGCATTTGTTCTGATTTGTTTATGGGGGAGTTATATTTATTTATTTATTTATTTATTTAATTAAGCTTATATACCGCCCGACTAGCAACAGCTCTCTGGGCGGTGAACATTAAAAATACAATAAAAATAACACAAAACTGTACACAAAACTGTACAGTCTAAAATCAAAATATAATAATTTACAATTAACAGGAATTAAAATGCCTCAGAGAAGAGAAAGGTTTTAACCTGGCGCTGAAAAGATGATAGTGTCGGCGCCAGGCGCACCTCCTCGGGTAGACCATTCCATAGTTCGGGGGCCACCACTGAGAAGGCCCTAGATCTTGTCACCACTCTCCGGGCTTCCCTATGAGTCGGAACCCGGAGGAGGGCCTTCGTAGTAGACCGTAGTGTACGGGCCGGTTCATATCGGGAGAGGCGTTCCGACAGATATCGTGGTCCCGCGCCGTATAAGGCTTTATAGGTAAGTACCAACACTTTGAATCTGGCCCGGAAGCATATTGGAAGCCAGTGCAAACGGGCTAGCACAGGTGTTATATGCTCAGACCGCTTAGTTCTTGTTAGCAGTCTGGCTGCCGCATTTTGCACTAGCTGTAGCTTCCGAATCGTCTTCAAAGGTAGCCCTACGTAAAGCGCATTGCAGTAGTCCAGACGCGAGGTTACCATAGCATGTACCACTGATGAGAGGTCCTCCTTACTCAGATAGGGACGTAGCTGGGCTACCAACCGAAGTTGGTAGAACGCATTCCGGGCCACCGAGGCTACATGAGCCTCAAGTGTGAGGGAAGAGTCTAAGATGACTCCCAGACTACGCACCTGTTCCTTTAGGAAATGAGCATTCATCCTGCATTTATCCCAGTGTGCTTGTGGGATGTTTCCACATCTTCCCATAAATAATTGGTTCCTCCCATACCTTTCAGTGCATTCCCCCCAGTGCTTTCCATCTTTTGGATTTGTTGCGTTAGGACAACAGGCAACCTCAACCACCCTGTGCTCGGTTTCTCTCTCTGCTACCCTCCCCTACACTCGAGCAGACACAGGTGGAAGCACCGTTTATTGTGAAGATGTCTGTGCCACCTGGCAAGGAGCACCATTCCAGCCATGCGTAAGAAAGCTGCCTGAAGCAGATGCAATCCTCCTCTGACAAGGAGCCAGAGTGTACACACACACACACACATGCCCTCCGCACCAAAAAAATACTTTGTTTAAAGGAGCTTCTTTCCTGCAGGATTTGTTAACTGTGGTGTTATTGTATAAGGGAGTTGGCATTACTGAGCAGTGACATCTTTACAAAGCTCGGATGGCATGAGGTTATTGACAAGACAGATTGAGGGCAGGGACTAATGACCTCATGTATTTCTTTAGAGCATGGGTGGGCAACCTTTCTGGCTCCATGGGCCAGATCCTTACCATGATCTGTCTTGGGGCCCAAATTTGACTAGTGGTGGGGCCATCTACCTGTCAATCACTTGACGTCACAAAGATTTGTTGACCTTTGAAGTCCCAAAGTCATGAATAAAATTAATGCACAAAACGTAGAAATCCTGTTTGAAAATCAAGAAATAAACATAATGAAATATGATGAGGCAAGAGGCAAATTATGCTTCCCAAAACTAAAGATAAGAATAGGGCAGAATTCCTCCACTCATAAATAACAACACCAATAATAAAGCACAGTATCTTTATTAGCACGAGCACTTTATTAACAAGGGCACTTTTTATTAGATGTTCATTTTGTTTAGTTTGCTTCATGACACAGATATTTTTGATTTTCTGCCGTTGTCATGGCATTGGAAGACTCACTGGTCAATGTCAATATGCACAAAGGGGTGTGTGTGTTTAACATTATGATCACATACAAACATTGTATAGTGCACACCAAGGTAAGCTCAAGTTTGTGCCATAAGGAGGAAGGGGAACACCACCATCCCTTCCAGAGAAAGAGAGCCGTTTGCTGCTGCTGCCTGCCTGCCTGCTTGCTGCTCGGCTACCAGCACCACCACCACCCTTTCCCGGTTGGACTTCTGCTATGCGGGGGTCATACCTTGCAGGACCAGGCCCCAGGTACACAGCCAGCTGTGGTTGATTTTTTCCACCTGTCCCTTCTCTGGAGGGGATACGTAAGCCGGGTGGCTGAGGTGGCTCCTACTTTGTCTGCCTTTTTGTGGGTCTTAAATCATGTGCCTGGGAGAGAGGACTCAGAGCCAAGTGGGGAGATTTGAAGGCACCCCAATCAGTGTAGTGACGGGTAGAGGGAGATATGGCGTTGTGAGGAGGACTTGCCAGGTAAGGGGAACGTGGCCCAGGCAGTTAATGGCTGTGCCTTGTTCTGGTCCTCCCTACACCCGGAGGTTTGTTGGTTGCCCTATCAGCCAGCTCTCAGGCCTCCGGATGCTGCTGCTAAATGCCAGATCTGTGCATAATAAGATCTCCCTCATTCACGATTTAATTGTGGATGAGGCAGCCGATCTGGCATGTATAACCGAGACCTGGGTGGGTGAGCAGGGAGGAGTCAGTCTCTCCCAGCTATGTCCACCAGGGTACCTGGGCCAGCATCAGGGTAGACCTGAGGGTTGGGGACAGGGGGTTGCTGTGGTCTATAGGAGCTCCATCTTCCTCTGGAGGCACCCTGTCCATGTGACTACTGGTCTGGAGTGTTTGCACCTTATGTTGGGTCAGCGGGACAGACTGGGGATTCTGTTGGTGTACTGGCCACCCCGCTGCCCAACAGACTCCCTAGCTGAGCTGACAGAGGTGGTCTCGGGTGTACTCTTGAGATCTCCCGGACTCTTGGTTCTGGGGGATGTCAACATCCATGCCGAGGCCACCTTATCTGGGGCGGCCCAGGATTTCATGGTCTCCATGACAACCATGGGACTGTCCCAATATGCCATTGGCCCAACACGTGTAGCAGGGCATACTCTAGATTTGTTTTTTGCATCTGGACATGGAGTTGGTGATCTGAATGTGGGGGGCCTTACATCAGTCCCTCTGTCATGGACAGATCACTGCTTGCTGAAGTTTAGACTTACAGTGGCTTTTCCCCTCTGCAAGGGTGGGGGACCTATTAAGTTGGTCCGCCCCCAGAGACTAATGGATCCGGATGGTTTCCAAAGGGCTCTGGGGAGTTTTCCGGCTGATAGGGCTGGTGCTTCTGTCGAAACCCTGGTTGAACTGTGGAATACAGAAATGACCCGGGTGGTTGACATGATTGCTCCTGAGCGCCCTCTCCTCTGTAGAGCTCGTACGTCTCCATGGTATGCCCCAGAGCTGAGAGCGATGAAACAGTATAGGAGATGGCTTGAGTGCAGATGGAGGCGAACTCCTAGTGGATGCAATTTTACACTGGTAAGTGCCTATGGTAAGCTGTATTTAGGGGCAGTGAGGGCAGCAAAAAAACAATATTTTGCTGCCACTATCGAATCATCACTCTGCCGCCCAGCGGAGCTCTTCAGAATTGTCCAGGGGCTATTACACTCTGGCCTCAGGGACATGGTAGAACCATCTGAGGCCCGCTGTAATGAATTTGCTAGGCACTTCCAGGATAAAACCTTTAGCATCTGCCAGAACTTAGACTCCAGTGTTATAGCAGGTATCCAGAGCACAGCCTTGTCCCGACTTCTTGGATGAGTTTCAGTTGGTGCAGCTTGAGGACGTTGACAAAGTGTTTGGACAGGTTCGTGCAACCACTTCTGTGCTGGATCCTTGCCCTTCTTGGCTAATAAAAGCTAGCAGGGATGGAACAGCCGGCTGTGCCAGGGAAGTGATTAATGCCTCTCTGCGAGAGGGGGTGGTCCCAGGCTGCCTGAAAGAGGCAGTAGTGAGACCACTCCTGAAGAGGCCCTCCCTGGACCCAGAAAATCTTAATAACTATAGGCTGGTGGCAAATGTTCCATTCCTGGGCAAGGTCCTGGAACGAGTGGTTGCGGGACAGCTCCAGACACTCTTGGATGAGACCGATTATCTGGATCCATTTCAATCGGGTTTCAGGCCTGGTTTTGGCATGGAAACAGCCTTGGTCGCCCTGTATGATGACCTTTGTTGGGAGAGAGACAGGGGGAGTGTGTCTCTGTTGATTCTCCTTGATCTCTCAGCGGCTTTCGATACCATCGACCATGGTAACCTTCTGGGGAGACTGGCTGAGTTGGGAGTGGGAGGGACTGCATTGCGGTGGTTCCACTCCTACTTGGCAGGTCGCCTCCAGAAGGTGGTGCTTGGGGAACATTGCTCGGCACCCTGGACTCTCCAGTATGGGGTTCCGCAGGGGTCAGTTCTGTCCCCCATGCTGTTCAACATCTACATGAAACTGTTGGGTGCAGTCATCCGGAGCTTTGGAGTGCGTTGCCATCAGTATGCTGATGACATGCAGCTCTATTTCTCCTTTTCATCTTCTTCAGGTGAGGCTGTCAATGTGCTGAACCGGTGCCTGGCTGCGACAATGGACTGGATGAGAGCTAATAAACTGAGGCTCAATCCAGACAAGACTGAGATGCTATTAGTGGGTGGTTCTTCTGACCAGATGGTGGATGTCCAACCTGTCCTGGATGGGGTTGCACTCCCCCTGAAGGAACAGGTTCGTAGCTTGGGGGTTCTCCTAGAACCATCTCTGTCACTTCAGGCTCAGGCAGCCTTGGTAGCACAGAGTGCCTTCTACCAACTTCGGTTGGTGGCCCAACTACGTCCCTATCTGGACAGGGATAACCTGGCTTCAGTTGTCCATGCTCTGGTAACCTCTTAATTAGATTACTGCAATGCACTCTAAGTGGGGCTGCCTTTGAAGACGGTTCAGAAACTGCAGCTTGTGCAAAATGCAGCAACCAGATTGGTAACAGGGACCAGGCAGTCCGAACATATAAAACCGATTCTGGCCCACTTCCATTGGCTGCCTGTATGTTTCCAAGCTCGATTCAAGGTGCTGGTTTTGACCTATAAAGCTTTACATGGCTTGGGACCACAATACCTGATGGAAAGCCTCTCCCGACATGAACCCATCCATACACTACGTTCAAGATCAAAGGCCCTCCTCCGGGTGCCTACTCCAAGGGAAGCTCGGAGGGTGGCAACAAGGAAGAGGGTCTTCTCAGTGGTGGCCCCCAAATTATGAAATTATGTCTGTGACGAGGTGCACCTGGCACCAACACTGTTATCTTTACTGTGCCAGGTCAAGACTTTCCTCTTCTCCCAGGCATTTTAGCATGTGTTTTTAAATTGTTTTTATATTGTTTTGAATTTTAAAATTGTGTTTTAAATTGTTTTTAAAATATATTTTTAAATTGTATATTTGTTTTAATGGTTTTCATTGCTGTAAACCGCCCAGAAAGCTTTGGCTATGGGGTGGTATACAAGTGCAATAAATAAATAAATAAATAATCAGACTGGGGTAAAAAAAAAGTGCAATTACTTGTTTGCATCTAAGGGGGCTTTAGGCTTGTGTTTCTTGATGAGCACCACATATACACCTCACACCCCACATTGGAAGCCTCTTTGGAACTTGGAGAATTTTCAAAAGCAGTTTCTGATGTTTGGTTTTTATCTATAATTTTATTTTTGCAAATACAGCAGGAAAAAGGGACATTGTTAGCTGACATTAACAATAAAACCCCCACTAATCTTGACTTAAACATGTAAATGAATATAGGCAGTTCATATCTCCAAACAGATATCCAAACTAGATTGAACATATAGCAGATTTAGAAAGGAACAATCAGATCTTCAAACCACTGAATAGGAGATGGTGGCTTTTATCCTTCCACACATCCACTGTGAGAGATGGGTGGATCAGACTATTTTTGGTCCATGTCAGTGTGTCATATATTCATTCATAAGTCCATTTGGTTGTTTCCACATTTTAAAAAAAAAATCAGCACAAACATTTGTATTTAAATATATATTTTGGATGCATGTTCCAGGAAAAAAAATACATTTCTAAACATATTGGGTTGTATTGGGTTATACTCAGAGCAGACCCACTGGAATTAATGAACCTAAGTGTTAGGTCCATTATTTTCAATTGATCAGCTCTAAATAGGACTAACACTGAATACAACCTGTCTTCTCTCAAAATACAGCTGGTATAGCACAGTGGAGAGGAGAGCCTGGCTGGGAGTCCACAGTCTGTGAGTTCAAATCCCCACTTGTGTCTCCTGGGTGTCAAGGGCCAGCTAAAGATCACCCCACAGTGAGTGGCTCAGGGGTTATGTGCCTTGCCACCTGTGCAGCCCTGGGCAAGCTGCATAGTCCCAAGGAGCCCAGTTGCCCCCCAACTGGCCATTGCAGACAAGGAAGGGGCTGGCTTGTGCAGCTGTGGCAAGCTGAGCAGGCCCTAGCCAGCTGGGGAGGACTAGCCTCAGAGGGAGGCAATGGTAAACCCCCTCTGAATACTGCTTACCATGAAAACCGTATTCGTAGGGTAGCCATAAATCAGGATTTACTTGAAGGCAGTCCATTTTCGCAAAAATATGTATCTCTTAAGCTATCTTTTCCTAAAATACACATGTGCATATACATTCTGGTACATTTTTTGAGCCAAGGATTCATTGCAAAACTCAGAGAAGTACAAAATCCGAACGATAACTACGTTCTCATCTGCACATTGATGTGGGAGGTGCAGGTCACTTCAGTTCTTATTGGAATCAGAGCTTGGAAAAGTTACTTTTTTGAACTACAACTCCCATCAGCCCCAGCCAGCATGGCCACTGGATTGGGCTGATGGGAGTTGTAGTTCAAAAAAGTAACTTTTCCAAGCTCTGATTGGAATTTCCAAAGATCTAGTTCCACAAGCATCCTTATCTATTGTTTAAAGAGAAATAGAATCAAAATCACAGTGGGCATACCCAAGCCATTGGTATGCCTTAAATAACCCTTCAGATCCAATCATTAAGGTGATTCCATCTGATGATGTTCAGTCCTTGTCTTTAAACATAAGAGGTTCAGCTGAGCTGATTTATAGATCGGGCTGCATGTATCTCCACACTTCCGAAGAGCCTCATTGATGATTAACAGAGAACTGTCTACACACTTGATGAGCTGGGCACATCTAAGGACAATGTACAAGATTGCAGCTATTAAGTTGCAGCTTTGCTTTGCATCTAATGAGACAGACAGGAGATGAAACCTAAGCCTGCTGCCAAGGTCATATTAAAGGCAGTAGCTAATGCTACAAAGGGTGTCTAAATTTAAGAATCCTCTCTTCGCCTTCATCCTTTATCCCACTGAAGGTAATGGAAACTGTTTATCTAATTTGAACAGATCATGAGTCCTAATCCTTCTATGATTAGAAGCTAGCTGGTTGAGTTAAGCCCACATCTGCAGCCACCACTCTTATTTGATGGGGGCATCATCACATCTTGGCAGAGGAGGGGGGCAAGAAGGCAGCTGCTGCCTAAGCGTAGCAAACAGCTTTGTCCTTTGAGCGAAGAAAAATTTGCTATTGATTTTTGGCTTAAGAGTGATGAGTGGGCACTCTTTATAATTCTCATCATGTTTAGAGAGCTATTATTTTTAGACGTTAGCCTTCTCTGGAGCTTGCAGAAGATCCAGTATATCATCTCCCAGAAAGTCTCCAGTTCTGGGGCTGATGGCACAGCTGATGAGATAGTAACTTGATAGAGTACAGTTCACTATAAGCCAGCGGTCTAAAAGGGCTTGCCCATTTCAGGACAAAAGTCAGGAGAACTTAAGAGCTTTGCTAGTCTTCTATTTGCAATTTAAGTCATGGTTTATCAAAGGAGACAGCTATGATCCAAAGTGTTTAAAACTAGCACTGATTAATGTGCTGATTGCAATCAATAACTTCCCACACAAACACACATACCTCTCTAAAGCTGAAAAATACAGCTGACAAGTGCCTTAGGTGCAAGGGTCTCTATAGTTCAGGCACTTACATTGCATTCTGTCACACACTGACTCTAAAGTGACATACAGCCAAACTATAAAATATATAAGGCTATGATGGCCACCAACTTGGACAGCTTTAAAAGAGGATTAAACACACTCCATTACAACAGACATCCCTAGGAGCCAGTCAGCATGAAAGGGGAGGCTGTGTGTTAGCTACTGAGAAGAGTCATCTCGGTGACTGGCTCACCTCCTTTCATTCTGATTGGCTCCAATCAGCACAAAAGGACAAGGATTCTTCTCAGTGGCTAACATGCTCTCTACACGCTGATTGGATCATACATAGGGACCTGGTTGGGACCCTGCTCCCAAAAAAGTACTGAGTCTGCGACCCCCTGCGACCCCAGACGAATACATCCCGGGAATATTTATTTTAAAAGTTGCACTGCATTTTATGTGATTGTATTTTAGTGCCAGGTGAAGTTGGCTTTTATTGGAAGCTTTAAGCTCTTTTATGGAAGAAGTTCCTCAGCAAGCAGGGTATAACTTTTAATATATATATATAAGTGAACATTTTTTAGCTATTGCTGAGAAGATAGGGCTTAACTTATAAGCAGGACTTAATTTATGGAGAAGAACAGGATGGCATTTAATGAAATCCTCATGACTTCCGCAATCCATTGTATTGTATTCCTTGTATACTGCTTATTGACAATTGTAGTTAAGTGGTATATAAATTGTCTAAATAAATAAATAAATAAAATTCCCTTTCTACATTTTAGCCAATTCCTAGTCCCTGTGGCCTTCTAAAGACAAAAGTTAAGGGAGCTGAATTTCCTCTGGTCCCTTAGTAATTCAAGCAGTAATAATGAATCCATGTGGAGATGAGTTCCACAATGTGGGTGCCACCACAGAGACAGTCCTGCTCTGAGTCCTCACCAATCTCACCTCAGGGAAAAACAGGATTTAAAGCAGAACATCTCCTGCTGATCCATGCTGATGCGGAGGAAAGGTTGGAAACATGAAGGTACCCCAGCCCACCCAGGATGAACAGCTGGCCACCTGATTTACCTCCCTGCACTGCCTAAAAAGAAGCTACAAAGATTGTGTGCAAAGAGGTGTAGCCCTCTGCCTTTATGTGAGTCTGGGAGAGGCTGGTGATGGTGATGAAATGGGTCTCTGGAACACAGCCATCTTTTGAAATTCACACTACTCTGAATGTGGCAATTCAGTTCTCCAGCCAAGTCAGTTGTACAAAAATACAGAGACTAGTATCAAGGGGGAATATAAATGCATATATCAGCAAAATACAACTTGTAAATATGTGTTATATTGGAGGAAAGTGCTTTCCAAAATGTATGTATTAGGCAAAATTGCATACAAAGACATGTATATTAAGAGAAATTTGCACTAAAATGCTACTGAATTTTCATGAGGACCTTTTTATCAAATGCAAACTGACGTGGAAATGGGGGAAGTTTAGGTTAAGACTGGAAAAATGAGAAACTGGGAGAAAGCAAAACTGACAGATTTGTCCATCTCTAGTTGCAAGGCAATACCATAAAACAGCTAAAAATAGTTGTAGGAAACAGTAGAAAAAACCCCTAAAGATAGGTTTAAAAGCAATACAGAATGAACATCTAAAACAATGGTTCCCAAACTGGAACTGGGAAGAGGAAATGGTTGTTAATACCACTTCAAGTATTGTAGCTCTGTGAGGGGAATAGGGGTCTCCTACGTTTCTCGGCACCCATAACAAACTACACTTCCCGGGATTCATTGGGGGAAGCCATAACTGCTTAAAGTGTGTTGATACTGTTGTACATGTATAGCGCAGCTGGGGCCCCAATCCAAAAACAGGTTGGTAATATTTCACACACACACACATCAATCCAATAGATTTTTGGATTCATTTGTCACTAGTTTGACCTTTCAGGTTAAAAAAAAAAACCTCCCCCCTCAAAAAAATCCCCACACAATTAGTTCACTTATATAGCCTATCATTCTTCCAGGTACTGCAGAGTCTTAACACATGATCATTTTACAACGTTCCTTCTGATTTGTGGCACAAACGGTGCGCTCCTTGCGGAAGGAATTTGTTGCCAAGAACTCAGCAGCAGCTGGAAGTGATCACCGCAGTGCAATTACTGTCTGTGCGAGATGCACATCTGGGAAAGAGCTCTGCGCAGCTTTTAAAGGCACCCTAATGAAGAAGGGAGCCTCGCCAATGGTTGGAGAGAAGAGGCGAAGGCAATCTCAACGACTAGTTTGTTAAAAGAGCTGGAACGAGAAGCACATACTATGCAGGGAGCGGAGGGGGCTGTTGGGGGGGAAGAGAGAAAATAAAAGAATAAAAGGGGAAAATGAATTCTACTGGAACCGTTTGCCGCCATTCTTGAAGAAGGATCTTTGGAAAGTATGATGGAGGGAAATCTCTCCCTAAAGTGTCAGCGATCTAGTGCTCTCTCGGGGGGGGGGGAACCTGCATCTGCACTGTAACACTTCAGACTGCAGATGTGGTGCATTTACATTGTGGAATGGACCTCTAGCCAAAAGCGAAACAACCACCTCCACCGAGAAAACTATGTTAAGGGGACAGTCCAAGTCTCAATGGGAAGGGCCACAGCTCAGTGGTAGAATATCTGCTTTGAATGCAGAAGGTCCCAAGTTCAATCCCTAGCATTCCACCTGAAACCTTGGAGAGCCACTGCCAGTCAGTGTGGACAATACTGGGCCAGATGGACCAATGGTCTGACTCTTTATATGGCAGTTTCCTATATTACTATGTTCCTGTTTTTCCATTGATTTTTTTTTTTAGTCTTAAGGCTGCATAAACAGCTGCCTCGCTTGCAAGAAAGAAGATAGTTTCATTTTTTAAAAAAAGTTAAAATTATGTCACAAAAATGCAGGAGGCTTGGCATTAGTGTTGGAAGGATCTGTCAGTTACAGTTCTTGCAGTTTCTCATTTTCCAATCTCAAATTCAGTTCTCCACATTTCTGCAGCATTTTGCAAAAACATTGTTTTTAAAAAATACCCTCATGAAAATTCATCAGCATTTTAGTGCAAATTTATCCTAATAAACAAATTTTTGTGTGCATTTTTAACTAATGTACACATTTTTGCAAGCAATTTCTCAAATATTCTATTTTATGCACACTTTCCCCTAATATTTGCATTTTTTGTAAACATTGGTTGGAGAACTGCATCACAAAATTTGGATAAGTGCAAATTTCAAAGGATGCCTGTGTTTCAGTTCTCATATTGTTTTGGAAAGTGCAAATCTGATAGATTTGGCTTCAAATGAGAACTGCATTGAATCCACACACACACACCCATCCCTACTTGATATAATTCCCATCCATGGAAATGCAGCTCTAAAGCAGATAGATTGGGGAGAAAATGGTGGCCCTAGGAATGACCACCAGAATTTTCAGATCACAATTTGGAAGTAACAGAATAGCAATATTCAACCTGGATTCTGGATTTTGCAATGGGATGGGGCGGTGGTTGATGATTTGGGACCAACTTTAATTTTTAATTCCCCACCAAAGCTCTCTTAATATTTCAGTCAGAACCTTTCACAATGAAAATATTAACTCTGCAAACAAACCAGGCATGTGTGTGGTGGAAGAAATTTCCACTGTCCTATAACTGAACTTGCACACACCATTTTAAAGGAACAGTGTCGGATTACATTCAAGCCTGCTAAAACCAACCTTATTCCTTTCCATTTCTGGCATTTTTGACTTTTTCCTTTCTACTTTGTTTCCTGGCATTTTATTACCCCCAAGCTTGTGCCACCTTTAAAGGGAGGTAGCCACTGGGATGCAGAGCTGAGAACAGAGACAGATTTTGGGAGGGGGGTTGAAAAAGTACACTCTCCAGCACACCCTCCCCTCTTA
Source organism: Rhineura floridana (assembly GCF_030035675.1). NCBI lineage: Eukaryota > Metazoa > Chordata > Lepidosauria > Squamata > Rhineuridae > Rhineura > Rhineura floridana. Next base: position 12,051,717 of record NC_084480.1, read on the forward strand.
ATGCATTGAAATGATTAGAGCTCACTAAGAGCACCATTCAGTGATTTCTGCATTTGTATCCAGGTCCAAAGTCCATTAAACTTGGTGAGAAGAGGGTCATCCCACTGACTTTGATGGATTACTGAACATGTTTATAAACAGCATGAAAGAACCAATGCCTCATCTCTCCTGCCTGTCCATTCCAAAAGCATCTTTTAACACAGTCTTAAACTCACGGCATCTTTCTGCATTCCCAGGACAAAGCATCAAGCAGCTTTGTAATGATCCACTCAGCTACATCCAGAAAAGCTCTCCTGTCCCTCAGATGCAACATGTATTTTGAAAGCTGCTAACATCTTGCGTGGCCTGCCCCTAATTGGAAGAATTGCAATGCAACTTCTAGCAGTTTTGCATCCTTCTCTACAGCTGCAAGACAGACACGTTTCTTTCACCACAGAAGGTTTGTGGCAGAGGTTGACGTTTGTGGCAGAGGCTGAAATGTCTGGGTCCCACAGGGAGACAGGAGTGGCCCACCACTCACTCTCCAATGGGTCAGCATGCACCAGGAAATGGGGGAAGAATGCCGCAGGAGGGTAAACATAGCCATGATATTTATGGTGTACCTCCACTGTCGGAGGCAATACACTTCTGTATGTTAGCTGTTGGGAATCACAAGTAGGGAAAGTGCTTTTGCACTCAGGTCCTGCTTGCAGGCTTCCCATGAGCATCTGGATGGCCACTGTGAGAACAGGATGCTGGACTAGATGGGCTCCCTTTGACCTGATCCAGCAGCCAGGCTTTTACTGTAAATGGGGCACTGAAGGCACGGTCTTGCCCCTTGTCTGCCCACCTTCATATGCTGCTATTATCATCATCATCATCATTAGAATTAGAATTTATTATGCACCCTTCACCCAGAGGTCCCAGGGAGAGTCACAACAATTTGAAAACACAAACTTTAAAACAGTTGAAAACAAGCTAAATAACATCACAGAAAATAGGGTGGGTCCTAAAAATATGTATCTCTGGTGTGGAAGACTGTACTGTACTGGAACATCCCAACGTAGCATTGAGCTGAAATTTCTCAGAAAACTTTTGTTTGCTTTTTATGAGAAAAAGTTATGAGATGTTTTTTTTCCCTCACTCCCCTAGAAAAAGACAGTAGTGGTTCTGTTGCCACTGCTGATTTTGAGCCTCATCCTTAAGAAACCATTAGGGAAATTGGTTGAAATTGAGAAAATGAAATTGGTGTCTCAGATATTTTTACAACAAGATCATCAGAAAGCTATTCCATCAACCTCCCACCTTTGGAACAGGGCAGCCTCAAGGGCAGCAGCTCCTCCAGGGTTTCAGGCAGGGGACATTCCCAGTCCTACCTGGAGCTGCCAGGGTTTGAACCTGAGACATTTTGCATGCAAAGCAGATGCTCTGCAGCTGGTCTTATGTGGGATCTCAGATCTCCTGCCCTGTAGTTGTGTCTCTTCCTAGCCTCCAATTATGCTTCACTGGCATATATTTTCAAATTAAATAAATATTGCTAGGAAAAAAGTTAAGTCCCCAGGGCTCTCTTACCTAAAGGAGACCAAATCCAGACACCTGGATTGCTACTTGCCATTCATGGAAGTGTAAGGCATGAGACAATGGGTTTAAAGGCACCTAAATCCATGCTGGATTGTTGCTATAATTAATCGTAATAAGGCCCATAGTTTCAGTTAGCCATGCTTCCGAGTGAGCACACTTAGGCCTAAATCAATCAGTGAATTCTTATTTTCTGAATAAGACAGTGAATTGCTTAATATCTTTTGAAGCCACAGTCTGCTCTGTTCATGGATAATAAGCCCCTCGAAATGATCTATGTGATGTCCCTGTATATATAATACTGTAAATATGGTAAGTGTGGGTTTATTAGAGTATACGTGGTAAGTAGACTGAGTGAGAGGGGGGAATACATGGGTTGGAATGTTGGAGAATGTTGTATGATGATTGGCTGAGTGTTTGAGTGTCTGAAGGTATAAATGAGAGGATGACAGCTGAGAGGGGGTTCGTTCGGTTGGTTCGGTGGGTTGGTTTTGGATAGGGTGGATTGGATTAGGCAGGTAGTGAGGCAGGTTATTGATGACTAAGAAACATAAAGAGTAGCACATCTTATGAAAGCACACGCTTGTTGACAATACCTTTAAGTAATCTTGTTATTCCCTGTGTACAGTATATAAATAAATATTTCTTGGTTTACCAAAACGCCTGATCCTTGGCTGGGCTTTCACAGACCAGAAGGGTGGGCAGGGTATTTACCAAGGTGGGGAAACAGTATCAATGGTGGCAGCGGTGAAGAGATAGTGTAACATCATCAGGTATCCAGAGCAACCCAGGGCTGTAATCTTTATAGGCACAAAGATACAGGGGGGTTGAGGCCTGTAAGTGCACCCAGAAACAAAGTAGCAATAGGCCAGGAGGAGACGAAGGCACAGTCTCAAGGCAATATTGTTTACAGGGAGTGTCTGGTGGTGCTGCCTAGCAGGGGGATCTTGAGATATCTTTGCTACAGCAGGTGAGAGAACCATTAAGAGACCAGGACCCTGAGGTGGGACTGTGACAAGGCGGTAACCACAGGAGGGGACCTGACAATCTACACCAACCCAAATGTGATATATGTATCAAAACTCCCATACACAGCCATTAAAATCATCCTTATGCATTTTTCCAGCCCAACAGTTGAAAGCCTTCAGATTTTAAAAGTGAATGCCATCATATTCCAGTCCCTTTCATCTTGGTGTTAGCCACAGTGCCCTCTTTGTTGACTTCTTTAAGCATTCAAAGACAATGTAATATAAATGTACTGCCTTCAAGTAGATTCAGACTTATGATGACCCTATGACTAGGGTTTTCATAAGGCTGAGAGGCAGTGACTGGCCCAAGGTCACCCAGTGAGCTTCATGGCTATGTGGGGATTCGAACCCTGGTCTCCCAGGTCATAGTCCAACACCTTAACCACTACACCACACTGGCTCTCACACACACATTTAATTTTCATTTTGCTAAGATTCAGACATCCTGTAAATCTGTGCTGAGCAAAAGAACCCAGGAGAGTCTGAACTAATCAAAGTGCCAATCTTTTAAAATGTTGAAGTATAACTCAAAATAGCTGACCCTCCTCCCCAGAGCTTCTTTAACAGCAACACTATGCCTTGTTTCCTAGTTAACTCAAGATTTCTTCTTGAGCACCTAATCATTTCCCATACAATATCCCATCCATCAGTATTTGTTCTCATGTGTGTGTACACATATTTTTTTTAAGAAAAAGCATTTCTTAACTGCTTAATGTTTAAAAATCTCTAAGTGGCATACACAAGTGCAATATAAAAACAATGAAACAGTAACACAAAAACAGAAAAACAACATTAAAAACCAGTAAAAGAATATATAAACAGGGATTCAAACATAACAGGGTCCTATCTTATGAGGTAGGGAAAGCCTGGGCAAAAAGTTATGTTTTTACAAGTTGTGTGAAGCAACTGAGGGATGATGCTTCATATACTGCAGAGGAAAGGCATAGGAACCTAAGAAGAGGAGGATCCAGAGGCGACTTGCTGGATCAGATCAGCGGCCCATTTAGTCCAGCATCCGGTAATCACAGTGGCCAACCAGATGCCAATCGGAAGCACAAAAGCAGGACCTGAGCGCTCCCAGCAGCTGGTATTCAGAGGCACACTGCCTAGGCAGAGCATGGACTAATAGCAAGGTATTGTGGCTAGTAGCCCTTGTGAGCCTTATGCTCCATGAATCCACCTAACCCTCTTTCAAATCTATCCAAGTTAGGGAGTGCAGCAAGGACTGGACCTCAGGGCTGATGTTGTGGGCCAGCGGTCCAGGGCACCTCCAAATGACCAGCTAGAGAGCAGCAGATGATGGGGCGATGGCAAACAGGCCTGGTGTCAGTTTATGGACTAGCATGGGCAAGCCAGAGCCCACCTGGACTGATAGCAGCCTCTGCAGCAGCTACTCTTTCTTCTTAGTTTTTAAAAAAGACTTTTTTTCTTCAGGGGTAGGGATGGGTTAATGTGTCAGTTTCAGATCTTGGTAGATTACTTTTTAAAAGTAATAAATTACAGTTACAATTACATGGGCCAAAAAAGTAGTAATTACTGTTACAATTGCAATTGCTCTGAAAGTAACTGACTACTTTTTCTCAGAAGTAATCATTATACTTCATTTACTTTTTAAAGAAAATGCCTACAAGGTGCTGGCCTTGGCTGCTGCACATCTAAGTAGACTAAAACAACATTAGATTCAGATTCTTTATTGTTACGGTCATAGACCCGTGGTAACAACATTAAAGATAAACACACGCATACAGAGGTAGTAGCATAATTCTTTTTATCCATAAGATAGCAATGGTGGTCTCTCTGCTGGTAAGGGAGGTGGGGAGTAGGGTTGCCAGGTTCTTGGCCTGAGACTGATCCTGTGTCTTTAGGAGAAGAGAAAGCCAGCCAAGTGCAGGTGTTCTTGCAACACTGTAATGGGAAAAACCACAAGGTGGGATTCTCCCTTCCTCCTGCACAACCCTTAAAGATACAGAAGACCTCTTCATTGCCAGGCCCGGCCTCTACGAGGTCTTCTGTATCTTTAAAAGTTGTCCAGGGGGAAGGGGAAATTCCACCTTGTGGTTTTTCTCATTACAGTGTTGCAAGAACACCTGCACTTGGCTAACTTTCTCTTCTCCTAAAGATACAGGATCAGTCTCAGGCCACGAACCTGGCAACCCTAGTGGAGAGGGAGGCAGAGGCCACTACTCAGATCTTTGCATGCCAAACCAAGTGCAACCGCCACACACACACTCAGCCAGCCAGCATAATCTCTCTCACTTAACCTCCCAGACCCTGTCCTGTCACCAACCAAGGGACACCCACCCAAGCAAACATTTTCCCCTGAGATGCAAAAACCTTAAAATACTGCAAATGCAGCACAGTAGCCAGAGAGGGAGGCCTCTCTCTCTCTCTCTCTCTCTCTCTCTCTCTCTCTCACTCACACACACACACACACACACACACACACACACACACACACACACACACACACACACACACACACATTGTCATCTTTCACCTCCACAGTTCTTTATATCCATTCTGCTGCTGCCTCCTTCTCCTCCTTTATCTATGTTCTTGCCCTCTGGCTCATTTTTTTCCTCCACTCCATTCTTCATCACCACCATCCATTTTTTTAAGAAACAATTGCTTTCTCCATCCCATCTCACTCTCCACCTCCTCCCTGGTCGCCTACTACCCACCCACAGAGCACGAGGGAAGAGCGATGCTGCACAGAAGCCCAGTTTGAGGCACGTGATTTTCATCCACAAATCAGAGGAGCAGAAGACTTCCCCTGCTCCCCTCCCCCCCAGTAATGCCCAAAAGCAATCCTGGAAACATTACAATTACTCCTCAAAAGTAATAAAATGACTCATAATTCTATCACAATCAAAATGTAAAGGAAATACCCACTCATTCCTCAAAAAAGTAATGAATTACAACTAATTCGTTACTTGTAACAAATTACTTCCGAGCACTGGTCAGTTTCAGAGAACTGCAAGCAAAATTCAGAAAATCGCACATTTCAAAGGACTGCTGTGTCTCAGTTCGCATACTGTTTGAGAAAGTGCAATTTAGGCAGGTTTGTCTTTAAATCTGAACTGAATCATTTTTTTTTCACCCATCCCTACTCAGGGGACAGCTGGCCAGGCATGCACATGGTTGGAGATGCTCACTTTTACCTTAACAATCCTTTTCTACAACAAAATGGTGCTTAATCTCAAGTAAATATGTTCACAACCAGGAGAGGAGAAGCAATCCCAACTGTATTCTTGTTTGCCATGATGTTATCATGATTTCAGTCAGTTTAAAATATAAAACTGCACATGGTCAGACTATTTCTTTTTTTTACTTGGTTTGCAGACTGTTTTTTGTTTGTGTATTGCTCTAAGACGTTAGCAATGTAGACCCACTTGTAACAGTATGGAATGGTTTGGCATGGGGAGAGAGAAATGCTAACTGTGTGTTTCACAACTGTATTATTAATAATAATTATTTTTATTTATTTATTTATTTGTTTGTTTGTTTATTTATTTATTTGTTTGTTTGTTTGTTTATTTATTTATTTATTTATTTATTTATTTATTTATTTATATATCCCACATATTCCTCCAAAGGAGCCCAGGGCTCCAAACATGTCAATACTAAAACCATACAATTAAAACTTCTTTAAAAAGTTTAAAACAGCCTTCTAAAAGCAACCTTCTAAAAACAGTTAAAAACTGCAAAAAGCAATCACCTACTTTCAGAATAATTGGAGTTGCCAGGAACAGGACTTTCAGCTATCAAATGTCTGGTAAACAGAAATATTTTTACATTTTCCCAAGAAGTTAGTAGTGAGGAAGACTGACACATCTCACTATTGAGGGCATTCCACAAACAGGCGACCACCACCAATAAGGCCCTGTCACAGGTCACCTCCAACCAGGCAGCCCCCAGTGGCGGCACAATTGGCATGTGTATATGTACATATAATGGGACATAGTGAGAGTGACAAGTATTTCAATATTAAATTTTGCATTAATGGATCATGTGGCTCCATTAATGCTGAAATGGGAACCCTTTACCCCAGGGCTGAGAACTTGCAGGCCTCAGGAAGTTGTTGAACTACAACCTCTGCCATTTCTGAGGATTGGCAGTGCTGGCTGGGGTGGATGGGAGTTGAAGTCCAACAACATCTGGAGGGCCACAGGTTCCTGGGCCCCACTTTGGCCGAATTAAACATTTAAGAGCTTAATCATGGTTAAGATATATTTGTTTTCCTATGGCTGATTTCTCCAGTATCCATGGAACATATCATTGCGTGCCAGTTTCATTCTGAAATCTACCCTTTTGTTGAAGGGTCCAATTCAAGGTGTTACTTAATAAAGTGCCTGCCAAATATGAGTCAACTTGAGCCCATAAACAGCAGGGATGGTGCTGTTGGTGGTGCTGCCCAGTTGGCATTGACCCATGACAGAATCTTCTTCGTGATGTTTCCCCATTTGTGAATCCACTGGATTCCTGAATGCCCTGGGGGAGTTCCCAGTAGATACAGCAGGTGACCTGTTGAAGCCCTTGTCACACTGTGGAACAATGAGATGTGTTGGGCTCTTAACGCAGTTGCCTTGAGCGCCCTCTCAGGCATTGTGGAGTCAGGTTTGCACTTTGGTACACCAGTGAACTAAGGGAAATCAAACAGGCTGGACAATGGCTAGAGCACAAGTGGTGAAAGATGTGCTGTGAGGCTGATCAGGCACCAGTAAAAGATCATAACCATGTCTATTGTGTGGCAATGAGAGCGAGAGAGAAGGCCCACTTCTCTGCCACCATTGTATCTTCAAGTAGCCATCCAGTGCGGCTTTTCCATATTGTCAGGGGTCTGTTGACAGTTCCAGGCAATGGAGTTTTAGACCCTTTGGAGTCCCACTTTGAATTGTTTCCAAGGCACTTTGAGGGGGGTGAGGAGTTGCTCACCTCCATAGCAATCTTGGTGCCCAATACACATCTACTGTAGTCCCCAGTGAGGTGTCCAGTGCAACATCTGCTGCAACTTCTTGAAATTGGTCTCAGTTGAAGAGGCCTGATGACGTGGACAAGGTGCTTGTGATGATGCGGCCAGCAACGTGTCCTCTCCACCCTTGCCTTTCTTGGCTTATTAAAGCTTGCCAAGGGATATGACCGAGTGGAACAAGGGTGTGGTCAACACTTCGTTGTGGGGGTGAGTAGTTCCAGTCCCCCTGAAAGGGGCGGTGATTTGACCACCTCTGAAAAAGCCCACCCTGGACCCATTGGTTTGTGACAGCTGCGCCCAGTCACAAATACCCCCTTTTTAGGGAAGGTGATTGAGAGGATATTCTTGGATGAAACAGATTATCTTGACCCATTCCAGTCTGGGTTCAGGCCTGGTTATGGGACTGAATCGGCCTTGGTCGCCCTGATGGATGACCTTTATTGGGAGAAGGACAGGGGGAATGTGACCCTGTTACTCTTACTTGATCTTCCGGCGGCTTTTGATACCATTGACCATGGTATCCTTCTGAGCCTAGTTGGTGAGATATGTATTGGAGGTACTATTTTACAGTGGTTCTGATCCTATCTCCAAGGTCGTTCTCAGAGAATAGCATTGGGTGACTCTTTTGGCCCCCTGGCAGTTGTGCTGTGGAGTGCCGCAGGGTACCTTCATATCCCCTATGCTGTTTAACATCTATATGAAGCCCTTGGGAGTGGTTATCAGGAGATTTAGGGCAAGATGTCAGCAGTATGCTGATGATACCCAGCTCTATTTCTCCATAACATCTGAATCGGGAGAGGCCATGCAAGCCCTAGACTGCTGCCTGGACTCGGTGGTGGGCTGGATGAGGGCCAATAAACTGAACCTGAATCCTAGCAAGACGGAGGCGCCGTGGGTTGGTCGTTCCCAAGTTTGGATAATTAGTTAGTTGCCTGCTTTGCACATACTCCTTCTGAAGGAGCAGGTTTCGTAGTCTGGGGGTGCTTCTGGATCCATCTTTGTTGCTAGAGGCCTAGGTGACCTCAATAGCTAGGAGTGCTTTTTACCAACTTCAGCTGGTAAGACAGCTGTGGCCATTTCTGGACTGGGATAGCCTGGCTACTGTTTTCCACACACTGGTAACCTCCAGGCTAGATTACTGTAATGCATTCTATGTGGGGCTGCCCTTAAAGTTGGTCCAGAAGCTGTAGCTGGTGCAAAATGTGGCAATGTGATTGCTCACCGGGGCAGGGTATCATCAAAATGTCACCCCGCTACTGAAAGAATTGCCCTGGCTGCCCATTAGCTACCAAGCTAAGTTCAAGGTTCTAGTTTTGGTGTACAAAGCCCTATACAGCTTGGGACTAGGATTCCTGAAAGATCATCTTACCTTATATACCCAGTCGATCACTGCATTCTGCAGGTGATTGCCTTCTGCAGATGCCATCTCATCAGGAGGTCCATTCCACACAACAAAGAAAGCAGACCTTTAGTGTTGTGGTACCAAAACTTCAGAATTCCCTCCCCTTAAATATTAGGCAGTCACCATTTCTGTTATCTTTTTGGTGCCTACTGTAGACCTTCCTCTTTCAACAAACCTTTTAAGGAGAGACCTTATCCCAGTCTGCATCTGTGTTGGAATTGCTTTTTTAGATGTTTTTAAAGCTTTTTTTTTATTAAAAAAGATGGTTTTAAAGATGTTTATTTTAATATATTTTAAAGTCCTTTTTTATTATGTTTTAGAGTGTTTTTGTTTGCAGTTCTGGGCTCCTGCTGGGAAGGGTGGGATACAAATTTAATAAATTAAATAATATTACTAGGTCTACACCACCCAATATATTTCACAAAGGGCACATCTACTTCCTCCCATCTCACACCCAGGGAAGCCAGCCTACTGCCAATTGTAGATTCTCACTCTGAAGGCATCAGGCAGACTTTATGCTATCACAAAGTTCTCTGCACAGGCTCTCAGTCTATGCTGGAACCACAAACGCACCTTACACTCTCCTCACTACCAATCTAGATTGGTTTAAAAAGTTAAAATAAAAATTTAAAAAAATAGAAGAGGGTAGCACCTTTGCCATCGGGACTCCCCAAGGGATGATCCCCTTTGGAGGGGTCCCCTCTCAGAGTGGTTTTACAGTCAATCCCTCTTCCCAGGGAACTCTGCAAATTGCAGCTCTGTGAGGGGAAGAGGAATCTCCTAACAACTCTGAGTCCTTCACAAACTACACTTGCCAGGATTCTTTGGGGGAAGCCATGATTGCTTAAAGTGGAATAATAGTGGAATAAATGTATGGAGTAAATGTGGCCTACATCCAGTAGTGTAGTGGCAAATCCAGAAGTGCAGGGTCCCTTCATGCTTATCATGCCATGCCCTCTCACAGCCCTCTCGCTTGCTTGCTCCCCATCATCACCTCCACATTCCTCAGTCCTTCCCTAGAAACCAATCAGCATGGAAAGGGTGTGTGTTAGCTACTGAGAAGAGTTTTCTCAGTGGCTCTTATATCTCCTTTCATGCTGTTTGGCTTCAATCAGTGGGGAAGGACAAGGAATAGAGTTACCAGTTCTCAGGGATCCCACTGGAGACTCAGGGATTGCTGTTGCTGTTCTGACCTCCAGTCAGACTCACCTGCATGTCCCTGAATCTCCAGCTTTTGTGGATGCCCACCCAGCCGCGCATGCGTGTCCTAGCTTCCAGACACACATATTCTAATTCCCCCTTTGCTTCTACCTGCTTCAATGCCTCCTTCCTTTGCCCCTCTTTCTCTGTCTCCTTTGCACGCACATGCATTGCGCCACACACCCTGGCAGCACAACAACCCACCAAGCCAGGGACGGGGAAGGACTCCATTCGCCATTCCAACAAGCACCATCCGGCATTCTCTTTGGCTGCCCCTGAGGCCCAATGAGAGCCCAGGCTTCAGCAGCAGCGGCGCAATCAGAGAAAGTGAGAGAGGAACTTGGAGCAGGTAGGGCGTGAGTTGGCTGGCTGGCGTGCTGGCTGGCTGGGTTGCTGAGAAGGGCCCCAGCTTTGGAGGTTTTACCTGGATTAGACCTGCTACCCAGCGCCTGCTTAGTTACTGGTGACCTTGGGCCAGTCACTGCCTCTCAGCCTCAGAGGGAGGCAATGGTAAACCCCCTCTGAATACCGCTTACCATGAAAACCCTATTCATAGGGTTGTCATAAGTCCGGATCAACTTGAAGGCAGTCCATTTCCATTTTGCATCCATGTTCCCTAAGCCGGTGAGAAGGAATGACCTTGTCACTTCAGCTGGACCTGGGAACACCCTCTTTTAGATAAGATTTCTATCTTAATTTCCAATCAGATAATTTTTTTTGAATGGTATGCTCCAAGTAACTGTGGTTGATATTTAATGTATCATGCTTAATGGCATCACTAGGGCCCACCCCATGACATCGCTGGGGCCTGCCCCGTGATATCACCCCGTGACATCGCTGGGGCCCACCCCGCGACATCACTAGCCCCCCCGATTTTCTCAGGTTTTGGATGGTTCTGACCTGGCAACCCTAACAAGAAAGCATGTTAGAAGGTTCTTCTCAGAGGCTCACACACTCCCCTTTCCTGCTGATTGGCTTCTACGATGCTGGAGACTTAGGGACCCTGCTGGGACCCTGCTCCCCAAAATGTAGGGGGTCTAAGACCCCATGAGACCCTGGATGACTACACCCCTGCCTACATCGTCTTCATCTACATCTTATTTCAGAGCGAAATACAGGTGGTGGTGAGGATTTAACAACGTAATAAGCTTTTTCACTGGCTCCTTTTCTCAGAAGGAATGACATGCGACTACTCTGATCAGCAGGAAGTGTTCCTGGACAGCCCCTTTGGAAAGTCGACATCAAGAGACCCACACTGCCCATTCTGCAGCAGCATAATGGGCCTTTGGGCTTGTGGCTGTCAAACAACCCTCTCCATGCCATGTGGCAAACCATTCTTGAAGCAGCAGGGATTTTGAAATGCAATGTGTGACCCCCTTTCACTGTTTAAACTGGGAGAGAATCACAAATGCCGTTGGGCGTGCTTAAGCTTTTGGATGTGCCCACAGCAGCTTTTTGGATCTTGGCCTGTTTATGTTCTGCCTACCTTTGCTATGCCCGGAGAAGCTGCTTTGCCATTTTCTACTCCCAGAAGCTCCTCTTCAGTGTACCGTGCTGTGCATCGCTTATGATGAATTCCATGTCCACCCGAGTTTATTAATTGAAACGTATTCTTTACTGCTTCCAGTACATTACATTGAATGCATCTAATGAATAACCAGCTACATCTCTCTAGATTATCATTTCCCTCCACCCACCCACCCACATAACAATTCAGAGCCGTGCTCGCTCCAAACCTGGTGATGGGTTTTGCCCATTATCCTGCTGTTGGCTGATAATGTATCAAGGAGCCATAATGAAGCTTGATTTTCATACGCTGCTGCAAACGAGAAGAGCTCAGAGCGACACATTTTGATTAGCAGGCTAAGCAAAGCATGACACAGGAGCCTTATTTATTTGAAACGCCAAGGCAGCTCTTCGCCAAACAATTTATCTCACCGGCGGGGCCTGTTAAGCTGAGCCGATGGTCCACGATGAGATCTAGATCATCTTAAAGGAGACATCCTTCTTGTGCCAAGGAGTTGGGCAGTCATAACTAGGCTGGCAAATGAAAAAGAGGAGTGTGCCTCTCGGTATCAGGCTAGATTTTCAGCCTTGGGTAGTACTGCAAATTAGCCAGTTTGACAACTAGGACAGGATCCTGGCTTTTTCCTTTCTCTAGGCTATGGTAGCATGCAAATTTGCATTTGCCGCAGAATATGGCAAAAAGAACCAAATGGGCCAAGCTCAGTCTAAGCTTCATAGGAACGTAGCAAGCTGCCTTATACTGAGTCAGACAATTGGTCCATCTAGCCCAGTGTTGTCTACACTGAGTGGCAGCAGCTGTCCATGGTTTCAAATAGGGAGCCTTTCCCAGCACCACCTAGAGATGCCAGGGATTGAACCTGGGACCTTCTGCATGCAAAGCAGATGCTCTTCCACTGAGCTACAGCCTTTCCATCCACATTACATGGCCCTTGTGAAAGTGGCAGCTCCGCAGACCGAAATGGCCCAGTGGACACGACTGAGGTAAGACTCTGAAAAGGGAGCCTATGGATGTATAGCTATAGGAGAACTCTGTGCGGTTGACGGGTTCTTGGTCACATGGAAAACCTAAGTGAGCACAACTAAATGTGCATAAACTCATCTTTTCTGCACAAACGTCAGGGGCATTGCCTCCCAGGGAACTTTATGTTACTTTATGGTATGGGACAGTGTACAAATGTCATAAATAAATAAATGGCTAGGGGTGGTAATGGTGGGCTGCTGCCCCCCCTTTATGGACCTACACATGGAGAGAGGGTTGTTAGAACACCCCTAGAGTCATCTACTCTGTCTTCCCATCAGTCCAGAGAAGCCCTGGTAATCATAGGGGAAAGTAACCTACCACACCCTCACCAGTTCCTTTATACTCCCTTGAGAGTCCTCCTCTTCCTCCTCCTTTGTCTTCTCTTTCTTCATCTTCACCTCCTTATCTCCCTTCTCCTTCTCCTCCTTCCATGTCAATGGTGTTGCAAGGCCAGTCCCATTTAGGGTTGCCAGGTTCTTGGCCTGAGACTGATCCTGTATCTTTAGGAGAAAAGAAAGTCAGCCAAGTGCAGGTGTTCTTGCAACTTTGTAATGGGAAAAACCACAAGGTGCGATTCTCCCTTCCACCTCCACAACTTTTAAAGATACAGAAGACCCCTTGGTTGTCAGGCCCGGCCTCCAAGATGTCTTCTGTATCTTTAAAAGTTGTGCAGGGGGAAGGGAGAATCCCACCTCATGGTTTTTCTCATTACAGGGTTGCAAGAACACCTGCACGTGGCTGACTTTCTCTTCTCCTAAAGATACAGGATCAGTCTCAGGCCATGGACCTGGCAACCATAGTCCCATTGTCCATAACTCCCTCTGAAGCTCCCCCACAGTGCCTTTTAGGCACTTTCCCAGCCACATTGGAGACATCTATCCATGGGTTCCTCCAGAGCAGCTGAGAGAATGGCTAAATGACCCAAGCACAGGTAGAGCCTGGATGCATAGGTCTTTCCCACTGAATAAGCAACACACACAGCACAATGATGATTCCACAGGGAGGGTCTAAGCAGTCGGGCCTTGCTCACGTTATTAGGTCATTTATATGTTTTTCTAGCTAAGTAGGAGCTGCTCACAAATAAATAGCTCCTAAGCAACTGGGAAAATGTTTGCACATTAGATTCTAATGGATACCACAGTGACCTGTCCTTGTGGATGTTGGTTAGCGTCTCTAGAATTAAGAAGATAAGAGAAAGTAGTCTACCAATTCTGCAGAAGGTATGGAAAATGCAAGAGAGCCACTGTTGTAGCTTTTATCTTTTTGGCTACATCTCTGATGTTTATAGACCACTCTGCTGAAGGAGGCAGAGGTGACCTGCCTGATCTGCAGTGTGCGTGTCTGCATATATATCTAAAATCTGAGTTGCCTGCTCTATCTTAAAAACAACGAACTCAAACCCAGCTGGTGTCCTAGAGATGAAGCCAATCTGGTCATTTGAGTCAATGCTAAGTCTCTTTTTTAAAAGCCTGCAACATGAAACCAGCACGTCTTTAATGTCCTCCAACCACTTCACTCAATAAGGCACTGTGGCAGCCATTTTGTTTCTGGAGTTTCTGCAGCTGTTGCTGAGGAGATCTCACTTTCTGGGAAGTGTTTTCTTCTGTCTCTCTGTCTATCTCTATATCTGCATAAAATCATATGGAATAATGGCCAGAGGGATCTCTGAGGGCTGACTCCTAGCTTGTGTGTGGATGGGAGGGTTGCTTTCTGGAGAGTTCCCTTCCCTGTTGGTGGGCTCTAGGGGGCTTAGCTGGGTAGGAGCTGCCATTATAATTTCCCACAATGCCCCCAGAGTGATGCTACCTTGGCAGCATTATCAGGAATTAAACTGACTACTAGGCCTAGGCTTTCAGAACACTCAAACAGAAAAACCTTTTCAAAGGTTTGGGTAACCATCAGTGCTGAGCCTCCCTTGGTGTTGGGGTCCCAGAAACAATGATACCAGGGTGGTAATGATGACCCTGGGATGGACACTTGCTGTGATTCTGGGGAAATGCAGAATAGGGCATTAAGTATGGAATTTGGTCACTTGATGATCTGCACCATACTTTTAAAACAGTATCATACCACTTTGAGCAGTCATGGCTTTCCCCAAAGAATCCTGGGAGGTTAGTTTGTGAAGGTTGCTGAGAGTTGTTAGGAGACCCCTCTTCCCCTCACAGAGCTACAATTCCCAGAGTTCCTTAGATTGTTAAACAACTATGGTCCCAGGCTATGATCTGAAGGCACATAAGGCCAGGGTCTGGTCTGGTCAGTGCTTGGATGGGTGACCACCTGGGAACCATATGTAAGCCACCTTGGGTTTCTATCATGAAAAGAAAGGTGGGGTATAAATGAAATAAATAAATAATAATAAATAAACAAACTGGAATTGTAGCTCTGTGAGGGGAATAGGGGTCTCCTAACAACTCTCAGCACCCTTTACAAACTACAATTCCCAGGATTCTTTGGGGGAACCTGTGCCTGTTTAAACAGGTGTGATACTGCTTTAAATATCTAATGCAGATGGGCCCTTAGCTAGGAATGTGGCAAAATCTGCTGAAATAATAAATTTGTTTTGCCAAATCCAGGGGATTGTTATTAGGGTTGCCAGGTTCTTGGCCTGAGACTGATCCTGTATCTTTAGGAGAAGACAAAGTCAGCCAAGTGCAGGTGTTCTTGCAACCCTGTAATGAGAAAAACCACAAGGTAGAATTCTCCCTTCCCCCTGCACAACTTTTAAAGATACAGAAGACATCTTGGTTGTCAGACCCAGCCTCCAAGAGGTCTTCTGTATCTTTAAAAGTTGTGGAGGGGGGAGGGAGAATTCCACCTTGTGGTTTTTCCCATTACAGAGTTGCAAGAACACCTGCATTTGGCTGACCTTCTCTTCTCCTAAAGATACAGAATCAGTCTCAGACCATGGACCTGGCAACCCTAGTTGTTATGGTGTATCATAGGAAAAGGATGTGTGGCCTGGGGAGAGTTCTCAGGGCCAGACGGATAGGCCTAGGGGGCATATTTGGCCCCTGAGCCTGAGGATTCCAACAACTGCTGTTCAAGATGGCGGTGTGGAAGGACCTCAGAGTGAGTTTTGGGGGGGTTACCAGTTGAACAGCCTGCTGTGGGGCTCTAGTTAGCCTGTTTCCTCCTATTTCTTCCTGGTTCTGCTCTTCACAATGGTTGCTTCACTCTGTTTCAGGTTAAAAACAAAAACTGCCTATGCCCACCCCAGAAAAAGACACTGTGGTTTGTAAAGAAGAGTGGTCTCCACCACCCTCACAGAAAGGGCCCTGTTCCACCAAACTGTGATGAAATATTTTGGGTACAAAACTGCAGGCAGCATGGCTCCCAATTGGCCACTGGAGAATCAGTGGTGAATTAAGGAGAGACCTTCTAAGTCAGCCTTAATCTTAGCTGCTGCTTCAGGTTTCAAGCCCTTGTGGAGGTGACAATATGCTGCCAAGTGTGTGGGAAACGTCTGCTGGAGACTGTGATGTCCCTGTATTTTAATATCTGTAAATATGGTAAGTGCGGGTTTATTAGGAGATATATGGTAAGTGACTGAGTGAGAGGGGGGAGTACATGGGCTAGAATGCTGAAGAATGTTGGATGATTATTGGCTGAGTGTCTGAATGGCTGAAGGTATAAATGAGAGGATGACAGTTGAGTAGAGGAGGTTGTTGGGGGGAGTTGTGAGAATCGTTAGCGGAGAGTTATTTGGAGGAGTTGGTTGGCAGAGTTCTGAGGGAGGTTTGGATTATATTTGGCTGGTACTTAGGCAGAATATATATGACTGGAAACATAAAGAGTAACACTATATGAAACCATACGCTTGTTGAACATTCCTAAAGTAATCTTGTTATTTCCTGGTGTTATCAAATAAATACTTTTATTGGTTTACCAAAAGCCTGATCCTTGGCTAAGGATAAAGGGGTAGATCTAATTGGGGGATGATTTCCAGTGTCAATACTATGTTTTGCCACACTGGTTCTACCAGGTCTATTGCTGAAAAGTTCCGTATATTTATACAAAACACTCATAATTTCTTCTTGGTCACATGTAACATATGCGTCAATCCAAACCAAAGAACCTGTAAGAGAAGAGACCCCAGAGGGGTGCTTAAGTAATCCTGCCTATGTGAAGTATTTAAGAGAGAAGTTAAAGTTGGAGGCTGAAAGGTTGAGAATGAAATCAGAAAGGAAGTGAGAGATATGCTGGAGTTGGGTGTGATTTGAGAATCAATTAGTCCCTGGTCCTCTAGTATAGTGCTGGTACCAAAAAAAGATGGGACAATCAGATTTTGTATTGATTATAGAGCTATAAATAAGATCACAGTCCCAGATGCATACCCCATGCCTAGGGTAGACATCATGTTAGAACTGTTGGGAACAGCAACAATAATCTCCACAATAGATCTATGCAAAGGGTTTTGGCAGATGGAGTTGGAAGAGCAATCCAGGGCTAAAACTGCTTTTAACACATCTGATGGGTTATATGAATTTACCACATTACCTATGGGGCTTAGGAACTCACCAAATTCCTTTCAAAGATTAATTAATACTATTTTAAGAGGCATGTCAGATTTTGCTGTGGCATACATAGACGGCATAGCTATATTCAGCAAGTCAGTGCCTGAACATGTTCAACATTTAACAGCGGTGTTGGAGGCACTTAAAAAGGCTGGTTTAACCATCAAAGTAAAAAAAATGCCAGTTTGGGTTACACGAAGTAACTTACCTAGGGCATAAGGTGGGGAGTGGAAAGATCACCTCCTTATGGGATAAAGTAGAGGCTATCCAATCTTGGCCTGTTCCCATAAACAAGAAACAAGTGAGAGCATTTCTAGGTATGGCTGGATTTTATAGAAAGTATATAAAGGAGTTTGGAGAAATAGCAACCCCACTGCATGAGTTAAAGCAGAAAAAGTGTGCTGAGTGCATGAGATGGGATGAAAGGTGTCAAAAAGCTTTTGACCAACTGAAGCAAGCGCTGTGTCAGGGTCCGATATTGATAGTTCTGGACTTTGAACAACCATTTATAGTGGCAACAGACGCACCTGATTTGGCTCTTGAAGTTGTGCTGATGCAAGAGAGGGAAGGCATCAAGCATCCCATTGCATATCTGAGTCAAAAACTGTCAGTGAGAGAACGGAACTACTCATTGGTTCAGAAAGAGTGTTTGGCAGTCGTGTGGGGCCTGGGAAAGCTGTGTCCCTACATGTGGGGAAGGAAGTGCATGGTCATCACGGATCATCGTGTGTTGCTGTGGCTGAACACTATGAAAAACAGCAACACCATGCTGCAAAGGTGGTCCTGGGCACTGCAGGAATATCAAAAAGACTTTGTTTTCATCAAGGGAAAGGACAACATGCTGGCAGACGGACTTTCAGGGAAAATTGCTGATACAATCAAGTGATCAAGATGTGAGACTAAAAGGACACTCTACCCCTGAGTGACGGACACTTGTATATAACACGTCATATTATTCCTGGGTACAGGAGTAATACTTTGCTTTTATTTAAAGGGGGGGGGAATGTGATGTCCCTGTATTTTAATATCTGTAAATATGGTAAGTGCGGGTTTATTAGGTGATATATGGTAAGTGCCTGAGTGAGAGGGGGGAGTACATGGGCTAGAATGCTGGAGAATGTTGGATGATTATTGGCTGAGTGTTTGAATGGCTGAAGGTATAAATGAGAGGATGACAGTTGAGTAGAGGAGGTTGTTGGGGGGAGTTGTGAGAGTCGTTAGCGGAGAGTTATTTGGAGGAGTTGGTTGGCAGAGTTCTGAGGGAGGTTTGGATTATATTTGGCTGGTACTTAGGCAGAATATATATGACTGGAAACATAAAGAGTGACACTATATGAAACCATACGCTTGTTGAACATTCCTAAAGTAATCTTGTTATTTCCTGGTGTTATCAAATAAATATTTTTATTGGTTTACCAAAAGCCTGATCCTTGGCTGGGGATTCACAGACCAGAAGGGAGGGCATGGTAATTACCAAGGCTGGAGGGAAACAGTATCAAATATATGGTGGCAGCGGTGAAGGGAGATATTGTAACAACGTCAAGTATCCAGAGCAACCCAGGATTGTATGCTTTATAAAGATACAAGGGGGTTGTGGACAGCAAGGGCACCCAGACACAAAGTAACAAGCCATAGAGAGACTTAGGCGAAGTCTCTAGCAGTATTGTTTACAGGGAGTGACTGGTGGTGCTGCCTAGCAGTGGGATCTTGTGAGATCTGTGCTAGAGCAGAGTGAGAAAAAATAAAAACGACGATCCTGACTGGTGGTGTCTGGAGGAAAGGCGGTAGCCACAAGCAGGTGGGAACCTGACAGGTGGAGCCAAAGGTGGGATCGTCACAGAGACCCGTGGAGTCTCACTATGAATAAGATCCAGTGACTGGGGACACACGGCTTCCGGGTCCTCCAGAGCTTCCCATGACTAGCAAAAGCAGAATAAACTATGCCAGATAGTGAGAGCTAGTCCCGCAAAGAGCCCAGAGGCCTGGGGAGAAGCGGGTCACTAGATGACTTGATATGAAACATTGAAGGGCCTCCGTTTGTCAGGGCCAAATGCAGTGGCTATTCAGGTTGAGTGGTATCTGACATCCCAAAGCCAGAGAGACACGTGGGGTGGTGCCTGGGGCTCTCAAACTTCCCCCCAGCCACACCCCTCACTGGCCTTGCTCCACACTCTCCTTGAATGTTTTTGCCTCTTGTTTGTCTGACCAGAGTACAGAGAGGGAGGCCTGAGTCTGGGTAGAAACGAGCATGCAGTAGAAGCTAAGAACAATCTATATTCATTGCTCTGCCCACTTTTGCTTCTGGGCCTGCACACTTCTGGCACGTGGCCCCCAGAAGGTTGCCTAGAAGCGAATGCGGCCCTCAGACTGAAAAAGAAGATTCCCCAGCCCTGGTTTATGCCCAGCAATATTTTAGGGCATGTTTCCCCCTGGTTTCTTTTTGGGTCTTGATCATTTATAGCTATATACCTGTTACCATTACTATACTGGAGAAATTTAAAACCAAATATAACATTTAAAACTTGGCCACCAACTGTTGGTTAACCATTTCCTTGACTTTGGGTTTTTTTCTTCTTTTTAATCTTAGTGTCCCCTATCTCTGTCTTCCACAGGTATGTTCTGTTAACCTACATTTTATCCCCTAACAATATTAATAGAATTTTGTTGTTTTCTTGGTTTGTGTATGTGCGTGTATGTTTTTAATTGGGAGGTTGT
The DNA here is from genome assembly GCF_030035675.1 of Rhineura floridana. Lineage (NCBI taxonomy): Eukaryota > Metazoa > Chordata > Lepidosauria > Squamata > Rhineuridae > Rhineura > Rhineura floridana. Next base: position 12,071,653 of record NC_084480.1, read on the forward strand.
GTGGGGGTGGGGAGGGGAGGAGGTTATCTTAAAGTTTTGATGCCTAAACAAAACCAAATAATAAACTTGTGCCACTGCTATCTGACATATGGGAGTGTAACGCAAAGACTGCTCATTATGCCTTGTATTTATGGCAGATCATTAAATTACAACCTGGCTGCATGCCGCAGCCAAAAAAATGTGTAGCCTGGCACATGTGATTCTAATTAAGGGGTGTTTTTTGAAGTTCCTTTGGGTATTTATTTTCAGGGGATCTAGTGCACAGAACCATTAAAGTTCCTTCTTGTTAAGAGGACTTTGGCAGCTTTCAGAAAAGGGAGGTTGCTTGTGAAGTTCCCAATGAATGTGTGTGTGTCTCTCTATGTCATCTATACAAAATAAATAAATAAATAAAAAGGCACAAAGGGCCTCTTTGTTTTCAACATGGTCCACATCCAAAATTTGTGACCATAATTCTGTTTATAGGAAATCCTTTATAATGTTGGCTTAGTGTTTCCATATGGAATTCTCCCAGGGCTCCTTTCTATTTTATTATTATTATTTGGATAAGGCCAGGGAAAAGTGAACATACATTCCAAAGATGCAAAGTCATTCCGGATCAGATTCAAGAGATCTTGGCAGGAGTTGAAAAACACAGATGCACTGTTTCAGGGTCTCTTGCTGTGTAGCCTCCAGCTGAGGCTGTCTGGTTGAAACACTTTGTAAAATCATGAAAACCCTATTAAAGGCATGAAATATGATACACTGTGATTTTTTTTCCCAGGCTAACTTTGCATTGAACTATCCGTGAAGATTGAATTTAGCTGGCTCATTTCATATCCCAGATTGCTATGTTTTATCATATTGTTTATTACATGATCTCAATACATAATAGCCAGTTCCCAGCATTTGATCTCTTTGTCACACCAGTGAAAAGCTTTGAGATTCTTCTGTCACACTTGTGTACTCCCAACCTTCCATCACGCTCTAGCATCACACCAGGAAAGAGAATCCAGGGTGGGGCTAAGCAGAGGAGTGGGTGGAGCTAAGCGGATGGGAGCTGGTTCTGTCTCAGTGGTTTCCACTGAAAACTACGGGACAAAGTAAACCAGATATAATCTGGGATCCTCTTGAATCAAGGACCAAAATGTACCCTTTTCCCCTGACACCAGGGACACAGAACAGGTTTACCACCACCGCAATAGGGCCCCCACACAGTATACCTGTTTACTTTCCCCATATAAATAAATGGCTGTCATTCACTGCTATGGAGAGAAAAAAAACCTTCCTCTGTTGCAGGTTGGCATTAAGAGCCTTGCTAGGCTCCCAACTGAGACTACTACAACAAGGCAAGTGTATCATTAATGCAATGTTTAATAAACCCGTTACGTCTTCAGCACCTGCATGAAAGAGAAATAGAAAATTAACAAAAAAGGTATTATAAAAACCTAAAATACTTTCTTGCTTTTTGCTTATATGGAGCATGAGCCACTGAGAATACCTCCTGCACAGGGATATCCAAAAGAGCACTATCCTACTCTAGGACTATAAGAAACTGTCTTATACTAAGTCAGACCATTGGTCCATCTAGGCAGGGCTGGCACCAGATTGCTGCAGGCCCTGCTTCCCCATGCATGCACCTTAATACACCTGGTTGCGCCATCTCTTGCAACAGCATGTCAGCACACGTGCCTGCCATCACCCGAAATGGCAGTGGAGGAGTCAACATGCAGGCATGTGTGCTGATGCATTGATGCCCCCGACGCCATCTTGGATGATGGCAGGTGACCCAAGAGTTGGTGCAACCAGGCATATTTAAATATGTGCTGGCTGTGTGCACTTGCAGGGGTGGTGTCACCTGGGACAGTGGAGTTTCTGCTCTGCAATCCATGCCACCCTCTGGTCATACCCCGTGACCCGATGTGGGCAGGAATCGCAGAGCAGGAGCTCCACCCTCCCAGCCCTAGCCGCAGGGGCCCTCAGTCAATGGCCACCCCCTGGCACTGGGCCTACATCTACATCAGTTTTGTCAACACTGTCTGGCAATGGCTTTCCAGGATTTCGGGTAAGGTTCTACCTGAAGATGCCAGGGGTTGAACCTGGGACCCTCTGCATGCAAAGCTGATAATCTACCACTGAGCATAGCATCCACCCACATCAATGGAGTTTAAGCAGGAGACCTTCCTACCTGTTCGTACCTTGTGAATGCTCTTCCTTACTTCTACCATAATTTCAATATAGCCTGATCTTAACCTACGGAGAGAATTAATGCCTGGAATTCAGAGATATTTAAGGTAAGCCCCCTAATGTCCCACAACTGCATTTGAATGTCCCTGTTTCAAAAATGTAATTCAACATTTTATTATTTACTTATGCCACCCCTAGGACTATACATATAAAAATTAAAAATCAACGGAACTCTGGCAGCCGATCTCCTCCTCCATGGGTGGACCTCCATCTCCATCTGTAGCAAGGAAGTTCTGCAATATCCTGTGGTCCCAGGGATGGTTTCCCATGGACCATGGGCTTGCACATTTAAAATATTCATTTAATTGTGTGTTTAAACATGATGTGCATCTGTGTGATTTTTTTATTTAAAAAAGAGCTATAAAAATGGCTGCTGCCAACCCTGCACAAGTCCTGATTCATCCACAACTCCTTCTTCCCATGGGTGTCTCTGGAGCAGGGCTAATGCACAGCTCTCTCCAGCTGTTTTCATTTCAAATGTCTATATAATCACATATAAAATAAAGTAAACAAACACTTTGGTGGATGCATGTTCATGTGCAAAGAGATCTCCATATAAATAAGAGGGGTTGGACATTTTCTGCCCTTTGTATGTCTAGAGTCTCCTGCTTTCAAAGACTCACTGTTACCCTCCAGCCCCTGAGACAATTGCTGGCTGATTTCAGCCACCCCAACTGTCCATTGCATCCTCCCCCACTGCAGTTCTCTTCTTCCCTCCCCTACTTTAAATGGGGAGCGATGTGATTGTGGGGAGCATTAAGAAAGAGCATCTTCTCTTCCAGCCGTGATGTTTCATTTTATTTTTTATTTCCCTGTCCAGCAGCAATGGGCTAGCTCAAGGATACACCAATGTCTGGCTTCACCACTAATCTCCACATCTGGCTTCTTCCGGCACCACTACAGCATGTCCTGCTAGGAAGTGCAATTTCCCCACTGAGAATCTTCCCTGATCCTATCTGTATCCTTTTAACTTCACTTAAAATTCCAGCAGACATCCTCGCTGAGCTGCACTTTCCAAGTCCACTTCAGTTTTCATTCGAGGTGAAATTCAACTGTTGAAAAGTAATTATGAGCCATTGATGGGTGATGTTCTTACATCGGGCTTCTGGTATTCTCCCATCCTATCTGCCTTCTTGATGGTGGTTATCAATGGTGGTGGTTATTGATTCCTAGTACACACATATGTGTTGAGTTTTGTCCTTGAAGTCAAAACTTGGGATGCTGCCCTCTCAATTTTTTTGTACGTTTCAGTCCAACTTTTGGTAAATGGTTTTTTTTATCACATCATCATCATCTCTAGTGTACACAGAATCCTGCTAACATTTTATGGGCCCTGGAAACCAAACTCCTTGTTGTTGTTGTTATGTGCCTTCACGTCGATTACAACTTATGGCAACCCTATGAATCAGTGACCTCCAATAGCATCGGTTATAAACTACCCTTTTCAGATCTTGTAAATTCAGGACTGTGGCTTCCTTTATGAAATCAATCCATCTCTTGTTTGGCCTTCCTCTTTTTCTACTCCATTCTGTTTTCCCCAGCATTATGGTCTTTTCTAGTGAATCATGTCTTCTCATGATATGTCCAGGTATAATAACCTCAGTTTCATCATTGTAGCTTCTAGTGATAGTTCTGGTTTAATTTATTCTAACACCCATTTATTTGTCTTTTTTTGTGGTCCATGGTATGCACAAAGCTCTCCTCCAACATTTCAAATGAGTTGATTTTTCTCTTACCTGCTTTTTTCACTGTCCAACTTTCACATCCATACATAGAGAACAGGAATACCATGGTCTGAATGACCCTGACTTTAGTGTTCAGTGATACATCTTTGCATTTGAGGACCTTTTCTAGTTCTGTACATAAATATAGATAAATAGACAGCATTATGAGAATGAGTAAAGCATTATAAGAATGAGTAAAGGACTGTACCGGCCCGTGGGCAAGCTCAGCAGCTATATCAGCAGAATAGCTGCCTGTAGGCAAGGGGGGCTTGCAGGGGCTGCCTGTAGGAAAGGGGAGCAACTCCCTTATGAGGAAAGGTTGCAGCATTTGGGGCTTTTTAGTTTAGAGAAAAGGCGGGTCAGAGGAGACATGATAGAAGTGTATAAAATTATGGATGCCATTGAGAAAGTGGATAGAGAAAAGTTCTTCTCCCTCTCTCATAATACTAGAACTCGTGGACATTCAAAGAAGCTGAATGTTGGAAGATTCAGGACAGACAAAAGGAAGTACTTCTTTACTCAGCGCATAGTTAAACTATGGAATTTGCTCCCACAAGATGCAGTAATGGCCACCAGCTTGGATGGCTTTAAAAGAAGATTAGACAAATTCATGGAGGACAGGGCTATCAATGGCTACTAGCCGTGATGGCTGTGCTGTGCCACCCTAGTCAGAGGCAGCACGCTTCTGAAAACCAGTTGCCAGAAGCCTCAGGAGGGGAGAGTGTTCTTGCACTCGGGTCCTGCTTGCGGGCTTCCCCCAGGCACCTGGTTGGCCACTGTGAGAACAGGATGCTGGACTAGATGGGCCACTGGCCTGATCCAGCAGGCTCTTCTTAGGTTCTTATGTTCTTATGTTGTAACCCCCCCAGCCTTAGTTCTTTCTGTGAGCTCAGAGCCACCTGGGGGCCTTATCTGGGGTTCCTAACAGGCATTCAGTCTGATGCTCTGCCAAGAGAGTGCTGTGTGATGCTGGGAAGGTGCCTTGTAAACCAGATAGTATAGATCTTGGAGCAGTTAATGCCCCATCAGGCAATTAGCTTTGCTTATCGGCTATTGTTATGCTGTGAGATCCTGGGAAAGAGCCCCATCACTGAAGGGCTATGTTGGGAAAGTGGTGACTTAATCCTTTGTAGTAATTACTGTGCTGTAAACATGTATCCTATAAAAGGGTTCTTGGCTGCCCAGTTCGGTGTTCAGCCTGGTCCATGTTCGTGCAGAGCCTGGCAGCCTGTTCCACTGTATTGGGTGCACCTGTGGGTTGAAAGTCACCCAATAAACTTTGTCTCCTTTTAAGTAATAATAATAATAATAATAAAATTTTATTTTTGAGTCGCCTATCTGGCCGAATGAACGGCCACTCTAGGAGACGTACATAATAAGTAGGATACAATATAAAAACCAAAAAACCATAATCAGTAATTAAAATAACACCAATTAATGACAACACTAAAAAGACTAACCCACCCCAGAAAACCCATAGGCCTGCCTGAACAACCAGGTCTTCAGAGTCCAGCGGAAACTAGTCAGGGAGGGGGCATGGCGAAGATCAAACGGGAGGGAATTCCAGAGGGTGGGAGCCACGACCAAAAACGCCCTCTCTCTGGTGCTCACCAGCCTGGCCAATTTAGCTGGTGGGATCGAGAGAAGGTCTTGTGTGGCTGATCTTGTCAGGCGGCATGATTGGTGATGCTGGAGGCGCTCCTTCAGATAAACTGGGCCGAAACCGTATAGGGCTTTAAAGGTCAGCACCAACACCTTGAATTGGGCCCGGTAAACAACTGGTAGCCAGTGTAGATCTATTAACACTGGAGTTATATGATCACGGCGACGGCTGTTCTTACTCAAACGTGCCAACGCATTCTGTACCAGCTGTAGTTTCCGGACCGTTTTCAAGGGTAACCCCACGTAGAGCGCATTACAGTAGTCTAAGCGGGAGGAGACCAAGGCATGTATCACCCGTGGGAGCAAATGGACAGGAAGGTAGGGTCGCAGCCTTCGTATCAGATGTAATTGATACCAAGCTGCCCGGCTCACTGCTGAAACCTGAGCCTCCATGGACAGCTGGGAGTCAAGAATGACCCCGAGGCTGCAGACCTGGTCTTTTAAGGGTAATCTTATCCCATCGAACACCAGGTCAATATCTCCCAGCCTTCCCTTGTCTCCCACGAGCAACACTTCGGTCTTATCGGGGTTCAGTTTCAGTCTATTCCTTCCCATCCATCCCCTTATGGATTCCAGGCACATGGACACGGTCTCCACAGCCAACTCTGGTGAGGACTTAAACGAGAGATAGAGCTGAGTGTCATCCGCATATTGGTGACACTGCAGCCCAAATCTCCTGATGATGGCCCCCAGCGGCTTTACATAGATGTTGAATAGCATGGGGGAGAGGATGGATCCCTGTGGCACTCCACAATTGAGAGGCCAAGGGTCTGACACCTCATCCCCTAATGCCACCCGTTGACACCTGTCTGAGAGATAGGAACGGAGCCACTGTAAAACAGTGCCCCCTATTCCCAGTCTCTCCAGTCGATCTAAAAGGATACCATAGTCAACGGTATCAAAAGCCGCCGAGAGATCCAGGAGGACAAGGAAGGTATATTCTACCCTATCTAATGCCCTCCTCATATCATCTACCAGAGCGACCAAGTAAACCTGCTACTAAGTCTGCCTTATTCGTCTGTCTGGTATCTTGGAAAGCTGAATGCCCAGTCCTGGGGCAGTACAAGGACTAAAGAATTGCATAGATGTTTCACCTCATGGAGACATTGCTCTGTTAAAAAAAGAAGAGAGAGGGGAGCGGGAAGTCTAAACACATTCTAATATACTGTTTGGTGTCACGGATTTCCATCACTCCACTACATTATACAGACACAAATGTATGAACTATGTATTGACAAAATCCTTGAAATTTGCAGATGTTCATGTATTTTTAAATTATATCCCTATTGCATGGAGGCTAATGGTAGGACAACAAGAATGCATTTTACATGCTCTTATGGAAGCTGTATACTTCAAGTCTGGAAAGATAAATACTCACCTTGTATTGTAAAATGATCTGAAGACCTTAATGCCCTTGCTACATTTGAACATACTTTCTATAAACATCAACTTTGCCTGAATACCTATTTGGACATTTGGATAGTAAATACTGATCAATATTGTTATGAGTATGGGGGTTGGAATGGATTATTCTTGTGGGTCCCCCTTCCTAGCCTCTGATTTGGAATCCTATGCCCTGGGGGCTGGCTCTGCTAGCCAGATGAATCTCCTGTGTTAATCAAATAGAGTGGCCAGGTAAGATAATGGGCTCTATCAGTTGCCCTGGCAACTGCTGAATGGGCCAGGAAGATCCTTTTGTCATTGAAACACTTCAGGAGAGCCTTCCCCCCCCTCCTGGAGCCCAGCAGGGGCTTGTAGTTTTAGTGATGTCTTGAAGATTTGCTGGAGACTGGAAGGCAGGCAGAGAGACTGACTCTCTGCACCATGGCCTTTGGGGTGCCTCCTGCAACCCAGATGGAAAAGCTGGATATTGGACTGCTAATGCCTTGAACTCCGTCCATCCTAAGCTCAGGTTGGAATGTGTGTAAATAAATAAAGCATATTTCATAAAGACACCGCAGTCTCCGCTGAGCTTCTTCTCAAAGGGAACCAAACCCTGGAGGAGCGGAGGGACCCCTGAAATCTCACCACTCGGAGATTGGGGGAGGCGCACAACAATATGTATAAACTAAGATAGATTTATTTATTTTTAATGTATTGTTAATGCGAGTGGAAAGGGTGTGGTTATTTTGGGTGTGTGTGCGTGTGTGTTCTTTTGTGTTTCTCTTTTTTCTTAATAAATATGCAATAAAAATCAATAATAAAAAAGAATAGAAACAAAAATAATCTTTTCATATAAAGGGAGAATGGCGTTCCTGTCTAAGGGGCGTTTTTGCCTCCACCCTAATTTGATAAGACTCGGGAAAGATCTCGAAGTTCTGCAGTTGTGCCACGTGAGATCACTGCGCCAATTAGGACTGGGTTTGAGCAGCGTATTTAAGGCTGCTCCTTCCCCTTAGCGTTTGCCTGTTTCGCCTCGCGGCACCTTTTGCGAGTTTGTGCTTGCAAGGGCTCCGTCTGCGTTTGTTGGTGGCCATTTCCATTGCTTGCCTGCTGGTTTGTCCGTCGCTGTTGCCTGCTCCTGTCCTGTGCTTCTACCCATTTGTTCAGTTTGCTTTGAATCTCCGCTGATCAGCTGGACTGCGGGCGTCCTCCCACACGCCCGGCGGCTTCCTGCCATGTCGCCTGCTGTTTGTTCCCTTATCGAGTTCTCCACGCATTATAGCGTCTGTTGTTTTCTACCCCTGTGTGCTTTTCTTTAGGGGTTGGTGGGTGGCGACGTTTATTGTTATAGTTCCCTTAGCCTTATTGTTATTAGTTTGATTCCGTTCATCTTACCCCCCCTCCTTTAATTCCCGGTTTGCATTGTTAGGGTGTGAGTAGGCTGTAGTTTCAGTGTTTTCCTTGCTTGTTTTTTCCAATTATTAGGTTGTCTTGATATATAAATTGTTTGCTCCTATATATTTATAAATTATTTGTTGTTGGTGTTGTTTTAATTTTATAATTTAAGAATAGGTTTGGTAATTTATTTCCTCGCTAATTAATCCCTTCTTCATTCCAGAACCACACCCCATCTATTCCCCCCCCTTAACAAGACAAAAAAAAAGGGAGAATAGAAGGGAATTGTGTTTAGTTTCCTCTGTTTATCTTTAATTTGTTGGTGCTTTTGGTTGTTTTACGTTCTTGCTTAATTTTCCGAGTTGATTTGCTGTTTGAATTGTGAATTTTAATTGTTTTATTTATAATCGTTGCTTCCGCTGTTGCTTTTTCTGGTGCCGTGGTTCGAACATGCCGCCCAGGAAGGTTCAACAGAAAAAAGGTGTTCGTGTCGTGAAGCAGGCTTCCAAGCGCCCTCCAGCTCAACAGCACCAGTCATCAGATGAAGAAGATGATATGGGAACCATTCGAGCTTTGGTGGCTAGGGTGGATGCTTTGGAAAGAGGACGCCAGCAGCCGCAGGACGCTGGGGCAGGGCCTAGTTCCGCCCCTACAGGTAAGAAATCTGCCCGCTTGGCAGCTAAGAGTTCTAAGTCGAGTATTCTTGCTGCTTTAGTTTCCAGGATTGGTGTTCTTGAGGCCACAGCACCCGTTCAGGAGTCAACTGTTCTAATGCCTCCAGTTGGATCGCCTGCTATTCCGCCTATGTTCTCCTCTTCCATGCTCCCAGTCCCAGCTGCTGCTGGGCCACTTCAAGGACAGCTTCAGTCTCATCAGCCTGCTGTCCCGCCCGTACTTGCTGAACTTTCTGGATGCGTGGATCCTCCTCTGGTTGCTTCTTCAGCTGCTTACAGAGGTGAGCATATTGCACCACATGCTCATGATACTTGTAGACAGGCTCCAGGTGTCCTTGCTTTGGACCCGCCCATGGCAGGTTCTCAGCTGCCCTGCGGTGTTTCCCCATCTTTGGTGTTTATGGGGGGGTATTAGTCCCGCAGCAACCACAGCTTCCATGGCCTGCTGCTGCTGTGACGCTGTGGCAGCCATCGGTGGCTCCCTCTGGTCCATCTCCTCCCTATTTGCCTCTTCCTCAGGGTGTTTACCCACAAGGTGACACCTCTCTTCCGTTGGGTGACCATTTATTAGTCGCAATGAAGGAAAGGATCTGGCGTGGAGAGTACATTGATTTGTTTACTCTCCTTTTTTGGGAGAATGAGATAAAACCTAAGGAAGGTCAGGATTTAAAGAAGCGGGAGGCGGCCATAAAAAAGAGAGTTGATTGCGTATGGCCTAACTGGCTGAACGCATATACAATTTATATGGGCGTTATGACACAGGCTTATCCCTCTAGGGCCCCGTCCATGATAAAATATCAGTACATCATTCATCGGGCTTTTCGGGAATTCTCTGGTACTGCTTGGTTGCGGTACAATGAGAATTTCAGGCAAAGGGCGGCATTGGATCCCACCCTTCGTTGGGACATGGAGCATGCGGGATTGTGGCTGTGCTCCATGACCCCTGCCAGGCCCACTCCTGGCAATAGAGCGGATAGCGGACACCTCTTGGCTCGGGCACAGACTTCCATCTTCGGCTCTGGCCAAGGCGGGCAGTGGGTTCAATCCCAGCAAGTCTGCTGGACATTTAACAGCACCGGCCGATGCCTCAGGCGTCCGTGTAGGTTCTGACATGCCTGCGGACTGTGTGGTGGCAATCACCCCAGTTCCTCCTGCCAGCGTGCCCGGCAGGCTCGCCAGGGTACAGGGGACCACCAACATCCCAAACGTGGGTCCAGCAATAGCGGCAGTACGTCGCAAGGCCAGTAGCCCTATTAAGTTGATTCCTCTAGCTGGTTTGTTGGATGGTTACCCCAATAGGAGTGCTGCTAGTTTCCTGTTGGGAGGTTTTACTGAAGGTTTCCACATCCCTTTTGAAGGTCCTAGGGTTGCTACTTCCTCTGCCAATCAGCCCTCTCTTAGGACTATGGCCCCGGTGGTGTTGGCCAAACTCAATAAGGAGATAATTGCCGATCGCATCTTAGGCCCCTTTCCCTTTCCTCCATTTGAAAATTTGAGAATTTCTCCTTTAGGTATTGTCACTAAGAAGCAGCCAGGTGAATATCGCCTTATTCATAATTTGTCATTCCCTAAAGGCGCTTCTGTTAATGATGGCATTTCTCCCAGTTATGCATCAGTCAGATATACATCTTTCGATGAGGCTGTGAGAGTAGTTCGTAGGGCCGGCAAGGGTGCTTTACTGGCAAAGTGTGATATAAAATCCGCTTTTCGTCTCTTACCAGTTCACCCTGATGATGTTGATTTACTAGGTTTCAAATTTCAAGGCCAGTTCTATGTCGATAGGGCCATGCCGATGGGCTGCTCAGTGTCCTGTGCGGCTTTTGAAGCATTTAGCACTTTTCTCGAGTGGGCATTGCGAAGGAGGACTTCTTCCTCCCTCTCAGCTCATTATCTTGATGAATTTTTGTTTGTAGGGCCGGCAGGGTCTTCCCATTGCCTCCATCTGATGCAATCATTTGAGGCCTTAACCATTGAATTGGGTGTCCCTTTAGCCCCAGAAAAGTCTGAGGGCCCTTCCTCTTCACTTACCTTTATAGGTATTCAATTAGATACCGTGGCTCAGTCAGCCAGTTTGCCCCTGGACAAGTTGCTTGCCTTGTGGCAGCGTCTTTGTTCCGCACTTCTATTGAGAAAAATCACATTGGCTCAGCTGCAGGAAATTGTGGGCCATTTAGTTTTTGCCTCTAAAGTAATTTCCCCTGGGCGTGCGTTCCTCAGGCGTCTCTGTGACGCCATGAAAGGAGTCCGTTCTCGCTTCCATTTGATTAGGGTTACTGCTGGGATGAGAGCAGATTTAAATCTGTGGCTTGCATTTTTGGAAGACTTTAATGGTCTCTCCTTTTGGCGCGACTATATGTGGTGCATCTTTCTTGCTAAAACACTCCAATATGGTAGGAGCTGATATTGTCCACATTGGGGAGTGGAATATTAATGCTAAGTTGAAATAAAAGGCACTTTTTGCATTTAACATTGCCCTCCATTTTGGAAATTTGCAAGGAGCCTATGAACTCTGAATTGACTTCTTGGCTGTCCCAAATCTGAATGGCCATGTGGCATTTTTGACATTATTACATAATCTCTGATTGGCTAGGATCATATAGCCAGGTGTTATCTCAGGTGTTGAAGGCCACAATAAAGTGGTGCATACTCAGCATTCGCTGAAAGTTGTACAATGAAGTTGCCAGATACACCTCAGTGGGGAGGCAATTCCATAGCTTAGGGGCTGCCACAGAGAAGGCCCTTGTCAGCTCTACACTGCATCAGCAGTGTCAGGGGGGGCTGGAAATTCCTGGGTCTTTGGCAGGGAAGGAAAGTCCTTAGCCAGCAGTCAGGTTGTAAATCTGCCAGGCCTATCCGAAGCGTACTTGCCGAGTCAGAAGTCCAGAAGCGAGGTCAGTGGGGGTCCGGGATCAATTGCCAAGGAGGTCAGTCAAAGAGATGCTGCAGGGAAACTAGGTCTACACAAAGCCACGCCTGACGTTGCAGTCAGCAACAAGCTGCAGCCAAGGTGTGCCTTATAAAGAGCAGGATGGACAGCAGGTGTGAGCCCTCAGCGTTTGGGCCTTAAGGAGACAGGCCTGCCTCTCTTCTGCCTGACCTTCTGCTGTCTACGTTCTGCAGGTGAGGGGGGAGTATCCTGTTCACTGTCTGTGTCTGGCTGCAGGGCCTCTGCTGTCCCTGGGGTGCTCTGCAGCTGAGGGGCAGAAGGAGCTGGATTCTCAGGAGGCTCCTCCGTGTCTCCTGCTGCTGTTACTCCCAAGTCATCCTCGTCTGAGGAGTCCTCTGACGGGGCCATGACAGCCCTCTCCTGGGCCTCCCAATACCTAAACTTGAGGGTGGCGGAGCTACCAAAAGGGCCCCCTCTGCTGATCTCAACACTGAAGAGGGTCTTTCAGATATTTGGGACCTAAGTCTTTTAGGGCTTTAAATGATAATGTGAGCACCTTGAACTGGGGCCAGAAACAAACTGGCAACCAATGAAATGATGTGGCAAAATAGTCTTGAAATGACTTTACCTCACTGAAATTGAGCAGGGGGTTGGACTCAGTGGCCTTACAGGCCTCTTCCAACTCTACTATTCTATGATTCTATGAAATGGATCCTGTCAATTACCCCTTAGATTACAGGTTTTCCATCTCCATTTGAGCTCTATGTTCATTGTGTTTTGGTCAACAAACACTTCCCCAGTTTCCAATTTCTTAGATTTGCATCTTTAAAAATAAAATAAAATATTATTTCTGAGCCAATGCAGAACCTGTTATTCTTGGACTGGAGTCTTGTGTTAGGCTTTCTGTTCCTAGGGTCATTTTATATTCTGTATTCACAACAGCCCCATGAGCAATTAAAATCCACACGGAGCCCTCATGTTAAGCAGAATGAAAGCTGACTTTTCCCCCCTTGGAATGTAGTAATCTTTGACCCATTTGTGTCTGACTAAAAAGCACTGGCACAGATAGTCCAAGAAAAGCACCTCTTAATATGGAAACTCCCTATTTGACTGAAAGCAGTTTGATATCCTTAGTTCATTTCCTACTGAGCTATAACTCGCATCATAAAAACCATAACATGAATTTGCTGGTTTCATTTCTTTTTTTTAATGGAAGAGTAGAGGAACTCCCTTGAGGTGAATTACTTTGTTCTTAGAACTGTCCCTGGGATGCAGGCAATTGCAATCATCTGTACATCAAACCAGACTCAGAGAGGTAAGGATAGATGAATCTGTCCATTTTGGTTTCGTCCAATTTCTCGTCTTTCCCAATTAAAGGTTGGTTTGCCATATTTCTGCATCTGCAAGTCCAAACACACATAAAAAATCATCAGCCTTTATCTTCTAATATATGCAAATGTCTCCTAATATAAACATGCCTAATACATTTTCTTACTAATATGCACATTTCTGCAACCAATTTTTCCTAATTTAATGCATTTTTGCAATCAGTTTTCCCTACTATAATGCATTTTTGTTGTTTTATTTTCATATATATGCATTTTTGTACAAATTTGCGGGCCAGAAAGCTGCACTGCAAAAATCAGGGAAGTATTAATTTCAAAGGATCAATGTGTTTTGGTTCATTTTGGAAAGTATAAATTGTGGTTTCCAACACTGAATTTCTCACCCATCCCTACAGACATATAAGGATTTTAGTTTGTTTAAAGCTGCAATCCTCTACTCAACTTACCTGAAAATAAGCCCCATTGAACTCAGTGGGGCTTACTTCTGAGTAGTCGTGCATAGGATTGTTCTGTACGAGGACTTTTTGTACAGGTCAGAAAACTAAAATGAATGTAAGCTATCTTTTAGGTTGCAAATAATTACTAAAAGCAAATATCTGGATTCCTATACCGTGATCCTACAAGGGAAATCCTCATGCAGATTTGAAAAATTATATCACTTCCTTCAGGATTCAAGCTAAAGAGACCAATATGGAAGCAGACTCAGAAGCAAGTAAGCCAAAATAAGCACAGTTATATTATCCATCATTACAAGTTTGGTAAAAGTCCTAGCCTAGTATCTGTCAGGCCCAGGATGAGACTCAGGAACCAGACCAGGGGTTGTAAGTAATTCAGTTTTTATTAGAGTAATGTCCAAACAAAGACTGCGTCTTCTCATGAAGCAGTAAAGAAATACAGGTCCTGCGGCATTGAGAGAAAGTTGACAGAGCAAGGAGCTGCTTCCCGCTTGTTCTTTAAGAAGGGGCCAAACGGGCGCACAACCTTTCGCTCCTCCTTAACTGCCCCTCAGGTACTACCCACCTTCCCCCCCTTCTCTCTTGTCTTTTCAGATGTCTTCGTGTGCATGGCGAAGGGGGAAGCATCGGCCCCTCCTCTTCTGAAGTTTCCGATTCCAGTATGGGGGATAAGGGGGGGCTGATGGTAAACTGCCTCGCGGCTTTTCTGCCTTGGGCAGCCCTCCCTCTTCTCCCTCCTGTTCTGAGCCTCAGAGAAGGGGAGGCGTGGGAATGTCCAGGAACGATTCTGAAACTCCAAAGCTCTCAGGCTCTCCGTTGCTAAGCAACCCTATCTCTGGCATTTCCTCTGTTTCGTCTTCGCTCCACTTGGGCGAAGTTGCTCCCCCTCCTCCCTGCCATCCGTCTGAATCCCCTTCTTCCAACCCCCCGGGACCCCAACTCTGCCTCCCGACATCATCCCCTCTCCCAAGCTGCCCCCCCCTTTTGCTGACTTGGGGCGGTGGGGAAAACGTTGATGGAAAAGTTTTACCAAGTCTGGAGCATCCACGTCAACTTCATCTTCCCATGATCTATCAGCTGGTTCATAGCCTTTCCAGTGAATCAAGTACTGCAACTTGCGGCATCTTATTCTGGAGTCTAGTATTTCCCCAACTTCAAACTCAGTTTGCTCATTTAGCAGGAGCGGAGCTCCGGGAGGGTCCTCCGGCCGTAACTCACTGGGAGGGGCGGCTTTTGTTAACAGGGATCGATGAAACACAGGATGTATTTTAAACGTGTCAGGTAGCTTCAGTCGGTACGCCACAGGATTAATTTGAGTTTCTATTTCAAAAGGACCCACCCTCTTGACTTCCCGGAAGTGAGTGCCCAGCTGGTGGTTGTATCTGAGAGATCTCTGCCTCAGAGGAAGCTTTTTTCAGTTTAAAAGCCAGCCAAGAGGAAACTTTGACTGGCTTAAATGTTCTCCAAGGTCAAGGTGAACCGATCAGATTTTCCACAGGACTTCGTTGAGCTGTCGGCGGCTGGAATTGATCAGGAATTCCCTGAGATAAGAAGGCATACCGATCGGCTGAAGACGGGGTCAGGACTTCCAACAAGCTGTACTGAAAAAAAGCGAGGCGTTTTTTTCTTCTTCTTAAAAACGTTCTTAACCAGCGAGCCTCCTTCTGTCTAAATCTTATCATTTGGCTTAAATTACTACAGTAAAAGGGATTTGTTTACGAATCAGCAATTGAGAAATCTGGGTGAGTCATACTTTTTCTCTGTTAAATATAATTAAGGAAGAAAGAAAATGTAAACAATTTATATATATATATTTTTTACGACAAAAAGCTGGCCTGAATTTGGAGTTATAAAGATTAAAAATGGATGAGAGGCAATTATTATTTGATGGAAATATATTTTGGACTATTTTTCTCCTTGGGTTATTTCTTTTTGGACGAATCTGCTGTTCGTATATGTTACTAATTGCTTGGTGTTGTGAACCAGAATTGTTTTGCATTCCTGGACGTAGATAAGAACTGTGCTGGGCGGACTATAATAACAGGCCTGGATTATTAACCATTTTGTTGGTGGAGGAAAAAAAAAAGAAATAGACTGCCTCTAGGTTTTGGAACAGTGGTTAATATCAGAAATTAAAGGCTTCTTTTGAGAATGACAACTAGAAAAGCAGCTAAGGCTCAGGAGCGAAGAGGTTCAATTGATCCACAGGAAGGGGTTATACCCCCAGATATGTTTCAAAAAATAATGGAAGGGATTAGTGATCTAAAACAAGAAATGAAAACTGAATTGAAAGATATAAAAGACCAAATTAAAACACAAGTGGATGAGATTAAAGGGACAATTGGGCAAATAATGGAGGATGCAAAAAATACTAAAGAAAAGGTACAAATCTTGGAGAATAGAACATATTAAATCTGGAATTAGAAAAAAATGGACTACATGGCTGTGATTGAAGTGAGAAATAAAGAACATTGTTTGAGATTCCGTGCAATCCCTGAGGAAACAGGTGAAGATATCAGAGATAAAATTGTTAATGCCTTAGTAAAATTTTTGGATTTGAATGAAGATCGGATGAAATTTGAAATAAAGTTTATAGAATTAATTCCAGATATGCAACAATGAAAAAAATTCCAAGAGATGTGCTTGTTCACTTTATAAAAAAGACGACCAGAGATATGGTATTACAACAACACTTCAACAATACCTTTAAAATTGATGGTAAGGAAATACTGGTGATGAAAGAAATTCCTATTAGACTTTTACGTAAGAGAAAAGAATATGCTTTCTTTACAGAAAAACTTAAGCAATGCAAAATTCAATTTAGATGGGATGTTCCAGAAGGAGTGATTTTTTCATTCAGACAACAGAAATGTCAATTGAATACTGTTCAAAAAGCAAGGGATTTCTTGAGAAAAGCTTCAAAAGACATGGAAGAAGATAAACTCAAAGATATGGATATAATTCCTGGGAAACAAAGTTAACAGGAACATGCAGAGGAGGGGAAGGAAGATGATGGATTAAAGGGAGCATCAGGTACATTTTAAAATACACACTTAAAGATGGATTACAAATATCTAACTTGGAATATAAATGGAGCCAACACGGCGCAGAAGAGAAAGAAAGTGTTTCATTATTTGAAAAAATTAAAATTGGATATAATTTGTTTACAAGAAACTCATATTAAGAAGAAAGATTCCAAATATTTGATTTGTAAAAATTTGGGTGAAGAATTTATTTCGTCTGGATTAAAAAAAAAATGGAGTTGTTCTTTACATTAACCCACAATTGCTTCCTAAATTGATATTACTGGATGATAGTGGTAGATTTGTGGGGGTTGAAATTACTTTACAGGGCATAAAAAATTTGATAGTGGGTATTTATGCCCCCAATGAAGATAAAACAAGGTTTTACACAGGACTTATGGAAAAATTGTCAGAGTTTTCATATGATCATTGGTGTGTCATGGGTGATTGGAATGGGGTAATCTCACCAAAAATTGATAGACTTTCTGAAAAAAATATTAAAGAGACACAGGGTAAATTACCAAAGATTTGCTTTGAATTGATGGAAAATTTAGAATTGGTGGATACCTGGAGATATATAAATGATAACGCAAAGGAATTTACTTATTTTTCAGAAAGACATAAAACATTTTCGAGGATTGATATGATTTGGATGTCTAAAAATCTAGTGAAAGATATTTTTAAAATGGATATATTACCAAAAACTTTTTCGGACCACAATCCTGTGATATTAACTTTCAAAAAAAAAAATCTTGGATTTAGATGGAGACTAAATGAATCTTTATTACAGAATGACAAAGTAGTACAAGAATGTAAGAAGAAATTAAAAGAGTTTTTTGAACATAATTTACATAAAGGAACAAATGAAAATATTGTTTGGGATACAAGTAAGGCATTTATGAGGGGATATTTTATTAAATGTAACTCTGAATTTAAAAAAAGAAACAACAGAAAATGCAATTAATTTTGGAAGAAATAAAACAAAAAGAGGAAGAATTGAAAAAGAATCCAACTAAAGTTTCTATTGTAAATCAAATTAAAATGTTACAGAATCAAGTATCAATGCTGACAGTTAGAGAAATTGAAAGGAAACTAAATTTTGCTAAACAAAGGACTTTTGAATTTGCAAATAAACCAGGGAAATGGTTAGCATATAAATTAAGAAAAGAACATCAAAAAATATTATTTTAAAGATATAAGAAGGAGATGAGATGCTGACAGATAATGTAAAAATCAAAAAGATTTTTCATCAATATTATTCAACATTGTACAAGTGTCAGGAAATCCCATCTGAAAAAATAGAAGAGTATATATCTAAACAGAATTTGCCTAAAATTACAGACTTTCAGAGACAAGCTATTAATGGCCCTATCACGTCAAGAGAGATATCTGAAGCTATAAACAAAATTAAATCAGGAAAGGCGCCAGGACCAGATGGGTTATCTGCAGTGTACTATAAATGTTTGGAGGAAGAATTCTTGCTACCTTTACAGTATACAATGAATTCTATTTTGCAAGAGGGAAAGATACCGGATAGTTGGGAAAATGCTAACATAACATTAATACCTAAAGAGGAGCAAGATTTAACTAAAACAAAAAATTATCGGCCGATATCTCTATTGAATAATGACTATAAAATTTTTACAATGATTTTGGCAGAAAGAATGAAAATAATATTCCAACAATTTATCCAGGAAGATCAATCGGGGTTTTTACCTAAAAGACAATTATGTGACAACGTCAGGAATGTCTTGAATGTGTTGGAATATTTAGAACAACGAAATGATAAACAAGCAGCTTTGATTTTCTTAGATGCTGAGAAAGCATTTGATAATTTGAATTGGTTTTTATTGTAATATCAAAATGTTTCGGCTTCCGCCTTCATCAGCTGCTTTAGTACCAGATGGACACAGTGGTAGCTGCCCATTGGGACTGGTGACATCGAGGGTCACAGCCTGTTGGACTTTTCTATAACAGCGATAGAGATGCCAGCAGATCCAGCAGCATTGACCAAAAGGGAGAACTTTTGGATTTACTCTCTGGACACATTGGCACCACATGGCCTGAACCTGGAGGACCACCACTACTTAGCTTCTGCCAATGAAGCCCCTCTGAGCATTCCATCCTCAAAGCTCTATAACTGCCACCTTGGTAACAGCATTTGTATGTTGGCAGCTGATGAAGGCGGAAGCTGAACGTTTTGTTAATATAATAAAAACCTCTGTTTGGTTAATCACAATTATGTGTGTGTGTGTGTGTATATATATATACATACACACACACACACACACATATCTATGATTATTGTAATGTTTATTTCTTCCTTGCCATCATTGCATCTCTGTGCTCATTTTGCTTTTTTTATGATCTCTTTAATGGATATCAGTGACGGGGGTGAGGTAGGGAAGCAGAGAGAGATGTTTTTCTGGATAGTTTTCTGAATATATATATAAAAAATAAAACATGGTGGCTGTGAAAAGGTCTGTCTTGAAGTCACAAAAGCTAATCTGAAGGCAATTAATAGCTGACCTTTTATTTTTATGGACTGCAGCGTGGAGAGTGTACATCTGGTTTGGCAGGTTGGAGCGAGAGTTGAAGAGCATTAAAAATAAATTGGTCTTTCTGAAAGGGGACAGATTGACAGTCCTCAGAATTCAGCTAGAGTCTAGGGCTGTTGAGGGGGAGATGGGCTTAAACGTTCCCATTGTTTATTGAGCCTCCTGTTCTTCTTGACCAAAAGGCAGCCAATTTTTTTTTTAAGGTCAGGCCTGCTAGAGCCAAAGGTTGACCAATCAGTGAGCCAGATCACATTATCCAGGGTTTTCCACCTGGGTTTTCTATAAAGGCTATATGCACTCTATTCAACCATTAATCCAATATATTTCCTTCCTCATTAGGACAGGGATGGGGAACTCTCCAGATGTTGTTGGACTGCAGATCCCATCAGCTGACAGTCAGGGATGATGGGAGTTGTAGTCCTAACCACATCTGGAGAGCTGCAGGTTCTCCACCCCTGCCACAGGGCTGGTTCGCACAGGCATCTCTACTACTCGATGAATGCAGTAACTGTCAGCCGATGACCTTCCATTCATTTCCAACTGAACACCAGTATCCCAGCAGTCTGAATGTTTTTCATGCCACCCATTGGGCTTCCCAGTCATCAAGTGCTGAGGCATCAACCCACCTGAATCATATGTCCAGTTAGAAATGGTAATGGAAGCATTTTCAAGTGGCCCTAAATGGCATTGACTGTGACATTGTTATACTCCAAATCAAAAACAGGTCTTTTTTCAAAAAGGATGGGACCTCTAGTTATCTTCCATTACTTACCTGGCAGGGGAGATACCTTGATCATAGCTCTTGACTATGGATATAAAGTATGGGTGAAAGAAGTAGCAGGCAGGATTTCCGCTTGTGCAATGGGGCTTTCTCCCCTCTTGTCCCGCTGTGCACACCCTACACCCTCCCCAAATCTGCCCCAGAAGGCTGGGGGAACCTCTAGAACAGATTTAGGGGGTGCCAGGGTGAGAAGAGAACATTCCATTGTGCAAGCAGAAATTCTTGCACCTACAGAATGGTTCCCTTAGCGCTATGTTGGATTCCACCGAGTCTGACTCTTTAGTAGACAGAAAGGCTTTGGGTGAGTAAATCAATTTATTTTAATGGGTCTACTCTGAGTATGGGTAACATCGAATATCACCCTTTGAATCAACCCATGCATTGATAACATTCTGGCCTCCTCTAAGCCTAAAGAAGCTTCAGCCCTGATTTTCACCATTCTCCATCCCTAAAACTATTGCTAAATAAGAATGCAATTTTATTTTTGTTCTATTTTTTTTAAAAAACTTTGCATTGTCTTTAACAGAGAAGAGCCAACCCACTTCAGTGCTTGAGTGAGGCAGAGGGTTGGAGTCTATGTAGCACTGAGCATTGTCAGTGCAAGGACTCCTCCTTGTGCGAAGGAGCCATTTCCTGCTCTCCTCCCCAAGCACACCACCTAAATCTGGTCTGGGTTTTCCCCCAACCCTCCAGAGCAGATTTGGGGATGGTCTGGGGCATGGGGAGGTGAGGAGAAATGGGAAAATCCCAGTGTGTTAGCACTCAGCCTTCAGCTAGCACGACCTTTTAGTTAAATGCCGCCCGGGAAATCCAAATAGTGCCCCCATAGTGGTGAGAACAGATATGAAATAAGTGACAATTTGATGCACTTGACTGATGTCCAATGACGGGAGAGAGCTATTAGTTTCCACGTTCTACTTATGGGCTTCCCAAGAGGCATTCAGTTTCCATTATGAAGAGAAGATGGGTGAACTAGATGGGCTTTTGTTCTGGCCCAGCCGGCCTCTTCAGACTTTTGGGGTTTTCTTGTGTTCTAAACCTGCTGCCGGTTATTTCAAGTTCATATATGAACTTCAGCCTTCTTGGCTCATATATATTGTATCCTTCCCCCCCCCCCATTTTTTTCTTTCCAGGCTTTGGACTCCTCTGACCTTCTCATTCTTCTGAAAGTCTTCCTGTTCCAGTCCTCTTTTCCTATCCCTCTTTCCACTCATCTCATTGGCCTGCTGCTTCTCTTGTCCCTCCCTGCTCCTTTCCTAGGCCCCTAGCCCTCCTTAATCTCTCAATTTTCCCCTAGGCTCTTCTGCCTGCTCTGGGATCTGAACACTTCAGCCAATGGCAAGCAGTATTTCATAGAGCCAGTGAAGGTCAGCCAGTGGCAGCCAGAGAACCATTGGAATGCCCAGGCCTTCTGTCACATCTGGCACCATCGGCTGGCCGCCCTGTCTTCTGTGATTCTCTGGCTACTTAGCCAATCACTGCCAGTGGTGTCATCATCTCTCCCATTGGAACATGAGAATCTAGATGACTTTCTGTTGTCACAGTTGCTGTATCAAATTACTGAAGACTATCAAGGACCTAATTATTTGAGCTGAATTACAGGGAACACAGGTGCCTTTCTGTATAACGTTTCCCCACATCACAGCAGGAGCGACACTTTAAGCCTAAACAGCGCGCATTCTGTTATCTCAAGGTAGTTTTCTTTCTTTTCCTTTTTTTTCCTCCCTCCCTTTTTGCATGCTAATCCTCTCAAGATGTCTGAAAATATAAACCTCATTAATTAATGCTCCTTTGGCATCTGGCAGTGCAAGATGAACTGTTTTAAGAAAATTAAAGACTTTAGTGTAATCTTATTACCAGAAATCATAACACCGGTTAAGTACAAGTGTTAAAAAAAATACAGATTTCTGCAGCTTTTATCACTGCTGTGTTTTAGGAAATTGTACTCTGTGCACATAAAGGTGCAGTCCTTGCTCTGGCTGCCACATTTGCATGACTATGGCTCATCCAGAGCTTTTGCAGTCGTAACATCTTGAGCGTGGAATGCTCTCGCCTACGGACACTCTCATGAGACCTCATGTATTCACTTTTAGGTGTTGGCAAATATTATTTGTAAATATTGTATAACTATTTGATAACGCAACCTAGGAAGCAGACCTTTAGTGTTGTAGCCAGTAGTGCAGTGACAAATCCAGAAGTGCAGGGTCCCTTCATGATAATCATGCCATGTCCTCTCACAGCCATGCCCAGTCCCTTACTTGCTGTCCATCATCAGTTCCACATTCCTCAGTCCTTTCTTAGAAGCCAATCAGCATGGAAGGGGAGTGTGTTAGCTACTGAAAAGGAAGCATGTTAGAAGGGTCTTCTCAGTAGCTAACACACTCCCCTTTCATGCTGATTGGCTTGTACAATGCTGGAGACATAGGGACCCTGAGACCCTAGATGACTACACCCCTGGTTGTGGCACCTACCCTTTGGAATTCCCTCCCCATAAATATTAGACAGGTGCTGTTATCTTTTCGGCACATACTGAAGACCGTCCTCTTTCAACAAGACTTTTAAGTAGAGATCTTATCCCAGTCTGTGCCTCCTTTGGAATTTTTTAAAAAAGATGTTGTTCAGGTGATTTATTTTCAAGGTGGTTTTAAGATGCTTTATTTTTAATATTTATTTTTAATATTTTTTTTATGTGTTTTAAGATGTTTGTAGTTTTTGTCTCTGTTTGCCGCCCCAGACTCTTTCAGCAAGGAAGGGTGGGATAGAAATGTAATTGATTGATTGATTGATTGAATGAATGATTGAATGATTGAATGATTGATTATAATAGCAACAACAACGACGACAACATTTTAAATGTTTTAATTATTATGTTTTCATGGAATTTACCTAACTGGAAAGGCAAGGCAGGAATGTTTTCAGCAAATTGGTGTGATGATGCCAGTGATGAGCCAAACTTTTGAAAATGAAAGAAGTTGGTCCAAATGTGGTGGTTAAGGTTGGCATACGAGAGGGTGCCACTACTGTCTGTAGAGGTATTTCTAGAGGTCATTTAGAGTCGTCGTCATCATCATCATCATCATCATCTGTTTGTTTGTTTGTTTGTTTATATCATGCCCTTCCTCCCAGTAGGAGCCCAGGGTGACCGCTTTACGATTTCTTCTAGCTTGGGCTTTGACATTCGAAGATATAGTTTAGATGTGACATTCTTAGAACAACTTCTCTGCTCACTGAGAGCTGTCCTAGGTGCTGAAAATTTGGCTTCATGCTTCCTCATTTAATGCCTCTTATAGCTCACTGTCTCCTACTCACTTGTTTGCTGCTTTAATTAGTGGGAGCAGCTGTGCAGAAGAGTCAGGAGTGTCTTATCATTACTCCCAGCCCTGCTCTTTGGCTCAAATTTGCTAAGTGGCAGCTGTGGGCAGATAGGAAGATTCCATTTTGACATTCCCACAATGATCCAAAAACAATGCTATATCAGGACATCGTGAGAACATCAAAATGGCAGGCAGTTTATGGCCCTCCTATTGATATGGAAAAGGGAATGTTCCAGCTCCAAAAAGCCCTCGGCTCATGAAGCTCTTAGATGCAGAAAAGCTATTTTTTTCCACATTCTAATGTAGGCTGCTTTCACGCTGCACTTTATTCTGTTACATTGACAATTCCTTACCTGGTAATTTGTGCATTATATTTGACCTTTCACTTGACATAAAAGCTAGTTCCAGAAATCTAGTAGAATATATTGGAAGGAGAGTGCTAATTATTGTGATAAATAATACCAGAAATAATCCATTTGCAAGCCTGGGAACCTAGAAGATTGCAGGAGTTTTGCGCTAGCTGCAGCCACTCATGTGACAGGCATCCCAGCATGCAATGAGTTCTCACCCTTTAGGCACACCTATTTTTATTTTCTTGCCTGACAAAAATTCTACCAGTATTCCAACGTAGGCGCGAATAGCAGCATTCCCTTCCTCTTTTTCCTGTACACACACACCTGTGTCCAGACAATAACTCATGCAGTGAATTATGGGTGAACTACAGCGTGCATGTGTATTACAGCCTGGTGATGGTCGAAAAGAAGGCACTGTTCATTGCAGCTGTGTGAAAGACAGGTGTGTGAAATGCTGGTGCATTAGCCAAAAAAGCCACAGTTCCTTAATGCAACAGGTGTTGCAGCGTGAAAGGAATTTTAGAGATCAGGACAGAACATTTACCATTTTAATCCATGAAACTAATGCAATAAGCTCCATGTTTGAGTGCAGCCATAATCAGATCAGTACCCTGTCACTTATTAATTGACAATGCCAAGCACTCCTGTGTCCTTTTGAGACCTTCCAAACACACCTATCCAATGCCTAGTGCCACCCTTTTCGGGAAGCAGCCTGAAAACTCCTTCCAGTAGACAGTTTTGGTTTTCTCAGACAATAGCTCATGGGTGGTTAACAGCTGGCCTTCCAGGTGATGCTGGACTTTTGTCCATTCTGGCTGAGGTTGATGGGAGTTATAGCCCAACAACATCTGGGAGGTCACAGGTTTCCCACCCCTGCTATAAGTACTCTTGGACCCCTAAACTCCTACTGGCATCCACACTGCCCAAAAGCTTCTTTCAGCTCCCAGTCATGCTCCTATTGTGTATTTCAACACACAAAGACACATGCTGCTGCAGGGGTGAGACTGTGCTGGGACCATCAAGGGGCACGCTTTTCCACCTGCTTTGCCCCACCCCTCTGCCTGGACCTTATCAGGAGGAACTGCAGACTGAGAGGTGCTGCTGCAGGGATGGGACTGTGCTGGGACCATCAAGGGGCACGCTTGTCTACCTGCTTTGCCCCACCCCTCTGCCTGAACCTTATCAGGAGGAGCTGCAGACTGAGAGGTGCTGCTGCAGGGATGAGACTGTGCTGGGACCATCAACTCTGCTTTGATTAATTCCAGGGCTGTTGGGCCAATCAAGCTTAGCAAACATTTTTTATTTTATTTTATTGAATGGAAATAAATCTCTTTTGCAGCAGAACGTTTGCTTTTGCTGCGACTGAAATGAGTTGGGCCAAGTATGGTCAAATTCTCAAGCAGAATTATCCTAGCTTGAATTTGCTTGGAAATAAGTACAGAAGTAAACAAAAGGCCCCTCCCCATTTATGTATTCATTCTTTCTTTCATTCATTCATTCATAAACCGCTTAATGCCTTGATGGCTTCTAAGCTGTCTACAAAACATAATTGAACAACATTGTTAAAATACAGAATAATTTAAGATACACCATAATTAAAAATACATAATCAAACAATCCCATTAAAATATAAACATTCATGAATAAAATATGCCATAAAACAATCCCATTAAAAACAATTCTGGAATTAAAATAGGAAACTTTGGCCAAGAGGTCAAAGGAATGCCTTTGTATATCCAGGTGCATTCTCAAAAACTGTCGGAATGCCAGTACTGATGGGACCTCTTGTATTTCAGCAGGGAGTGCATTCCGCAGTATTGGTGCCACCAGAGAAAAAGCCCGCCTCTGTGTTACCACAAGCCGATAATCTTCAGGCCATGGTAGGACTAACCAGGCTGCATTTGTTAATTTTAATGCCCTTCCTTTATCAGCCCAATTATGGGTTCATCCACACGGGAGCATTACTTCACACTAAAGAAGCTGGCTATACCTCCATTTTCTATTTGGAGCATCCACAGTAAGGGCTCAATGCCAGCTGCAAACACAGTGTTTTTTCTATTTACACTGAGAGGAAGGGTCGATCATGTGGTTTCCTAATGACCACGCCCTCTAATTTAACATTTCCACTCCCTCTGGTTACCTGGAAACTTAGCATACTCAGTTTGTTCTACAAGTTTCATTTTTAAAAAAAACACAACCCAAAAGTGTGATTATTTGTATTTTCACTGGTACAATGCAACTGAAATACAAATCTTTGTTGGAACAGTGTTGTGCTTTTGCACACAAGTTAGGGGGGAAAGAAAATAACGGCACCATTTGCAGCAACGTAAAAATGCCAGTAGAACGAAGGAGAGCAGCCTGGGGTTGCTCTTCAGCCCACAGGAAATGAAATGAATGCAGGAAGGAGGAGGGAGTGGACGTGGAGAGGGGAATGATTGATACACCCACCTAAAAGCATCAGAGCAAAGCATCTGCAAACACTAGAGATACGGAATGAATATTTTTTTCCCTTCCCTTTTTTGTATTATCAGGGTTGGGTTAGTACAGATTTACAGGGGGGAAACTGTGTGATAGGTTCTGTTTGCCAGTAACATGCGTGCCATGCAAATTAAAAGGGGATGTAAATAGCACCAAATACACACTAAACCACAGTGTAGATGAGCCCTATGAATGCTGCTCCAGTTATGTAAAATGTTGAAAGGGAGGGCTGAGGCCTCCACAGCTCCAATCTGACCTCTGATGTCTTCTCCGACCTGGTGGTTTCTGCATTCCTACCTTACTCGAGCACAGCTGGATGGTTGCAGCCATAACAGCTTATTTCAACATTCATTTATAAACATGCGTGAAATTTCTCAATGCAGTTTGCTATACCTCTTGAGGTGAAGACAGGCGAAAACTTTACAGGAAAGCCACATAAATTTGTGTCGTTGCACTGGGGCACCGAGGCCACTGTAGGGAATGGGTTTTAAAAAATGGAAGTGGAATGTAAGTGACTTCTACTATTCCACAAACACTGAATCAGCGCTGGCAAAAGAATTTGTGCAATCCACATGAGAGAATTCTTTTGGATTTAGCTTCACTTTCCTCATACAATGCTCTAGTGCAGGGTTTGAATTAATCTGTGCAAAATAAAAATCCACTCTGCTTCCAGTTGTGAAGGTCCACGCGGCTGTTCTGATGAACGCTCACTAGAGGGCGCCAGAACATCAGCTACCGAGGCCACTGCAATGAGATTGCTCAACATGTTCATTCTGCAACTGATTTATTATAATCTAAGATGAGACAATGAGACTCTGCCACAGGTCATAACAGCTATATCACTTGGTGCATTCCTTTGCCTGTGAAATTCCTCTCCCCAGCCACCCGCCCTCACGTAC